>NC_143132.1:81947500-82572500 GCF_059928025.1 Delphinapterus leucas
TCCCCATTCATCTGAATATCAGGTCAGTACAGGTGCTCACCGCTTGGCCTGCATCCCAGGTCTGTGAGGCACACCTTTCCTCTTCATGAGTTTCTCCATGGCATTAGGGTGGATTATTGGACGGACAGGATGTCGTTTGTAGGTCCCAGGATACTTCTTCTCCACTGCTTGCTCACGCCTGAAGAATGAAAGAAAAAGCTATGTCTCATTCACCGCAGACAGAAAAGTTGGGCAGAATGTTTTCACAGGTTAACTCCACCCAGAGATTCTGGCCACACTTAACAGATACAGGCTATCTGAAGAATAGCAAGGCGGCTCTTCAGGTTAAAAAGGAAAAAAAAAAAAATTCAAACTAACCTGACTTCATTTTTTTCTTCAGGTCGCAGATGGACTTGGAGGCCAGCCCTCCTGTCCCCAGCATGCCTCATGAGACACACAGCAGTGGCTGTTTTAGCCAGGACCCCAGGGTTTCTCACCATTCTCAGGGATACCCTGAACCACTTGCAGCAGCTGCCTTACTTCCCCAGGGGGCAGGAAGCTCCCATCCAGGCTCTTCTTGAAATGAGGACCCCTTTCCTGAGCCATTCGGCAGGTTGAAGTTGCAAAGGCTTGTCAAGCGCATAGTCCCCTAGAACCAGCTCTGTGGCAGCTCCACTCAGCTGTAAGCCTCACCGGGGCGGGGACCTGTGCCCGGCACATGCCCTAAGGAAGGCTGGGTGGACAAATAAAATAGCTGCCAGTTCTGAGTAGCAGCAACCTGGACGAGTCGTACATTTCAGCCAAAGGGTAGACCCAAATCAGTCAGGACACAGTGGTCTGGATACATACTTGATTAGCTCCTTCTCCCGCATTTCTAGCTGCAGCATGATGGCACTCAGTTCCATGTATAAATTATTAGCCCGCTCAAGTTTCCTCTCATAGTGCTCACGAATATCCAAAGCATGCCTATCAAAGAAAACACGGAAGCAGTGAAGCCGATGAATGTGAGGGAGAACTAAGGTCAGCTCTAATGAAACAAGAACAGGGTGGTTTATCTCAAAAGCATTTGCCCAAGGGCCCTCTAAATTTAAGACTCCCTTGTCCGATGCAAAGACTCAGACAAGAGTGAGTGGGAGATGGGAAATCCAAGTTTTCCACTTAGTTGATTGTTAAGGGTCATATCCAGCCATATAGGATAGCCAGGAGGGCTACAGATAAAACTGAATGCAATTTATGTATAATGTACAGCCTTTGTCTGTGCAGTATTGGCAATATCTTAATAAGAATACAGTATAATATATGTTAAGGGAAATACGCAGTTAAAGCACGGTCACTCATCACTCATTTATACTTATCCACACTACAGATCCTGTCTAATCTAGTGGTTATCTGAGAACATGTGTTCTATCCCTTGACAGATTATGAGCCTCTTGAGGCCAGGGACTACATCTTATAAACTTCTGACCTTTCATGTTACCTAGGACAGCGGCTGAATAAACAAATAGCATTGCTCCAGGAATCTTTGTTGCAGAGATATAATAAAGGAGGATAACAGAGGTGGGGGGGGGGAAGCGATAAAAAAGTGATATAAGGGAGGACCAACTTTTAAAGAGAATAACAATAACCAGCAGAAGTGCAAGGTGTGTAGAAAATGAAATGATTCACAACAAGGGTTCCTGCTAATATCTGAAGACCTGGGAATGAGAAGAGGTGAAGTAGGAGACATCAGCTGACCTGAGCTCTTCTCTGCGCCTTCGAATCAGTTCTTCATCTAATCGGTGGATACAAGTTCCTTCACTTTTGATCTTCTCAAAGTGTTTTTTTACTTCTTCTCTCCATTCAGCCTAGGCAAGGACAAATTAGATTTTGTTAATAGTCCAGGAGTTTTAATCCCTGATATAACCATAGGATCATGTACAAGATTTTCCCCCCTGTATGCTTCTACTAAACAGCCTTATAGAATAGATGTTCAATAAATGTTCTTTGATAGCAAAATATCTCATGCTAGTGTATCTGCACACCCCACCCCACTCCTCACCCCATTTTCTGTATTTAGTCCAGTACTCAGTGCTGTCTTTTCTAATTTTCTTTCAGTACTAACCAAAAGAAACATCACAGCTGGCATGCTAGCCATCATCTCCGGAACAAAAGAGCTCAATTTTAAGTCAGGATGGTGGCTGAGAGAGCCTGGCTAGAAAGAACAGCTCTGATAACCACATGGTACAAGCATGTGTCAGTGACAATATGATCGTCTTTACATTTGGACCAGAATTCCTCCTAGGCTTTGTTTATGAAAATATCTTGAGAAAATATTTGGAATAGAAGATCCAAGGGGCAAGAACAGCAGGAGATGGGGATAAAAATATGGGGAATTATATGGGAATTTGGAGGTGGGGGAAAGAAAAGAAAAGAGAGAAGGGGAAGGAGGAGAAAGAGCACGGCCAAAAATTTTAGTAGTCTGACAAAAATTTTAGGAGAGGGATGGATATCTAATGTGTGATTTAAGTTGTTCAAAATGTAAGCCTCTTCCAAGTTCCTAAACCTTTAGTAAAGCCTCTTTCACCTTGACTTTGGATGAGTGTTTCTATTTGTTCTGTTTTGTTTTTTTAAATCAAGGAAAGGTGCTGAACTTCATGCTTAGGTCAAAGACAGGAAAAAGATAAAGGAACAACCAAAAGATGGCAGGAATGGGGACCCAAGCAAACAGAGTCAAAGTGTCCATGAAATTATAAATCTCCCAGGAATTCACAGAAGTATTAGAAAGGACATTGGACTTTCCATAGGGCATTGAATTTCAGACCAATTTATCTAAATTTTAGGAGGTAGGAACATCTCTGCAGGAATATAGTCTACAGACCATTTCTAGAAAAGCAGCTAAAGAAGACGCTTCCTCAAATTATGTACACACTACTATCCCAAGAAGCTAATGAGATTATCTAAAATAATTTCTAGTGAAGGCTAGATATGTAACCAAATGTTTCTAATTGCATCATCTTCTTCTAGAGCTATTCTGTTACTTTCAGATTCATGTTAAAAATGATCTCTCTAGATCATGGAAGAAGTTATGCTTAAGTAGTTGTGAAGTTACAGAAGTTTCTCCCCGAATTTGCTGTTTCTCATTTTTTAAAAAAGTCTTGATTGAATTTGCTACAATATTGCTTCTGTTTTACATTTTGGTTTTTTGGCTGCGAGGCATGTGGGATCTTACTCCCCAACCAGGGATCGAACCCACACCCCCTGCACTGGAAGGCAAAGTCTCAACCACTGGACCGCCAGGGAAGTCCTTCATTTATTTTTATAGAGGAAATTATATTGCAATTATTTAGAAAGTGGTCATCCTACTTATCTGTTTATAATACGTTAGATCTTCACATATATATATGTTGACTGACCATTGGGGAGATATTTCTGTTAGTCAGTTGACTTTCGGGCATCAAACCTGACAGCCGACGTCATCAAAGAGCGGAGCTCTAGAATGCACTGTCCATTGTTTGGTAACAGTCTTTGACTGTATCTAAGCAGTAAATGCAGGTTTGGCTGAGCCCCAGGTAATGCTGTTCTCTCAGCCATCAGATCAAAGTCATGAAGTAGGAAGAGCATTTGAGCTTTAAGAGGCCAAAGATGAAAATCAAGAGTTGTTGGACCTAAGAAGGATAAGGGAGAGGGCCAAATGTGGGCCTTAAAGCATCCTCTTTTGTGAAAAACATGTCAGTAGATTCTACGCCAGCACTTAAAGAAGGGACCAGGAAAAGGAATACCTCCCTCTGGCAGTAAGGAATCAGATATCACAGATCGGATTTTTTAAATTCCAGAGGAAATAAACCTCCTGACATCTAGCTTACGGGAATGTGAAACTTAAAGAAAACCTTCTGAAGATTGAAACTTATTAAGAAAGTAGATTTCCCAAAAGAAGTTCCCTCTGTGGGAAAACACCAGGTACTGATTAATAATGTGTTTTCCCCAAAGGTACTGTGTTACAGGTAGATGTTAATTTTGGAGTTCCATCACTATACTTAGAATCTTTATGTAATAGGAGTTCCAATTTGCACTTAATCTGCAATTTAGACATTTCTGGGCATAACTAAGAAATGGAGGTGGGCAGGCTGAAGCCAATTTGCACAGAGATTAAGGAGTCTATGAAAGAAAATATGAGGGAAGAAGGAATCCTGTGTGATCTTGACCTATAACAAAGCCATCAACATAGGAGTGGAGAGGCATTTCCCATTTGTTCCACTAATATCTGTAAAATTTTGGGCCATAATCAGCACTATTCTGCGACCTTTAACAAAATGTAACTCAACAGGGAAAGGAACAATTCATTGCATAAACAGAACAATGTGCAACTTTGGAATATGGAGAAGTCCAGAGCTTCTCCATAAAATAGCAGCTCCTGGTGGGTGATGGCACTGCCTTAAGGATACGGCAGCATCCACTGGATGCCAGCTGGGGACTACAGCCTTTCAGCAGAAAACAGTACTAACCAATAAAGTAATACCCAGAAGATGCTTGGTGGAAGAGTGCTGTCCCAGCCAGAGTCACTGGAAAGTAGGGCAGACATTAATATGAGGCTGTTTGAGATCCCCCCCTAAGACTCGTTACTGGGGATTCCCCCAAACTGCTTGTAGGGTGGAGGGAGGGAGTATGCAGTGCTTCACAAGGTACTTAAGTCCTGTGTAAGCAGGTAAGGGAAAAATACAGTGACAGTTGGGTTACTGTCATGAATGGAATCCTCTTTATAACCCACATAAGGCCTGGGAAAGGCTGTAACATCTAGAAGGTTTTTGTCTTCTCCAGTCTTTCAGTTATTCAATCAGTAGACTGAAGCTCTTGTACCCAAACCTTGCTTCTCTTCTCTCTCATAATATGTGTCAAAATGAAGCTGAATTAATATATCAATGGATAAATAAAATAGGGTATATCCATACAGTAGAATATTATTTAGTCATAAAAAGGAATGAAGTTGTGACATATGCTACAAAATAGATAAACCTTGAAAACATGCTAAATGAAACCAACCTGACACAAAAAGACAACTACTGTATGATTCTACTTCCATGAAATATCTAGAATAGGCAAATTCATAGAGATAGAAAGTAGAACAGAGATTACCAGGGGCTGTGGGGGAAGACAGAATGGGAAGTTATTGCTTAATGAGGTAGTGAGAAATTTTGAAAATAGATAATGGTGACAGTTTCATAACATTGTGAATGTAATTTATGCCACTGAACTGTATATTTAAAAATGGTCAAAATGGCAAATTATATATATTTTTTACCACAATTTTTATAAAGTAAAAAAAGAAGTTGAGCCAGCTCCAGCCTAGCTTGAGGAATAGAGAAGCAGGATGTTGAGGGGCTAAGTAGTGGGAAAACATAGATTCTGAGTCAGAAAGGTCTTAGAGGTTGTCAAGTCCAAATCTTGATTGGTATGAGTCCACTTTACTGTCTCCCCACGTAAGTGCCCAGCTTGTGCCTAAGCGCCTACTTGCTCATGATGAAATTACTCTTTTTTAAAATTTATTTATTTTATTTATTTTTATTTTTGGCTGTGTTGGGTCTTCGTTTCTGTGCGAGGGCTTTCTCTAGCTGTGGCGAGTGGGGGCCACTCTTCATCGCGGTGCGTGGGCCTCTCACTATCGTGGCCTCTCTTGTTGCGGAGCACAGGCTCCAGACACGCAGGCTCAGTAGTTGTAGCTCACGAGCCTAGTTGCTCCGCGGCATGTGGAATCTTCCCAGACCAGGGATGGAACCCGTGTTCCCTGCATTGGCAGGCAGATTCTCAACCACTGTGCCACCAGGGAAGCCCCCAATGAAATTACTCTTTTTTTTTTTTTTTTTTTTTTGCGGTACGCGGGCCTCTCACTGTTGTGGCCTCTCCCGTTGCGGAGCACCGGCTCTGGATGCGCAAGCCCAGCGGCCATGGCTCACGGGCCCAGCCGCTCGGCGGCATGTGGGATCTTCCCGGACCGGGGCACGAACCCGCGTCCCCTGCATTGGCAGGCGGACTCTCAACCACTGCGCCACCAGGGAAGCCCTGAAATTACTCTTAAGGTAGAAGAGTCTGTCCCTATAATGAGCTATCTGTCTCTGCAACTCCCAGCCCCTGAATTTCTGGGTGGTCATGGTGGCACTCAAAAGGAAACTAGAATGGTGCAAAGACAGAGGGTTGTGGAAGAGCTCAGAAGCAGGGCACGTGATGTACCTAGCAGCTGGGATCTGGGACCAGGCTAAAATGTTTTTTAAAAACGCATACCAAATGTAATTGAATACCAGGAGCAATAATTGCCTACTTGGAGAAATGGGTTATTGTCTAGGAATGAAGCAATAGCTTTGGCAGAATCTAATATTGTACTGAAACTGGTTGCTTTGTTCATCTGTTCTATATATGCTGTTTCCTTATACATGTGCTGTTGATGAGAAACAGATGAAGCATTTTCTCTCAGGAAGGCGTCAGCTGGGCTCTTGTCAGCGCTCTTGACTGACAGTTCCGGGGGAAGGTGGCGACCAGCAGCTAATAACCATTGATGGATGACTGATGAGGAAAGGGTTTGGTCAGCAGGCAGGAGGCGAGGCCGCAGGTATAAAAGTGCTATCGAAAAGCAAAACTATGTGCTAAAAAACTAGTTCTTGCCCATTGAGGGAGGATAAAGTCAAAAGACAATTAATTCCTATTTAATTGTGGAATTAAATAGGAATTTAATTTAAATAGGAATTTAATTGTGGATGGAGCTCCCTAGCTGCCATCTTATCCATCTCAGGAGTTCATCAGAAAAAGTACCCAGAATCTCTACAGTGGCATATACTTAGCAATAAAAGGAATGAATTATTGATATGTACCACAACATGGACAAATCTCAAATGCATTATGCTAAGTGAACGAAGACAGGCACAAAAGCCTACATATCATATTATTCCATTTATATGACATTCTGGAAAATACAAAACCATAGGAATAGAAGACAGATATCTTTTTAGCAAGGACTGGGGCTGGGAGGTAGGGACTGGATACAAAAGGTCGTGGAGAAAGTTGGAATGATGAAAATATTCTGTATCTTGTTTGTGGTGTATATATTTGCCAAGACACATCAAATTGTACAAGTAAAAAGGATGTATTTTATGTTTGTAGATTATACAGAATAACATGACTTAAAAAAACTCTCAATCTTAAATTCCCAATTAGAGTTTGAGATGTCCTAGGTAATTTTATTTCTAGCTTCCTATGTAACTTTTTCCTTTCTATAGTAGCAGCAAATACCAAGGACTTTAGTTACTAGATTTTTATAAACATGTCTGAGATATATGGCAGACATTGCCATATATAGAGGGAAAATAGAGGCCCAATGGCATCCAATTACTCATCCACATTAATGGTGTAATGGTGACCAGAATCCAGGTCCCCAGACTCAAAGACCAGTGCTTCTCACATATATTAAATACCCATTCCTCAAATAGCAGCCCATCTTCTTTATAATTAGCAACCAGTAAATAACCATTTTCCCATTTCTAATAATAAAAACAAGGATAAATGGGTCTTAAAAAAAGAAAGAAAAAGTATCCAGAATGTAACACCTCCAAGGAGGCTTACTTTTTATAGCTTTGTGGGAGGTGAATAATAATATCTTAACAATCAAACAGTTCTTTACAGTTTATAATGCACTTGCATGTTTATTATCTTATTTGATCCTCACCAAAACTCCACAAGGAAGGGAAGATATGGTTATCCTCATTGTTTAGATGAGTAAGCTGAGGTTTAGGGAAATTTAGTGACTTATCCAAGGTCACAGGACAGGGGTTTACGCTCAAAATCTGTTACTTTTCCCAGTACCTCCCTCGTTAGTCCATAAATATTGGGTTGGCCAAAAATTTCATTCGGGTTTTTCCGTAAGATGGGTTTTCATTCGGGAAAAACCCAAACGAACTTTTTGGCCAACCCAATACTTTATTATCATTAGCCAGAGATAGTCTGAATTTCAGACCCAGAAACAAATCAGCTTGTAAATACCCGAAAGATTTTAGGAACTAGCAAGCGTATTTTGAACTATTTAAGGAGAGGTAAAATTTTATGCTGGGAGAAAAATGTGGTAGAATTTACGAATATTAAAAGATGTCCAATGCACTGTTTTTCCCTTCTATTCCTTTTCCTCCCCTTCCTCTCCTTTTCATACTCTTGCTCTCAGAGAACCTTCTCTGAGTTTAATCTTAATGCTGCATAGATTAATAAAAGTGAATTTACACAAGTAAGGATACTAACTGTGGGGACTTAGTTGTACTACACAGTGTTTTATATATATGGTGGGTATTCAGAAAGTATGGCGCTGGCTTCAGAAGTGATATTCTGGGAGCACACAAGTAGCATCTGTTTAGAATTTGATGTCTTCCAAGTATGTACAGTTATACTCTCAATGGCTTGTGGCTTAGTATTCTCACCAAAAATTGCTTTTCAAAATTGTGGTACTTATAGTTTTCTTGTAAAGGAAGCAACGCTGTGATTGTAACCATATCTTAAAGTCTGAAAAATTTCCTAGAGAGTACTCACTATTATTCTCTTTCATTTCACAAGAGGACTTAAGTCTTCTTCTTAACAAAAGAAAATATATGAAAGACTTCTAATCCAGTAACCAATACCTACATGTATTTGTATAGATAGGCAATAGTTTTAATAGTTCTAAGGGAATTTACCTGAATGCATATCAAAGAACATAGGAAATGTCGTGAAGTTATCCTCTTATTTTCTCTAAAATCAAACACTTTACTTACATAAGAATCCCCCAGAAACACTAAAAAACTATAGGGGCAAGCCAGACTATTCAAAGACAGTGTGGGGAGAGCTAAGTTTGTGGGTCATAGCATGTTAGAACTTCAGGCAATAGAGGAAAGGTCTCTGATTTATTATTCCTTAGAAACTGCAAAGACCTTGTCCCTTAATTAAGATATTCCCCAATATCTGATAGGCAGAATATCTCTCTGTTTATTAGACACCAGAGAAGCAAGTACTCCAAGCCTCTGGTTGGGCCAGGTAATAAAGCATATTGGAGGACTTGTTTAACTCCCAGGGATGATGCCCCTCCCAGTCCAGTTTGCTTTCAATGCATACTTTCCTGGTAGGTAAACTCATCACCCATTGGAGTTGGGGGCTATTAGGAGTAGACTGAGACACTAATTGGTAATAATATTTCTTCTCTGAGAAGAAATTCTCTGAAAATGAATCTTTGAAATCATACTGGAAGTCAATGCAGAGATGGAATTCATCTTGCAAAAATTCATTTTGGAAAGTGAGAAGAAATTTCTTCTGTATGAGAAGAAACTAGGTAATACTATATTTAAAATTCTATAAGCATAAAGCTATAATTTAAGATCATCACGATTATTTCAAAAGCCATAGTTTCATCCCATTTTACTCCTTTTGCTATTGCCTGGGTCTGGTAGGGGTAAGTAAGGACCTCATGTATACTGATCCCTCACAACTCCCTATCCATCTTGACAGTGGTTAGACCGCTGATCCTTATGCCATTTACAGCATTTTTATTTAATGGTCACAAATTTATCAGTAATGCACCCATGCCTTACAACATGTGACGGCAGATTCTCTTGTCAAGAGGTGAAATCTATTTCTCAATCTGGGTTAGCCCGTAACTCGCATTGGCCAATGAGACATTAGCAGCCACAATGCACACACAGGCTGGAAAGTCACATGTGCGCTGGGGCTTGCTCTCTTGCTGCATTTGGTACCCTGAGCAGACCATGTGAACAAGCCCAAGTTAGCCTGCTGAAGGATAAGAAGCCACGTGGAGGAGAACAGAGGTGTTCTAGCTAATAGCCAGCTAATCACTGGACTTGTGAATGAGACCATCTGGAACCAGCCAGCCTCCCAGTCAACCTGGCAACTGACTGCAGACACGTGAGTGAGCCCAAGTCAAAGGCAAATGAAGAACCGCCCAGCATAGATTACAAACCCACAGAATCATGAGCTAAACAACAGCTTATTGTTTTAAGCCATAAGTTTTGGGACAGTAATGGAGTAAAGGCTAACAGATACATTAAATTATATTTTACTTGGTGCTACTAGGTGACACACTTAAAGTTAGTGAAAAACCTAATTTAATCAACGGGCTCTCTCTGGGATTTAATTTTCCTCCTCTGTACTTTAGCTTTTCTAACTTTAAGGAAAGCAATATTTTCATGAAGGTCAGCAGTAATTCTAATTCAAATGTATGCACATACAGTTTTCATATCCTCTTTTCCTCTTTTCTCTCCAACAACTTCACCAGAACCCACTAGGAAGATGATATTTTAATACATGCTATCTCCAAATAAGAGAATAATATATGTTAAGGGCTTAAAAAACTCCCAAAATGTCATACGTGTGAGGTATCGTTATTGTTTCACAATGAAAAGAGTTATATAATTGCTATCAGAATCAGAATACCCTTACTCCTTCTCACTGAGAGTTTCCTGTCTGTTTAGCAGCACCTGGGACAGTTTCCAGACTTACCTGAGACTTGAAGTAAGTTTCTTGTGGGGTGGCAAGTACATCCGCAGATGCGATGTCTAAATGCATGAGTGTCTGCCGAAAAGAAGGTCGATTGCGAGGTTTACTCTGCCTAAAAGTTAAAAAAAAAAAAAAAATAGCTTGTGCATTCGAGAAGTTGTGTCCAGGAGGATAAAGATTTTACTCTACTTTATAAAAAATATTTTTGACTCCATGTGTGGCTATGTCTCAGGCAGTTTTGATGTACTGAAGAGCAAAAGGAAAATGTAATTATGAGATACCTCTAATGATGAACTGGAAATCTCTAGGATCTGTATTATAATAATTATCCCTTAGGACTGGTAAAGTAATGATAGATCATTTACTAATATCACACCAAATTCTTTATTTATAACTTTTAATTAATCATAACACAACAACTCTATGAGTAGGTGTTACCCCCATTTTACAGATGAGAAAACTGATACTTGGATGACATACCCAAAATTACACAGATAAAAAAGGGCAGAGCAAGTATTTAAACCCAAAGTTCTCAAATTCCAAGTCTCCTAGACTTTACACAAAGTAAGGTTATTCACTCCAAATACACGTTAGAGACTTCCTTGCAGTTTTAAATATAGTTTAGAGAGTTTTAAATATGGTTTTGAGGAAGAAGGTAAAAGAGAATATTGGGAGAAACATATTTCTTACCACGTCTGCTTCATAAGGATTTTGAATCCATCAGGGCAAGTGGAAGGAACTGGAAGGTGTAGGCTATTGCTTCCAACACCCCAAATAATGGCTGAAGAGTCTACATCTTTGTATGGGATCTCTCCTGTCAGCAGCTCCCAAAGCACCACTCCAAAAGACCTACAGTAGCACCGGGAACAAGTATAAAAGACATTTCAGAAAGACTGACTTGTATTTTAGTTATTCATTTATTAATATTCAATCGAATATATGCCCAGTTTTAAAATTCTAATATTGTTATAGGAAAAATAGAAACAGCCAGGAAAACTCTGAAAAAGAAAATTAATGAGGGGGTAACCAACACTATCAGATATTAAGACATACTATAAGGCTTCAATAATTAACACTGGTGATCAATAGTCAGCCAGAATATTGGAATGGAATAGAAATCCAGAAATAGACCCAAAACATATAAGAATTGAGCATATGAGAGAAGTGACATCTCACACCAGTGGGGAAAACTGATTATTCAATAAATGCTGTTGGGAGAATTGGGGAAACAAATTTACACTTCATCTTACATCAAGGTAAATTCTAAATGTATCAAAGATTTAAATGTGAGAAACGAAATCATAAAAATCGTCAAAGAACACATGGAAACTAAAAAAAAGAATCTTAGAATGTTGAAGTCTTTTCTAGTTAAGAAATCCAGAAGCCATAACAGGAGAGATTGATAAATCAAACTGCTTAAAAGAAAATCTTGCTGTGGAAAAAAACTTCCACCATAAGAAAAACAACAAAAGTGAAAAGTACCTATAATTTATATACACAAAAGGATAATCTCCTTAATATATAAAATACTCCTGTAACTTGATAAGAATAAAAGATCAGAAAGCTTAGTAAAGGATTAGAGTAGTTCACAAATAAGAAATTACAAATGGTTCATAAATATATGAAAAAATGTACAACCTTATTTATAATATTAGAAGAGGAATGCAAATTAAAACTGCACCTATGACACTGTTTGTTTACCTATATGGTTGGCAAAAAAATCCCAAAGTTTAACACATTTTATTGCTGAGACTGAAAAAACACTCTTACACATTTCTTTTGGGAACATAAATTGGTATAATCCCTAATGAGGACACTTCGGTAATAATTACCCAAATTACAAATGATCCCACATTTCTACTTTATCTTATTTACTCTAAAATTACATGCAATTTTAACATATGCTATTTTTTTGGTTTTAAGTCTAAAAGTTACTAGTAGCCAATATTAAGAATGGAAGAAAAACAACTATAGGGAAATATACCGGGTTTTTTGTTTTTGTTTTTTTTTGTTTTTTTTTTTTCTGCCAGGCCACGCAGCATGCAGGATCTTAGTTCCCTGACCAGGGATTGAACCTGTGACCCCCATAGTGGAAGCGTGGAGTCCTAACCACTGGACCGCCAGGGAAGTCCCAAGGGAAATATACTGTTAATAGCAGAGATTTGTAACCTCAGAGGAAAAGTTAATAAAGATTAACTCCCCCTCCAAAAAAATAAAGCCCATCAGGGCTGTTTAATAAAAGGGCAAACAGCCCCATACACCTCAAATAGGTCTAAATCATATAACTGTATCATAGCAAAGTACATCACTGATATACCCAATGATGGTCTGAGTCACCAAGAACAGGTAAACTTTGTTCAACATATTTTATTAAAGAAGGTGAAAATTATGTAGTATATTTCAGAAAGACTTTTATACTAAATGGCTATATAAAGTGAACTTTTAGTTTTCCAGAAAGTTCAGCATATTCTCTGGGAGTCCCCCAAACTGATGACTTACTGAATGGATATTCACCCTAATTCCTTCTCCCCCAATCCTTCTTACCAGGTGTGATGATCATGCTGGGTAGTACCTCAGATTATATGAGACTGAAATCAACCAGAAGTGAGTAATACTAAAGAATATTTTGGGAAAGTAGATGTGTTGAAAGAGGAAAGCGCTAACAGGGTGAAAGTGGGAACAGGCTTTCTGGTTGGCACAGATGGCACCACTCACCATATATCGACTTTTTCAGAGACAGGTTCATTCCGTATCACCTCTGGCGCCATCCATGCTACTGTGCCAGCGAAGGACATCTTGGTACTTTTATCACTAAGTTCCTTAGATGTACCAAAATCTGAAATTTTTACTGCATCTGTGTGAGTCACTAAAACACTTTAAAAAGAAATAAAGAAAACATCCAGATCGTTAGTATTAATGAAAAGCATGACTAACTGGCAACTGAAGATTTTGTTTGCTGCCTCCTACCTTGCAGAATTCAGCTCTCGAGTTCCAGTACTACTGGGGCATTAGCTACACACCACAAACAGCATCATTCATACTTGTGAGGTAGCATAGCATAGTGGGCTTTCTACATCTGGTTTTATCCTGCCTCCACCACTGCTAACTGTGTGACCTTTGCCAATTACTTAATTCTTCTAAGCCAGTTTTCTCATCTGTAAGATGGAGACAATTCAAGTCACAGTATCTTATCCACAATTCAAAAATCTCCAAAAATTCTTTATAAATATTTTTTCATATATATAAAGTAAACTCAACTTATCCCACTTTGTGCGACTGTCAAAGGTTTTGCTGCAGATTTATGAATGTGGCTGATCATAGGATGTGGCCCCAGACTTCGCTGGGGGTGTAAGGTAAATGCCCTGTGTTACATTTCTGAAATCATCTGACTCCAAGAGCTTTGGATGAGGGATTATGGGTCTGTAATAATGGTCTCATAGGATTTTCATTTGAACTAAATGAAGTAATATATGTAAAGCACCCATCTCCATAAACATTGGTTTTCATCCTTGCTGGTCTCAGACAACTCAACAGGAAAAACACTTCTTTTAAAACACGTTTAAATGATGGCCAACTAAAATCATGCATGGCACCATGACACAAGGGATTCATTATTATAAAAGGCTAATAAGTATGCTGGGATTCCATTAATGTTGATAAGGAAAAGCAGGAATAAATTTAAGCTTAGGTAGATTCCACACAAGTCATGTTATACTTGTTACAGTGATCTGGGTTGTGACTTGGGGCAAACTTCTTTTGCTAGCCTTAAAGTGAATAAAATCTAGTACCAGTCAAATCCAGAGAATTAGCATCCACACACACTAGACTGAATTCACTTGAAATAACCTGTTTAGAACTTTAAAATGTTAATGAGTTAGGGTTTCAGAGGCTTAATGATATACAGACTTAATTTTAACACGAAGTCTTAATACTCAAATAGTATCAGAATTGAGGCGGCTAGAAAACAGAAAACTTCTCAATCTATCTCCTTCCTCCTCTATGTGAACCAGGAACTTGACATTTGCCCCCCTCCCCGCCAATGTCAGATGGCTCTCTACCAAACAGTTCATTGCTTATGATTGCTTTAGAATAACTTCATCCATATCTTAACCCTGGTTTTGTACGTGACATATAAAATTTACATAATTTAGGAATTTTGATTTAATCATGTTAGTCTTGGTGAAAATGCGTAAGGATTAAAATATCATGGGATATGTGAGATAACTGGAGAATTGCTGGTATCATATACGCTGAAAGTAAAAAAAGGTGATAAGCTCCTAGTAAGAAAAACACTAGAAGCTTCCTCTTCTGCCTCTTTTGTTCTGCTCATTATGGGACCTGTTAGTATGACAAGAGGGAAGAGCCATGGGAGGAGACTAGAAAAGATACAACGTTGGGACTTTCGTGAAGGCTTCTGAGACAAAGTTGGGGTCACACAGCCTAAGGATTTAACGCAGGTAATGAAATCTCTCTTTACAGCAGATTGACCTTTGTCTTCTCAGTGTCAGCTTGGAACCCAAAGAGGCCAAGGCTGCTGGAGGTTCGGGATGGTACTGATAGCAGAGGGAAAGACTTACTAGATAACAAACTTATTGCTCTAATTTTTATTTTTTAAAAAGATTTATTTTATTTATTTATTTTAGGCTGTATCAGGTCTTAGCTGCAGCACTTGGATCTTCATTGAGGCATGTGGGATATTTCGTTGAGGTGCGTGGGCATCTCTGTAGTTGTGGAGTCTGGGTTTTCTCTCTCTAGCTGTGGCGCGCAGGCTCCAGGGCACGTGGGCTCTAGTTTGCGGCACGCAGGCTCTCTAGTTGAGGTGCACGAGCTCAGTAGTTGTGGCGCACGGGCTTAGTTGCCCTGCGGCGTGTGGGATCTTAGTTCCCTGACCAAGGATGGAACCCTCGTCCCTTGCATTGTAAGGCGGATTCTTTACCACTGGACCACCAAGGAAGTGCCTGCTCTTATTTTTAAATGACAAGAGTTAAAGAGAGTAGCATGTGATTTACATATGCTAAAATTTCCTGAATTCTTCCTCTAAAATTAATTCTTCTTCTTTTTTTTTTTTTGGCCGCTCTGCCTGGCTTGCAGGATCTTAGCTCCCTGACCAGGGATTGAACCGGGGCAGTCACTGGACTGCCAGGGAATTTCCTAAAATTAATTCTTAAAGAGAACAAGGTGGTTAAGAAGGAGGCCATTCAAAGAGGTCTTTGGGGGCTTCCCTGGTGGCGCAGTGGTTGAGAGTCCGCCTGCGGATGCAGGGGACACAGGTTCGTGCCCCGGTCCGGGAAGATCCCACATGCCGCAGAGCGGCTGGGCCCGTGAGCCGTGGCCGATGAGCCTGTGCTCTGCAACGGGAGAGGTCACAACAGTGAGAGGCCCGCGTACCGAAAAGAGGTCTTCGTCAAGTATTTTGTGTACTTCATGTGTATGCAGTGGATGACAAAAGCAACAGATTGTGTGAAAAATGTGAACAGAAGGAATGAACACTGTAATAAAGTTTATTTGCAAGTAAAGCAAGGAGAAGGTTGTTCAGTGAGCTAACGACTATAATAAACATTGTTGAGAACTATGGTGATAAATAAGAGCTGCTTTGAAGTTGATATCAAGGACAGATTTGTATCTTCCATGGAGAAGAGGCAGGATTAATTGTGAATCCCTCATCTTCACATGATGAGGGAGAATGCGGTGGTCTGTGGGCTAAGTTCTGGGTTCAAGTCCTAGCTCCATGACTTTGGGCTCTGAGTTCTAGATTTTCTTATATAAAATGATATTTGTTACATCTATTCCATACATTTTTGCTAAGATCAAAGCAGATGTGATCATGGATATTTTAAAATGTTGTAAACCATGAAAGCACTATGCAAGTATGTTTTTGGATAAAGATTAATTCTTCTCTGCTTCTCTAAACAAAAATGTGGTGGGAAATAATGAAAATAATGTTTAAAAATAGGAGCTTCACTGAAATATACCATTTAATCAATTCCTTTCCTTCCTTCATGCATTTTGGGGAACTGAATAAACATTCCTTTTGAAGTGGTTATTGGTAGCCAAAGAATCACTTTGAAAACAGGTTACTAAAAACAGCTCTGCTTCTCTTTTCTTTTCTTTCTTTTTTTTTTAAAGGTTTTTTTTTTATTATGTGTAACACAAAGTTATTTAAGTCAATACATTTTTAAGGAATTTCACACATTCTGATTCTTTCCACTGCCAATCACCTTAGTTCCTCCAAACTCATAATCTTCAAGATAAAATAGCCCTTTCAAAAAGAAGTTATTATGTGAGTCAGCCCACAATTCTTTTAGTTAGGCTTCTTAGATCTCCAAAGAAATATGGACACACTTCAAAATTCCCCACCTGTAATCTTTGGGATCCAGTTTCCTCAAGCGATTTACTTTAGGACCATGTTTAGGGTCAGGAGATGGATCTGCCTGGTTCTGAATTTGACACCCTCTAAAAATGTATTAGGTTCAAATCATATTCACTCCTAAGCCATCACACCCTAGAACAATACAGATCATTGGGATATGCCAATCTGCTTCTCTTAAATAACCAATTTATATTATTTAATGGGCACTGTGAACCTCGTTACCTTGTTTCCTTCTTTGCTTAGACTCTAGGAAGCTCAAAGCCAAATTCATAAGCCACCTCTAACAACTGTACAGAATCTTATGGTATACATTTTGTGAACAAGCTTTAGTTAATGTTTTTATTTTCTCTTTGCCTCTGTTTCTTATCCATTTTTATCCTGTTGTATATATTTCTGAAACTCAGTTTTTAAAAAATTGGTTTTCTGGGGGGAACACACTGGGAAAACAACAAGTCAAGCCTTCCAATGGGAAAGTCTGGCATTAATTATCTGAGATGATGGAAAGTGAATACTTTAGTTAATATATTTTGTTTCATAGTTGTACAATTAAAAGGCAACAAAAAGGGAAAACTACTGTCAGGTGCCTGGACATATCTGCCATATAGGTAAGTAGGTTAACAATAATCCCCCAAACATGCAAATAGAGTTATCCACTGTGCTAATTTAAACTGAACTGAAAATATGATGTCCAAAAGCTTCAACTATGGTTGATAAAATTCCATATTTCAAAATAAAACAAAATGGCTGAAAAATTAGCTCCAGAACTCACTTAGGTGATTTGAGATCACGATGAATAATTTTATGGAGGTGTAAATAATTCATTCCACTTGCAATTCCTGTGGACCAATCTACTAGCAATCGAGGTGTGATCTTCCTGCCAGCTCGCAAAACCTCATAAAGTTGTCCATGGGCACAGTATTCCATGATGATACAGTAACATGGGGCCTGAGTACAAACACCCCTTTCAAGAAAACACAGACATGTACATGAGTACACACATCCATATAAACATATATGTATACATATTTATATTTTAAGAATATTTAATAAATTTAATAATTAAGACCAGTTCTCTGTCCACATTATTTTAAAAATGCATATAATCTTTCCTGATCCTTAAATTACCATTTAAGTCCCTCTAGTCTACATGTTTCTTTGTTACACGCATAGACAATTTTAGTTTGTTTTGTTCACTTTAGATATCTATATGCTACGCTATATCGGTGCTTTTTCTGGTGGACCATTCCATTCTAGGACAAAGAGCACCTTTCTCTGAGACTTGTGTAGGCTGGATATTTTAGATTGTTAAGAATAATTTAAATATCTTCCTTTAAAAATTAAATGGAAAGTTTTGTATATAGTGTACAGAGAGAATTCAAATAAAATATTGCTATTTTTACTATTTGTTGAATTTCAAATTACTCAAATTTAAGATAACTAGACTGAGGACCAAAAGAATCAATTTTCTATGTTATAGAGTAGCTGAAAAACATTTCTGTTTAGAACAAAAATAATGTTACACAATGTATTATACACCTATGCAGCCTCTATTTTCATCAATTCCTACATCTTCTATGAAGCCTTTCCTGATTATTCCAGTCTAAAAAAAAATCTTTCTCTTCTCTAATTTCCTATGCTACATATTTGTTTTTTATATGCAATTTTTCTCTCCCTGTACAGATTATCGGTTCCTTAAAGGAAAAGGTCTTCAAGTACTTTTCTTTCTACCACATAGCTTAGAAGTTCACAGCAAGTCCTTGACAAATATTGTTTAACTTCACCTGAACGTTCTTTGCTGATAAAGCCTTTGCACAAACAAGTACAGAGGCAAGGGGTAGGAGGAAGGGTACTAACACGAAAGAACATCCTCTATTTGTCAGGCATGTTTACATGTTAGTTAATTGTCTTATTTAATCTGCCTCAAACCATTGTACGATAGATATTATCTTTTCCATTTCTACAGGTAAAGCTCAGCGAGGAAAACTGACTTGTCCTAGGATCATACAACTAATACATGACAGAGCTGGGATTCGAATCCAGTCTGTCTACTTCAAAGCCCATGCTTTTTCCACTTACTACGCTACACTGCCTCCCTTCCAGCTTTTAAAAGTTTGTATAGACAAGCATATTGGGGATTCCTATATTAATACTGTTATCCTATAAAAGTGGGAAAATCTTATTAGCTCTACTTCACAGTTTTGTTCTGAGAATCAGAAAAGAGAAGAAAAATTACCGTGAGCAATTCTCTGTGTCTTATTTCTTAATGATACGTATGCCTTCCTCCAAAGGAATATCGTTATTCTACCTACAAGACTCCCAGCTAAAGTCCTCAGCCAGCTACCAATTCATGTCCTATCTCTTAGGCTGCCATAAGTGCTGAAAGAATTTAGAGGTTGTGACTTGTGATCATGTGAAAGTCTTATAACAACGGCAGATTATGAATAAGTATAATTAGTTTTTATTTTCCCTGCCTTGATGTGCCTGTCAAATGCCGCAAAGCTATTTCTATTACTCTCCTATCATTTTCTAAGCTCCCCAGAATTCTCATCTTGATTTTTAAAGAAAAAATTTTTAAAGTTTCCGTTACTTGAGTTTCAGGAAACCTCAGTGGAGCACAAGTATACAGCAACAGACAATTTAATTTTTACTACAGAGAAATAATGAATTAGGGCAGAAATAGTGTAATGTGCTTAAGAATATCAAAACAAATATTTGTTTGAAACTACTCAGCATCTTACTCAAGTATGTTTTAACTTGTCAGACAAACATTGACATAAAGAGCCTAACAGCGATATGTTATACACTTTTCATCTTTCTTGACTGACAAATGAGAAGCAATCATTCCATCAGCCCTGTACTATGACAAGGCTTCTTAGTAGCTATAAATAACAGCTCTATAATCACTTCTAATTGCTACCTTTTCTTCCCTTTGGCACTCAATTCCATTAGGAACAGGCAGGTTGGGTTTTCTTAAAAGATTGCTTAAAAATTGGAAGAAAAAGAGAATATAGTATTCCTTTCTTGCACTTCCCTTCTGTACATGGTTCTTACTAACTTCAAAAGAAGCTGAAAGCACAGAAATCAGTATCCAGAGAGATGTACTAAAATCTAGTCATGCCTTCATATCTTCCAGACGGTTCTGAATGATTCATTGGCTAAGCAACACATGGCACAGATGGCTGCAAACATAACACTGCACAATGCTTCAAGAGCATGGTGTAATGGGCCAGGGACACAGTCTCACTATTGTTTTCCATGTAGAGGTAAAGACAATTCAAGCATCTTCAGCCTAAAGAGTTGGACACCAACAGAGCAATACTTATCCATAATGCTGAAAACTGTATATGCAGGTAGGAGGGTCAGAGGGTAAAGCGGGGAAAAGACTCAGAGGAAAAAGGAAGAAACAAAAGAAAGGAAGGAAAAATCAAGCTTCTCGCACTCATCCTCTGAGGACACATTTCTACCTTCAGTAACTCACGACCTCTTGCTAGAAAGCCCTCTTACCTGAGACTCATAGCCTAGTTCACTTTGGGAGGCCAAAAGGCCATGCTCATCTATAGAACATTCAGTGTCTCAAACCTAGCATACCAGTGATTTAAGCTTAAAGTTTAGTTAAATAAAAGGCTCTTCCTTCCATTTACGAGGGTAACCACACTGCAATGATGATCCTCTCAGTGAAGTAAAATGAATGAAAGTGAGCCTCTGACAGACTTGTCTGCTTAAAAATAATCCTCCTATTGTCTTGAGAAACTTATCATCTTGGGAAGGATTATAATTGGTCTCGATAGCATTTTGTTTTAGTTTCACATCCTCCTGGCCCTCCTAGGGCAACCAATAATAGAATCACTACAGCAACTGAAATTCTCTCCCATGTCCTCTGCAGGGATGTTCCTTCCACAAGGAAATGAATCCAAGGACTTCATTTAGTATCCCAGTTGAATGCTTCTCTTCTTTTCACACTTCTTTCCCTTTCCAAAGTAAGGGGTCTTGTTTGGGAATCAAAACTCAACCTCAATACACATTTAAACCCATTCTACAAAACTTGTACCCATGATTTCTATTCCTTACTTTGGGGATATATTTCCAATTAGAAATTATTGCATGACATGTTTAGCTTTATAATGAGAGTTTTATTGAGGAAAGGATTCCTCTTGGGGGCTGGAGGAAGTCCCTCCTAGGTTAGGAAAGGAGAATTTGTAAGTTATTCTACTTTTAGCTATAGGCTTATTGGTCATACTATTTTCCAGAATTGAAATATATATAAATTCAATATATATTATATAAAAATATACCAAGAAGATCTAATTTCTAATCTCTCTTCCTTCCTAAAGGCTTTCTTTCCTGTTCTTCACCTTTCTTCCTCTTAAGCCACTCATTATTCATTTGTTCAAGCCTAGGGCAAAATTTCAAGGCTGGTAAGAGAAGGAACTCAAGGGAAGAGTACAGGGAGAAGAGATTATACATATTCAGAGCTCAGCACTGCCAAGTTTGGTGCCTTCTACAAATTTACCTCTGAATCTTTCCATTTTGCTAGGGACCCCTGTCAATATTATGAAAATAAGGGACTAAACTAGAAAGATATAGTCACATACTCTTGAAAACAACCACTTTGTGAAATAAATATAGCATTTAACTTACTATCATCTCTAATTTTACTATTATTAGATTTAGAAAGCTGAGTGTTTGGCATTCCTTGAAAATGGATCTGGCAAAACCTGAGGCAGGGAGAAATACTCTGAAGGTACCTGTTATTACAAGTTAATATTTAAGAACAGACACTAATAGAAACTAGTAAGAAAATACATCTCTATTTACAAGGAACTAATTGTTCTCTGATCACTTCACATGTTAGCTTTGTTTTCTTAACTGAATTTTAGGATGTTCAGGTTATCTTGAAGTAGCCTCTGTTGTCCTACTGATAATGACATTGATTCAGCAGATCTGACTGCTTGGCAGGAATCTACCTTCTCCCTCTCTGTCCCACATACATCCCTTCCAAGAAGTGTGTGCTCTGGCAAAAAGAACTATTGGACTATAAAATCCTTAAAGACATGATTCTAATATAATAGTTCTTTGGTACCCTCCCAAAGCACCTAGCACAGTGCTAAGTCTGTAGAGTGTTCTTAACATGTCTTTCAAAGCAGGAACTTAAATGTATATACTGGAGGAAAGAAAATCTCTCTATTTCTTTAAAAAAAAAAAAAAAGCCTTGACCTACTTGAAAGCGATGATGTTAGGATGCTTCAACTTCCTCAAATGCTTGATATCCGTCTCATTCTGCTCTCTCACTTTCTTGATGGCCACCTCCTCCGCTCGGAACTTGCCCAAGAAGACAGCTCCCTGGGCTCCACTACCCAGCCACTGCAGCTCTGAGATCTCCTCAAATGGCACTTCCCAAGTATCTAGGCACACAAGTGAGAAACAAGCTTAAAGAGATCTCAGTGGCCCCTTGTAGAATGCTCAGGGGCCATTCTACAAGGCCACTCTGAAGGGACCAACTTCACCATCACCCAAAATGACCTCTATCCTTTGTCTCTCACCCGGTAACTCTCCAAAAGATATAACCTTTCTATGGGTCTTGATACCATAGATAAGATATTCACATGTATTAGTTTGTATCAATTTTTAACCAGTGAAATTCAGCAGATCAGAGATCTCCAGTACCTCTGAACAAAACACATCCTGACACTCCCACAGCCCCACCTCCTCACTTGAAGCTTGCATGTTCAGTCAATTCACCTATCTGTCTCTACATCACCATCCCTACCCCATCACCCATTATGTGTTGCTTTATTCCTCTTTGAATTTCTAGTGCAGGTTCTCAATTAATACTTGCTGAATGAATTTTCAGTGATACTCTCCTAAAGATCTAATGATGTATAATAATTAAATTAGTATTTACCTTTTATTTAGCACTTACTATATGCCAGACACTAGCATAGTGCTTTAGATCTGTCATGTGTTTAATTCTTACAACAATCCTATAAGTCTGGCCTTATTACGGTTATTTAAAAATAAGAAAACTAAGCCATAGGGTAACCATGCCTTAAGTAACTTAATCAAGGTCACATAATTGGTAAGTGGCAAAACAGGGCCCAGGACTCCAGAACTGGCTTGAATCCAGGGACAGTGTTTTCTCTACTATACCACATTATCTCTCATGAAGTATTTGAGAGAGAGGGTCATTAGTCATAATATACTTACTCATATAGATGCAGTATTTTCAAGTTTCTGTTTTTCTTAAAGTTTAATTTCTTTTTGCACCAAAAATGTAACAAGTGGTGGCATTATTGATGATTCATGTTATGTCGTTTATCCTTTTCTGTATTAAAAATTTTAAACCATAAGCCTATATTACTTTTATTTTTAATTGAAGTATAGTTGATTTACAATATTGTGTTAGTTTCAGCCTATATTACATTTAAAATGAATAAAATGCTATTTAAAATAGATCAAAAATTCAATTAATATGTGCTTTAATCTCATGCAACTTAAAAAGACGACTATAATCCATTGATTATCCTTTTTGCCAGTGCATTATCACTGCACTGGTCAGAAATGAACATCAAAGAGCTAAGAGCCCCACAGAGTGAGGAGAAGATGATGACAATGCTAAAGGTTATGAGAGATTCTTGTCAGATCACCAATCACTTAAAGGCCACTGTTTGCAGAACACTGAACAAAGTAGTGTTGAATCAGCTTTGAAGATATTCTGGTCTTGAAAGCAAATCAACTCACTACTACATCAATGAAGCAAGCGCAGAAAGAGTAGAAGGGAACTACATTTCCCTCTTTTCTAATTTTCTTTAACAGAAAAGAAATTGTGTAGATGCTTAATAAAATGTGGTTTCTCATTACAAAGGTTAAAACATGACCTTTAAAATATAAATACATAGAGCAGAAAAAATTATAGTGAGGGTGATTAAAAGCATGGGCACTTGTCCCATTCTTCTGGTATGAGCAGTATTAAAGGTTTCTGCTCTACTGAAATTGAATAGATGCTATACAAAAACAATCTCTCTACAATACAAATAGCTCACAAATATGAAATCACCAAAGAAACAAGTTTGGGTGGAAACAATAAGTTACAGACGACTGCTTTTAGTATCTTTACAGCGTCTAATGACTTTCATCCTTATAGGCTTATTCATGTGGCACATATAGGACACAGGTATTGATGGCACACTTAGTTTTACTCATTAGGGGTCTAGTGAAGAACTAAACACAGTGTCATTTTGACCATTCTGGGGGCTGAATAAAGTACTAGCACTGGATTCTGAGCAAGAACATAACTGGGCAATATTTCTCCAAATAACTCTATAAAAGCCCAAGTTACCCTAATTTTTAATACATAATTACTAAAATTAGACAGTCTTTCGCTGTCTTTTTTTTCCTATTTATGCAATCTTTATTTACTGTTAAGTACTAGAAAACATTAGAAAATACTAGAAAAAGCAGAAAAGCACATATTTTATCTGAAATCCCAGCACATATTGTTTTCATCTTCTTTTAGTCTTTGTTTATATGTATACAGCTATGTCAGAGTTGTATGTGATGTATAATTTTTTCTACTTTTTTCATATATTATGTATTCCCCATGTATTTACAGTTTTTATTATAAGCTTAATAGTTACTTACTGTACCCTCTTACCTTTTTTTGTACTTGTTTCCACTTTTTTGTTTGCTAAGTTAAATTTGATACTTTTTTCTTTCTTTATATTACTTCCTCATGTTCAATCCTGAGATTAAAGAGTATAGTTTCCTGGTTCTTGGTATACATTCCAAGTTGCTATCCAAAAGGATTTTTCTAGTTTTTGCTGACAGTAGCAAAGTATGAGCAAATCTCTTTTACTGCAACTTTGCCAGCAATGAATGTTGCCGATTATTTTTTGGTGCTAATTTAGTTAGGTATAAAATATTGTTTTATAAGTTTGCACTATTTTAATTGCCAGTGATATAGGATATTTTCTCAACATTTGTTTAATACATCTTCTTTGTATGAATTATCAGATTTATCCCTTGTCCATTTATTTATTAGGGTCTTGCAGTTCTCATAAGCTCAAAGGAGCTTTCTATTTCTTTGACACATACGAAGAGGCTTTTTACAAAAGCATTTTTCTTTTAATTTTATTATGTTTTGAACAAAATATTTTTATAGCTGCTTGTCATTTGCTTTGCAATTTCTTCTACTGCCTAATCTATCTTCTAAGAGTGATCTATAGTTGATTTTTAAAAAGTTTAACCTTTACATCTGAAGTTTATTTTGTTGTATGGTATGAGAACTGATGCAAATTAATTTTTTTCATAGTGTTATTTAGTGATTCAAAAAACAATTTGTTAAATAATCCTTTCTTTTTACTTTTTTTTTTCGGTACGCGGGCCTCTCACTGTTTTGGCCTCTCCCGTTGCGGAGCACAAGCTCCGGACGCGCAGGCTCAGCGGCCATGGCTCACGGGCCCAGTCACTCGGCGGCATGTGGGATCCTCCCCGACCAGGGCACGAACCCGCGTCCCCTGCATCGGCAGGCAGACTCTCAACCACTGCACCACCAGGGAATCCCTTTACATAATTATATAATGTTTATATTGTAATTTACTATATATTTTATAAATAATTCCTATTATTTAGTATTTTTATAAAATGAGAAATAAATGAAGTATTAAAATACAAATGATAGGAGGGAGGGACAAGATAGGGGTAGGGGATTAAGAGGCACAAACTACTACGTATAAAATAAATAAGCTACCAGGATATATTGTACGGCACAAGGAATGTAGCCAATATTATATAATAACTTTTTTTTATTCTTTTTTTTAAAGATTTTTTTTGATGTGGACCATTTTTAAAGTCTTTATGGAATTTGTTACAATATTGCTTCTGTTTTATGTTTTGTTTTTTTGGCCGCGAGGCATGTGGGATCTTAGTTCTCCGACCAGGGATTGAACCCACACCCCCTGCATTGGAAGGTGAAGTCTTAACCACTGGACCGCCAGGGAAGTCCCTATAATAACTTTAAATGGAGTATAATCTATAAAAATATTGAATCACTATGTTGTACGCCTGAAATTAATATAGTATTGTAAATCAACTATACTTCAATTAAAAAATAAATAAAATAGGGCTTCCCTGGTGGCGCAGTGGTTGAGAGTCCGCCTGCCGATGCAGGGGACACGGGTTCGTGCCCCAGTCCGGGAAGATCCCACATGCCGCAGAGCAACTAAGCCCGTGAGCCACGGCCTCTGAGCCTGTGCATCCGGAGCCTGTGCTCTGCAATGGGAGAGGCCACAACAGTGAGAGGCCCGCGTACCTCAAAAAAATAAAAAATAAAAAAATAAAAATATAAATAAATAAAATAAAATACAAATGATAAATATATTTGGCACTCAAATACCAAAGGTTGATATTATAATAACAAAAATTTCCTTGACCAACAGTAGCTCACGCCTGTGTTAATTCATCTATGTTCAACCAAATCTTAATTGTCCATGGAAAAATAAAGGGGCCGGCATTGGTAATTCAAGAACACAGAGTGTAAAGTAATACTTCAACCACCTTTCCATCAATTTTTTTTACTAGAACTGACTACCAGAAATAAAATTGATTCATGTGATTTAGTCCTCTCTGTCCAGTTCCAATGTCCTGATCGATATCTAGTAGGGAGTCAAGGAACAAGAAAATGGCAGCAAAAAGAACGTTAGCAACAAGGATATACAAATTGGGGGCCTAGATCACTGAGGAACAAGATAACAAACCTTATAATGATGGAAACTGGCTGTGCTCCCTCCAGGGTTAGTCCCAGACTTTCTGCTGCTTTTACAGCTGTCCCATTGGTACTCTTCCCCAGCTTTTATCTTCTCTCTGATTCATCACTATGACTACTATCTTAATTCCAATATCCACCATGATCCCTAGGACTGAGAAAAAGCCACATGCCCACTCACTTTAACACATAAGTTCTCCTTTGTTTATTCAGACAAGTCTATGACAATACTTGCTTTGAGACTGGGAACTATTTGGCAATAAAAGATTTCACATATTACCTTACTTACGCTTCACTACCAACATACTAAATGGGAGATGAAGATATCATTAAAAAAAATTTAATCAAGTGAAATTTCCTCATAATACCAAATGCAGGGACACATCTGTTATATGTACTATCCTTTGGTTGACTGTAATCCAGGATTAAAGATTAGCTCCATGATCCCAGAGCTGACAAGGAAAAAACTACACTTAGTTTCAGGCTAGTGAATCTCTTCTACAGCCCACAGCAACACCTGCTCACGGTAGGATATCCTGTCATTTGCTGAAGAGCTGGGCAGCTGCCGTACCCTTGTAAGCTTAAACTGACCAAGGATGTGTCTTATTTGCTCCTGAAATAAGCCTTTCTGAAGGTCACATAATCAATCGGAACACAAATTAAATACAAGGTTACAGAACAATAAAGAATTTTAAAGGCTTCTTTTAACAGACATAGGATGTGTCTGTTAGTCTTCTTTATGAGTCTGAACCTCAATGCTGCGTTTGGATCCTGAGACCTCCAAATTGCCACCAAAATAATTATTAGACTGGACAAGCTAAGACCCCCAAAACCAAATGAGTTTATCACATAAGCAGATATTAGTAAGTTTTGTGTCTAAGCAGAGAAGAAGGAACTTCTAAAAAATAATAAATTAAGGGTGGGTGGTTATGGGATGACAAGTGATTTTTATTTTCCTCTTTGGATTTGTCTTTATTCCCAATTTTTAAAATAATAAAACTGTTTAACATAGGAGTCCCCAACCGCTGTGTGACAAGGAACAACTCTTTGATTTCCCTGAAACCTTAAGATCATAGAGGGAAAAAGAGGGTAGAATGTGCAGGGTATGGAGAGAAAACAGACAGACAAAACCTAGGGATTGAGAAAGAATGCTGTGGTTGACAAATCCTGGAAAGTATACCTGGAATGGACAGATTTACAGGTAAATCCCAACATACTTATGGAGAAGGGGTATAGATGGGGAGTCTGGTATTGGTTTAGGAGAAAGTATTTCAGAGTCAATTAAAAAAAAATTGAAGTATAGTTGATTTACAATGTTGTGTTGATTTCTGCTGTACAGCAAAGTGATTCAGTTATATATATATACAATCTTTTTCATATTCTTTTCCATTATGGTTTATCCCAGGATATTGAATATAATTCCCTGTGCTATATAGTAGGACGGTATTGTTTATCCATTCTATATGTCATAGTTTGCATCTACTAACCCCTAACTCCTAGTCCATCCCTCCCCCACACCCCCTCCCCCTTGGCAACCACAAGTCTGTTCTCTATGTCTGTGAGTCTGTTTTTGTCTCGTAAATAGGTTCATTTGTGCCATAGTTTAGGTTCCACATAAAGGTGATATCATATGGTATTTGTCTTTCTCTTTTTTACCTTTTTTTTTTTTTTTTTTTTTTTTGCGGCACGCGGGCCTCTCACTGCTGCGGCCTCCTCCGTTGCAGAGCACAGGCTCCGGACACGCAGGCCCAGCGGCCATGGCTCACGGGCCCAGCCTTTCAGCGGCATGTGGGATCATCCCGGACCGAGGCACGAACCCGCGTCCTCTGCATCGGCAGGCGGACTCTCAACCACTGCACCACCAGGAAGCCCCTGTCTTTCTCTTTTTGACTTACTTCACTTAGTATGATAATTTCTAGTTGCATCCATGTTGCTGCAAATGGCATTATTTCATTCTGTTTTATGGCTGAGTAGTATTCCATTATATATGTACCACATCTTCTTTATCCATTCTTCTGTTAGTGGACACTTAGGTTGTTTCCATGTCTTGGCTACTGTGAATAGTACCACTATGAACATCGGGGTGCATGTATCTTTTTGAATTATAGTTTTGTCTGCATATATACCCAGGAGTAGGATTGCTGGATCATATGGTAATTCTATTTTTAGTTTTTTGAGGAACCTCCATACTGTTTTCCACAGTGGTTGCACCAACTTACATTCCCACCAACAGTGCAGGAGGGTTCCCTTTTCTCCACAACCTCCCCAGCATTTGTTATTGGTAGACTTTTTGATGACAGCCATTCTGACTGGTGTGAGGTGGTACCTCATTGTAGTTCTGATTTGCATTTCTAAAAGAAAGTATTTCACATCAATAGATGAGTGGAGAAAGACAATGTGGTATATATATATCTACACACACACACACACACACACACACACACACACACACACTGGAATACTACTCAGCCATAAAAGAGAATGAAATTTTGCCATCTGCAGCAGCATGGATGGACTTGGAGGGCATTATGCTAAATGAAATAAGTCAGACAGAGAAAGACAAATACTGTATGATGTCACTTATATGTGGAATCTAAAAAATACAACAAACTAGTGAATATTAAAAAAAGAGAAGCAGACTCACAGATAAGAATAAACCAGTGGTTACTAGTGGGGAGAGGGGGAAGGGGCAATATAGGGGTGGGGGAGTGGGAGGTAGAAACTACTGGCTGTAAGACAGGCCACAAGGATGTATTGTACAACACAGGGAAGATAGCTAACATTTTGTAATAACTGTAAATGGAGTGTAACCTTTAAAAATTGTGTTAAAAAATAAAATAATACCTTAAAATAAAATATCAAAAAAAGAAAAAGTATTTCAGAAATAGAAAAAATTGAATGCATGGAAAAAGTGGCTAATGGTGACTAATGTCACCTGGTAGCTGTGGAAAAGCTGTCAACAGTCTTGACTAAAATATATGAATACATTTTTAAGGGAGGGCTACAGAATCCCATATTCAGTTATAAAATAAATAAAACAGAATATCATTTATGGTCCACATTATTCCTTTATAAAATTTCTTGATGAAAGAACTCATAACAACTGATCATTTACATAAGGCTGCAAAGATATGTATCAAACACTTTAAAGCAAAAAATCCTTTGAACCCAGCATTCCTCTTCTAATAATTTATCCTAAGGAGTAATCAAGATATGTGCGAAAATTAAGGAATGGACACGTTCACTGCAGTGTGGCTTATAATCACTGAAAATAGTAAACAAATTGTTAAGCAATAGAAGATTGCACTAGAAGTTATCAATGAATTTGGTAAAGTTGCAGGATACAAAATTAATATACAGAAATATGTTAATTTCTGTACACTAACAACTAACGATCAGAAAAGGAAATTAAGAAAATAATCCCATTTACAATTGCGTCAAAATGAATAAAATAGTAGGAATAAATCTAAGGAGGTAAAGGACCTGTACTCTGAAAACTATGACACTGATGAAAGAAATTGCAGACAACACAAACAGATGGGAAGATATACCGTGTTCATGGACTGGAAGAATTAATACTGTTAAAATGACCATACTACCCAAGGCAATCTAGGAATTCAATGCAATCCCTGTCAAAATACCCATGGCATTCTTCATAAAAGTAGAACAAATAATTCTAAAATTTGTATGGAAACACAAAATACCCCAAATAGCCAAAACTATCTTGAGAAAGAAGAACAAAGCTGGAGGTATCATGCTCCCTGATTTCAAACTATACTGCAGAGCTACAGTAATCAAAGCAGTATGGTACTGGCACATAGATCAATGGAACAGAATAGCGAGCCCAGAAATGAAACCATAATTACATGGGCAATTAATCTATGACAAAGGAGGCAAGAATATACAATGGGGAAAAGACAGCCTCTTCAATAAATGGTGTTGGGAAAACTGGACAGCTACATGCAAAAGAATCAAACTGGACTACACCATATACAAAAATAAATTCAAAATGGATTAAAGTCTTAAATGTAAGACCTGAAACCATAAAACTTCTGGAAGAAAAAATAGGCAGTATGGTCTTTGACATCAGTCTTAGCAATATTTTTTGGATATGTCTCCTCAGGTAAGGGCAACAAAAGCAAAAATAAACAAATGGGACTACATCAAACTAAAAAGCTTTTGCACAGTGAAGGAAACTATCAATGAAATGAAAAGGCAGCTTACTGAATGGGAGATGATATTTATAAATGCTATATCTGATAAGGGGTTAATATCCAAAATATACAAATAACTCATATAGCTCAACATCAAACAAACAACCTGATTAAAAATAGGTAGGGCTTCCCTGGTGGCGCAGTGGTTGACAGTTCGCCTGCCGATGCAGGGGACACGGGTTCGTGCCCCCATCCGGGAAGGTCCCACATGCCACAGAGCGGCTGCGCCCATGAGCCATGGCCACTGAGCCTGCATGTCTGGAGCCTGTGCTCTGCAATGGGAGAGGCCACGACAGTGAGAGGCCTGCATACAGCAAAAAAAAAAAAAAAAAAAAAAAAAAAAAAAATGGGTAGAGGATCTGAACAGACATTTATCTAAAGAAGACATACAAATGGCTATCAGGCACATGAAAAGATGCTCCATATCACTAATTATTAGGAAAATGCAAATGAAAACCACAGTGAGATATCACTTCACACCTGCTAGAATGGCTATTATCAAAAAAACAACAAATAACAAGTGTTGGCCAGGATGTAGGGAAACGGGAACCCTTGGGTACTGGTGATGGGAACGCAAATTGGTGCAGCCACTATGGAAAACAGTATGGAGATACCTCAAAAAACTAAAAATAGACCTATATATAGGACTACCACATGACTCAGCAACTCCACTCCCGGGTATTTATCTAAAAAAAACAAAAACGCTCTTTAGGGACCTAAATGTAAGACCAGATACTATGAAACTCCTAGAGGAAAATATGCAGAACACTCTTTGACATAAACTGCAGCAATATTTTTTTTGGATCTGTCTCCTAAAGGAAAGGAAATGAAAACAAAAATAAACAAGTAGGACCTAATTAAACTTAAAAGATTTCACACAGCAAAGGAAACCACTGACAAGACAAAAAGATAACCCACTGAATGGGAGAAAATATTTGCAAATGATATGGCTGATAAGGGATTAATATCCAACATATATAAATAGCTCATACAACACAACATCAAAAAAACAACCAGATTAAAAAATGGGGAGAAGAACTAAACAGACATTTTTCCAAAGAGGAAAAGAAAATGGCCAACAGGCATATGAAAAGATGCTCAACATCAGTAATCATCAGGGAAATGAAAATCAAAGCCACAATGAGATATCACCTCACACCTGTCAGAAAGAATGGCTATCATCAAAAAGAACACAACAAATGTCGGCGAGGATGTGAAAAAAGGGAACACTTGTTCACTGTTAGTGGGAATGTAAACTGGTGCAGCCACTGTGGAAAACAGTATGGAGGTGTCTCAAAAAACTACAAATAGAACTACCATATGACTCAGCAATTCCACTCCTGTGTATATATCAGAAAAAACCAAAAACACTAATTTGAAAAGATACATGCACCCCAATGTTCATAGCAGCATTATTTACAATTGCCAAGATATGGAAACAACCTAAGTGTCCATCAACAGATGAGTGGACAAGATTGGATACACGCACACACACACACACACACACACACAACAGAATACTACTCAGCCATAAAAAAGAACGAAATTTTGCCATTTGCGGCAAATGGATGGATATGGAGGGCATTATGCTAGTGAAATAAGTTAGAGAAAGACAAATACTGTAGAATATCACTTATATGTGGAACCTAAAAAATACAACAAACTAGTGAATATAACAAAAAAGCAGACTCACAGATATAGAGAACAAACCAGTGGTTACCAGTGGGGAGGGAGGGAGGGGTGGGAGAATGGGAGGTACAAACTACTCAGTGTAAGATAGGCTCAAGGATGTAATGTACAACATGGGGAATATGACCAAAATTCTGTAATAACTGTAAATGGAAAGCAATCTTTAAAAATTGTATAAAAAATAAAAAATTTTAAAAACCCAAAAAAACCCCACTCTTTAGAAAAGATATCTGCACTCTTACATTAACTGCAGCATTATTTACAATAGCCAAGATATGGAAGCAATCTAAGTACCCATCGGTAGATGAATGGACAAAAAAGGTGTGGTGTACACACACACACACACACACACACACACAGGAATATTACTCAGCCATAAAAAAGAATGAAATCTTGCCATTTGTGACAGCATGGACAGACCTAGAGGACACTAAGCTAAGTGAAATAAGTCAGATGGAGAAAGACAAATACTATATGATTTCACTTAAATGTGTAATCTAAAAAACAAAACAAATGAACAAACACAATAAAACAGAAACAGAGTCATAGATACAGAGAACAAACAGGTGGTTGTCAGAGGGAAGGAGGGAGGGGGAGGGGAGAAGTAGGTGAGGGAGATTAAGAGGTACAAACTTTTAGTACAAAATAAATGAGTCAAGGGTATGAAATGTACAGTGTGGGGAATATAGTCAATAATTATGTAACATCTTTGTATGGTGACAGTAACTAATCATGGTGATGATTCTGAAATGTACAGAAATGTCAAATCACTATGTTGTGTACCAGGAACTAATATAGTGTTGTAGGTCAATTATACTTCAAAAATAAACTCACAAAAAAAGAGATCAGATTTGTGGTTACCAGAAGTGGTGAGTAGGGGAGGGGGAATTGGATGAAGGCAGTCAGAAGGTACAAACTTCCAGTTATAAGATAAGTAAGTACTAGGGATGTGGTGTACAACTTGATAAATATAATGAACACTGTTTATGTTAATGCATGAAAGCTGTTAAGACAGTAAACCCTAAGAGTTCTCATTACAAGGAAAAAAACAGAGGATTACTTAATTACAATTACTTGAACTGTGTATGTTAACACAATTTAATATTATGCAGCCATTAAAAATGATGCTGAAAAAGTATATTTCATGATACAGGAAATGTTCACAGTATGAAGTAAAAAAGTGTTACAGAACAGCATGGCTTTTTTTAAGCACACATACACACATGTATAGACTAACATATACCAAAAACACTAATGGTGGTTATTGTCAGGAGATGGGAGAATCATAGATTATTTTAATTTTTGGGGGGGAACTTACTTGTATGTTCCAAAATTTCTATATATATTACTTTTGTTCTCAGGAAAAAATTGTTTCAACAATATAAATGAAGTTATAAAGGACACTAGTGCCATGTGTTCTCTTTACTTCAAAAGCATAAGGCTTGAATTGGAGTATATGAATATACATACTACACAATGATGGGAGTTAAATTTTTACTTTTTAAAAAGCTGTGGGATCTCGAAATAATAATGTTTCTCAAGAATGGTTAGATATTTTGTTCTTTCCTCAAAATGTGAGCTTTCTGTGCCTGACTGTAAGATAAAAAAATTCCTTTTTACTACTACCTAAGGCAGGCCTGCAATCTTCAGGGGCAGTACCATGTGGCTTCCGTCTGGTTTTGAATTAGTCCAGTGACCATCAGACTTTTTGACTGTAAAAACTGTCAATAAAATTTTTGAATATGCACTCACTATGTGATTTATTTATAAATTATATATCTGTAAAACTTTACTAAAATACCAAATATATATGAAAACATGCATGAAAATAGAAAATTTAAAATGATGAGATAAAAGGAACAGAAGCTCCAACATCTTCTTCCTCACAACGTCATGGATTGTCTTATATGTACTCTACTCTGGACACCACTGGACTGTACAACCACAAAAGGTGGGCTTCGACCAAAAAAGACCAACCATATGTCAATCTGTTCCATTCAGAAGGTCTATAGGAAATTGATATGGGGTATTCTTCTGGCACTAGGTCTTTAATTTATCAAAGGTTATGCAGTTAATGGTGGTAGTGCGTTTACACAGGAAATATCTTCCAGGTCCATACTCTAGCTTACCTTGCTGCTGCAATTTGTAATCAGTGGAATATGCCTTCCCAATGATATTCCATACAGGCCTTAAGCATCCAAATAGTCCTTCAAGAAACCCACCACTGCCGCTGCCCGACCTGCTGAACTGAATCTTGATGTCTTCGGTTCCACTCGTGCCCTCTCCATCCACAGTGTTGCTGTTCCCGTGAGACATGGCCATCTCTGATTCATCTTGTTCCCTTAGCTGAAGAACGCTGTTCTCAAACTGGTCCCTGGAATCCTCACTTACGCTTGTCAACACTGTTGTGGTGATGGGGCTGTTCATGCCCTCATTTAGCTCTGTTTGCACCACCCCCTTTTCCTGCTGGTCCTTAAGAAGCTTGGGTGAAGGGTGGCTTCGCATAGGTGCGATGTCATCTTGTAGTCCATTGAAGGTTTTGTTTTCACTCAAAGGCAAGTGTGGGGAAGGGGAGCAGCTCAGGTGCTCCTGAGGGTTGGCCATCGTGCCATGAGTGTGCCCAGGGTCCTGAGATGACACTCAGAGGATCATTAGAAAAGAGTTCTGATGTAAGAGGGGGCTTCAGAACCTGGGGAAAACAGGAGGAGGTCGTGAGATCACCCTTTCTTTAGTCATCCACACCACTACACTTCCGTTTATAATAATAAAAACATTGAAACAAGGGGGATTGATTATAAACAGTGGTGTTCATCCATATGAAGGAATACTGTGCAGCAGTTAAAAATCATGTTGTAGAAGAGTATTTACTAACATGAGAAAATGTTCATGACATATTAATATAAAAATAGGTTACAAAAATATATACAATGTAAGCCATTTAAAATTTTTATTATTTAAGAGGATACACAAACACATATACAAGAAAAAAAGACTGGAAGGATACATCCAAAGAATTAACAACAGTTAATTCTAGGTGGTTAGATTTGGGAGGGATTTATGTTGTGTTTTTCGAGATATTCTAAGCATTTTGCATTAATATGTTTCTATAGACTGAATGGTTGTGTCCCCCCAAAATTTACATGTTGAAACTCATTTGTGATGCTGTTTGGAGGTGGGGGCCTTTGGGATGTGATTAGGTCATGATGGTGGAGCCTTCATGAATGGGATTAGTAAAATCCCATTTATACTAAATCCTTATAAAAAAGATCCCGGAGAACTCCCTTCCCTCTTCTTCCATGTGAGGACACAGTGAGAAGATGGTTGTCTATGAACCAGGAAGCAGGCCCTCACCAGATTATCAAATCTGTGAGTGCTTTGATCTTGGATATCTCAGCTCAGCCTCCAAAAAACTGTCAGAAGTAAAAATGTTTGTTGTCTGAGCCATCTAGTCTGTGGTATTTTTGTTATAGCAGCCTGAACAGACTAAGAAATATATATTATATTTATAATCAGAAAAAAATTGTTTCTCTTCCCAAAGGTATAAGTATATTTTTGTTAGAAACTACATTCTGTGTTATTATAAGTCACTGCTGATATCTTCTGTTTGCTTTAGTGTCTTGTCCACTGGCACCTTGCTTTACTTTCTAAGGCATTCATTAAGGCACGTAGATAAATGTCTTGTGTATGTGACAGATAAATTCCTAAGATGTAAATTTTGTTTTACTGTACTGCACCAAATCTGGACCAATGTGACCAAGCCGCAGCTCTTTAAACTTATTCTTTGCTTCTGATCTGTCCATTAGCACCAATTTCTCAGAGCCACCTACCCCCTGAAAATAAAGACATAGAATTGTTCTAGATTCACCAGATCATGCAAAATCAATCTTAAACTTATTCAATGCATGTCTCTTATCAGAAATTTACTTTCTTTGCAAATCCCTATATAATAGCCCTTCCTTCTTTCACTCTGTATCTTAATATAGAGTGTGGATGTGCTAGAGGCACGGGATAAAGATGATCTTGCAGAGGGGGCAAAAGACAGACCAACAAAGACTGACTGTACACTGCTTAACCAAGTGCTCTGGGAGCACAGAAGAGGGAGGGATAGTTTCAGGGATAGCTGCCCAAAGGTGGTAACTACTGATTTGTTTGAAGGAAGTGTAGAAATTCATTGGGCAGGCAGGAAAGGAGTGAGTGAAAGAAGAGGAAGAGGGTACTACAGGTTTGGAGAAAGTGTGAACGAGGGCACGGAGGGATGAAAATATGGAACAGATGAGATATCTTAGTGGCTGGAATGTAGGTTATATGTATATATACAGAGAAAGATAAGAATTGGAGAGAGTCAGGGGCTAGATTGTAAGTATGCTAGGCTAAGAGATTTGGATTTTATTCTGAAGGTGACGGGGAGCCACAGTATCCTATATTGGGGGTTACAAATAAAAATAGACCATTCTTATGTTATTAATTTCTCATCTTCATTACTGAGACCAGGGATTGCTAGGGAAGTGAGACTAGGTGTTCCAGGTAGTAATGGGGAGCAGTAGGAGATAACTCTTGTAAAAGGTGGGCCAAGGTCAGAATATGGTGGACCTGTATGGCAAGCTAAAGCTTTTAGATTTTATCCTCAAGACAACAGAGAGTCATTAAGGAATTTTAAGCAAGGCGGTGATTTGGTCAGATTTGTAATTTAAAATCATACCCATAGAAATAGAGGTTGGATTGAAGGAGAATGACTGACGGTCAAGATATCAGTTAGGAGGGAGAGATCAAGTAAGAAATGATGAGGACGCCAAGGCAGTAGCAATGGCAATGAATGAAGACGAGGGGACAGGTTTTAAGAGGTAAAGCTGGTAAGATCTAGTGATTGATAAAACATGGGGGTGGGTGAGGAAAAGGACAGGAGAGGAGTACTTTCAGATAACTAACTTGGGATAATGGATAGATGGACAATGTCATTAACTGAGATATGAAATATCAGAAGAGAAGAAGTTTTAGAAAGAAGATAATTAGCTCATAAATGTAGACGGTTTAACGCCTACTGTGTGTTTCATGCACTGAACCAGATTTTTATTTATGTTATCTGATTTTAAAAAGACACTTTAGGGACTTCCCTGGCGGTCCAGTGGTTAAGACTCTGCACTTCCACTGCAGGGGGAACGGGTTCCACCCCTAGTCCGGGAACTAAGATCCTATATGCCGTGGGCGGTGTGGCCAAAAAGGAAAAACAAAAAAAATAAAAAGACACTTTATAGAGAGGAATTTAAAGAGAGGTAAACATGGGAGCTTCTTTAGCTCAGGGACAGAAGTATCAAAATAATACAAAGGTGAACCCAAGTTAAATTAAAAACATTTTTATTAAATGCATGCTAGGAGCAGTACCAAGTTAAATTAAAAATGTTTTTATTAAATAAATGCTAGAACCACGCACTAGGCTAGGTTCTATGGGTACAGGACATTACTATTACCATTACTACTGTTTTTTTTTTTTTTTTTTTGCGGTACGCGGGCCTCTCACTGCCGTGGCCTCTCCCCGTTGCGGAGCACAGGCTCCGGACGCGCAGGCTCAGCGGCCATGGCTCACGGGCCTAGCCGCTCCGCAGCATGTGGGATCTTCCGGGACTGGGGCACGAACCCACGTCCCCTGCATCGGCAGGCGGACTCCCTACCACTGCGCCACCAGGGAAGCCCACCGTTGCTACTTTTAATGGTAAGGAAGACAAAGGGCTTTACAATTTACAGAGCCCCGTTTACATAATCACCGATGTGTTTACTCTCCAGAATAAAAAAAACCCAACAATCCGATTTGTAGTGTTTGTCCATTTCCCTGGTATAAATACTCCCACCAAGGCAGATTTCAAGCTAATAACAACAGCTTAACAACCTGCTTGCAAAGTTACTAAATATTTGACAGCTGGCTCTTAGAAATTGGCATATAAACCAGCATCAACACCATAATCTTTGTGATAGTGTCATTTTCATTTGAGAGAAGTAAGAAACTTCTAAGGCCACATATTGAGTAAGCGGTAGAGCAGGAATTAAAATCTAACTCAGAATTCAGATTCTCAAATTCCCTTGCCTTTTTTTTACAAGGCACCTCTTATGATAACCCTTCACTTTCTTAGAGTACTTTTCCTGTGACCTTGACCTAAACACCTGATTGCCTGTTTAAGGAAGCCAGAGCATGGAATGGTTATCCCTGTTTTTCCCAGAAGGACACGGAGGCCTAGAGAGAGGTATATGCCAAAGGTCACAGAGCCAGGACTGAATACCATTTTTTTTTTTCCTAATTCCAAACTCTCTCCTATACCATGTGGTCTCTGTAGGACATAGTTTCTTCTTTTCAAAGCTTATACACTACTTAAACAGTTAATAATTACACCGAGGGAACTACCTCCTGCCCACTCCCACCCCCATGACATACGAGCCATATTCTGTTCTACAGGCTGTGGGAGAAGGGAACAAGAATGGGGCAGGAGAAGGTAGATTGGGCTGACTGGACTTGAGATAAACCTTTGCAAGGAAGATGTGTTTGAAACTGACAGAGGAAAGGAAGTCAGGAAAGAACAAGAGCATTAGCAGAGGCAGGGAATAAACGACCAGGGCATGTGTGGGAGGGCTGATCACCCGGAAATAAGGAAAGAGCCAGCTAAGGTTGGAGAGTAGTGTGCAATAAAGGTAGCTGCTTCACATACGGGCTCTGAAAGCTCATGAAATAATGCAGATAATTCTTCCCTTTAAACAAATCAGAAAACTTTAACTGTTTGAGGTTAGGTTAAGAGGGACAAATTCTAGGGCATGGAGAAATTTAGGGGCTGGGAAGCTGCCTGGGACTATAATGTTGGGGAAAAGAAAGAAAGAAAGAAAAAGAAAAGCTGGAACCCTTCGCTACAGCAACAGCTGTTTGCTGAATTGACTGCCATTCCCCACCCCAATCCTCTCCACTTCCTTCTTTTTTACTCATCTCTAAGCTCTGACATTACTGATCCCCTCATTTTGCTTTCTTGCTGACCTCCTGCCACAACCTTGAGCTGTCTCTTGCCTTTGGTCTCTCTGACCTTGCTCTGCCTGATCTCTTTCAAGACTGCTGACTTCATATTTTCAGACTTGGCCACTGCCTTAGTAAAGTTGCTTCCAGTCTGTCTTTGCCGTTGGGATCCTTTACAGCACAGGGCATATATTATGCTGTTGGCTCACGTCAGACTTGATAATGCAAATACCCAAATGTATATGTGAATGTCAGCCAAACACCTATTTGTGCAATTTGTTCTTTGAACCCAGCTACAGGATTTTATATTAATTCCTGGTAAATTTGCATTTTGTCCTTTTTTTTCTGAGTTTCTTCTCCCTGATGACCTCGTATTGAAATGAGCTCATATACAAAAAGTTAGAAAAACATGTGCTTGTTTTGTAATCTCTTCCCATTTCTTTTTTTTTTTTTTTGGCCACGTCTCCGATCTCATTTCCCCAGCCAGGGGTTGAACCTGGGCCATGAAAGTGAAAGTGCAGAATCCTAACCACTAGACCACCAGGGAACTCCCATCTCTTCACATTTCTAAGAGGTTAATGGTATACATGAAGTGGACCTGTTCACACAGGCACTGGGAATGAGTCTAAAGAAGAGAACGTCAGCATGGTCATCACATTCAGTTTGATATTTAAGGCATCAAGGAATAACAGGACCTTCAAGGAATATAGTCCAACCCACTTGTTTTACATATGAGAATCAAATCCCAGAGAGATTGCTGACTCGCTCAATACAACTAATTAGTGTCAGAGATAGAATGAGTCCTCTTTCTTCAACCTATGATCTTCCCCTAGTCTGGTTGTTTATTCAAACAAACAGAAACAAATAGCCATGATAGCATGACCATTGATGACAAAAACGATAATAATTCATTGTGTTATTCTAGGTGCACTAAAGCTACACCCAAAGAAGCACAAGCACCCATTTAGAGGGGTGGCCCTGCACCTGTTAACAGAGGCGTGAAGGGCACCCAGCTATTGGTGATTCAGCGGCTCTGAGACTGGGCAGAGGTGATGGAAACCTCAAGGTGTGTATAAAGATATGTAGTCAGAGAGGTTTTCCTCTGCTCACCAAGAATATCAAGACCAATCACAACCAACAAATGCAGAGAAATGGAGAAGCACAAGAACAAAGGGAAAGAAATCATCACCATGGCTATATTCAAATATGATCAGAGCTGACTCTACATGTAAGAGTGTAGGAGGATAAAAATATCTAAATTTTACCTGTGTTTGTACGTACACCCACACACTGCCACACTGCACAGTGAAGGAGCTGGTAAGTGGAACCTAAGGGAACACAAGCAGCCCCACCATCTCTGCCTCTGTCTTTGTCCTCTCAGTTCCTCCCTCTCTGTCCAGATTTGGCTCAGGTACCCTTTTGGGAACTGACTGTTTGGATATTTTAATTCATGAGAAGTCAAAGCTAGAATTCATTAGAAGGGGATAGAAAGGAAATGAGGCAAGAATTTTAAACACTGAGAGTCAAATGGAAAAAGATAAGGAAGAGCAGAGGGGCAAAGGGGCAAGGTTGGCGTGTCACCCTTATCAGTAGGAAGCTCTATGGGCAAGGCTGCAGGTGAGGTGATGCTGCTGCTTCCCTTACAAGGGCTCCTGAATCTGCCAGGAGCACAAGGTGGTGCTTCCGTCTCTGCCCTTTGGGCACACTTCCCTTGCCCTCAAAAGGAGGAAGTGGTTTGTGCAAAATTAGTAGGCAAGGGTTGGAGACAGCAGCAGATGTGCATTTGGCAGCGCACTACCAATTTCTGGAAATTACCTTGGCTTCATGCCAAGATGGGCTCGGCACAGAGAAAAAGGACGAGTGGAAGCGGTCATGTGGCCAAATGGCCCTTGAGTTTTTATTATATAATACAATTTCCCCATGATGCTAATAGAGGATAATTTTATAATAGATCAGATTTTGAGTTTTACATCATAAATATGAATAAATCAAAGATTTTGGAAAATTTTGCCTCACAAAGTTTTCAGTATGACTAAAATTGAATAAAACTTGAAAGTAAGCCTTATTTTGCTGAGATTTCTTGATTGATGCTCACCTCTTCCCAAGCTGTCTTATCATTACTTGGCATTTTCTTGCCTTAAAATGAACACAACGCTGCTATCCTAACTTTCTGGTTATTTCTCTAAAATTCACATAGCAGTATTTAGAGCACAAGTGAGATTTCTGCTGTTAGGGCATCATTCCCATTTTAAAACTGGGATTAAGTTACTTGTTCATAGTAATCACATAAAAAATGATCTTTCTAGGATAGAGGTCTATCACGGAGATTTGATTTGAACTTTAAAAAAATTAGACTGCTTTTTCTAATGGAATTGCAAAATTAATCAGATCAGAATAGTGGCCTACAGTTGCACCTTTACCCCTAAATTGCTCTCCTAACTGTGAACCCTCTACTGAAATCCCTATTTGAAAGGACGATAATAACCTCACATCAACCAAATCCACTGACCTACCTTGTCCCATCTTCTTTATAACATTTCATCCAATAATATTAAAGTATGCTGGAGCCAGCAAAAAATAAAAATTACAAACAGGCAACCTCCATGTTGACAGATTACTTAATGAATATTACTACCTATAAATACAACTATGACTAAAGTTAAAATAACTTTATAATGTAGGTTTTAAAGCAACTGACAAAGGATTAATCTCTAAAATTTACAAGCAGCTCATGCAGCTCAATAACAAAAGAACAAACAACCCAATCCAAAAATGGGCAGAAGACCTAAAGAGACATTTCTCCAAAGAAGATATACAGATTGCCAACAACCACATGAAAGAATGCTCAACATCATTAATCATTAGAGAAATGCAAATCAAAACTACAATGAGATATCATCTCACACCGGTCAGAATGGCCATCATCAAAAAATCTAGAAACAATAAATGCTGGAGAGGGTGTGGAGAAAAGGGAACCCTCTTGCACTGTTGGTGGGAATGTAAATTGATAGAGCCACTGTGGAGAACAGTATGGAGGTTCCTTAAAAAACTAAAAATAGAACTACTGTACAACCCAGCAATCCCACTACTGGGCATATACCCTGAGAAAACCATAATTCAAAAAGAGTCATGTACCAAAATGTTCATTGCAGCACTATTTACAATAGCCAGGACATGGAAGCAACCTAAGTGTCCATCAACAGATGAATGGATAAAGAAGATGTGGCACATATATACAATGGAATATTACTCAGCCATAAAAAGAAACGAAATTGAGTTATTTGTAGTGAGGTGGATGGACCTAGAGTCTGTCATACAGAGTGAAGTAAGTCAGAAAGAGAAAAACAAATACTGTATGCTAACACATATATATGGAATCTAAGGAAAAAAAAAAAAAGGTCATGAAGATCCTAGGGGTAAGATGGGAATAAAGACACAGACCTACTAGAGCATGGACTTGAGGATATGGGGAGGGGGAAGGGTAAGCTGTGACAAAGTGAGAGAGTGGCATGGACATATATACACTACCAAACATAAAATAGATAGCTAGTGGGAAGTAGCCACATAGCACAGGGAGATCAGTTAGGTGGTTTGTGACCACCTAGAGGGGTGGGATAGGGAGGGTGGGAGGGAGGAGATGCAAGAGGGAAGAGATATGGGAACATACGTATGTGTATAACTGATTCACTTTGTTATAAAGCAGAAACTAACACACCATTGTAAAGCAATAAAGATGTTAAAAAATTAAATAAAAAAAATAAAATGAATAAAGATGTTTCATTTTCAGAGTTACAGACTATGATCTTATCAAAAAATAGCAACTTGTGGGGCTTCAAATATACCTTCAGTCAAAGGCCAAACAAATTTCTTGACCAAAGGAATGGTTTCTCTATAACCTCCATAAATCTATGATAAATAATATATATTAAGTGTTAATATTCCAGAGTAGATTCAACATTTTCTGACTTAAATCTGACTTGCTATATGAGGAAGAAAATTAGTAACTAAATAAATCCGCTTAAAACGTCTTAAAAAATAAGATACAGACATATATGCCCTTAAATATTTAATATGAATGAGTATAAAAATAATTATAGAAGCCTTTCAAGAAAACAGGAAAATAGGTTTAAAAGGTCAACAGTGATTATCACTGTTGTTTTTTAAAATTTTCTATATTTTCCTAAATTTCTAGTCTTAGCATCCATCACTTATTTAATCAGAAGTTTTCAATCCAAATCTTTGTTGCTTTAAACACATAGATGAACGAGCCATCTTTACTACATTTGCGTATTTGAAAAATGATATGCGATGTTAAGGACATGGTCAGGAAAACTAATCGTCAATGTGTGCTGAGGCTTGCGAATAGGCATAAGAATCATTTATAAATTCAAAACAAAAAGAAAAATGAATAAAAAACAGGTGACAATGAGGAAACAAAAGCTGATGACTCTTATTTTGTTTTTACCTTTTCTACTAGTAAGAATCATATTCAAAAGGCAGAATAATCTAGATAAGAGAACTGAAACTTAAGACAGATGAAGAGACAAAGGCATATCTAATTATATCTTGATTATTTCCAAGTTCTAAGGTCAGATGAATTACACACTAATGCACTGAAACTCTTGCATTTAGGATCACAAAAACAACCTTTCGTAAAGAATTATCTTTAGGAACTGTGAGCAAGATATTCATGGAAAAGTAGGAGATAGAGAAATACCCTAATTTTTTTTAATAAAGGAGGATTATAGAATACATAGATAGAACTGTGAACTTGAGCTGGTCCCTGATAACAGCACCAAGTATACAGTAAGCACTCAATAAAAGCTAGTCCCTTTTCTTTTTTTCCTTTCCTGTTATTTTGTGCCTTTCCCCTCTTTTTTGGGGAAATCTATGACTCTCCTTAAGATAAATAGTTCAGGAGAACAGTTGAAATGACCATTGAAATTATTTTAAAATTACTATTTAAAATTTAAGTTATGTTTTACAATTTGGGCTATAATGCACACTTTCATATTGTTTCCCAATCAACCAATTCAGAACCTTCTATGCACTTCATCATATAGAGAGCAACACTGTGAGGGGCTAAGAGGGGAGATACTGGACGAAGATAGACCTGGATTCAAATAGTAATCATTAACTTGATCTTTCTCTCTAAGCCTCAATTTCGTTATCTATAAGTGGTGATAACAACAGAATCCAACTCATAGAAGAGATTAGATGATTATATGAGATAATGCATATATAATGCACTTATCTAGCACACAGCAAATCCTCAAGACTTGTTATCTATCCAAAGCTTTAACTAGAAAAACTAGAATGAAAAGATATATGTCAATATGCTCAATATATATGTGAGAGCAAGGGGCATGAAAGGAAGGGCAAAAGGAAGACAAATGAGCTTTCTTAAAGAAAGTGGGGAAAAAAAAAAAGAAAGTGGAAAAATGACAAAAGCGGGATAAGAGAGAGATCAATGTACATAGAAATTGAGGCACATTTAGCTTGTAATGTTCATTTGAAATTATAAATGAAAGCACAAAGAATCAATAAACAGAGAGATACTGGGTCAAAAGGGCAAAAGGAATATGGAAAACAAGAGAGGAAAATCCCAAACGTATGCAACTTCTTTTTCATATTTAATTTCCTTTGTCTTTGATTTAATTACAGCAGTTATTTTTACATTCCAGGTTTCAATTAAATTGAAAGAAAAAAGGAAGGCTCTATGTAACTATAATATTTGGGAGAATATTAATACTATGTAGTTCTAATATTTGGGAGAAAAAAGTATGTAATTCCCATGGTTTTAACATTGCTATATTAAATTAGGAGATAATTTTATTGATTCAAAAAAATATCTCTGGGAAAAGACTGCTTATGTTTTAAACAGAAGAGCAATTAGAACACAGGAGAACCACTGCAGAACTGTGTTCCCAAAGGGGAGTATGGAATTTTCTTGCCTAGAGATCGACATGTTTCTACATCACGTTATGTACACATGAAGACATTCTGTCTTTCAGGAACTACTTAATTCTACTCTTGTCTCACCCACCTTCCTGGAAACATTATAGTTTTCAGGCAGCTTGCCTTCACTTTCTTTATGAAGACCTCATCCCTAGGGCAAAGTCTAAAAAGTTTGTTGTGGCTCTAGGCCTAGAGAACTTTGTACAATAGCAACTTCCCACAAGCTTAGAAAAATCATAAAAAATAGTCCTTAAGTGATAAATTGAACATTGTAGTAAAATGTGTGCTCTAGATTCAAACTCTCTGGTTTGAATACTGATTCTGTCCATGGGGAAGTTCCTTATCTTTGTGTGTCTCAGTTTTTGCAGTCAAAAACTTGGATAATAAGTGTATCTACCTCATAGGGTTGTAATGAGGACTAAATAAGATAACACTTGCAGAGTGCTTAACATATAACCTGGTACAAAGTAAGCACTTAATAAGGTTTTGCTATTTATACTTTAAATTAATAAACATTTTATTCTAAAATAAGAGTATATTCTTTATTAATAATAATATCCATATTGTTAAAGGAGTAAGATCAAATGAGTACATATATTTTACAACAGTTTTGTCCTTGGTCATTCCAGGGATATAACCATAGAAAAAGGGAAACTTAAAGTTGTCCCAGAGGATGGCTATTTTCATTTTATAATGAAAAGACCATTTATTTCCAAGGAGTTAAGCAGAACAGCTTAGCCCAGAAATAAGTAATGGCCCCAGCCTGCGGGATTTGACACCACTATTCATTGACCTCAGGCCCTAAGACCACTTTGACCCACTCTCATAAGTCGCCATGCTTTGTCTAGTTTGCAAAAAAAAAAGTTTTTTTGGATGTAATTTGAAGAATTATAGATGTTGAGAGATTAATAAACCCCTAACTAGGAGAGAGTACAAGTAGCACGAGTAATTAACTTGATGTTGAGAATAAAAACATATCTAATAATTACTTCTTAATAACATCGTGATGTCAATGTATTAATAAATATTAATGTTAACATTTGTTTATTATGTCATATGTATCTTCCTTTGTAGACTGGGCATGATTCTAAAGAGAAAATAAGCAGAATCTAATTAGAGGTTAATTCATATTCCAAATGTACTAGGGGTTGAACTGAAGGAAGCTTTCTTAGGCTGTCATAATCATTTTTCTGAATTAAGGTTTTCTGAAGTCTGTATGATGAGCGAGCAGCAGAAGCAGGCACTAACACTGAAGTTGGTGCAGGACCCTGTGTTAGCCCAGACCCTGGCAAGAAAGAGATGCCACACTCAAATGGGGCAAATGACAAGAATGTATGAGACTACTTACAAAGGTGGGGGCAGGAAAAGCAACAGGGATGGTGCCATTCCCCAAAGCTAGTAACAGTCAAAAGGCTGTTAACTGAGCAGGGGAAAAAATTATTGCCAGAACCTGGAGAGCGTAACTATAGAAGAAAGTCATCCAACAAGAGCTGTGGCTTTGGGAGAGGGATGCAACCAAAGTTTAATGACCTGATAGGGAGGGAGCCAGGGGAATTAATATTGAACCCCAACCTCACACTCCTCTTGCTCTCTGAGACCCTGCAGGTGCTTCCCATTGGTTGAACCCAATAGAAAACAAGAAGGCAAGGAAGTCCATTAATGCAGCCTTCAGAGGCACAGAGCAGAGTGCTCTGAGAAGGACTGAAAATGGATCTGATTCTAAGCGCCAGACCAGTGCAGATCCTCCTGCTAAAGGCAGAGACATGATGGCCAAACCTGGAAATGCAATGAGCAGAGAGTTAAGCCCCTGCTAGTAAGAGGTCTCCCTCTGGCTCCTGGATCTTTCAGTTTGGTGGGAAAACTTGAACTTCGGTGTCAGTTATGGGCTCTATAGCAGTTGGGTACCACTGGACAATCTGTTCTTTCTGCCTGGGCTGAAGTATGGGGAATATTTTCCCCTCTAAATATATAAAATACTATTTATTATATTCAGGTCATCTACGAGTCTTACTACCATGTACTATGTTCCAAAAAACGCATTTCATCAAAGAAAACTAAATGTTATCCACATTGTGATTAACTACTTAGAGTGGAGGCAGCTTGCTACACAGGGGTTCTGAAAAAATGGGCTTCCTCATGTGGTTTATATGAGTATTAAATGAGGTAAAGTACATGAAAGTGCTTTTCAAGCTATGAAGTAGTATCTTGATGCTGTCACTATTAAAATATATGGCAGCCATAGGGAAATGATGGATAGTGTACGGCTTAGTAAGAATTGTTGTCAGGAGCTACTGCTCAGGGCTCTAAGCAGGTGAGAGTGGAAGGAAAATCTTTTTGATTTTATATTTTGAAATTATATTATGAAAGTTCTCTTTTCCCATTAAATTTACTGTTAGTGTTTGGACTGTTTAGTTGGACAGTGAAATATAACTGAAGTAGAGCTATGAATATAACACATTACACACTTGTTTTATACTATATAACATGAAAATGAAATAATTCATTGCCAGCTTAGTATAATAGAGTTATTGAAAAGCATCAGTAACAGACTTCCAATGATATATGTGGAATTTCCCACAAAGCTGCAGATCCTACAAACTGTTCCTGGGCAAGTCCTGCTTGTTCCTGGCAGGCAAGAAGTTGTCAAGGGTCCTTCTGCCACCTTTGCATTGCTTTTTCAGGTCTTGCTTAGGAATGATAGAAACAGAGATTGTTAGAATTGGAGGGAGCAGTGAATGGGTGATACTTCTATTTTTAAAGAGAAACAACTCATCCTAATTAGTTTGTAAATTTGCTAGGGGTAGAATTCAAGTATTATTTATCTCTGTACCTTGTCCCTCTTCTTTTCCTCCCTACCTAGCCTCAGCACCTAGTACAGGACCTGTGTAAGATGATGCAGTTTACTTTTTGGATGAGGGAACTTCACACACACACACACACACACACACACACACAGAGCAATCTGATAAATAATACATTAATAACAATAGCTAAAATTTGCTGAGATTATTGCCAAACGCTGCTCAAAACACTTTCCCTATATTAACTTCTCTAATCCCCACAACAACCCTTTGAGAAAAGTACTACTATTACTCCTATAGTTGTCAAGGCAGTTGGGGCATAGAGCGTTTAAATAACTCACAAACAGCTACTAAGTGGTAAAGATAGGGGTTGAACCCAGTTCCACTCCAATTCCAGAGCCTGAGCCCGAGTTGAGTCCAAGCCCATGATGTTAGTCACAACGTCCTACTGTCAATATTATAATGGGCTTCTATTTAATTAAGAAAGGTCTAAGGAAAAGATGGACTAGACTCACATTTTACCTCGAGGTTAAGTTCTATATTTAGGATAAAAGGTAAAAATTCCTAGCAACGAATAAAGACAAGTGGAAAATTCTAAAATATGCCCACTTTCTACAGGGTTTACTCCATTCTGTTTTAATATTAAACCCCCATACTTGCATTGTCCAATATGGTAGCTTCTAGGCATAAGAGGATATTTAACCTAAAATTAATTAAAAATTAAATGAAATAAAAATTCAGTTCCTCAGGTGCAGTAGTCCATTTCAAGTGCTTAGTAGCCACATGTGAGTAATGGCAACCATACTGGCTAATACAAAATAGAACATTTCCATCATCACAGAAGGTTCAGTTGGACAGCAGTTCTCCATATGACTCACTCATATTAACAGATTTGTTTGTTATGAGAATTAATAAAGATTACTGCTTCCCTTTGTACATGGGAATTTGATAAATGCATAGAACTCCATTAGCGCCTTTAAAATAACAGGTTTGCTACCAAATTCTAGTAATGTCTGCGAATAAGATGATTTAAGTACAGTTCATTCTAATGATTATTCATCAGGATCAAATTAAAGCAGAGATTTTTTAAAAGGATTTTCCAAGGGACCATAGTCAGTTGTCTAAAATCATTAGAAGAGCCAAAGGATTCATTTTCAAATACCGAAGTAGTTGCAACAGTCATTTGTGCAGAATTTTAAAACTGAAATTGGATTGCTATTTTTCTCATAATTACCATTCCTTAAAGTTCCTAATCATAGGACTAGTGTAGGTGAAAGGCAGAAAACTAGGGGAGGGCTAATGGAGGGAAGGCTGAACAGGACCAGAAGTTTCTACCAAATCACCAACAGCTCTTGTCACTTCTCAGAGAAAACTGTACAGATAAACAGGATAAAGACTCCGGGGGGGGCCTCCCTGGTGGCGCAGTGGTTGGGAGTCTGCCTGCCGATGCGGGGGACGCCAGTTCATGCCCCGGTCTGGGAGGATCCCACATGCCGCGGAGCTGCTGGGCCTGTGACCCATGGCCGCTGAGCCTGCGCGTCTGCAGCCTGTGCTCTGCAATGGGAGAGGCCCGCGGAAAAAAAAAAAAAAAAGACTCCAGGGGGGAACAAGGAACTCTAGACTCTGGATCCAATATCCAATTTTAAGAGAGAAGTAATTAAAACCATATTAGTGAAAGATCCTATTGCTTTAGACTTTTACATTTCTCCTTAATATTGTTTTTGCTCACAGAAGCACAGCAGTTTTAATTTTTTAAAGTAATGGTTCAATCAAGATGATATTCTAGAAAGTGTATGATAGGACATTTTGAGATTTACCAAGAATAGAAGTTTGACACTGGCAAAAATCAATCATTTTTCACCTGTCTCCTGTCACTATTTTGGAATGTGATTTTGACTTTGTGCTAGAGAGTAATCTAAACCCATCATTTAATTATTCATTGGTGTAGTTTCCATTTCTACTCCAAATATATAGCTAAAATTTGCAAACTACTAAAGGATCCTTGATGAGGATAAATATCAATAAATATTAAATATTTTTCCTAAGTGTTAAAAAATGTACAAGACAGTTCTAGTGGAAAGAAAAATAAATGCAGAATAATCAACCATTTGTGAGAGTAAACAGTCAGCACGTAGTGCCTCAATACAAACATTAATATTACAGAGGATAGAATTTAGACATATTTAGCTGCTTCCCTTCAGAAATTAAAATTTGAACTCATTACAAGTGTACGTTTTCAATCACGTGTTCCTAAAAAGTTTTCTATGAGTCCATTTATATGAAATACATTTATAGAAAAGACATAACCATACAGAAAACAGAAAAGTGGTTATCAGGGAAAGGGTTGAGGGAGAGGGGACCTCTCCCTTTTCTTTTCTTCCCTTTAATTCCAATACTGATATTTGCAAAAGGCATTCTGAAGGCAAAGTCCCCAAGCTGTCCTGAGCAATGGCAGAATCACCAGAATACATCAATAGCCTTCTGACAGGCTCCTTAGAAACTATCGGTGTTCTAAGGACACTGATACTTTTCCTGACACTTTTACTAGGATGCCTCGGACAAAGTCCAGTTAGTTGTGTAAGTTGTGGTAAGCTTTGTTAAAATGCAACCACATTGCTTTAGATTTATAAATTTCCATTCATGCGTATATTAGAATTAATTTTATATTTAGAATCCTTTAACATCCTTTGTGATAGATGTACCTCTGGGTGTTTCTAAATGAAAGTTAATAAACATGAGTCTACAGAATAAAATGAGCAAGAGTTTAGCACAGTCAAGGTTACTTGTCCTTAGAATCTAAAAGCCATTCCTGGAGTTTCCTACGCCAGGATCAGTGTTGAGTGAAGGTTGAGGTAAAGATCTAGGGTGAGGTGACAGAAAATGGTTAAGGAAGGAGACGTTAGTTATAGCCTGAGGGTTCACAGACAAACACATTATCACCTTCTGTATCCTTTCCCTCACTTACTGAGGCAAATCAAAGTGTCCTTCTGATTAAATCTTTAGGGTTTCTAACGTCCTTTCGTGATTTTCTTCCCTTTCTAGGCATGCTTTCGATATTAATTTTTAAACTTTATTTTAGTGGATAAAAATTTTGTGGGAATATACCCCACATCTCCTCTGGGATGATCCCACTCCACTGTATAGTTTATGACTTTCACTTGAAGAGTTTTTCCACAGAGCCCATAAAAACAAGCAGTTTCATTAGAAGAATGGATTTTGCAATGGGGCATCAATTCAACCTCACTAGACTGAAATAAATTGAGCACGAAAATTTAAAATATGAAAATAAATAAATAAATAAATACCTATGAGGAATCACAGAATCCTTATACCTAGTCAACTAAATGGCCTTCTTCTCATAATCACTGAAATGACAATAGGGTGAGGATGGTCCACCAATTATACCAGTACCTTGGAAATTAACCCATTTACAACGCCTTGTACAATTCAGGTTTTGGGATTAGTGATATATTCTATTAGCCTACCCATGGGACAAAAGTAAAGACATGATTGGCTGTGGTCACAGAGAAACTCAAAGAAGAGTATGATTATTATTTTTTTTTGCAGTACGCAGGCCTCTCACTGTTGTGGCCTCTCCCGTTGCGGAGCACAGGCTCCGGACGCGCAGGCTCAGTGGCCATGGCTCATGGGCCCAGCCGCTCCGCGGCATGTGGGATCTTCCCGGACCGGGGCACGAACCCATCTCCCCTGCATCAGCAGGCGGACTCTCAAGCACTGCGCCACCAGGGAAGCCCCTGATTATTTTTTAACCCCAGGAGATTCAGGTTCTGATTCTGACTTATTCTCTTTTTCTCTCTCTCCTTACTTACAACTAGGCAGAATCAAGAGAAAAGACTCAAATTTCACAATAGCTAGGATTTAGTTTAAGAGTCAAAGTGGTAGAATAAAAATGTATTTTGGGAGGAGGAAGGAAAAATTAGGAGTATGGGATTAACAGATACATACTAACATATACGAAATAGATAAACAATAAGGATTTACTATATAGCACAGGGACTATACTCAGTATTTTATAATAATCTATAATGGAAAAGAATCTGAAAATATATATATATTTTGAAACATATATATATATATTTGAATCACTTTGCTGTATACCTGAAACTAACACAATGTTGTAAATCAACTATACTTCAATAAAAAGTAAATGAAAAAAGAATATATCCTTAAAATCACCCTATATCAGCTCAAAGAGATTGTCTTTATTCTTTTGTACATGTTTAAATTGAATTAAATACGACCACTGCTTTACCTGGGCTTAAAAAAATGTATGTAGCGTACTCCTAAATAGGCCTGCCATTATACTGGCTTTATTTCAAGTCTTTTCTTGACACGGCAGTATAATTTAATTAAGGGAAGGCACTACAAAAAGAAAAGTTGAGAACTAAATTGCAGGCTAGGAATGGCTAAATTGAGAGTCAAGTGGTACCCTAGGCTTCCTGTTTTTCTGACTTCAAAACGTTTTAGGTAATTTTTCCTGACTACTCTGGGGCCCTCTAGTCTTTTTAACTTTTCCACTACTGGACTTTCACTACTTTTTCACCTAGGGTCACTACATTATACAATTCTAAGGGACTTCATCCCCAATGACAGCCCTATTTTTATTATTTCTCTCTTCCCACAAATCTTTCTTAAAGTAGAAACTATTTCTAATAAGATCAACTGATTATTTCACTTTAGGGAATTACAACCAAGTGCTTTTTTTTTTTTTTGGCCATGCCACGCAGCATGCAGGATCTTCCCCGATCAGGGATCGAACCCATGCCCCCTGCACTGGACCACCAATGCACTTAACCACTGGACCACCAGGGAAGTCCCAACTAAGTGCTTTGGGACAACAACACACAAGAAAATACTGTAAGGGAACTTGAGTTATCTTTCTAATTCACTCACTACTATGGCCTGACTATGTCCCTCCAAAATTCATATGCTGAAATCCTAACCCCCAAACATTATGGTATTAGTAGGTGGAGCCTCTGGAAGGTACTCAGGTCATGAGGGTGGAGTCCTCATGAATGAGATTAGTGCCCTTATAAAAGATGCTCCACAGAGCTCCCTAGCCCCTTCCACCATGTGAGAATAAAATGAGAAGTCTGCCACCCAGAAGAGGGCCCTCATCCAACAATGCTGGCACCTGATCTCAGACTTCCAGCCTCTAGAATTGTGAGAAATGAATTTCTGTTGTTAAAAGGTACCCAGTCTGTAGTATTTTGCTATAGCAGCTGGTACAGATTAAGACACTCACTCAGTAAACATGCACTGAGCATGTGCCAGACAATGTGTTACCATGCCATGGATGATGGAATAAAGACAGTTTAGAAAGTCCTGCCCTCAAGGAATATACAACCTATTGTGTCAGATAGGCAAGTAAACAAGTAACTAGAAAGCAAGGTGGAATTAAGAAAGGCTTCAAGAGCTGTATTTGATCATGACACGGCAGTAGGTGCGATGATAACTCTGACTGAGAATATCAGAGGAAAGCTTCATAAGGAAGAGACATTCATGTAACAAAGTGGGACCCTAAAGGAAGAGTAAGAGTCATACCAGTGGGAAAAGGGTGAGGGATGGGCGAGGCAGAAGTGCTACTTGGAAGAAGGCATACATTCTTATCAAAGAGAATTTCATAAAGAAAAGAATGGAAGGCAAGAAAATAAATGGCATTTTCCAAGGAACAGCAAGCAGTTTGGAATAGTTGGAGCAACAGGTACATGGAGGGCAGTGATCAGTACAGCTATAACTATAGAGTGGTGTCACATCATGAAAGATTTTGAAGGCTGGGCTAACAAGTCTTTTTTCAGAATAATTTGGCTTCTTAAAAGCCGCTACTCATTACTTGTGTAATGATCAGAAAACCACAAAAACCACAGGAATTAAAATCAGGAAAATATATAGTTTTTGAAATCATGTTATCACATTAAATAATGTGTATATACCTTATTAGCTTAAAAGCATTGTTTGGAGGCATAAAATTGAGGCAGAGTTTTCCTTAAGTCACTCTGGCACAAACACATTTTTCAGAGTCACTTCTAGAAATCTGATAGTAGACAAGAAGGAAAAAAAGTGCTGACCTTTGAGCAAAAAGGGGCATGTCACAGGAAATCAACGTACTGAGGTCCACTGAGATCATCATCTAAGGGCTTCTGACAGTTTTATACATGCTAATAGAACTGGCTACAAAATTTTCAGAGCTAGAGCAAAACGAAAAAGCAAGACCCCCCTGTTCAAGAACTAGTAAGAATTTCAATCTAGAGACAGCAGAGCATTAAACCAAGAGCAGGGCCCTATGCAAGTGCCCCGATTACACACCTGTGAAGCTGGCCTGACTTCCAACTCTAACTTTTAATGATAATCCAGTTAGTTTCCACAGTCTGATATGTGTATAACAGCTCTCATATTCAAGTGTGAATTTCTGACACCAATTTACCCCCCCAGAATTATCCCATCCCCACCAACGTGCTTTCCTCTCCACCTTCCCTGGCAGTGGTGACTACAAGAAAGCCCTTCTTAGAGATGTGCTAACTCCTTCACTTGATCTTATAATGCCGTTCTTCTGCTCACGGAAAACTCAGGCTTTCTGTTCTTAATAATTTGTGTTGAAAATTTCCCTTCTTCATAAAGTCTTCACTAACAGGAGGTAAGGTAATAAGTTCTCAACCACATCCAGTATTTAATCTTAATTGATGCACTGTTAGGCTACTATTTGTGCAGAGTTTAAGTATAGCTGCCACTGCTGCTGCTAATACTGATGATGTGGTTGAGTGCCTAGGTATGGTGCTGGGCGCTTTACTGTCCTGAAAATTGATCAGTGGATGATCCTGTTGCTATCTGATTTCCTTGTTCTTTATATTTTAGTCCTATTCCTCAGCATATTAACACTTTCCCCAAAGAAAAAACAGAGGAAGGAGAGGGAAAAAAATCACTTGGGTCAGACAATTTTGCTACTTGTTAATAGGGTTGGTTAAAAAAAAACTGTTAATGACTCAAAAAAAGATTTGAAACAACAACTTAATTACAGCTCCTATATTATCCGTGCATTTCATTTATTCTCTCTGACATTCAGTGGATAAGCTGACCGTTAGGTTTGTCTATAATCAATAAGTTGGCTATCTTAGGCAATAAAATCAGAGAAGACACCATGTTTTTTTGAATTGCATTCATACAGTACACATAGCCTTAGCTGTCAATAGAAAAAATGGAAACAGATCGTTTACTGTAGCTGTGAATTCTACTCAACCAGTTGATATGTATATTATGCTGAGCCATGTGCTTCGTGCTACATTAAAACAGTGCATGTTTTCATGTTATGAGTGTACTATTATCATTGAAGAACTTCAGACAAGACCATCCTGTGGCTCTGAACCTGAATTTGGTTCAGTGCTGTCTGAGTGGGGTTAATTTGTTTAAACTTCGCCAATTTTAGAACAGCAGCAAATCTAAAGTCAGAGGCTCTCAACTGATTCGAATTAAACTCTTTGGATTAGATTACTCCTATTTGCTTTCGCTAGATTGGAATGATTTCAGTCTACTAATAATTTCCAAAACCCTGGATATGTAGCTGAAGTTTGGCATACAGTTTACCTTTTTCTCCATTTTTGTCTTTTTATCTTTGGTTTGAGAAGACCGTATACCCCCATCCCGTGACTATGAGAAGGAGGGAGGTTTTTCTTTTTCCGTGCAGAAGGTCTACTTAGTACCTCAGGACACTGTACCTCCTGAGCCACAGCTTAACAGCATTAGCAAATGCAGCTCAGCCAGAGGGGAACTGAACAGCAGCTGAGTCAGTCTAATAATTTACACTGGGGAAAGCCCTTGGAATTCAGAGGCACGCTGCCCAGCTGGAGAGACAAACCTAATCTTTGCTAATGATGTTCCTCCCTCTCTTTCCTATCAGGGCTGGGCTTTTTACACATGCGCACATAATTATATATGCACACTCGGAGTCTAGTGAAGCCAAACAACACAGTACCCAGGATTAAATTACACAGTAAGACTATCAGGCGTCATCTGGCTTCTACATCCTGTCTGATAAATGCTGTCCATGGTTCACATTGTGGAGCTGTTAAAGATCGTAAGAGTTCAAAAACATATACAGCTACATCCTAAAATTCAAAAGTGAAAATATTTTGGTGATATTAAAAGTGATAATATATTACAATATTATTTGAGACTGAATATAGTAAGCTTGACTTCTTAAATTGACTTAAAAAAATACATATTAGAAAACAGACACATGGACTTTGTTCTAAAAAGGACTTGAGGCTACTGACAAAAATGCACACAGTACAAGAGGTAAACAGGTGAAGGGAAAATGAGAATAAAATGTAAAAAAAAAAAAGAAAAAACCACCAAGAAAAAAAACAGTAGGCAAAAATAATTTGTATGTTAGCAACTGTAAAGATGGTTCACAAATTTGGACCAGAGCTTTCTGTGGATCAAAGTAAGGAGAAAGACACAATTGTTCAAGTAAGAGAAAACCATACCAATTGTCCAAGAGCAGTTTTTACAATACTAAGGCCCAAGAGGCTTTTCTTCTACTGATCCGTACAAAATGATAAAACAGCCTCAACAATACCCTCAGAGCAAATACAGCAGCATTTCTTGGACAGTTTTTACAGCACCTCTCCATTCAAGGTAAGTTTCCCAAGTATTCCAGAAAAGCAATACTTACAGTAAGAGATTCCAAGGAAATAGCTGAAATTGATTTAATGCAGAAAGGGATGGACTGCATCTCCTTCAGGAAATCTTTCCCTGATCATTATTGATCACACTCAAGCTTTCCAAAAAATTGAGTAGCAAGAATTGCAGGTTCTATTCTCTGGCAAGAACCTGGAACTCAAACATTCTGGGTTTTCATGTAAGGGGTAGACCCATAAGCTTTAAGAATCAACCAAGAAGGAGAAAAAGCTGATATCTTCCTATGAAAATTCAGGAATATGACCAGAATTTATGCCTCAAAACCTCATTTCCACCTGGAGGTGGGCCCCACAAAAAATAAACCTGACCGTGCAGTGGTTTATTTTTTTATTATAATGTTCTTCCCATTCTGATGAAACTGTACTTTTTTCAATATTTTTATAACTATTTTTTTTACAGAACCCTCTGCAAATGGCATCAACTATTTTAAAAAGAGGGAAGCAATTTAATAGTTAATACCTCTTCTGACGGTTGTGAGTCACCATCTGGGGCTATAAATTATAATCGTGCTACACGGTAACGGGCAGAGGGCTGATCCATGAAGCTCCCCCAGGAGAAGCCGTCTATCAGCGCAGCCATCTAGACAAGGGACTCAGGGATAGGGCAGCTCCGAGGCCAGACAAGGGCTACAGCGGAAGGATACAGCGCAGTCAGATTTTCAAAAGCACCTCTCAGACACCCCCAGCCCCAATGCCATACCAAATTTCTGAAATAAGACAATTATAGAGAAAATTCTCACACTTTAAATACTGGCAATTAGAGGGGAATTTAGGATTCAAGAAGCTCTGGCCAAAAAAAGTCCTCAAGTGAGAGAGAACAAACAAGAGGTTCAGAGTTGCTTCATCTATTTTTAATGAACTTACAAATGTTTTGAAAAGAAAAAGGTGACACTATTTACCACAGAATGAGAACTGAGACATTAACCTGGCAAGAAGAAGCTATGAGACTGTGCACACATGTGCTTGTGTAAACTCGCACAGCTCCCAAACCTGGCACCCTGGCGGCTGATCAGTGTCTTCTGCCTCTTACTGCAAACTAAGGGCTTAGCTGCTTTGGACTATTTACTCCTAATACAATAATTTCAAAGATGGTATAAGCAGGTGAAAAGAAGACAGAAGACAGGAATAATCCTAATAAGAAGGAAAACAGTGCAGAAAGTCAAGTTTATAAAAATAATCAGAAAATTACAAGTCGAAAGAAAAATGTACAGTTAGGATATTTTCTAAGGCCTTACATTAAGCTTAAAGGGCACCTGAGATCATTCTTAGAAAGAGAATACAAGTTAGAAGTGCTAAAGCAACTGGGTTTTTTGGTATGCTGCTTAAACACCTAAAGCTTAGACCTGTCACATCTTCCAAGATATTCAAGGACTTTTATAGACATTCTCACATCAGTTCTTGCAACAAGGATCTGAGAAAGGCACTCATTAGATTTGCAAAACCACAAACCTACACCTAAAAACTCCCATTTTTGTGAGGAAGGTGGTCACTTAGATATTTTCTACTCAGCTCATTCACAGAATCAACAAATACTTTGTTAATCACTCAGGGTGCTGCGTCTGTGTTAAGCAGTAAAGACAATGCAAAGATGAACTAGACAGTGGATCCTGGCTCTGGAGGAGCTTACAGTCTAACAGAGGAGAAACATACAAATAAATGATTAATATGTAGTATCAGCAGCTCTCTGAAGGAGATGGATACAAATTTTTGAAGTACAAAGAAGGGAAAATTGCTGTCCAGGAAGAATAAAGAAGGGGTATATGAGTCAGAGGAATAGGCATGCACAAAGGCATGGAGGTGTGAAAGAAATCATGCTGCTATTTGGGGAGAGGGGAACATGTCAGCAGGGCTGGTGGGAAGTGATGAGAGATGTAGAAGATAGGGCTGGAAAAAATAGATTAGAGATTTTTTTTCCCCTATGGGCAGAGAAATATGGAGAAGTGAAGGGAAGTGACATGATTAGATTTGAAAGATGATTCTGTTTAAGGGTGGAAGACAGATGGATGGAGGATGGAAAAAAGCTACTGTAGAGAGAATGGAAAGCATCCGAGAGATATCTAGAAGACAGAATTGACAGGATATAGTGACTGCTGGATGTGATGGTGAAAGAGGGTTCTCCAGTAGGGCAGACGAGATGCTACCATTGATCAGGTAGAAAAGTGCCAGCCAGGGACCTGCAGTGATGAGGTAACAAGCTAGGGTTTATATTTCACAAACTCTACCAGGCAAGGCAGTTGGAAATGGAATAAGGAAGTAGCTAAACTGAAACTGGGTCAAAGGGCTACAAATATTGTTGGGGAGACAAATACGATGGAAAAGTTTTATATAATTATTATAGTCAGGTCAGGAGATTTATAAATTTCATGGACTCAACTTTATCCTTAGTTTGTTGATATTAGCCTTTTCTCAAGGGTTATTTTATCATTGTCCTTTGTCTCTTTCATGTTCCTCCTGAATCTACCACCTAGCTCCTTACCCTCCCCCCACACCACACATGAATAATCTCCTGTCCTTCCCTCAACCCAAGCATGTTCCTTCCTTCAAAACCCTGTGTTTTCCATGAGCCACTTTTGAGCCCTCCTCAAAAAAATCAGTGATGGCTAAAGGATGTAACCGAACACAGATAACAAACTACTTCTTTCATTTAATGCCAAATCCATATTCCCATTAGCTATTTATACCTTTATTGTTTCATTACTTTATTTAAACTTTAAGTCATCTGAATAGGACACTACTTCTGAGTTCTAATCATCATCAAAAATTAGGATTGTCTAATGTGGGCAACATTGTTCTAAGGCCTTTTGGAAAAGCTACTATTTTCATGAATATCAGAGTAGATTTTGCATTGACCCTCAGAACTTAGCCCCCCAGGGAAAATGATTCTGATTCTGCATAATCTTCAAGAGACAGAAAGGACGATTGTGCAAGTGTAAGAAGGAAGTTAGTACTGCAATTCTACAAACCTTTCATGAGTGCCAGGTGCATGCTAGGTGCTATACTGTGCTTCTTAGAAGCCATATGAGGATATAAAGGTGTAAAGAGGGCATCCTCTTTATTTTTTGGCATGCCTTACATATTTCATAATTTTTAAAAAAATGGTCCCTTCTCTTCGGAACTCAAGTCCAGTAGGGAAGACAGCACAAACACAAATGAAGGCAGGCCATGATACATGCTTATAATAGGGGTACAAGGTACTGTGAGATAAATAATAGATTAATCGGCTTTTGAGGAACAAGAGTCTGGTCATTTATCTTTATAAGGATATGAGACCAAAAGTTTGAAAATTGGGAAGAATATGTATCTTTCTCACTGATACATCTGATAAGGCTTAAAGAAATATTTTTGAATCTACAACTGGAAAGACACTAAGTCTAGCCCATTGGATCACAGGCCCAAAGCTGCTGCCAGGTCCTCTTATTTTTATTTTTTTTTAATTTATTTATTTTAATTAATTTATTTTTGGCTGTGCTGGGTTTTCGTTGCTGCGAGAGGGCTTTCTCTAGTTGCAGCGAGCGGGGGCTACTCTTCGTTGCAGTGTGCAGGCTTCTCGTTGCGGTGGCTTCTCTTGTTGCGGAGCACGGGGCTCTAGGCACATGGGCTTCAGTAGTTGTGGCGTGTGGGCTCAGTAGCTGTGGCTTGTGGGCTCTAGAGGGCAGGCTCAGTAGTTGTGGTTCACGGGCTTAGTTGCTCTGTGGCATCTTCCCGGACCAAGGCTCGAACCCGTGTCCCCTACATTGGCAGGTGAATTCTTAACCACTGTGCCACCAGGGAAGCCCCCCGCTGGTCCTCCTTCTAAGGCTCTTGGTTATTTTTCGGAACAGATAGCATTGCTTGTCAGGGCTTTACACCACACCATTTCCAATGCTCCTTCCCCTCCAGTGTGTCCACCTTGTACCTCAAAACCCTCTCAGAGTCTGTCAGCCTCTCCCATCATAGCCAATCAGTGTACAGTCCTTCCCTTCACTACCACCCTTCCCCCACCCCACACACAGGCCAAGGGATGATCCTAAAGCTTCCAGCGTATAATTTCACAGGACAAAAAGGTTGCAGATTCCCTTTAAGAGCGGTCCTTCCAGAAGGCAGGGAAAGGCCAGGCAACCTTTCAAAGTGCCCCTGGCATATGGGCAGGCTCTATTCCGTGTCATCCACATTGCCACTGACAGGCCTGGGACCAAAGCCTGACAGGAATATAAAAAAGCCCCTGGCTCCAGTCCACTCTACAACCCTCATGTCAGGCAGAAAAATGTGTTTTTTGTGTCTTTTTGGTCATATGACTTAGATATAAGAACCAGACTGATGACTTCCTTTTCCCTCCTCTAAAAAGGAAAGCAAAAAAAAAAAAAAAAAAAAAAAAAAGTCCTGTTTAAAGCAGGGAGTTTCTCATTAAGTTTAAGGAGATATTTATACATAATTAAAAGGAAAGATTTAGATTTTCTCTATGAAAATCAAAATAAGTTTATCTATAGTATAACACAAACATTTGCTATGCTAAAATATGCTGCATCTAAAGCATTTATACACTGCATAATAGCATTTAACACTACTCAGCATTTACGACTTCAGTAATTTTGCAGTTTAATGATTTGGAAAAAAGCTACCAGGAGTCCCAGCTGTGTCCTAAATTAACTGTTTGGCCTTGGGCAAGTCACCAAACCTCTCTAGCCCTCAATTTCCTCACCTGCAAATTGAAGGAATTGGACTAGAATGGTCTCTAAGGTCCCTTTTAGCAACTGAAAAAGTATTCTGTGAGTGTAAGGAATCAAAACAATCCAACAATGGAAAAGGATATCTCAAAACTGATTTGCTCTCCCCATCTCTGGAAATGCTCGATGTATCAGAGAAATTATAATATTCCTGCTTTGGTACAGAGGATTGAACCAAATGGCCTCTCCTATGTCTTTCAACCGGAAGATTCTGTCATTTTACAAATTAGTTCTAGAGACCATAAAACAACCAGAGAATGAAATTAAGTGGAGGAGGGGAACACCATCTAGGTACAGCAAATGTTTGCTGTTACATTAACAGAGTAATGACAGGTATAGCAAGTCACTGTGTAGCTAACATGAACTGTTTGCCTTAGGCCAGGTTGCTAGGTGGTGTAAATAACTCTGCAAACACAACACCTAGCAATAAAAAGGTCTAAATGCCTTCAGTCACTCCAAAGTGAGCACATAGAGTTTCTTCAAGTAAAGCCTCTGATTGTCAGTCAGAAAAACTAAGGGAAGGAGGAAGGAAGTTCTCAATGGGCTCTCATTTGCCTGGGGGCAGACACTTCCTACACTGATGTGCTCCACTGGCCCACGTTCTTAGGGCCATATAACAAGAGGGTGGCAAATAATAACAATAATCACTGCGTTATCTTACATTTATATGTGGAGCTGAGTTTCCAAAGTAATTCCATCTATTTTAATCTCCTTTGAGCCTCATAATGGCCATGTGAGGTGAGCAGACCAGGTATTATTGACCCCTCTGAGAAAAATTGAAGCTTACCAAAGTTTAGTAATATTCCTTTTCCTCAAAAATGAGAAACTGATCAAATCCTTATTGTATCATTTTCAAGTCCCTTTAATGCTTTTGTCATAAGAGGTCTGCTAGGATCTATGGATCTATTTATGGTTTCATTATATTTGCATATATTCAGGAAATGACAGAGAAGTATAATATTGCTATGGAATTTCAGGAAATATCTTTTAAAAAGGAAACCAACAATAACAATCCTGAATTGTAATGCTGTTTTAAAAAGCTGACAGAAATAGATGTTGAATTAGAAATGCCTCCTATACCCGAGAAATAATAAAGGGGACCAAAAAAAAAAAACTATAACAAACCAAATCCAATTTAAGTTGTAATCTAGCAATGTGATTCTGGAAACACATAGTGGAAAAGGTTAGTATACTGGGAAGATAGAGAAAAGTATTTGAAATAGGTGATAAATAAGCATATCAAGAAACAAAGATATTTCTAAAGAAATTATATTGAAAAAACTAAATTTGGATTAATCAAGAATTAGGCAAAGGAGCTAAATTCTAAATATAGCCCCACCCAAATAAAGGCAGATTTTGGTATAGGCTAAGCATATAAAAGCTTTAAGCTTTGGAAGAAAAAAAATGGCAATATCTGTTAAGGCACCTATTATGCTTATACTTTTAATATGCTTTATCTCATTTAATCTTCAGACCTTCATAGAAGTCAATATTATCATCATTTTATAGATGAGAAAAATGAGGCTCAGAAAGGTTAAATAACTTGCCCAAGGTTACACAGTTAGTAGATGGCCTGTTAGGTCCATCTGATTTCAAACCCAGTCTTTTTAGAAAGTTACTTCTTAGAAAAAGTATATCTTTTACAGTTATATTTAGTTACTGGAAATACGAGATATTAAAAGATAAAAAATACCTTTTCATCTTTCTTAATAATTGGTAGGCTGAAAATTCCATGAGATGTTATAATTTAAATCACGCATTCTAGTGACATGAGCTTTAGAATCAGAAGAACTGGGCTTGAATCTTAGGATCCTTGCCATACAAGGATTCCTTCATACAATCTTAGAATCCTTGCCTTGCTTGAATCTTAGAATCCTTGCCTACACAAACTAGGGTAAACCCTTGAGCTCTTTAGGCCATAATCCAATATATTAATCTTTCATTGTATATATTTATGAAAAATAATTGCTGGGTGTTTTGCTAGGCATCCCAGGGATAGAAAGATACATAAGACATGGTTCTCTGTCTTCAGAGTTTATTCTCATTAAATCAATTTAGTTAAATCAAAATCACCATCTACATTTTTAATCTTCATCATTCTTTTAGGCTTCTACTCCAAGTAAGGAGGTACATAGGAACAAGTGCCCAGAGGGACATGGGATAAATGAAGAGTTCTAACACTGACACTAGAGATCACAGGACTACTGGGAATAATTCTTCAAACCTTATAGCCAGCTAATCCCATCTTGCGTAACATTCCTGTTCTCCTTTGTTACTGCCCAAGATGTAACTATCTCTGGTTTATAGTCTCAGTCCTGTATTTTTCTTTGCATCCTCTTCCCTGACCCCATCTTCCATCATCCTTTCCTTCCAAAACTTGGCCACTGTAGTCTCCTGTTCAATCTTCAACATCGTGACTGAATGTTCCCTCACCCCTTTGAATGAATGGTTAGAGTTGACTTCTCTCTCTCTTTTCCTCCCTGCTCACCCTCACTACATTCAACTAATCACCAAAATCCTGTGGACATTTTCTTGTCAGCGAAAATTGTCAGAGACTTTGAAATGAGAAAAAAGACAGCTGGGTATCCGTGCCTAGGGCACCATCCCCAGTTTATGTGAGACTTTTCTTGTTTTTGAGACATTTACAACACTGAAAATTGTAGCACACATCTAGTAATGCAGCTGACCCTTGTCCAGAGAAATGCAAATAAATTGTATCTGGTGAAATGCAATTGATTATTAATGCCCTGTGGATACTGACTTGTTTTGCCCCTAATCGCACAGCCATTTCAGCCTTTCACCACTCCTTATTGCCTACCTACAAGTATGGTCTTTGAATTTTCTTTATAATGTCCTACTGGTTCCCTCATTAACTAATGGGTTAAATAATAACCTTGACATATATTCATTTTATATGTGTATGAATTGCTTTACCCTTTAAAAAAGTATCCTTTAATATACTATCTCTTTGAATTTGTGCACTTCTCTCCATTGCAATAAGCCTTTTTAGCACAGGTCAGCATCATTTTTGCCTAGTTTATTTTGACAATCCTCTAATTTTACCCTTGTCTCCAGTCTCTCCGTCCTATTCCATTCTCTCCATAGCCAGAGTGCTTTTTCTAGACTGTAATTCTGAACATATTTCTCAACTTTGTAAAATCTCCGGCTCCTAGCATAAAGTTCAACCCTCTTGGCATGATTTGCTTCTCTAGCCTCATGTTTGGCACAGCCCTGCAATTCACCAGCCAGACTCAATTCAGTTCTCTGAATTCACTGCCTTCTCTCTCACCTCTGGAATCTAGCACTTGCAGTCTGCTTTGCATGCAACACATTCTGTACACCTGTCTCCACCCAACTCTTGCTTGTTCTTTAGGGTTCATGTCTGTCATCACTTCCTTCCTGAATCTCTCAAGTCTGGGTTGATGCTCCACTTTTGTCCTCCACTAGCAGCCTGTAGGCCTTCACCTCTTTACCTCTCCCCTAATAGCACATACCACTGTATTATAATTGCTCTTTAACTATCTACTCTGCTAGTCTGTAAATTCTGTGAGGGCAGGTGACATGACTAGGTTGTTCACACTATATCCCCAGTACATGGCATAGCAACCAGCATGTAGTAGTCATTCAAGAACGTATTCTGAAAGCTGAGTTCTCTGTATGGTCCCAGGATAACAAACTTCCCTATACAAAGCCTTCTCAAGGACCATGACTCCTCCTGCTCCCACGTTCCCAATGAAAAAAGGACCGGTTATGCTCAAATAGAATGCACTTCAGTTTATTTAGGCTTTTATTTTGTAAAGTCAGAGCAAAATTTTTAACTCATCGGCTTTTTAAATGTGAAACGGTTCCATAAAATGGCCATGCCTAGAGGCGATGAAAGAGGGTTTTGTTTTACTTCTTCTATGACAGAAAAAAGGGAATGGGAGTAGAAAAAAAGCATGAGAAAGAGAAAAGACCAGAATTCCGAGAATTGGCTACAGTATACATGATGGGTCCTACCTATTGCCCAGCCATTCTTTTTCTTTTAAATCTCCTGAATTCTTCTTATCCAAGCAATATTAAAAGTTACAGGATAAATTTTGAAAATAGTAACTTTGTAATAAGGCATAGAAGCAGCATAATATAGGTTTATGTCCTGTAGTATTTTACATTCTTTTTCTTCTTTGTTAACTGATGCTTCTTTAGGTCCTGCGTTTGATTTATTCTTAAACAAAGCCCTGAATTTATTATTCCACCTTAAAAAGAAAGAAATTCTAACACATGCTACAACATGGATGAACTTTGAAGACATTATGCTAAGTAAAATAAGCCAGTCACAGAGGACAAATATCGTATGATTTCACGTATATAAGTAGAGTAGTCAGACTCATAGAGGTAGAAAGTAGGATGCTGGTTGACAGGGACTGGGGAGGGAGGGAAATGGGGAGTTATTCTTTAATGGGTACAGCAGTTCAGTTTCGGAACACGAAAAAGTTCTGGAGACGGATGGTGATAACGGTTGTATAACAGTATGAATGTACTTAATGCCACTGAATTGTATATTTTAAAATGGTTAAAACGTAAATTTATCACAATAAAAAGAAATAAAGAAGGGGGAAGATATCCTATCTTTAGCCTTGAAACTGAAGTAACTGGCAGCTACTAGTAGGAACCCTGGACAGACTAGGGTATATAGGACAGCACTGTTAATGAAGTTGCAAAAAAGAAAAAAAGTGTAAAGTGATTTAGAAGAAACTTATTAGTTAAAGCTGAAGGCTAAAAACTTTCACAAGAATAAAATCCTGCTCTGTATTTAGTAACAATGAAGCGTTCTCTTAAAATTGTCTATAAGAACACCCATTCTTACATATCCTTTAAGAAAAATGTCTTCACTATGAAATCTTACTCAATTCCCAAGTAAGGAAGCAGTACAGAGGCATAGAAAAGAGTTTGGATGCTGGAGCCTGACTATCTGAAACTGAATGCTGGCTCCACTTTGAGGAATTTACCATCTTTTTGCTTTGGTTTCATCTGGAAATTAGGGACAGTAATAATAGCACCTACCTCAGAGAGCCGGTGTGAGGTTTAACTATGTAAAGCACAGTGTCTGGCACATGGTGAGCACAATATTGATGTTCACTATGGTTCTTGCTCCATTGTCACACTCACATCCTGTGTGCAGTGGTGCTCACGGTGGGCTCTGGGACCTTCTGGGGATCCCTGAGACCTCAGGGGGGCTGTGAGGTCAGAACTATTTTCATAATAATGAGATATTATTTTCCTTTTTCACTCACACTCTCTCACAATTCCACAAATTCTTATAGTGGAATTTCCCAGTGGCTACAATATGCCATTTGATATTATAATAGATTGAAAGCAGAAGCTAAGATGAGAATCCAACTACCATCTACGAAGTCAGACATTAAAAGATTTGCAAAAGTCTCTTCTCATAATGCCACTTTCCTCACAAAACTGTTGGTGGTATGGAAATTACAGTTACTTTTCATAAAAAAAGTTATGTGAATGTGTAATGGTTTTTAAAAAATAAATTAGTATTAAAATTTTTCTCAGTTTTAATTTCTACTATAGTAAATATAGAAGATACAACTCACATAAACAAAAGCCCTTTGGGAATCTCAATAATTTTCTTGGTCCTGAGCCGAAAAAGTTTGAGAACCACTGTTCTATTATATTACAGTGTATGTGTCAGTCTCTTCAAGTAGACTGTGAGTATTTGTGGACAGCAATACAATTTTTCTTTCTTTCTTTTTCTCTTCTTTCTTTTTCTTTTTAAAAAATTTCCCCAGGGGCTTCCCTGGTGGTGCAGTGGTTGAGAGTCCGCCTGCCGATGCAGGGGACACGGGTTCGTGCCCCGGTCTGGGAAGATCCCACATGCCGCGGAGCGGCTGGGCCCGTGAGCCATGGCCACTGAGCCTGCGCGTCCGGAGCCTGTGCTCCACAATGGGAGAGGCCACAACAGTGAGAGGCCCGCGTACCGCAAGAAAAAAAAAAAATTTCCCCAGGTATTGACTGACAGCCTTTTTATTTTTATACGGCAGACCATCAGCAAAGCGAATGAAGCTAACATATAGTAGCAACTACCATTTATTTGGGGCTTAGTGTTTCTTACGTGCCGTGCTCAGCCTTTCATTTAATACTCATTAGGTTCTAGAATTACCCCTATTATATACATGGTGGAAACTTAGAGACATTAAATAACTTAAAGGCACAGATAGCTAATAAAAGGACCTGCCAGGACTCAACTCTCTGACTTTAGAAGCCAAGCTCTTAACCATGTCAAAGGGTGGAAAAATGCAGAGAAATTAGAAAAGCTATAGTTAGGCAAGACAAATTATTTACAAAGCATGGTTCCAGTAGTCTCTATCAGGTAGCTAGTTTACCTTTGCAAGGGGTTTGTAAGTCTGGTTTTCTCCTGGATATTCACATTGTGACTTGGAACAATCTTTATTTGGTTTAACACAGAGAGCATACTCTCTTATACTAAAGTTAATAAGATCTTTCCTAAGAAGGTCAGCTCCTCAACCAGAATGTATTGCCTCTGTCTCTTAAGGAGGTGAATAGGTGGTACCTCTTAGTACCTTATGTCTCTGAAAGAACTAGTAAGACACAAATTTTAAAGTGTAACATTATAAACCTAACTTAACAATATTATAAAAATTGGAGAAATAAAGAAAAAATTACTCTTTCACCTTAACTCAGAAAAGGTTGGTGTACTTCCTTCAATTTTTCCCTCGAAAAATTTTAAACATAACTCGAATTGTGCTGTACTTGAAACTTTGTCTCCTGTTTCTTTTCTCTTACAACTACATCATATATATTTTTCATATCGATCAAAGAGATTTCGTCACCATCATTTTTAAAAGGCAGCATATATTCTGTCAGTTGATTATTAACTGTAGTTACTCTTGTTATTCGTGATAGTTATGTTCTATATAAAGTCACCATGAACAATGAATTAGTGAATACTGAACCGTTGCTTCTTGGAGAAATACAGGGTTAGGTTTCTGTGAGCCTCTGGACACAACATTTTCATTAACTGATCAATACACAACTTTGCTTTATGTATGTGTCTGTTTAAAGACACTTTATTGATATACATTGTTGATTCATTAACATTGAACTCACAGCCAACAGCACAATAATTCATGCCTAAACGAAGCTGATTTTCTTAGCACATCATGGCCTTCATAAGAACTCCAGGCAGCACTTCAACACTATGCTTGGGGGCTCTTTTAAATAGAGAAATCACCAACAAAAAGCACACAAATGCAAAAACCAGGGCACTAAATCGACTTCAAGAAAGACACTTGTTTACAGTATGAGCTCTGAAACAAGCAGGCAGAGACAGTCACCTTATTCCACCTCAGCTGGGAGTGTGTACTTCAGACCACTCACATTTTTCACTGCTCTACACATGTTTGCAAATGACCTTTTGTAAAAGTGCTGCAAGTATTGATTTGGGGGTTAAAAATAAATTTTAGTGAGCAGGTGAGTTCACAAATATGGAATCTGTGAATAATGAGTATCAACTGTATTTCCCTATTATTGAACAGTTAGGCTATTTCTTTCTCTTTCTATGAAAATAATGCTGTGATTAGTTTATGCATAAAACTTCTTTTAGGAGTACTTCCTTAGGAACAGGGCTAGTTACAATTTTGATAGATCCTGCTTATTGCAGTAGCTCTTGGAGTAGCTCGTGCCAATTCTTCGATACAAAGTGTTGTCCTAGGACCAGGAGCACCAGCATCACCTGGGAGCTGATTAGAAATGCTGACAAAATCACCCCAGACTAAGTGAATCAGAATCTGGTTTTTAACAAAATCCTCAGGTGATTCCCATGCACATTAAAATTCTGAGAAGCTCTCCTATAAATCAAGGATTCTCAAACTTTACTATGCATTAGCATCACCTAGCCAGCTTGTTAAAACAGATGCCTGACTCCATCCCCAACATTTCTGATTTGGAACATCTGGGGAGGGACCTGAGACTGTGCATTTCTGACACACTTCCAGGTAATCCTATGCTCCTGGTTCTAAGACCACACTTTGAGAACCACTGCACTAGCTGGTTCATGAGTAGCTCTCCGGCAGGATTAATGTTTTTAAATTGCTAATGCATCTTATTTTTGTAGTAGGGAGGGAAAATATAATCAATTTATAGCTCAACAACAACAAAAAATCCTTCTCACTGTATAGGGCCAGGGTTTGTGGAGGCAGGTAAGCCAGCCAGGATGGTTAGACCTAGTCATGGTTGGTGGGGGAAGGCTACTGTGGATGGATCAACTGAGAAACAGAAAAAGAAGAAAAAGTTTTTTCTCTTCTTATTTAGGCACCTCCTATAAAAGAATCTATAATTTAAGTACCTGGAAAAATTCCTATAGAATAGTTTTTCATAAACTATATTTTATTAATTACATCCCCAAATAAGAGAATCTGGTAAAAAGTGTCAAAGAAATTTTTTTTTTTACTTCGAGTTTCCTGTGGTGAAAAATAATATGTGTACAGCAATGAAAGGATAGGTCCCAAAACAAGGTCCCAAAGCTTAGTGTTTTTAGTCTTCGGCAAATCTTTGGCTATGACTCAGGAATACACAAGAGATTTCTTTTAGAAGATAGAAGACTTGAGACTACAGTTTCCTCACCCTGAATCTTCATGTCCAGCCCAGTCAATTCAAACACATAATTATTCTCCAGCATAAACACATTTTTGGGAACAAGCCATATGCATTTCAGGTAAATCACGATTACCATTTCATATTGTTTATGAGCTTGGCAAGGTTTTAAGGCAGTACAGTCTCCTAGATAGGTACTTCCTTGGAGTGCCTTCCTTTTCCTTAACCTGGGACCCCTTTGCCCTACCTTAATAGTGAGGTTCTCTTGGTCATTCCTCTTTACTTTCCAGGCCTGGTCCAAGGCTATTAGAAACTGGGTGGCTAGCAGCTCTTTGTTTTTAAAACCATTCCAAGTCCTTTTAAATAGTTAGTAGGAAAAAGACAAAGACAATCTGTGACAAAAGCAGTTGACACTAACAATTAAAAACATTAATCCTGGGCTTCCCTGGTGGCGTAGTGGTTGAGAGTCCGCCTGCTGATGCAGGGGACGCGGGTTCGTGCCCCCGTCCGGGAAGATCCCACATGCCACGGAGCAGCTGGGCCCGTGAGCCATGGCCGCTGAGTCTGCGCGACCGGGGCCTGTGCTCCACAACGGGAGAGGCCACAACAGTGAGACGCCCGCGTACCGCAAAAAAAAACCAAAACCAAAAACAAAAAAAACCCATTAATCCTGCTGGAGATCTACTCATGAACCTGCTAATGCAGTGGTTCTCAAAGTGAGGTTCTAGAACCAAGAAATAATTGGTGAGTAATTAGTAAAATGCTTAATCTTATACTCAAAGGTATAAGATTCAGTTAAAAGAAATCCTTATCAATGAAGATAACCTTTTGATCAAAGGGGAGCAGGTGATGGGAAGTGAGTGCTGTTTCGATGCGTTATGGTAGAAGCCCTGAATAGAGAAAAGATCATATAAAGGATTAAGAAAACATAAAGTATTATGTGATTGATTTTCTTTCTCCAAGAAATCTACTCTGGTCTCCAGGTCTTTGAGAACACATAAGGATTAGATTAGGGCCTAGCTTTGATCATTAACACAAGCAGTATAAAGCAAATGTTCAGTTATTTTTGATTAGACAAACAGACGGAAGGGGTTCTGTTCAAAAACGGCCATAAATAGGAGGGGGAGGATGAGGAGGAAGGAGGGAGAACCTGGCAAAACAGTAAAATTTCTTTCCAAATTGGCTCTTGAGCCCCTGCAGCTGCAATATCAGGTGGGTATTTCCCAGGAGTTTTTATGCTTAGCAAAGGTTTAAAATGAGTCTGTAATTTAGGTCTAGCAGTGACTGGAAATATCCAAAGGTATGTTGCATCTGTTTCTTCTTAGCATGCATATATATTTGAATTTGTTATGTGAGAGGAAATAATTGGTGAGTAATTAGTAAAATGCTTAATCTCACTTTAATCAAAAGATTATTTTCTCTGGAAAAAGCAATCATGGCTTTGTGTTTTGGTGGGCTTGATCTCACTAATCTCAAATCTCCCAATTCTCCACGGTTATGCACGCTTGCAGATAGCCTAATGCATCCCATTAAAGGCAGGAGGGAGAGCTACTAGAAATGCAGGCACAGTGCCTCAGGGGTAATAAGAAGCCTCTGGAGGGCTTGTTTGGTAAATTGAGCCCTCTTTAGTTATAGCAACTGTGACAGCCCTCTTTAGGACACTAAGAGTCTGTTTCAGTCTGGGTCTCAGATCCATTCTCTTTGGTTTAAGATGAAAACTGCTGGCCTGGCTGCCACCTGCCTGGGCAGGTGAGCCATCAGCGCAGCCACCGTCTCCCTGGGCTCTGCCTCCCTTTTTCTCCATCACCTTTCTCCACTCCTTTGTCTTTGGCTATTTCCTAAGCCGTTCACTTTTTAATTTTTAATTTATTTTTATTTTTGGCTGTGTTGGGTCTCTGTTGCTGCGCGCGAGCTTTCTCTAGTTGTGGTGAGCGGGGGCTACTCTTTGTTGTGGTGCACAGGCTTCTCATTGCGGTGGCTTCTCTTGTTGCAGAGCATGGGCTCTAGACGCGCGGGCTTCAGTAGTTGTGGCCCGTGGGCTCTAGAGCGCAGGCTCAGTAGTTGTGGCGCACAGGCTTAGTTGCTCCGTGGCATGTGGGATCGTCCTGGACCAGGGATGGAACCCATGTCTCCTACATTGGCAGGTGGATTCTTAACCACTGCGCCCCCAGGGAAGTCCCAAGCCGTTCACTTTTAATCAACTCATTTTTTCACTTCTCTGGCCTTTTGGAATCCAGAATTTCATGAAAATGTCCTCCTAGTACTGCTCAATTCAGATATGACCCCCAGCCCAGGAATTCACAGTATAAATTAGCACATTGAAGACAATTACTATTGGTCAGTGGGAAGTCCTACATTGCCTTTCCTTAAATTTTTTAAATAATTAAAATTGCAGTTACTACACATTCTCTTAGGGTTTCCCTGCAATACATGATTGCTTTTTGTAAGATGTTTTTAACCACACTGCTACACATATAAGTATTGTTACTAAATGGAACCACTATATGAAATTATTGTAGCTGTTAGGACTAGACATTAGGCCTCTCTGCTTGACTATTATACAAATGAAAAAGGATATAAGAAAAATTTTAGACTGGAAGAAATGAGCATAAAAATGAAAAGGGGGTTTTCTGTTTTATAATTGAAAAAATTTTCTCTGACAAAATCTGCAAATTCAAAACACCAATCCATCAAACAACTTGTTATTTGGAGAACTGTGAAAAGAATAATTTTCAAAGGCTAGCAACTCTCATACAAAATAACCAAATCTTATTTTTTCAAAGCCTAGTTATACCAATTATGAATTTAGTGGGTCTTCATTTTCTTATTCACTGCAGTCTTTCATTCTTCATCACACTTCAGCCTGAATTAGAGAATCATAGGAGGTAGTGAGAGATGGACAGAAAGAGCCAATATGATAAGTTTTGCTTCTTCTTTTTTTTCTTAATTTATTTTATTTATTTATTTTTGGCTGCCTTGGGTCTTTGTTGCTGCGTGGGCTTTCTCTAGTTGCGGCGAGCGGGGGCTACTCTTCATTGCGGTACGTGGGCTTTCTCTAGTTGCGGCGAGCGGGGGCTACTCTTCATTGTGGTACGTGGGCTTCTCATCGCGGTGGCTTCTCTTGTTGCGGAGCACGGGCTCTAGGTGCACGGGCTTCAGTAGTTTGGGCACGCAGGCTCAGTAGTTGTGGCTTGTGGGCTCTAGAGCGCAGGCTCATTAGTTGTGGAGCATGGGCTTGGTTGCTCCACAGCATGTGGGATCTTCCCGGACCAGGGCTCGAACCCATGTCCCCTGCCCTGGCAGGCAGATTCTTAACCACTGTGCCACCAGGGAAGCCCCAAGTTTTGCTTCTTAAGAGCACTAATAAAAGTCAGATTAAGGAAAAGTCTACAAAACACAACCAGCCTGAGGTTATTAGATTATCTGTTGCCACATGCCCTATTAGCCCAGACCACCAAATCACTAGTCTAATGGAAGCTTTCTCTTAACTACAAAGAACAATGGCCAAGACAACTTCCTCATACAGAGGAAAATCTGAAAGTGATTTAACCTTTCTATGTCGCACCCAGATATCTCCACCTGAAACACTTCTGATGCTTTCTCCTCCTCCACTGTAGCAGCATCCCATGGGGGTTAAACTTTTATAAAAGTACTATGAAAAAATTGGAATAAAGGTAGATTAACCAGATTGTCTTACAAACTGTCACTTGCCCATCTGATGTAGGTAATAACAAGATTTTAAGAATCTTAACAATGTTAGGGTTAGAAAGGACATTTGAGATCACTAAGAACAATTTCTTCATCTCATATATTAAAACCAAAGCTGAGGGAAAATTTCAAAAAGCTGAGAGAATTGGAATCTTGCCAAGGATGATCTGAAACTGCTACACTGGCCCTTACAGTCTTAGTACAATTCTTCTTCCATTGCATCATTGTCTTTTACAGCAGGTAAATAGAAAACATGTTGATTTTATCCATTTTAATATAAGTAACCTTTTAGATAAAGAAAGAAGGTAGGTGAATGGTTGCATAACAGATCCTCATTATTAAAAACTTTACTATACACCCAGGGTTCAATTCGCCCTCTGTTCAAGGAGGTGCATGAGAATCTCCTGCTGAAGTGTAAAAAGCAAAAGGAGTCTGCAGTATTCCCTACACTGATGGTTCTCTGCCCATTTCATCTGAATGCTAGAACGCATCCTCCTTGTTAACTATTCCTCACCATGCAGTGATTCTCAGTTGTGACATTATGGAAGGACACAACCCCTTACCCCCACCATACATAAACACACATACTTAGAAGGATCTATCCTAATAGGGCAGCAAGCAAAGTTTGAAAAAGTTTCCCAAGCACCATCCCTGCCCTGGCCTCCATCCAGTGGAAAAATCACTAATCCAAAAAAAAAAAAAAAAAAAGTACTCATCCAATAAACAAACGTTTATGAAGTGTCTACTCTGTGCCACGAACAGGGTATAAAGTGCTTAACAAGAGTTAATACTAGGGCTTCCCTGGTGGCGCAGTGGTTGAGAGTCCGCCTGCCGATACAGGGGACACGGTTTCGTGCCCCGGTCCAGGAAGATCCCACATGCCGTGGAGCGGCTGGGCCCGTGAGCCATGGCCGCTGAGCCTGCGCGTCCGGAGCCTGTGCTCCGCAACGGGAGAGGCCACAACAGTGAGAGGCCCGCGTATCGAGTTAATACTAAATACTCACTCAGAGTTTTAGTACTTAGAAGCTGCTGTCTTTATATACCCAAAATGCCTGGCATGGTCAGCCACCATACCCTCAGTTTGATGGCTCCTTAATCTCCTTGAGGAATCTATATCTGCACATAAACCAAATGATGAAAAGGTCCGTTTTTGATTTTACCCCACCCCTGCTCTCTGTTCCCCTCCTACCTTTATTTTTCTCCTTAACATTTATTAAGTTAATAATAAACATAATTTACTTATTCATTGTTTGTCAGCCCCAATAAAATAAGCCTTCAAGAGAGCAAGAATTTTTGTCTATTTTTTCTCTTGCTGGGTCCCCAGTACCTAGAAGTATAGTAAATGCTCAATAAATATTTGTTGATTAAATGAATGCCAACACTTCTACACCTGCCAAGTCCATTTGATATATCCTCACTTCTACCCTGGTCTCCCCACCATTCTCTTCAATCATTCTCCCATGTCCAGTATATTGGCCTCTGTCCTCTACAGAGGACAGAGGACCTCTACAGGTCCTTCCTGTCAGCTACATCTAGGCAAAGTACAGCCAGCCTGGGCACCATGATTAGCTAACACATGATGATTTTCATTCACCTCACCCTCTTATCTTCCACTGCACCTGCTGCACCAACACTTAACCCTATATTACTCCCACTGTCCAACTTATCTTACTGTTTGTCCAGTCCAGAGCATTGCTAGAGAAGATTTAGATTCATGCTAGACTGGACCAATCTCAATGCATGGTAGGACTCAATGCTCAAAATTCATGGTATACAGAAGAAAGAGGATGGGATTAAGAATTATACCTGGGGGGACTTCCCTGGTGGCGCAATGGTTAAGAATCCGCCTGCCAATGCAGGGGACACGGGTTCGAGCCCTGGTCTGGGAAGATAGCACATGCTGCGGAGCAACTAAGCCCGTGCACCACAGCTGCTGAGCCTGCGCTCTAGAGCCCGCGAGCCACAACTACTGAGCCTGCGTGCCACAACTACTGAAGCCCGTGTGCCTAGAGCCCGTGCTCCACGACAAGAGAAGTCACCGCAATAAGAAGCCCGAGCACCGCAACAAAGAGTAGCCCCCGCTCGCCGCAACTAGAGAAAGCCCGCGCGCAGCAACAAAGACCCAACACAGCCAAAAAATGAGTAAAATTAGAAGAAAAAAAAGGGGGAGCATTAATTTAAAAAAATAAGAATTAGAGCTGGGTTTAAAAATTGCGTATAATGTACACTACCTGGTGTCTGGCTGAGTCAGCAACTTTTATGAGGCTGTTTTCTCATCTGTAAAATGGGAGTGGTAGTATTCACTTCATATCTTGAGGATTATATTTGAAATGAAATAATGTACGTGAAAGCTCCTAGCAGATTTACAGGCATGTAGAAGTTGCTTAATAAGTGTTAGCTCCTTCTCTTCCTTTAATTTAACATATTTCACTAACCTCTGATGATGCCCTCACTCTTTGAAAATGACTAACATCTACTTAGCAAGAAAATCAATACTTTCTGGTATGAATCTTAATTTTCTTCTTTTCTCTTCTTTCCATATCAGAATTCTATGTCTTCACTCATCCTGTCTCCTGATTCAGAAATAATGTCCCTCTTCTTTTGTAAGACTAACCCTCTATCCATACCAATAGTTTTCATCCCTGGCTGCACATTAGAATCATCTGCGGAGCTTTTGAAAAATGCAGATGTCTGGCCCCCACCACAGACCAATTAAATATGAATCTCTGGAGGCGGGAGCATGGCATCAATATTTTTTTTAAGTTCCCTGGTAGTCTGCCAAGACAAGTCAGTGGGGGAAAGAACAATCTTTTCAACAAATATCGCTGGAACTAGATATCCTCATTCAAAAGAATGAAGTTGAACCCTTCCTTATACCATTGACAAAAATTAACTCAAAATGGATCACAGACCTAAATGTAATAGCTAAAATTTTAAAACTCTTACAAGAAAACATAAATCTTCATAACCTTGTGTTAGGCAAAGCCTTCTTAGATATGACACCAAAAGCACAAGCAACAATGACAAAAAATAGATAAACTGAACTTCATCGAAATTAAAACATTTGGTGCTGCAAACAATATCATAAAGAAAGTGAAAAACACAACCCACAGACCAACAACAAAAAAAAGCACAAACCATATACCTGATAAAGAACTTGTATCCAGGATATATAAATGACTCTTAAACTCAATAATAAAAAGATGAATAACCTACTTTTTTAAATGAGCAAAGGATCTGAATAGATATTTCTCCAAAACCACAATGAAATTCCACTTTAAACTCATTAAGATTGCTCTTACCAGAAAAATGGATAATAATAGTTGTTGATGAAGATATGGAGAAACTGAAACCCTCATACATTGCTAGTGGGAATGCAAAATGGTGCATCTGCTTTGGAAAATGGTTATTGGAAAAGTCTGAAAATATTAAACATATAGTTATCATATGACCTAGCAATTTCACTCCTAGGTATATACCCAAAAGAAATGAAAACATATGTTTACACAAAAACTTGTACACAAATGTACATAGAAGTATTATTCATACAGTAGCCAAAAAGTGGAAAAAACCCAAATGTCCATCAACCAATGAATGGATAACTAGCATGTGGTATAGCTATTCAATGGAATATTATTCGGCGATAAAAAGGAACGAAGAAGCACTGATACATGCTACAACATGGATAAACTGTGAAAACCTTGTACTAAGAGAAAAAAGCTACAGTTGCCCCTCGAACAACATGAGTTTGAACTGTGCAGGTCCACATATACTCAGACTTTTTTCAATAGTAACTACCACAATACTATACAGTCTGTGGTTGGTTGAATCCAAGTATGTTGAAGAATTGCAGATACAGAGGATGAGTATAAATTACACTCAGATTAACCCCCCCTCACACATTGTTCAAGGGTCAACTGTAGTCACAAAAGACCATACACTGTATAATTTCATTTATAAGAAGTGGTCAGAATAGGCAAGTCTATGTGTAGAGAAAGTAGATTAGTGGTTGCCTAGGACTGATAGTTGAGGGGAAATGAGGAGTGACTGCTAATAGGTATGGGGTTTCTTTTTGCAATGATGAAAATGTTCTAAAATTGACTGTGGTGATGGTTGAACAACTCTATGAACATATGAAAAACCACTGGCTAGGAAAGAGAGACAGAAAGTTCCCCAGGTAATTCTAATCTTAATGTCTATTTACAGAAACCAATTTCTGAACCACAACACTCAAAGTGTATATGGTATTTTACCTTCCAGATTCCTTAGGGGTAAAGATGGCATCTTCTAATTCTTTCTCTCTCCCATATCCTTAAGGAATAATAATGGACACAGAGCAGGAGTATGATATCTTTTAAATGACTTTTTTTAAGTAAAAGAGTGTTCTTGGTGAATGTTTTTTTTTTAATTTTAATCAAAATTGTAAAGAGTCAGGCTGCCACCTGGCAGAACTGATCATCTTGGCTATCTTGATTCATTTAAACTCCCCAAGCAATTAATTCAGCTATAGCACATAGAGAGATGGTAAGCAGACAGTGCAAACCAAACTGACCGGTTCTGCCATTCAAAGTATGGTTGTTTCACCATATAACAGTGGATGTGGCCGCTGGCCCTTAGGAACTATTCTTTTGACAGCTCCCCAGGACACAGCTCTGGTTTGACTGACTTTGTTTACTAAATAAATTAATTCCTACTTCTGGAGTAGCTTCAATTTTTAAACAGAAAGCCATCTATTGACAGTCACTGATACACAGGATTTTATTGTTTGATATTAAACAATTAAGAGTTATTGTTTTTTTTCCCTACAAGTACACCATACATGAAAATAAATATAATCTAGAATACAGCCACTAGGAGTGGAGAGACGGGGAGATTCTATATCCACTCTGTGCCCTTTTTAAAGGGATAGCTTTACTTTAATAAAACCAAAAGGCAAACTGTATTTCTTTCATGGAAATTAAGCTCTCTCTGGCAAAATGTATATAAAAGAGTCTGATGAACATTTCCTAAAAAGTCATAAGGATTCAGTCTTTTGATCTAGCAGTGACCTAGTAGACTTTAATAATTTAAACTAACTTCGAAATTGCTACTTTCAATAGAGGCTCTGAAGGTACATACACAAAAAATGCTGAAATAAGTCTAGGTGTTTACAAATATAGGGAATTTTGTCATTTATTCAACCCAGCAGATTAAAAAATAGCAAAATAGGACACCATAGTTATCTGAGCATAGGACAAAAATCTGGTTTACAATCAGGCAGAAGTTTTCCCTTCTATAACTCTAGTGAGTTCAAATGTACTCAGGAAAACAAAATGAATGAGGGGAATGCCAGATGAGAAATAAAAAGAAAATTCTAAATCCTCAGGTAATTTTGAAATGAAATGAGTTTACAGTTGGAAGATTCATTAATAAGAATAATTCAAAAGATAGCATTAGAGCCATAATTTAGAAGTCTTGTTTCATGAGGAGATTATAATCTGAAAATCTCAAAACTAAGAATTGATTATACAAGGTAAACAAGACAAGGCTAAATGATAAAAAAAAATAACAAGACGTTTTGTGTTCTCTCTCACTAGAAAGAACAACCGGGTACATGCTGCTGTTAGACTATAAACTGCTCTAAGTGAGGCAGTTGGAAAATGCTATTAGATTATATGGGTTGAGGAGCTGCCCCAGGGGTAGAACATGTCACAATGTCACATCCCTCTTCTTTACTACCACAACTTTCACCAGAATCAACCAGAGCCTTGGAAAACAAATTCAGTCACAAAGACTAACTTTCTGTTAAAACTCCAAGCAAACTATCAAACCAACTTAATACCTGGAACATATCAGAAGTTTTCTGTGTTCCCCAGACACAGTGGAATAAACGATTTTCAGTGGGAAGTTCATCTTAGAAAAATGCTCATGAGCATTTCTAGGCATATAATTACGGGATATACTAAGAAACCACTTCTTAGTTTTCATTAGGGGATATTTAACAAATCAGAATTTAAGGATAATTCCCCTTTTGCCTCTGGTGCAGGCTTTAGGTTTTTGAAAACGTAAATAAAATGTACAGAGTGACATAAAGAGCTATAAATATGTATACATATACGACTACAGCTCCCATAATAAAAGCTTTTGGAAAAAAAAAAGATTGAACTGGTATTCATCTTCCCCAAACTGCAATCCCAAGATATTGACTGTTATACAATTATGAAACAAAGGCAAGGTGAAGGGTGAGAAACAACAGAAAGGACGGCAGAAAGGAAGACAAGTGCTCATCAGGCTAGAACCTGCTCTGTCTAGCTGGCCCGGCTTTCTCCAGCACCTTTCTGGTACCAGTTCTGGGCTTCTCCTATAATACAATTCACATCATCGCTCAGAGGGATGAATCTCCCTTTAAGGAAAGCCAAGCCAGCATCCAGAGGTAACGTGCAGAACCGTAAATGAAAAATGTCCACGTCTAGCAGGCAGACAAGCAAAGGAAAACCAGCTGTCAGTTTCAGAGGCTCCTAGCTGTAACGGGGTTTCAGGTTTCTCTTTGCTTCTGTCTGTCTCTCTCATCGTGTCTCCTTCAATAATATCAGTTTTCTAATCACCTCAAATCACAAATACATTCTCCATCTGTCCTTGTGAAATAAATGCTGATGAAACAGAAAAACAGTGCGATACTCACAACAATGAAGAATTCCTACACATGCCGTTCCATTTTCTTGCTTTAAAAAGATGTAAGGTTAATTTAAAAAGCCTTGCAGAATTAGAAAAATAAGGGGGAGGGGGATTCTACCCACACAATCCTCCCTCCCACCGCAAAGGAGCCCGAAGGCTTGCTGACGTCACAGATTCATGAATGGATGTAAATTGGGCTGGTTTAGGATTCCGCACAGACTTCGCTGTGGTGTGTGCTGTGAAAAAGAAAGGGAGGGTCCAGAGCAGCCCCGGCCAATAGACTTCAGGCAGTCATGGCCTGCCTTCTTTCAGAAGGAATCTGGTCACAGAATAAACAGAGCCCACCAATCAGGGCGTCTGCCAATGCCTTAGGACAGACTGGCAGCCTGAGGAGGGAGGGAGGGAGGGGTGTGTGTGTGTGTGTGTGTGTGTGTGTGCAAGCGCTGCGATAGTCATGAAAACATTATTATTGCTACTGAATGAGGGCAGACTGGCAGCCTGAGGAGGGAGTGTGTGTGTGTGTGTGTGTGTGTGTGTGCGCGCGCGCGCGCGCGTATGTGTGTGTGTGTGTGTGTGTGTGCAAGCGCTGCAATAGTCCTGAAAACATTATTATTACTACTGAATGAGGGAATCAGAATTTTGGTGAAATCAGTGCATGCATATAGAAGATATCACAATCTTTTATTCATTAGAGCTATTTTCTTTAACCCTTTTCTTGCTGTTCAACAATGTGCCTGATCTGATGTGATAAAAACAAATCAAAGTTTCTAAAACTGATGCCCAGTAGACAAGTATGCCCTGCACACCAAGACTTGTAAAAGCAAAATAGTAGAGAAATAATAATGGAAATAACAACCTAGCGATTAAGGAAATAGGTAAGAAAATATTACATAAGTGTAATTGTTTGGTAGAACAATATCACCTTGCTGACATTTGTGATGAATCAAAAGTGGGTGTGAAAGAGTAATTTACTGCTACATTTAAATAAGGTAGGACATTTCCTCATTGGTTTATTAAACTTCTGACATTCAATTAAGATGCAGCTCCAAAACAGCTGTTAATGTTTCTTTGAGCTAATTTTTGTTTTAGTAAGATGTCTTATTACTAATAACAAAAACAGCTATAATTAAATTCACCCAAAGAGCTCATGATATTAAAAAAATTTTTCTTATTTAAAAAAATTTAACAGCTTTATTGAGGTGTAATTGCTATACAAAGAACTACTATATTTAATGTGTACAATTTGATAAGCTTGGAACTATGCAAATACCCATGATACCATAATCACAGTCAAGGTAGTAGAAATATCTATTTCCCAGAGTTCCTCATGTTCCTTTGGGTTTTTTGTTATTGCTGATATTGTTGTTAGTTTTTGTGGCAAGAACATTTAACATGAGACCTACTTTCAGCAAATTTTGAAATGCACAATAAAATACCGTATTGTTAGCTATAGGCATTATATTGTACAGCAGACCTCTAGAACTTATTCATCTAGTATAACTGAAACTTTATACGCATTGAATAACAAGTCCCCATTTCCCTCTCCCCTCAGGCCCTGGAAACCACTATTGTATTCTCTGCTTTCATGAGTTTGACTATTTTGGATAACTCGTATAAGTGGAATCAAGCAGTATTTGTCTTTTTTGTGACTGGCTTATTTTACTTAGCATAATGTCCTCCAGGTTCATCCATGTTGTTGCAAATGGCAGAATTTCCTTTTTAAAGGCTGAATAATATTCCATTGTACATACAGTATATACATTTTCTTTACCCATTCATCTGTCAATGGACACTTGGGTTGTTTCCATATGTTGGCTACTGTGAATAGTGCTGCAATAAATATGGGAGTGCAGATATCTCCTTGAGATCCTGATTTCAATTCTTTTGGATATATACCCAGAAGTGAGATTGCTGGATCCTATGGTAGTTCCATTTTTAATTTTATGATACATCTACATACTGTTTTTCATAGCTGCTGCACTATTTTACATTCCCATCAAAAGTGTACAAGGGTTCCAATTTCTCCACAACCTTCCCAACACTTGTTATCTTTTTAAAAAATAATAAACCATCCTAAGAGGTGTGAGGTGATATCTCATTGTGGTTTTGATTTGCATTTCCCTGATAATGATGGTGAGCACCTTTTCATATACCTATTGGCCATTTGTATGCCTTCTTTGGAGAACTGTCTGTTCAAGTTCCTTACTCATTCTTGACATCAGTCTTGGCAATAATTTCTTGAAATGACACCAAAAGCAGAGGCAACAAGAGCAAAAATAGACAAGTGGGACTATATCAAACTAAAAAGCTTCAGTCAACAGAATGACAAGGCAACCTACAGTGTAGAAGAAAATAATTTGTAAACCAGATATATTGTCTGATACAAGGAACTCATACAAAAATACAAGGAACTCATACAACTCAGTAGCAAAAACAAAACAAAACAACCCCCCCAAAAAAAACAACAAAAAAACTTGTGACATTGTTTATTCTTTTTTTTTTTTAGCTTAGTATCGTCAACAAAATTTTATTGGAGTATAGTTGATTTACAATGTTGTGTTAGTTTCTGCTGTACAGCAAAGTGAATCAGTTATACATATACATATATCCACTCTTTATTTTAGATTCTTTTCCCATATAGGTCATTACAGAGTTATTGAGAAGAGTTCATTTTTACTCTTCATTTAAAATTTTTTCAAAGTTACACAGAAATGGAGATTAATATAATTTATTGCCCTGTATCCCATCATTTCACTTCACAATTACCAATACTTTACTAATACTGATCATAACTTTTTTGAACTAGGGGAATGACCTTAAATCCTTGAAACTGGAACAAGGTGGTTAATATAAGGCCTTGGTTATAAGGTGTCCAGTGACCAAGAACATTCTGAACAGATATCTGCTCTCTCTCTCAATCAGATTTTTTGTACAGCTGAGAGAAGGAGAGCGGTTGCCTGTTTCTATGTGGTTATAAAGGGTTCAAACCTGACACTAGTAAGCACTGCTCACTGCTTACCCCACTTGGGGGAAAAAAACACCCAACTTCGCAGGACTATTTTATACACAGGAAAGATGTTCAGTATATTGTTGTATATATTCAAGCAATAAAATATCACTGGCAAACAACATATTCAACAAATTTCTCTAAAGGAGCTTATTGTGGTATGTCACTATGGAAAAGACAGACCAAAGAAATTTACCCATGCGAGATGGGTGTGCTCAAGACCAATGTAGTACTGGTACATTCCTAGTAGGTCTGAGTGCACCACACTAATCTATATCAATCAATATGTCTATGTACCAGGATTATTTTAGAACCCACAAATGGAAAGAAGATGAATATACATCTCTGTTTCCTTCAACAGCAATCAAAGCCAACCAGGATATACTGGAAGAATTGGATTTATTAAAAAAAACAAAGAACAAACAAACACTTCCAAATAATACAGACTAACTAATACAGGCAACCTCTTTGTGGAACATGTCAATGAGATGGCCAAATCTGTTACAGAAGCTAACACATTGCCTGTAAGGTTTGAGAGCAACATCACTACTCAATCAAGGATCAGGGTAGGTCTCTGAAGCAATTCAACAAAACAGAGTATATAAATGCTTCTAATAACAGCCACCTAAGATATTGGTTTAATATGTAATCTGGCAAATAAAAATTAGCTGGCTCTACAGACTTGCCATTTTAGTAAGATGAACTTAGTCTGGGTTAGCATGCCTCCGTAGAGCACAGAAATACCAACTGGGCCAACAAAAACTTCTCTATGTCAAACATCGTGGGAAATCATTGGGAAGATAAGTTGTATCCCCAAATTACAGAAACTGCACAGGTTATTCTTCAAGGAGGCCAATGTTGTTTTAGGGACAGAATTTGGAAGGTAGGGAAAAGGGGCCATGAAAAATGTACATCCTAGAGCAATACTTCCTGAGAACTTCTTGTGATGATAGAAATGTTCTATAATTTGCACTGTCTCATACATTAGCATTTGAAATGTGGCTAGTATGACTGAGGAACTGAATTTTAAATTTTATGTAATTTAAATTGAAAAATAAATCATCACAAGTGGCTAGTGGCTACTGAATGGGGAATTGCAGTATAGAGATATTAAGCCAAGTCCCATAGTCACAAGTAATTTTTTATTTCAGCACGTGGGCATACTAAGTGTGGAGCACTACAAAGCCATTATCAAGGTGAGTAAGCTCTTTAAAGAACCAAATGAACCTCTTCAAATTTCAATAATGACTAGAAGATGACTGGTCTCCTTTACCAAGAAGATATTCAAAACTCATTATTAGGAAAAAATTTAAGAATAGAAGTTAAGGCACAATTATTCTGGCATAAAAATATGAGCTATTCTAGAGTTGGTTTTTTTCTTGAGAAAAAAAAATGTGTTTTTTTAAAGGAAAATGACTCAGCTAAGCCAGAACCTAAGAGAAATTAAAGTATTATGATCCAGTGACAATTTTTGTCATAAACACCAAGAAAAAGAAAGAGTATGATGACCTCAGTGCTAATGCATGAAGATTCAGATTTCCTTCACAGGCACCAATGTGGTTAGAAGCTAGTAAAGAGATCTGGGTTCAAATCTTGACTCTGTTATTTATTAGTTATGTAAGTTCAGGTAAACCTGAGTGTCAGTTTCTCATTATTAGAGGGAGGATGATATGTACAGTGTGGGGAATAAAGTCATTAATAATGTAACATCTTCGTATGGTGACAAAGGTGGTCAAAAGGTACGAACTTCCAGTTATATGATAAATAGGTACTAAGGATGTAATGTACAACATGATTAATATAATTAACACTGCTGTATGTTATATATGAAAGTTAAGAGAGTAAATCCTAAGAGATCTCATCACAGGGGAAAAATGTTTTTTCTTTTTTTTCTTTTGTATGTATATAAGATAATAGATATTTACTAAACTTATGTGGTAGTCATTTCATAATGTATGTAAGTCAAATCATTATGTTGTACACCTTAAATTCAAACAGTGTTGTATGTCAATTGTATCTCAATAAAACTGGAAGAGGAAAAATAAAGTGGGGATAATAGGCTATGCCTATTACGTGAAAGTTAAGTAAAATAGCACATGTAAAGACTTCAGTACAGGAACTTCCCTGGTGGTGCAGTGGTTAAGAATCTGCCTGCCAATGCAGGAGACATGGGTTCGATCCCTGGTCCGGGAAGATCGCACATGCCGCGAAGCAACTAAGCCCCTGCGCCAAAACTACTGAGCCTGCGCTCTAGAGCCTGCGAGCCACAACTAGTGAAGCCCGCGCACCTAGAGCCTGTGCTCCACAATAAGAGAAGCCACCGTGATGAGAAGCCCGCGCACCGCAATGAAGAGTAGCCCCTGCTCAGCTCACAGCAACGAAGACCCAGCACAGCCAAAAAAAAAAAAAGACTTAAGCACAGTACCTGCATATAGAAGATACTCAGAAAATGATAGCTGTTTTTGTTTCATTGTTGTTGTTAGAATAAACAAAATAAAGATTCTTTATTATGCTTATGATAAAGCTTGAACAGATCTTTGCAGGAAATTTAAAAAATATGTATTAGTGACACGTCTTCCAAAGAAAAACTCACCCAAATCATTTTCCTTTGGGAAGCTGAGGAATACTTTCTGAGGTTCTGAAGGTGAGTGGGGGAAAACCCTGAGGAAGTTAAGTGAGGTGACCAGAAATTCTCTTTATCAAAAAAAAAGCTAAATTTTCCTACATAAAGATGTATTTTCATGAACTAATATAAAAAACAATCTGTCTAATAAGTGAGAATGCTAGTCAGAATTATCCACTTCCGTATCAGAACATTAACCCTAATTTTCCCTGTTTCCAAAGTATATGGTTCCTCAAATAACAATTCCTTTTTTTTTTTTTTTTTCCCTTCACTTAAACTATGATAGATTGTGACTAAGGCTCTGAGTGGGTCTTTCTAATCCGGAGAGTCCCAGGTCACATCCCCTACCTCCTCATTCTTTTTATTTTTTTAATTTTTAAAATTTATTTTTATTTTTTATTCAGACAACAATTTCAATATGCACATTTCAATATTCAAAGGCCTCGGCAGACTATTACTTGAACTTTGTTGTTGTTGTTGCTGTCCAGCTCCCAGGAAATGTGTATACGAGAAAGTGATTTTTAAGAACCATCTAAGGAAAAACATTCTCATAAATATTACTAAAATCTGTCCTTGCATCAAAGGAGATAGAGAGATAATCAGAAAGCTACATGCCACCTAAATATCATTAGCTTAGTACTACTTAGCAGAATAACTATCATTGAGCTACACTTCTATGTTATGGTTTTCCTTTTATTATAAGGGACAGCCATATTGCTTTTATGTTGTCCATTATCTTGCATGATGTCTCACACGTAATAATTCACACGAGGAGTTCGTTTTAGAACTCAATACCAGGGACTTCCCTGGTGGTGCTGGGGTTAAGAATCCGCCTGCCAATGCAGAGGACATGGGTTTGAGCCCTGGTCCGGGAAGATCCCACATGCTGCGGAGCAACTAAGCCCGTGTGCCACAACTACTGAGCCTGCGCTCTAGAGCCTGCGAGCCACAACTACTGAGCCTGCGTGCCACAACTACTGAAGCCCACACGCCTAGAACCCGTGCTCTGCAACAAGAGAAGCCACCACAATGAGAAGCCTACACACCACAACAACAAAGACCCAACGCAGCCAAAAAAAATAATAATAAATTTATTTTAAAATAAAGATTATCATACTAAGTGAAGTAAGCCAGGCAGAGAAAGACAAATATCATATGATATCGCTTATATGTAGAATCTAAAAAAAAAATACAAAAAAACATACAAATGAACTTATACGTAAAACAGAAACAGACCCCACAGACACAGAAAACAAACTTATGGTTAGCAAAGGGAAAAGGGTGGGGGGGGACCTGAAACTAACACAACATTGTAAATCAACTATACTTCAATAAAAATAAATTAAAAAAAAAAAGTCAGTGACTTTTATCAATTTGTACTATATATCAACTATTATGCTAAGGGTCCCATATAAATACCTCAATTAATACAATGATTTGAGTAGGTATTTTGATCCCCGTTTTAAGATTTGGAATGTGAGACACAGAAAAGCTAAATAATTTGAAATCACAAAGCCAGTTTAAAAAAAAGAGGGGCAGCAGTTTCCAGAACCTATGCTCTCATTATACTAGTCTGTTTGTAAGGGAAAAATAACTTGACTGGGAGTCTCAAACAAAAAGCATCCAAACAACTGGATATGTTTTCAGAGGAATATGTATAATCAACCATTTTAAAAGTTATGCTACAGTAATTATTGAAGAAGTCCATTTTAAGGGTATGATCCACAGGCCTGTGAATAATCCATGGCCTGGCAGCCTGATCTGTGATAGTAATAATAGGCAAATGAAAAGCAAGCTGTTAGAATTTATTTCATGAAATGAATTGTTCAGGACCACCCAGGCAGACTATATGCACAGAGGCCTAGGAAACGAGGCACCTGAAATATTTATTTATTTATTTATTTTTTCCGATACGCGGGCCTCTCACTGCTGTGGCCTCTCCCGTTGCAGAGCGCAGGCTCCGGACGCACAGGCTCCGGACGGGCAGGCTCAGCGGCCATGGCTCACGGGCCTAGCCGCTCCGCGGCATGTGGGATCTTCCCGGACTGGTGCACGTGTCCCCTGCATCGGCCGGCGGACTCTCAACCACTGCGCTACCAGGGAAGCCCCGAAATATTTATTTTGATGGACTCAGATATTTGACATATTTGTCTTAAAGAATCAAAGTTGTTGTTGTTGGGAAAATAAGAATTTAACAGATCTCATATATACATATATATATGTATATGACACAAATAAACCTACCTACAAAACAGAACAGACTCACAGACATAGAGAACAGACCTATGGCTGCCAAGGGGGAGGGGGTGGGAGAGAGATGGATTGGGAGGTTGGGGTCAGCAGATGCAAACTATTCTATACAGGATGGATAAACAACGAGGTCCTACTGGATAGCACAGGGAACTATATTCAATATCCTGTGATAAGTCATAATGGAAAAGAATATGAAAAAGAATATATATAATATAACATATATATACCCAAATCACTTTGCTGTACAGCAGAAATTAATGCAACTTTGTAAATCAACTATACTTCAATAAAAAATTAATTTAGTAGGCCATGACTATCATTTTAAAAATTAGATGAAATAGAACAGAAAATAGTATATCCCATGTGGTGAAGTTAAGTATATTGTTTCAAGAAACTTGTTATATATGTGTAATGGGACACTATAAAAGCTATGCTTCCCACTGTGAGTTGTGGTACAAAAACTTTAAAAATCACTATTCAATGATATATACATATAACACGTATCTGTTTCTTGTTATTTTTTTATGTCCCATATTATATACCATGCCTTTTGTGCTAAAATATCTTCTTTATATAGTTGTGCTCTTTCAGAGGTTTGGATATCTAATTTCCAAAATAATAATTGGGAACGAATCTGGTCCTAGACATTCTTTGTAAAAAATTTTGTCCTTCACTTTACAATTTACAGAGTACTTTAAAATAGGGTATATGTTAGTCTCATTTTATATGTGAGAAAATTAAGGTTCAAGAAGATGGGCTCATCTAATCCAGCTCTATCTAAACTCTGTAACCTACTGACATACTTTTAAATTCTATCCATTACCTCTTGTCCCTCCCTTATTAAAGATCTGTCTATGATCATTCAATGATTAAAATTTAAAATGAGTTTAAAAAGTGAAAATGCAAAGATGAAAAGGCCAGTTTGTAGTATCAAGGAGCTTTGCTAAGATGAATAACAACACAAAATGGTGAAAGTGCTAAGTTAGGCAGGAATGCTTTACTTGAGGTTGGAGAACAATACCAGAAGGAAGTTAACTAACATTTGGGGGTGGGAATATTCTTCCATGCATGGGACTTTTCTACATACTGCAAAATGTTTAGCAACCCACCCCCCCTCCCCCATGCCTGTAACAGCCCTAGTCTTAGCCATAGCTAAAAAAATCACCCAAGTTATTTGTCTCTGTAGGCACTAGGGGATTGGGCTTCACCCAGTTTGAGGCCTACGGGTTAGGCTACAGAGTGGTGCTCTCTGCTGCCCTCTGTTGACATAGAAAGGTAAGATCAAGCCCTTAGCTGAAAAAAATGTGTCCTGTCCCTCGGAGAAAAATGTCCCAAGAACAGCCTGGCGTTGAGGCTCAGTGAGAGCTCTGGGAATGTGGGGTGAGGCTGAGTAAAGGCTGGGAGCCACTCTTCCTGGTCCAGACTATAGCCAGTGTTTGCCATTTGCCTGTCTTTGGCAAGTTGGCATGTTTGTAAAGGGAATAAAGGCTTGTCTTATACAAACACACCTTGTCCTTTTGCTGCAGTTTGCCCAGGACTTGAACCAAGCCTTCTTCTCTTTCTGATAGAATGATCATTTTGAGCTGGGTGGTTACAGTCAGTTATAAAAGTAGGTAAACTTGAAGGGGGAAGATTTGAGGAAACTGGATATGAGCAAATAGGACAATTCTTCCAAGGTAGTTCTTATCAAATGTAAAACTGGTAAGGCACACACCAGCACTTTTCATTCCCATATTGGATTACAGTGTACAAGTTCACAGAGAAAACACTGGAAGTCAGAGTGGAGAAGATGTTAACACAGAGTCAGTAAAGTGTGGCCTGCTTTTAAAATGAGCTTTATATGGCTACTCATAAACAGGCTCACTCTGTGTAGACCCACACTCAGCACTGCAGTCAGCTCTTTATTATTCACACTAATGAAGGGAACAGAGAAGACAGAACCCAAAAATCTTTCAGAGAAAGATCTGTTTTAAAGTTTCTCATAAATAGAGGAGGACCTTCAAGATGGTGGAGGAGTAAGACATGGAGATCACCTTCCTCCCCACAAATACATCAAAAATACATCTACATGTGGAACAGCTCCTACAGAACGCCTACTGAATGCTGGCAGAAGACCTCAGACTTCCCAAAAGGCAAGAAACTCCCCACGTACCTGGGTAGGGCAAAAGAAAAAAGAAAAATCAGAGACAAAAGAATAGGGACGGGGCCTGTACCTCTAGGAGGGAGCTTGCGAAGGGGGAAACATTTCTACACACTAGGAAGCCCCTTCACTGGTGGGGATGGGGTGGGGGGAGGCTTCGGAGCCACGGAGGAGAGCCCAGCAACAGGGGTGCAGAGGGCAAAGCAGAGAGATTCCCACACAGAGGATCGGTGCTGACCAGCACTCACCAGCCCGAGAAGCTTGTCTGCTCACCCACCAGGACAGGTGGGGGCTGGGAGCTGAGGCTCGGGCTTCGCAGGTCAGATCCCAGGGAGAGGACCGGGGTTGGCTGCATGAACACAGCCTGAAGGGGGCTAGTGTGCCACAGCTAGCCAGGAAGGAGTCTGGGAAAAAGTCTGGAGCTGCCGAAGAGGCAAGAGACCATTGTTTTGGGGTGCGCGAGGAGAGGGGATTCAGAGAACCACCTAAACGAGCTCCAGAGATGGGCACGAGCGCGGCTATCAGCTCAGACAACAGAGACGGGCGTGAAACGCTAAGGCTGCTGCTGCAGCCACCAAGAAAGCTGTGTGCAAGCACAGGTCACTATCCAGACCTCCCCTCTCGGGAGACTGTGCAGCCCACCACTGCCAGGGTCCCGTGATCCAGGGACAACTTCCCGGGGAGAACACGTGGCGCACCTAAGGCCGTTGCAACGTCATGCTGGCCTCTGTAGCCGCAGGCTCGCCCCACATTCCATACCCTGCCCTCCCCACGGCCTGAGTGAGCCAGAGCCCCCTAATCAGCGGCTCCTTTAACCCCGTCCTGTCTGAGCGAAGAACAGATGCCCTCAGGGGACCTACACGCAGTGGTGGGGCCAACTCCAAAGCTGAACCCCGGGAGCTGTGCGAACAAAGAAGAGAAAGGGAGATTTCTGCCAGCAGCCTCAGGAGCAGCGGATTAAATCTCCACAATCAACTTGATGTTCCATCCATCTCTGGAAGACCTGAACAGACAATGAATCATCCCAAAGCTAATGTGGTGGACTTTGGGAGCAACTGTAGACTTGGGGTTTGCCTTCTGCGTCTAATTTGTTTCTAGTTTTATGTTTATCTTAGTTTAGTATTTAGAACTTATTATCACTGGTAGATTTGTTTATTGATTTGGTTGCTTTCTTCCTTTTATATATATATATATTTTTTTTTTTCCTTTTCTCTTTTTGTGAGTGTGTATCTTTATGCTTCTTTCTGTGATTTTGTCTGTATATGTTTGCTTTTACCATTTGTCCTAGGGTTCTGTCTGTTTTTTTTTTTACTATAGTTTTTAGCTCTTGTTATCACTGGATTGTTTTATTGGTTTGGTTGCTGTCTTCTTTTTTTTAATTACTTTTAAATTTTTTTATTTTAACAATTTTTTATTTTAATAACTTTATTTATTTCTTTTTTTTCCTTTCTCCCTTTTCTTCTGAGTTGTGTGGCTGACAGAGTCTTGGTACTCTGGCCGGGTGTCAGGCCTGAGCCTCTGAGGTGGGAGAGACGAGTCCAGGACATTGGTCCACAGGAGACTTTCCGGCCCCTCATAATATCAATCGGTGAGAGCTCTCCCAGAGACCTCTGTCTCAATGCTAAGACCCAGCTCCACTCAATGACCAGTAAGCTCCAGTGCTGGACACCCCATGCCAAACAACTAGCAAGACAAGAACACAACCCCACCCATTAGCAGACAGGCTGCCTAAAATCATAATAAGTTCACAGATGTCCCAAAACACACCACCAGACATGGTCCTGCCCACCAGAAACACAAGATCCAGCTCCTCCACCAGAACACAGGCACCAGTCCCTTCCACCAGGAATCCTACACAACCCACTGAACCAACTTTATCCACAGGGGGCAGACACCAAAAACAACGGGAACTACGAACCTGCAGCCTGTGAAAAGGAGACCCAAACACAGTAAGTTAAGCAAAATGAGAAGACAGAGAAACACAGAAGACGAAGGAGCAAGGTAAAAAACCACCAGACCAAACAAATGAGAAGAAATAGGCAGTCTACCTGAAAAAGAATTCAGAGTAATGAAAGTAAAGATGATCCAAAATCTTGAAACAGAATGGGGAAAATACAAGAAACGTTTAACAAGGACCTAGAAGAACTAAAGAGCAAACAAACAATGATGAGCAACACAATAAATGAAATTAAAAATTCTCTAGAAGGAATCAATAGCAGAATAACAGAGGCAGAAGAATGGATAAGTGACCTGGAAGATAAAATAGTGGAAATAACTACCACAGAGCAGAATAAAGAAAAAAGAATGAAGAGAATTGAGGACAGTCTCAGAGAACTCTGGGACAACATTAAACACACCAACATTTGAATTATAGGGGTCCCAGAAAAAGCAGAGAAAAAGAAAGGGACTGAGAAAATATATGAAGAGATTATAGTTGAAAACTTCCCTAATATGGGAAAGGACATAATCAAGTCCAGGAAGTGCAGAAAGTCCCATACAGCATAAATCCAAGGAGAAACACGTCAAGACACATATTAAACCAATTATCAAAAATTAAATACAAAGAAAACATATTAAAAGCAGCAAGGGAAAAGCAACAAATAACATACAAGTGAATCCCCATAAGGTTAACAGCTGATCTTTCAGCAGAAACTCTGAAAGCCAGAAGGGAGGGGCAGGACATATTTAAAGTGATGAAAGGGAAGAAATCTACAACCAAGATTACTCTACCCAGCAAGGGTCTCATTTAGATTCGATGGAGAAATTAAAACCTTAACAGACAAGCAAAAGTTAAGAGAATTCAGCACCACAAAACCAGCTTTACAACAAATGCTAAAGGAACTTCTCTAGGCAGGAAACACAAGGAAGGAGAAGACCTACAATAACAAACCCAAAACAATTAAGAAAATGGTAAGAGGAACATACATATTGGTAATTACCTTAAATGTAAATGGATTAAATGCTCCAACCAAAAGACATAGACTGGCTGAATGGATTCAAAAACAAGGCCCATATATATGCTGTCTACAAGAGACCCACTTCAGACCTAGGGACACATACAGACTGAAAATGAGGGGATGGAAAAAGATATTCCATGCAAATGGAAATCAAAAGGAAGCTGGAGTAGCAATTCTCGTATCAGACAAAGTAGACTTGAAATAAAGACTATTACAGGAGACAAAGAATTACACTACATAATGATCAAGGGATCAATCCAAGAAGAAGATATAACAATTGTAAATATTTATGCACCCAACATAGGAGCACCTCAATACATCAGGCAAATGCTAACAACCATAAAAGGTGAAATGAACAGTAACACAATAATAGTAGGGGACTTTAACACCCCACTTTCACCAATGGACAGATCACCCAAAATGAAAATAAATAAGAAAACACAAGCTTTAAATGATACATTAAACAAGATGGACTTAATTGATATTTATAGGACATTCCATCCAAAAACAACAGAATACACTTTCTTATCAGGTGCGCATGGAACATTCTCCAGGATAGATCACATCTTGGGTCACAAATCAAGCTTTCATAAATTTAAGAAAATTAAAATCATATCAACTATCTTTTCTGACCACAATGCTATAAGACTAGATATCAATTACAAGGACAAAAAAAAAACTGTAAAAAATACAAACACATGGAGGCTAAACAATACACTACTAAATAACCAAGAGATCACTGAAGAAATCAAAGAGGAAATCAGAAAATACCTAGAGACAAATGACAATGGAGACACGACAACCCAAAACCTATGGGATGCAGCAAAAGCAGTTCTAAGAGGGAAGTTTATAGCAATACAATCCTACCTCAAGAAACAAGAAAAATCTCAAATAAACAACCTAACCTTACACCTAAATCAATTAGAGAAAGAAGAACAAAGAAACCTCCAAAGTTAGCAGAAGGAAAGAAATCATAAAGATCAGATTAGAAATAAATGAAAAAGAAATGAAGGAAATGATAGCAAAGATCAATAAAACTAAAAGCTGCTTCTGTGAGAAGACAAACAAAATTGATAAACCATTAGCCAGACTCATAAGGAAAAAAGGGAGAAGATTCAAATCAACAGAATTAGAAATGAAAAAGGAGAAGTAACCACTGACACTGCAGAAATACAAAGGATCATGAGAGATTACTACAAGCAACTCTATGCCAATAAAATGGACAATCTGGAAGAAATGGACAAATTCTTAGAAAAGCACAACCTTCTGAGACTGAACCAGGAAGAAATATAAAATAGAAACAGACTAATCACATGTACTGAAACTGAAACACTGATTAAGAATCTTCCAACAAACAAGTCCAAAACCAGATGGCTTCACAGGCGAATTCTATCAAACATTTAGAGAAGAGCTAACACCTATCCTTCTCAAACTCTTCCAAAATATAGCAGAGGGAGGAACACTCCCAAACTCATTCTACAAGGCCACCATCACCCTGATACCAAAACCAGACAAAGATGTCGCAAAGAAAGAAAACTACAGGCCAATATCACTGATGAACATAGATGCAAAAATCCTCAACAAAATACTAGCAAAGAGAATCCAACAGCACATTAAAAGTATCATACACCAGGATCAACTGGGGTTTATCCCAGGAATGCAAGGATTCTTCAGTGTATGCAAATCAATCAATGTGATATACCATATTAACAAATTGAAGGAGAAAAACCATATGATCATCTCAATAGATGCAGAAAAAGCTTCTGACAAAATTCAACACCTATTTATGATAAAAACTCTCCAGAAAGCAGGCATAGAGGGAACTTACCTCAACATAATAAAGGCCATATATGAGAAACCCACAGCAAGCATCATTCTCAATGGTGAAAAACGGAAACAATTTCCACTAAGATCAGGAACAAGACAAGGTTGCCCACTCTCACCACTATTATTCAACATAGTTTTGGAAGTTTTAGCCACAGAAATCAGAGAAGAAAAAGAAATAAAAGGAATCCAAATCGGAAAAGAAGTATCACTGTTTGCAGATGACATGATACTATACATAGAGAATCCTAAAGATGCTACCAGAAAACTACTAGAGCTAATCAATGAATTTGGTAAAGTAGCAGGATACAAAATTAATGCACAGAAATCTCTTGCATTCCTGTACACTAATGATGAAAACTCTGAAAGAGAAAATTAAGGAAACATTCCCATTTACCATTGCAAAAAAAGAATAAAATACCTAGGAATAAACCTACCTAAGGGGACAAAAGACCTGTATGCAGAAAACTATGACACTGATGAAAGAAAATAAAGACGATACAAACAGATGGAGAGATATACCATGTTCTTGGATTGGAAGAATCAACATTGTGAAAATGATTATACTACCTAAAGCGATCTACAGATTCGATTCAATCCCTATGAAACTGCCAATGCCATTTTTCACAGAACTAGAACAAAAAATTTCACGATTTGTATGGAAATACAAAAGACCTGAATAGCCAAAGCAATCTTGAGAAAGAAAAACAGAGCTGGAGAATCAGGCTCCCTGACTTCAGACTATACTACAAAGCTATAGTAATCAAGATACTACTGGCACAAAAATAGAAATATAGATCAATGGAACAGGATAGAAAGACCAGAGATAAACCCATGCACATATGGTCACCTTATCTTTGATAAAGGAGGCAAGAATATACAATGGAGAAAAGACAGCCTCTTCAATAAGTGGTGCTGGGAAAACTGGACAGCTACCTGTAAAAGAATGAAATTAGGATATTCCCTAATACCATACACTCCCTGTCTTGCTGGAGTTTCTCCCTTGCTAGCTGAGAGGAAGGAAAATGGCCATGTTGGGGAACCCCACATGGCAAAGAAGTACGGGTGGTCTCTATAAGCTGAGGGACACCTCTACCCAATAGGTAATAACGACCAAAAAAATCAAAAACCAAACAAACAAAAAAACCCAACCCCAAAACAAAAAGCTGAAGCTCTCAGTCCTACAACCACAGGGAACTGAATGCTGTCAGTAACTACACAAGCTCCCCAGTCAAGTTTCCAGATGAGAATCCAACCCTGGCCAACACCTTGATTGAAGACTTGTAAGACCCTAAGCAGAAGGCCCAACTAGGCCATGTTCAGAGTCCTGACCCACAGAAACTGAGATAATAAATGTGTGTTGTTTTAAGCCACTAAGATAATATTGTGATGCATCAATAGAAAACTAATACACCCACAGAATTCAACACCATCCTGACTAGAGACAACTTGGTTAATATAGAAAGCAACTAAAACTCTTGAGGTACACCCAATAAAGATTATAATGGCATACTTGAATACTCCTTTTTATATAAATAATAGTAACATAATAGAGCAAACTCAAATAAGCATGGTTTACAAGCCTAACACTTTGTTAATGATAGTCACATTGAGCAGCAATAATCATACACAGTGCTATGTTAGTTAGTAAGGAGAATTATGAAAAGTATAAAAGATACAGCCCCCCCCTTCCAATATCCTTTGTTTCCTAAGTCTTATCTGTGTCATCTGGGAGTTTCTTTATATAAAGGTCTTATTTCCCAGTGTTTCTAAAATAGCAAAGCCAGAGGAATAGATAAGGCACGCAGAGCAGCTTGTAGGCAGCATGGAAAACTGCAGAAGGGGAGGATGAGTGAATTGGTTATGTATTGAAGCATAACAAATTGCCCAAAACCTAGCAGCTTAAAACAACAAACCTTTATTATTTCACATAGTTTCTGAAGGTCAGGAATCTGGGAGCAGCTTAGGTGGGTGGTTCCAGCTCAGGGTCTCTCAGGAAGTTTCAGTCAAGCTGTTGACCGGGATGCAGTCATCTGAAAGCTTGCCTGGGGCTTGAGGAACTAAAGTTGACCCCTGGACAGCACAGGTTTGAACTGTGCGGGTCCACTTACATGTGGCTTTTAAAAAATTACATGTGGCTTTTCAAAATATTACAGTAATACATGATCTGCGGCTGGTTGAGTATCTGAATGTGGAACTGTAGATATGGAAGACCCATGACTAAAGAGGGCCACCTGTAAGTTATATGTGGATTTTTAACTGAGCAGAGGGTTGGTCCCCCAAACCTTCCCACATTGTTCAAGGGTCAATTGTACTTCCAAGACTGTTCACTCACATAGCTGTTTGCAGGGGCCCTCAATTCCTTGATAACAGGAATTTCTGAGTGTCCTCATGACAAGGCAGCTGGCTTCCCCCAAAGAAAGCTAATCAAGAGCAAGGAAAAAGCTGCAGTGCTTTTTATGCCCTAGTTCAGGGATTAGCAAACTTTTTTTTTTTAATAGATCTTTATTGGAGTATAATTGCTTCAGAATACTGTGTTAGTTTCTGTTGCACAACAAAGCAAATCAGCCATATGCATACATATGTCCCCATATCCCCTCCCTCTTGAGCCTCCCTCCCATCCTCCCTATCCCACCCTTCTAGGTCATCGCAAAGCACTGAGCCGATCTCCCTGTGCTATGCTGCTGCTTCCCACCAGCCAACTATTTTACATTCGGTAGTGTATATATGTCGATGCTACTCTCACTTCGCCCCAGCTTTGCCCTCCCACCCCATGCCCTCAAGTCCATTTTCTATGGCTACCTCTTTATTCCTGCCCTGCAACTAGTTCATCAGTACCTTGTTTTTTTTGTTTTGTTTTTAGATTCCATATATATGCATTAGCATACGGTATTTGTTTTTCTCTTTCTGACTTACTTCACTCTGTATGACAGACTCTAGGTCCATCCACCTCACTACAAATAACTCAGTTTCGTCTCTTTTTATGGCTGAGTAATGTTCTATTGTATATATGTGCCACATCTTCTTTATCCATTCATCTGTCAGTAGACACTTAGGTTTCTTCCATGTCCTGGCTATTGTAAATAGTGCTGCAATGAACATTGTGGTACATGACGCTTTTTGAATTATGGTTTTCTCAGGGTATATGCCCAGTAGTGGGATTGCTGGGTCATATGGTAGTTCTATTTTTAGTTTTTTAAGGAACCTCCATACTGTTTTCCATAGTGGTTTATCAATTTACCAACAGTGCAGGACATTTCCCTTTTCACCACACCCTTTCCAGCGTTTATTGTTTCTAGATTTTTTGATAATGGCCATTCTGACCAGCGTGAGGTGATAACTCATTGTCATAAACTTTCTTGAAGGGCTAAATAATAAATAGTTTAGGCTTGCATGCCATAGAGTATTGTAACTACTTACCTCAGTTGTTTCAGTGCAAAGTCAGCTACGTACAATATGTAAACAAATGGGGACGATATGTTCCAATACAACTTGGTTTATAAAAATAGGCGGCCAGCCCATATAGTAAAGTTCGCTAACCCCTGACCTGGTCTCAAAGCTGCATGCCCTCATTTTCCCTTTATTCATTCATTAGAAGCAAGTCATTAGGGTCCAGCTCACACTCCAGGGGAGAGGAATTAGGCTCTATCTCTTGAAGGGAGGAATAAAAGAATTTCTGGACATATTTTAAAACCATCACAATGGGTTTAACACATAGTAAGCAGAATACGGGTTAAATATTGCATTCGTTTCTTAGGCCTGCTGTTACAAATTATACAAACTGGGTGGCTTAAAGCAACAGAAATTTATTCCCTCACAGTTCTTGAGACTAGAAGTCTAAAATCAAGGTATCAGTGGGGCCATGCTACCTCTGAAGGCTCTAGGGAGAATCTTTCCTCTTCCTAACTTCTGGTGGCTCCCAGCAATCCTTGGTGTTCCTTGGCTTGTAGTTGTTTCACTCCAATCTCTACCTCTGTCTTCAAATGGCCCCTTCTCTCTCTGTGTGTCCTCTCCTCTTCTTATAAGGGTACCACTCATTGGATTTAGGGCCCACCCTACCCAGAATGACCTCGTATTAACTTAAATAATCATAACTACAAAGAGTCTATTTCCAAATAAGGTCACATTCTGAGGTTCTAGGTGAATATGGATTCTAGGGGAACACTATTCAACACCCCCCCAACACACAATAGTGTCCCCTACCAAGTTCTCTGTCCTCACTTCCTGCCACTGCTAGCTCTAGGCTCTAGTCAGAGTGAATGGCTCGTTCTCCTAACCTACTAGGCTATATGATCTTGCTGTTGCTCCCCCTAGAGTGCCCTGTCACCTCTTCCTTGCTTCTACTTAACCTTTAAGATTATCCCTTCAGAATCCCTTGATGACACCCCTGGATCTGTTGGACGTGTTTCCACAGCACCCTTTGCATATTTCTAACACATCTGTATTGTAATGACTAGTATATAAGTTTGTATTCTACACTAAACCCTAAGCTGCTTGAAATCAGTAACTGTCATTTTCATTCCTGTGTCTTCAGCAACTAGCAGAGTACTTCGATAAACAGAAAGTATTCAAGAAACATTTGTTGATTGAACAAAGTTACAGGATTTTCTTCTTGTAAATTCTTAAATGCAGGATAAAATCTCTTTGGGCTAGGACAATTGTAACACAGTCCTTCCTGAACATAGGAGGCTAGATTTGTTATTTCAATAATTACTTTTATTAAAGTCTCTCTAGGCCCGAGCCATGGCAATAAAGGACTGTGGGTGCACAGCTGGCCCGCATCTGGAACACATAAGTGCAGGCAAGTTGATGAGTACTGTTCTGAATCCCTTCTACCACTCTCCACCAACCAGGCAACGTGAACTGCAAAGCAGTGTTGAATATTCTAGTTTTATATATTATGAATCAAAGTAGAAATATTCTTTCTCTAACTTTTTTCTTTCTTGATACTTGAAGTCTCATTACTTTAAGCAATAAAGTTTGGTTGCCTTATAGCAAGAACAGTTTTTAAATTGAAATTTTTATTGAGATAATTGTAGATTCACATACAGTTAGAAGAAATAATACAGAGCAATCCCTTGTAAACTTTGTCCAGTTTTCCCCAACGTTAACGTTATGTAAAATTATATTATGATATCACAAACAGGATAGTGATATTGACATAATCCACTGATCTTACTCAGATTTCCCCCATTTTATTTGTATTCATTTGTGTGTGTATGTGTTTGTGTGAGTGTGCATTACATTCTATACAATTTTATCATCTGTGTAGGTTTATATGTCCACCACTACAGTTAAAATACTGAACAGTTTCAACACTGCAAGTATCCCTTATGTTACCCTAAAGCATGTTCTATTACATCCCATCTTTTATGTTCCTATTGTCATATTTTATATATACAGATTTTACATTCTATAAGAAATGATATCATGTTAATATGTAGAATGTGCTCATTTAAGGATACACAGTAAAATGGCTACAGCAAGTACTAAAAAATATTAAAAAGATACAGCTAAGCAGTCATTAGATGAATTGAAATAGAATACTACAAAACATTTGATTAAACTAAAGTCAATTGATCAATCAAAGGAAGAAATAAGGAACAAAAAACCCCAGATGGGATAAACAGAAAACAAAAAACAAAGTACACCTAAGTACAAACATATCAATAACTACATTAAATGTAGATGGACTAGAAGGTAAAGACTGAGACTGGATTAAAAAAAGCAAGATCTGATTATATGCTATTTCTAAGAAACACAACTCATATAAAAAAAGACAGACAATTTGAAAATAAAAGGAGGAAGGAATGATATACCATTCAAATACTAAGCATAAAAAAGCTGGTGTGACTGTTTTACCAGACAAAACAGACTTTAAAACAAAGAGCATTAGCAGAGATAGAGAGGGAGATTTAATAATAATAAAAGGGCCACTTAATCAAGAAGACAAAATAATCCTAAATATGGACATAATCAACAACAGAGCTTCAAAGTATGGGATGACAGAACTACAGAAATAGATAAGTCCACAATCATAGCGATTTTAACACCCCTTTCTCAATAATAGGTAGTGATGGAAGTAGACAAAAGAAATCCATAAGCAGATAGACTTAAACAATACTATCAACCATCTTGCTCTAATTGACACTCATGGAACATTGCACTTAGCAGCCGCAGAATACATAAGTGCAAAGAGAGTTGCACCAATATAGACCTTATTCTGGGCCTTAAAATGTTTCTCAATAAATTTCCAGGGACTTCCCTGGTGGTCCAGCGGTTGAGACTCTGTGTTCCCAATGCAGGGGGCCCAGGTTCAACCCCTGGTCAGGGAACTAGATCCCACATGCCACAGTTAAGAGCCTGCATGTTGCAACTAAAGATCCCACATGCTGCAACTAAAGATCCCACGTGCTGCAACTAAAGATCCCACGTGCCACAACAAAGATCCTGCACGTGGCAACAAAGATCCCGAGTGCTGCAACTAAGACCCGGAGCAGCCAAATAAATAAATAAATAAATTAAAAAAAAAATTTCCAGACTGAAATCTTAAAGAGTATGTTCACTGACCATATACAAATTAAATTAGACATCAGTAAGATAAGTATTTTTATATATTGATAAGATACCTTTTTAAAAAATCCCTGTTCGCCTCACACCTGTCAGAATCGTCAAAAAGACCACAAATAACAAATGTTGGCGAGGATACACAGAAAAGGGAACCCTTGTACACTGTTGGTGGGATTGTAAATTGGTGCAGCCATTATGGAAAACAGTATGGAGGTTCCTCAAAAAACTAAAAATAGAACTGCCACACAATCCAGCAATTCTACTCCTGTGTATGTATATGGAAAAAAACAAAAACTAATTTGAAAAGATACATGCACCCCAATGTTCATAGCAGCATTATTAGCCAAGATATGGAAGCAACCTAAGTGTCCTTCAACAGATGAATGGATAAAGATGTGGTATATATACACAATGGAATATTACTCAGTCATAAAAAAGAATGAAATTCTGCCATTTGCAAAACCATAGATGGACCTAGAGAGTATGATGCTTAGTGAAATAAGTTACAGAAAGACAAATACTCTATGTTATCACTTATATATGGAATCTAAAAAATAAAACAAACAAATGTATATAGCAAAACAGAAACAGACTTACAGATATAGAGAACAAACTAGTGGTTGCCAGCGAGGAGAGGAAGTGGGGGCAAGAAAGGGTATAGGATTAAGAGATACAAACTACTATGTACAAAATAGACAAGGAACAAGGATATACTGTACAGCAGAAGAAAGTATATCCATTATTTTGTAATAACTTTAAATGGAGTATAATCTATAAAAATATTGCATGACTATGTTGTACACCTGAAACTAATATAATATTTTAAATCAACTCTACTGCAATAAAAAAATCCCTGTAATATCTGGATACTAAAAATACACATCTAATAACCCATGGATGAAAAAACAAATCACAAGGAAAATTAGAAAAGATTTCAAACTAAATGAAAATGAAACAAACCCAACATGCCACAATGTGCAAGATACAAAGAAAACAGTGCTTAGAGGAAATTTTATAGCTTTAAGTGTGTGTTTTACAGAAGAAGAAGGATTTTGAAGTAATAATCTTGATCTTGTTTCCACCAAAAAAGCTAGAAAAAACAGAGCACATTGCTATATTTAAAATAGACAACCAACAAGGACCTACTGTACAACACAGGGAATGCTGCTCAATATTTGCTAATAATCTAAATGGGAAAAGAATTTGAAAAAGAATAGATACATGTATATGTATAACTGAATCACTTTGCTGTACACCTGAAACTAACAAAACATTGTTAATCAACTATGCTCCAATATAACATAAAAAGCAAAAAAAAAAAAATTGAGCAGACTAAACCTAAAGTAAGAATTACAAAAAGTAGAACTAAACCTAAAGAAAGAAGAGAAAATAATAAAGATAAGAATAGAGACCAATGAAATAAAAAACAACAAAAGAGAAAATTAATAAAGCCTACAGCTAATTAAAAAAATATTAGTAAAACTGTTAATACCCAAGTGAGACTGATGATGGAAAACGGAAAGGAGAAAACAAATTGTGCTAAGTGACAGAAGCCAATCTGAAAGGTTACATACATATGATTCCAACCATTCTGGAAAAAGGCAAAACTATGGAGACAGTAAAAGAAATCCAGGAATTTGGAAGAGGGAAAGAGGGAGGGATGAAGAGATGGAGCACAGTGAAAATATTCTGCATGATACTGTAATGGTAAATACCTGTCATTATACATTTTTCAAAACCCATAGAATCTGCAACACAAAGATGAAACCTAATGTAAACTATGGACTTTAGTGAATAATAAGGTATCAATTTTGACTCATCAATTGTAACAAATGTACCACACTACATGCAAGATATTAATAATAGGGAAGACTTGGGGTGGGAGTAGAGGTGAAAAAGTTTATGGGAAACTCTTTGTACTTTCTGCTCATTTTTCTATAAACCTAAAACTGCTCAAAAAATTCTATTAAGGGGGCTTCCCTGGTGGCGCAGTGGTTAAGAATCCGCCTGCCAATGCAGGGGACACGGGTTTGAGCCCTGGTCCGGGAAGATCCCACATGCCGCGGAGCAACTAAGCCCGCGAGCCACAACTACTGAGCCGGCGTGCCACAACTACCGAAGCCCACGTGCCTAGAGCCTATGCTCCGCAATGAGAAGCCACTGCAATGAGAAGCTCGCACACCGCAACGAAGAGTAGACCCCGCTCGCCATAACTAGAGAAAGCTTGCGTGCAGCAACAAAGACCCAACACAGCCAACACAGCCAAAATAAACAAAATAAATAAATTTTTAAAAATTCTATTAATAAACCATCAACCAAACAAAAAGACAACCTAGTGAATAGAAGAAAATATTTGCAAATGATATGACTGATAAGGGATTAATATCCAACATATATAAACAGCTCATGCAACTCAACATCAAAGAAACAAACAACCAGATTAAAAATGGGCAGAAGAACTGAATAGACATTTTTCCAAAGAGGAAATGCATATGGCAAGCAGGCACATGAAAAGATGCTCAACATTGCTAATCATCAGGGAAATGCAAATCAAAACCACAATAAGATGTCACCTCACACCTGTCAGAATGGCTATCATCAGAAAGAACACAAATTACAAATGTTGGTGAGGATGTGGAGAAAAGGGAACCCTCATACACTGTTGGTGGGACTGTAAATTGGTGCAGCCACTGTGGAAAACAGTATGGAGGTTTCTCAAAAGACTAAAAATAGAACTACCATATGACTCAGCAATTCCACTCCTGGGTATGTATCTAAAAAAAGAAAACACACTAATTCAAAAAGATACAATACATCCCAATGTTCATAGCAGCATAATTTATAATTGCCAAGATATGGAAACAACCTAAGTGTCCATAAATAGATGAATAGATAAAGAAGACATGGTACATATATACAATGAAATACTACATCAAAAAAATGATGAAATTTTGCCATTTGCAGCAATATGGATGGACTTGGAGGGCATTATGCTAAGTGAAATAAGTCAAACAGAGAAAGACAAACACTCTAGGATATCACTTATACGTGGAATCTAAAAAATACAACAAACTAGTGAATATAACAAAAAAGAAGCGGACACAGATATAGAGAAAAAACCAGCGGTTACCAGTGGGTAGGGAGGGAGGAGCTGTATAGGGGTGGGCGAGTGGGAGGTACAAATTATTGGAATCTAAAAAATACAACAAACTAGTGAATATAACTAAAAATAAGCAGACTCACAGATATAGAGAACAAACTAGTGGTTACCAGTGGGGAGAGGGAAGGGGGGTGGGGCAATATAGGGGTAGGGGATTAAGAGGTACAAACTAATAGGCATAATTTTAGCTACAAGGATATATTATATAACACAATACAATACATTGTATGTATAATGTACATACTGTACATTTACAAAATGTAAATTTCAATTACATATTTTCTTTTTGAGGAACTTAATGCAATATAGTTTTTCTTAGCAGTGCTGTGGAGGCTTTTCATATGGTATTAAATTTAATCTCCAGTTTATAATATTTCTCAACATTATACTATTTATAAAAAATATTTTTTATATTTTATGTGAAAAAATCAATTTCTTTTAATGATATTGCAGTATGATTTCAATTTTATATATTTTTCTTATGTATACTAATAAACTTAATATTTGTTGCTAAAGATACTTTTGGGAAAAATTAATATATAGAGAAAGAAATAAGTGAAATTTTATTTAATTGTTCTTTGGAAAATATGGCATAGGTTATATGTTCCAAGAATTTGATTTAAATTAAGTATAGCTGGCTCTCTATATCCATGGGTTCCATATCCATGGATTCGACCAATTGCAGATAGAAAATATTGGAAAAAAGAATTCCAAAAAGCAAAATTTGAATTTGTAGTGTAACAGCAACTATTTACATAGCATTTATATTGTATTTAAAACTATTTGCATAGCACTTACATTATGTCAGGTACTATAAGTAATCTAGAGATGATTTAAAGTATACAGGAGGATGTGCTTTGGTTATATGCAAATACTAGGTCATTTTATATAAGGAACTTGAACATCTGTGGATTTTGGTATTTGAGGGGTTCTGGGATCAATCCCATAGGGATACTATGGGACGACTGTATTTCTTTTGATTTTATGATTTGCTTGACCTTTCTACATTTGGTCATGAAATCAGTCTTCCGTTATTGTTTTCCCACTTACTGTGTTAGCAAGTTGGGACATAAAATACCTTAAGAATTCCCACAATTTATTCCTGAGAAACTGTACATTACAAACTTTGCGTCCGGTACTTTTAAGCTGTGTAACCTTGGGCAAGTCACTTAGCATTATCTGTATAATGCAGAAAATGACAGTGGTGGTGGTGATGGTGATAATTATGACCATACCTACCGAGATGGTTACTGTAAAGGTTAAATGAGATAAGACATGGCAGCCCAAAGCACAATGCCTGCTCACAAATGTTTGCTAATATTTTAATAAATCTAGTCACTAAATTGATTCCATCTAAATATCATTCAAGTTTTTGCCCCACTCTTTTTTTTTGCGATACGCGGGCCTCTCACCGGTGCGGCCTCCCCCGCTGCGGAGCACAGGCTCCGGACGCGCAGGCCCAGCGGCCATGGCCCACGGGCCCGGCCGCTCCGCGGCACGCGGGATCCTCCCGGACCGGGGCACGAACCCACGTCCCCTGCATCGGCAGGCGGACCCCCAGCCACTGCGCCACCAGGGAAGCCCTTGCCCCACTCTTGATTCCCACATCTTTCCCTTAGGTTCTGTTCATTTCTCATGTGGCCTGTAAGAAGAGCTTCCAAATATATCTCCCTGCTTCTAATCTCCTTCCCCTTCAATTCCTACAGGAGCAATCTTTCTAAAATACATTCTGATTATTTCACTCCCTTAATGAAAATCTTTCCATGGCTCCCCATCGCATAAAGCAATGCTTCTCAAACTTCATTCATTCCCATACCTCTTCCCAAGTGTTGCAAATGTTTCCTCTGCCTGGACTGCCTTCCTCATCTTTCTTCCTAAAGAATTCATTCCGTACAATTTACCTTATTTCATCTGTAATAAGGATGTCACTTAACGTGAACTGCAAATTTTATTCCAGACCTTTATTTTGTACCTTAAAAAAATCTTTGAGTGGCATATAATTTACATACATGAAATACATAGATCGCAAGTGTTCTGTTTAATGAATGTCAACAGTTCTACACATTCATGTAACCACCACCCCAAGCAAGATCTAGAACACTTCTAGACCTCTAGAAAGTTCCCTAATGCTCCTTTCCAGTCAAGCAAAATATCTTCTTCCACTGCCCCAGCCAAAAAAAAAAATTTTTTTTTTAGAAAGAGAAGCAGTGCTACTTTATTAAAATACTGGTTTATTTCACATGTATATATTTGTCTCCCCCACCATTTCCATTTGTCTGACCATCACTACTACTATGTCCTATCATAACATTCCATACATACTTAAAACCAAGCAAAGGGTGGAGTTTCGTTTCTAAAAACTAAACAGGCATTTTGGACAACACATTCTTGGCAATGGAACCTGGACATTTATCAGACGTGGCGGGGAAAGTTCTCACTCTGCATTATAAAAAGGACAGCCAGATGTCAACTGCTACAGAAATGAAATAAGATAGAAAATTTTAACAAACTGTTTAAATTATTTTCTTAGAGAGACCTCCTCCACTGCCAGAGATCTTGAATAGCCTCCTGGTCAGTCATCTGGAAACAATTCTTCACATTATTGATGAACTTGGCTTCCACTTTGGGAAGGGGACCACCTTTTCCTATAGTTGCTTGCATTTTTGCTTTAATGTCTTCTACAGAGCTAGGTCCTTTTGGTGTTTTAGGAGTTTTTGTCCTGTTTTTTTGAAGGATTCTTGACGTTTTGATTTTGGTATTGATGGTTTTGAGTCTTTTCCATTCTGGTTTAATTTCTGTGCATTTTTGGCTGGAGTATCTCGTACAGATTTTTTTTTTTCTTTTTTTTTTTCAGATTTCTTTACTGGACCTTTTTCTTCAGCTTCCTCATCATCAAGTCATCGTTGTCATCATCGTCATCTTCATCTTCATCAGCAGCAAGTTTTATTTTTTTTTCTGGGGAAACTTGCTACCACTTCCAGGGGCAGAACGCTTTCCAGACATACTTAGGAGTGTCACATCCTCCTCCTCTTCATCTTCTGACTCTGCATCTTCCTCCACAGCTACTAAGTGCTGTCCACTAACATGCACTGGACCTGAACCACACTTCAACCGTAAGACCACAGGTGGTCTTATTTCAAAGCCCCCAAGGGAAACCGTTGGCTGTACAGACATTTTTGAAGTTGCCAGTGTTACTTTGATTGGACTGCCTTCATAATTCATCGCCTCTGCTTCAACAGTGTGCAATTCATCTTTGCACCAGCCCCTCAACTGACCGTTCTTGAAGATAACTGGTGCTCATTTTCATCATTATCCACCTTACAGTGATAATCTTTGTCAGCCTTTGGTTCACAACTGAAAAGATAGTTCTGGGGCCTCAGGGGGCTCATGTCCATCTCCATCGAATCTTCCATGGGTTGGTGGCATGCACTCAGGTGGGAGAGAAAGTGGACAGATAAATAACTACTGTTCCGGAGAACAGCCACACAGGATGGCATGACACCACAGTAATGCCAAAAATGTTATGACAAAAAAGATTTTAAAAGTCACAGAACAATCATAATTTTTTCCATTGATATTAAAAGTGCTTTGCATGATTTCAGCTTGCATGATCATTTTTACGGTCCCACGTTACTGCGCATAGAGAGGGTTGTTTGTGTTTTTTAACTTTTCATATTATTTCCTTTTTGGCATTTTAGCTATATCTGTTTATGTGTATATGTGCATGTGCATGTGTGTGTGAATGGTTGCTCTAAAGTAGAAATCAGCAACTACAGCACATGGACCAAATCCAGCTCATGGCCTTTTTTAAAGAATAAATAATACTTTATTAGAACGCAGTGCTGCGAGACCACAAAGCCTAAAATATTATTATCTGACCCTTTACAGAAAAAGTTTCCCAACCCTTGCTCTAAAGTGATGGTTCTTACATTTTAGCATGTATCAGAATCACAGAAAGACTGTTGAGCCATACCCCCAGAGCTGCTGACTCAGGTCCGCAGTGGAGCCAGAGACTTTCATCTCTAACAAGCTCCCAGGTGATGCCGATGCTGCTGGGCTGACTACGTCCTAAGAACCACTGTTTTAGAGATTATATTATATAACTTTAACTTATTACAACCTCCCTCATACTATTTTGTACTACTTCAATCCCAACTCTTGTGCTTGTTATCATATATTTTATTTCTTTATATGCTCTTAACTCTATTTTACATTGTTATTATTTTTGCTTTAAATAGGTCATAGTTTTTTCTGTAAATAACACACAGTGAAATTGACTTCCTGTGGTGTACAGTTCTACAAATTTTAACTTATGTATGGATTCTTGTAATTGCCATCACAATAAGTCCCTCTGTTAAAGGATTTAGTAGAAACAAGGAGCATGAATAAATGAGGAATTTTACCACAGAGATGGAAAGTATAAAAAAAGAATCAGAAGGAAATTCTAGAAATAAAAAATAAATATAAAAATTTAAGAATTCATTAGATGGGCATAACGGTCTTGCTACTGAGTGAAGGTAACTTCTCTACTGGAATGTAAGGTTCTCATGTTTTCTGCTCTTCTGCTTTATTCAGTGAACCAGCACTGTTAATATCCACTTATATGTTGGTCATTTCCAATATGTATTTATTGCTGCTAACGTGTATCTCATATGATTTCTGAAGAGTATTGTCTGAAAACTTTATTCTTGAAACTTTCAACTGGAAAAAGTTCTGGCAAAATTATTTTTCTTTCACAGTTTCTCAAAGCAGCCATAGAAACCACTTTGTTTTTCATGTTTGTTCCTATGGACCTTATTGTCTAATCATTTTCCAGGTAAGAGATTACAAGGCAGCCTTTTTCAGGTTTTCAATTAGTAACTTTTTATGGTCTTTCTTGGTGAGGTTTGTTTCCTGGTTTATGATCCCCTAGATACTTTAGGGAACTTTAGTGAAGAAAGCTTGTAGTTTCCAAGACACTCGGCAGCCACTGTGCCCCCACCTCCATCATCTTATTAAATTATGAAAGCTGTTAAGGAGAATGGAAAGACAGCCTAGAGGTGGGGTTCAATAACTTTTAAAACTTCCATTCTGATTATAATAAAGTATCAGGCTGCTATAAAGACATCAAGTTTCTTTCAGCTCCCAGGTCCAGGTTAATAAGCAGTAGAGTTACATAAACATCTTTCCATTTGACACCTCACAATCCCTAGATGCCTTCTGAGGTATGTCTCACCCTTTTGTTTATACTATTATAATACAAACTAAAAATTGGTTTTCAATTTCTAATGTAAAATTCTTTTGTCATCTATGTTGTAATCCTGCCTCTAAGCATTTGCCTAAGTAATCTCTCTTGCCTGTTTTTTGATGAGGTGTGTCATAAAGTACTGTAAAGGGTGTGTTTACTTTGTGTTGCATTTATTGAGAAGTAGAAAAAAGGCTGTTTTATACTTTCCAGATGTTCCATCGTTTCTTTGATGTCTGCAGAACAACCTGTGTAAATTGTTTCTACTAAGTTTGTATTGCAAATGTATTTTGAAATGAATTTTACCAGGATCCATCATACCATTTTGCTATGAAAACAATGGTACACATCTCACAACATGGCATTCAAAGTTTATTCCTTAAATTCTAGACTAATGCTCGAAGTAGTATATTTTATTATCTTGTTATGATTGTATTTGTTGTCCTGGCAGGAAGGCAGAGTGAGATATTTTCACCTCACTTTCCACATGAGGAAGTCATTGGAAGACATTCAGATGTCACAGATAACATTTCCCTATCTGGCTATTAGCTTTCCACATTCAGGAGAAACTAATATCTGTTACAGTAATCAATTTTTAAAATACAATCCAAAAACATTATAGGGCCACTTCCTTAAACTCTCTTTTCTTTATATATTTCTACTGGCATTACAATACTATTTTGACTTCTTCCTCAGATCTCTTTCTCTGAATACAGCCTTCAGCCAAATTCTGGTTTAAGTAAAGTTTGGCTTTGATTTCCTTCTACTTTCTATTTTGGTCCTTCTACTTCTTATGTGACAATCCATATTCCATAAAAATCAGTTCATGGGCAGAAACAGCAGGAAGAGGAATCTGATTAGGACAGTGAACTGTGAGTCAGAGAGTGGGAATTCCACAGGGGGCAAAAAAAGAAGGCTTTCAAGCAATTAGGAACTGGGATTACTAAAGGAGTTGAGTGATTTGAGAGAAGCAAGGGGTTAATAACTTGGAGTTTGTTTGCCAGGCAATAAGTGAGCAGGGCAGAGCAGGCCAAACAAGTATATGGAAACAGCAGCAGGCAGAATGCAGAAATGCTTTGTACCTTCAGTCACTCTTTATTCCTCTTATTATGGCAAATTTCAATCTAATGTGACACTATCCCAGAATCCTACGGGTAGTAATAACTGCAACAGTTGGCTGGCTGACCAGTCATTATGGGGTGAGGAGTTATTACAGCTCTTTTGGCGGAAGGGTTTTCTTCACTCTGTTGAAATGGATGCAATTACAGTAATTCACACCAAAGAGGGAGAAAATGATCATTAACTTATTACAACCCTCAAAAATAGTATGTTTTGAGGAGAGGACTGAAGCAACACTTCTCCAAGTAAATTCTATGCCACACTCACTCCTGTATTTTAGTTCAGTGCTCCAGATGAAAAAGGCTTCTGTGGTCAAACATGCTGAGAAATGCTGCATGATCCTCTTACGAAAAACATTAATAAAGGTCCCGAGAAGTCTTGCAGTAAGAACGTAAGTTCATTTAATTGTATTTAATTTACTTTTATGGTTAGTGCTTTCAGTGCCTGCTCAAGAAATCTTTGCATACTCCAAGATTGCAAAGATATTTTTCTTTGTTTTTCCTAGCTCTTGGTTCTGAGTTTTATATTTAGATCTATGATCCATGCCTATTTAATTTTTGTGTATGGAGTGAGAAAGACATGGAGGTTCTTTTTTTCCCCCATAAGAAAATCCATTTGATCCAGCAACATGTTTAAAAAGACTATCCTTTTCCCATTGAATTTACTTGCCACCTTGATCAAAAATCAATTGACCTTATATGTGTGACCGATTTCTGGATGCAATATTGTGTCCCATTGATATTATTTATCTATGCTTAGGGCAATACTTGATTAACTGTGGCTTTAAAGTCTTGAAATCACATATTATAAATCTTCCACCTTGTTGTTTCTTTTCAAGATTGTTTTAGCTCTTCTATATTCATTGCGTTTCCAAATAAATTTTAGAATCAGCTTGAAAATTTCTTCAAAAATGCCTGCTAGAATTCTGATAGAGCTTGTATTGGATCTATACATTAATTTAGGGAGAATTGGCATCTCAACAGTTTTGAGTTCTATAATCCATGATCATGGTATGGTTGACCCTTGAACAATACAGGTTTGAACTGCATGGGTCCACTTAGATTTTTTTCAATAGTACACTGTACGGTACTACATGATCTGAGGTTGGTTGAATCTGCAAATTTGGAACCCAGAGGGAGGAACTGTGTATATGGAGGGCAGACTATAAATTACTGCAAATTTTCAACTGCACGAGGGTCATCAGCACCACTAATGCCCGCATTGTTCAAGGGTCAACTGTATATATACTGTACTTTTAATTTTGATCTTTAATTTTTCCCAGCAATGTTTTGTAGTTCTCAGTAGAGAGGTCTTGTGTGTTTTTCAAAGTTTATTTCTATGTATTTGGTATTTTAATGATGATATTTTTATTTAGTTTCTAATTGTTTTAGCTATTCTAATTATTTCAAATAAATTTTTTATATTGACTATAACCTATGGCCTGGATAAATTTATTAATTAGTTCAAATAGTTTTTTATAGCTCCTACAGGGTTTTCTATGTATACAATCTTTCCGTGTGTGAATCACGCCAGTTTTGCCTCCTTCCTGAAACTTGGCCTTTTATCCCCTTTTCTTGCCTTAACACAGTAGCCCTATACTAAGCACATAATATACATCATCTCATTTAACCTTCATAACAACTCAGTGATATTCCTATTTTACAGATAAGAAAACTAAGGCTCAGAAATTTTCAGCAACTTGCCCAATCAATATTGCACATCTATTAACCGATCTAGAATTCAAACCTAGGCAGTCTTGCTCCAAACCCGTACTTATGACTACTAGCTTCTAAATTTGGAAGACTCAGAGGCACAAAAGCAAAAAATTTTTCAAATTAGTAATAGAAAAAAATCCCATTAAGGGCAAAGATACAAACTGTTCATAGAAAAAAAAAAAAGGCAAGTTTCTTTTAAATATGAGAAGATGTCAACCCCATACAAAATGAGAGAAATGCAAATTAAAACTATGCTAAAATGGTGCAGTATGAAAACAGCATAGTGGTTTCTCAAAAAATGAAAATAGAATTACCATATGATTCAGCAATCCCACTTCTAGGTTTATCAAAAAAAACTGAAAGCAGAACCTCAAGGAGTTATCCGCATACTCATGTTCATAGCAGCATTATTCACAGTACCCAAGAGGTAGAAGCAAACCAAATATCTATAGATGGATAAATGGATAAACAAAATGTGATATCTACAACACAACGGAATATTATTCATCCTTAAAAAGGAAATCCTGTCATATGCTACAACATGGATGAACCTTGAGGACTTTATCCTAGGTGAAACAAGCCTCACAAAAAAGACAAAAAACTGTATGATTTCACTTATATAAGGTATCTATATTAGTCAAATTCATAGAAACAGAAAGTAGAATGGTGGTTGCTAGGAAATGGGGGAGGGGGAAATGGAGAATTGTCATGTAATAGGTAAAGAGTTTCAATTTTACAAGATGAAAAAGTTCTGGAGATCTGTTTCATAACAATGTTAATAATGCTTAACACTACTGAATTGTACACTTAAAAAATGGTTGTGGACTTCCCTGGTGGCGCAGTGGTTAAGAATCCGCCTGCCAATGTAGGGGACATGGGTTCGAGCCCTGGTCCGGGAAGATCCCACATGACACGACGCAACTAATCCTGTGCGCCACAACTACTGAGCCTGTGCTCTAGAGCCTGAGAGCCACAACTACTGAGCCGCATGCCACAACTACTGAAGCCCACGCGCCTAGAGCCCGTGCTCTGCAACAAGAGAGGCCACCACAATGAGAAGCCTGCTTGCCACAACTAGAGAAAGCCTGAGTGCAGCAACGAAGACCCAATGCAGCCAAAAATGAATAAATAAATTTTAAAAAATGGTTGCAATGATAAATCTTACATTATTTTTTATATCACAATTTAAAATTTAAAAACTATTTTTAAAACCTTAACACAAATTTTATTATAAATTCTTAAAAAAACTATTCTGAAACCATTTTTTAAGCTATCAGATGGGCAAAAATCCAAGTCTGATAGCACTCTCTTACATGTTCATTGCTGGGGGAGTACAAATTGGTACAATCCCTATGGAGCACAATTAGGCAATAACTATGACACCTTTTGATCCAGCAATTCTACTCTGGTGAATTTAATCATTCAGATATACTGTATGAATATATGAGATGATATAGGCACAAGATTGTGAACTTCAGCATTGTTTGCAAAAGAAAGATACTGGAAATAATCAAAATGCCCATTACTGGATGACTGGTCAAATAAGTTATATCTATACAATGGAATACTATGCAGCTATTTTAAAATGAGAATACTCGCTATGTATGATATGGAAATAGGTTCAAGATATGTGAAAAAATTAAGAATATATATAATAGTATGTATAAAAAAGGAGGGAAGTAGGAATCTGTTTATACTTTTATATTTCCTTGACATATAAAGAAACTCTAGATACATGAAAAGGATAATAATAAAATAGAGTAATATTGATAATAATAATAAGTAAATAAAAAAAATAATAATGATTTGGGGGCCCTGAACAGGAACCGAATAGGTAGGGGACTGGGGTGGAAAGACTTTTCAAAATATACTTTTTTATATGTTTTGGTCTTGGAACCATGTGACTTATATCACCTATTCAAAAAGTTCAATTAAAATTCCTATGCTTAGAAATAAATTTAATGGCACCAACTGACATTAAATGATTCATAAAACAAATGTTTACCAAGTATCTACTATATGTCAAGTAGGCACTATTTTGCAATACAGCACTGAACAAGATAGAGTTCTTGCCCTCATAGAACTTACATTCTAGTGGGAAAGACTATATATATTTTACTGAATAAAATAAATTATGCCAGGTAGCTATTTAAGAAAACGTCAATCAGGGTAAAGGAAAAAGGAGCGATGTAGTGAAAGTGAGGTGGTGGTACTTCTGAAGAGGAGGCATTTGAGTAGAGATCTGAATGAAGGGAAAGAAGAAACAATGTAAGGGAAAGCTTTCCAGGCAGCAAAAGCCTTGAGGCAGTTTGATGTGTTGCAGAAACAGCAAAAACATTTATACAGCTGGAGCAAACTGTGTGAGGAGAACAAGGCAGGCAATGATGTTAAACAGACGGTCAGAAGGCAGATCATATGGGCTTTGTGGGACATGTGCAAGGGTTTGGGTGTTAGAGACAACTATTGGAGGTTTTAAAAAAAATCTAGAAGGGTCTTCATTAAGATTTGGCCAGGGCACACCTGTATGGCCTTTCAGGTTGTTAAACGACTGAAATATTTCAAATATGGTCAGAAAATAACTGCTTCCCTGGTAATAGTGTCACCTGCCATGCTGGCTCCTCTCCCAGGATACCGAACCCTCTCCCCCCGCCATGAACCAATAACTAAGTAACCTGGCCCAGCAGTGGCTATTAATAGAGCTGGGGAAGTTAATCAGCTCAGGAACCTAGAATCATTGCAGTTCAGCAATCTAAAGGATGAGCCAAGGTTTCACTTTATTATAGCCCTAGAGCCTGCTTAGGACAGTGTGTCTTGGTCTTCCATCCCACCAAGGGTCGGTTGGGTCCCAATTCCATCATCTGGGCTCCCGCTCAGTCCAGCAGGAATAAGAGGCAGGCTAGAGAAATAGACCCAATGTCCCTAAGGTCTGAGATGAAGCTAGAGGAAAGGGAAAACTGTACTTCCATATAAACAATCTGTCTCCTCAGTACTTTCTGAATGATTTGAAAGGCTACTGGCCCACAGCCAGCCTTTATAATTTTTATATAATACATTAACCGCATCAAACTTTTTCTATGTTCAAAGTCATACACTTGTCGAGTACCAGGATATTTTTTTTCAAATACATCGTGACAAAAGGGAAATAGAAAATATCAACCTCGCCAGCACCAAATGCAATCTTAACACTCTCATAGCTGCACTCAATAAAGTCAATGTTTGTATAACAACATGTAGTTCCTGGAATCCTAATATCAACACAGAACTATAGCAGCTGAACTACAGCAATTTTAATTTCATATATGAAATTTATTTTACACACTATAGTATGGGGAATTTAGTCCGGAAAATTAGTACACATGTCAAAATCTTAAAAACAGATTTCTCCAAAGTTGCATGAAATTTCTAAGGCTGCTTGCCATTTCCATCCATTTCACGAAGTTCCTCCTCTTATTCTGCTGCTCTTAAATCTAGGATCCCAACAACTGGTTATGTTAGTTCTACTTAGTTCTCATTCATTCGATTTCTTTGAACATCAAAACCTCCAGTTTAACTACCTGAGAGACTCCTAATATTTGCTAACATAATCTTGTAACATGAGCCTAAACTAAAGGGAAAGCAACTGGAAAGAACATCAGGGAGAAAATTTAAGCACTACTCAGAAATAATAAGTCTCAGGGCACCAGATATATATACAAGCACTTTTATTTTCTGACCATAAGCACCTTAACTCAACCAAAGACAAGACATTAAAAGTCATCTCATGCAAGCAGGAGGACCTGTGTTAGCAGAACACTTGCTGAAAAAGCTTTAGGGCTTTCCTTTTCATTAAAAAAAATCAAACTACTTGTGAAACGCTGAAACTTTCTTGTAAGTAGGTCTAGTACACAAGATTTAGTACCTTAATTTAATATTAGATAGAAATTGTTCCTACCATGCTTTCATATTCAAATATTAAAATATTAAAAAAAAAAAAAAACTTACACCACAGCAACCTGAAGTCTGCAGAGACAGCATGAAACTACCAGCAGCCGCCTACTTCCTCATAGACTAAACTTTGTTCCCTTCCTGGCTGGTTCTGGATCAGGTTCACACTGATACACATTTACCATGGCGCCTTGGAAGCTACCACCCAATGCGGTGGGAGGGTTTGTTAATTTAAATCCTGCATGATAACCACCTATCAGCAACTTCTCAAAGGGGGAGTTGGACATGTTTAAAGAGACAAATGTAAGAAAGATTATAGAGAAAGCCTGAAAAATCTCATAATCTCTAATGGCTGGGTTTTGGTTTCAGAGGGGATTTCCTTCCTAGAAAAATCAAACAAACAAACCAATACAGTAGTCCTCTGAGATTCAACAATCTTGCTTTCTTCCTTCGATAAAAGTTTTCCCTCCTCCTCAGAGTGCATACATTGTGCAGTCATGGCAGAAAGAGGCCAGAAAGTTGCGTCTCAACTACTGTATAGTCCATCACCTCCATTCACCTCAACTCTTTCACTAGTTAGGGAAACAATGCAAAGTTCTTGTTAAACTTAGTGCTTTCTGACATTGAAACTACTTGCTGATCTAACGTAAAGTGAAAACTTGGATCCCAAATTCTGTTCTTCACAAGATAAAATGTTATGCTGCTTCATCCCCTTCCACATCCCTAAGCTTCTTTCCCTCTGAGCTACTATATTTCTATAATTTGTAGCATTAGCCTTTGAAGCAGAAACCATTTATTATGTACTTACTAATCACTTTATAAACATTATCGCATTCTCTCCTAAGCAATACATTTTGGGATCATCTTCAATTTGTCTTAGTCTGATTCTCTGTATCCAATTTAGCCCCTTCACTATCCTGGTGATCCTCTGCAATAAGCACTGCAGTAGGCAGAATAATGACCTCCTCCACAGATGTCCACACACTAACCATCAGATCTGCGACTATGTTACCTTCCACAGCAAAGGGGACTCTGTAGATGCAATTAAGAACTTTGTGATGGGGAGATTATCGAGATGGCGTCTAATCTTTCCCAGCTGTGGTAAGAGAGGGGCAATGTGAGGACCTGACTTGCTCTTACTGGCTTTGAAGATGGAGGAAGGGGGCCACTAGATGCTGAAAAAGGGAAGGAAACACATTCTCTTCTAGAGCCTCCAGAAAGGGACATGGCCCTGATAACACCTTGGTTTTAGCCTAGTGAGACCCACATTGGATTTTTGACCTACAGAACTGTAAAATAATAAATTTGTGTTGTTTTAAGCCACTAAGTTTGTGATAATTTTTTTATAGCAGTGATAGAAATATAATATAGGTACTTTAATTTCAAAATGTCTCTTTGAAAACATAACACCCAGAACTGATAGAACACTCCAAATGAAGTCTGATAAAGAAAAAAAATAATTGTGGAACCATCAAGATACTATAATTTTATAAATGCAACTCAAGACTGTTTAGATTTTTCATGCATTATGCTCTTAAGTTAGTGGACTCAAGTTTTTGTCACACAAACTACATCAAATCAGGTGCCTCATTCGCTTTTTTCAGCTAATATTGGAGATTAAATGCAGAGCTGTATATTCAGTCCTTTTAAATTTCATCTTATTGGTTTTAGCCCATCTTTCCAATATTAAGATAATTTTGAATCATGCCTCTGTACTATGTCACTGGAAATATTTTTTAAGCCTAACTGCATTGATTTAATTTCCATGTATTCACCAAGTTATTAGTAAATAAACACTGAGCAGTCAAGATCAAGAACAGAGTTCTGACACAGAGAACAGAGTCCTGCTATTAGAGATCTTCAGTTTGACATTGGTCCACGAGTCAATACTCTTTGGGTACACAAGTTTGATCAGCTACAAAAACACTCTCATGTAGCTTATACTGTTTTTTAACTTCTCAAATGTATCAGGAGAATAAAATGCCTTAATAAATAAAGATATGTCTACAGCATACCAATCCACTAGAACTCTACTGGAAATGGAGATGTGGTTACTGTGATGTGAGCAGTTGTTATGTTTTGTTTGTCAGTGCTGTCTCTTAGTGATTATCATTTTCTTTTTTAAGAGTTTATAAACTATCAGTTAATTATTCTTTCTAGAAGTCTACTTGAAATTAAACGAAATTTTTCCCAGTTGTAGGAAGTGACAAAAATCTCTGTCTCAAAGTGGAGATATAGTGGAGGGAGGAAATGGGGGAACACTATGAAAGAAGGCATGGTGGAAGGAACGAGTGCTGTGTGCCCTTGGGAGAGTATAAAAAACAGACTGATCAGAGCAGCAGTAGTTGTTGGAAAGTAGTGTGAAACTAGGGTTTTGTTTTTTTTTGCGGTACGCGGGCCTCTCACTGTTGTGGCCTCTCCTGTTGCGGAGCACAGGCTCCGGATGCACAGGCTCAGCGGCCATGGCTCACGGACCCAGCCGCTCCACAGCATGTGGCATCTTCCCGGACTGGGGCACGAACCCACATCCCCTGCATCGGCAGGCAGACTCTCAACCACTGCACCACCAGGGAAGCCCGAAACTAGGGTTTTAACATACAACGTAAAGTCTTGAAAAGGGAACTAGGATTTTAACTTAATATATCAGGAAATAGGTGAAATTGAAAGATTTTAAGGAAAGAAAATAAAATGAGTACATTAATAACCATATTGAAAAATGGGCAAAGTTATATGGACAGTTCACAGAAGAAGAAATATAAATGGCTCTTAAATATATGAAAAGACTCTCCACCTTACTCACTATAAGAGAAATGTAAATTAAAAGTACAATGACAACATTTTAACCTATTAAATTGGCAAAGTTCAAAGTCACATGAGACACAATGTTGGTGAAGTTACAGGGAAATAATGGAGGATAAATTGGTAGAACCTCTGAAAAGCAAATTGGCAATCAAATTATGAATATATATCCCCTTTGACCCAGCAATAACTAAAAACATACATATAAAAAATGATTTATGTCCGACTATTCACTGTAGCTTTGTTTGCAAAAGTTAAAAATGTCAATGAGCAGGGAACTGGTAAATTACAGTGCAGATATCCAATGGAATACTGGAATAAGAAAACAAGGCAAGTTTGTGTTACTGATAAAGAATGATCAAGCTGTATTAAGTTTAAAAATGTAAAGTACAGAGCACTATATTTAGAATGCAACTATTTGTGTGTGTGTGTTTGAGAGAGAGTGTATACACAGAAAATCTCTCTGGAAGAATAACCAAGAATCCAGAAACAGTGGGTTCTCTCTAGGGACGGGACTGGATAGCTGTGATTCAGAGGTGGAAGGAGGCTTATGCATCTTTTTGTCCTTTTTGAATTTTTACCCAAGCTGGTATTAGCTCTTTAAAAATAGAAATATGCTAAATGGCAATATGGCATCCTGGAATAGAAAAAGCAGAGTAGCGAAAAATCTGGCAAAAACCAAATAAAGTCTGGATTTTAGTTAACAGTCGTGTACCACTGTTAATTTCTTAATTTTGACAAATGAGCCATGGTTATGTAAGATGTTAATATCTGGAGAAACTAGGTGAAGGTACTATTTTTGCAACTTTTCTGTAAATGCAAAATTATTCCCAAAATAAAAAGTTTATTAAAACAAGAAATAAACATTTAAAAAGTTACTAGGGCAGCTATGGTGGAAATGGCTTTGAGAGAGGAGAGATTAGAACCAAAAAGAGGCCAGATAGAAACTGTGGGAGTAATCCTGGCATGAGTGGATGAAGGCCTGCATTAGGGTAAAAGTCATGAAAATACAATGACAAGAACTAACACAGATATAAGATACATTTCAAAAGAAAAAAATCAACCAAATATTTGCAGTAGTGGAGAGAGAGAAGAATAGTGATACCAGATGAAAGATGAAAATTAAAAAAGGAAGCTGGGGCTTCCCTGGTGGCACAGTGGTTGAGAGTCCGCCTGCCGATGCAGGGGACACGGGTTCGTGCCCCGGTCCGGGAAGATCCCATAAGCTGCAGAGCGGCTGGGCCCGTGAGCCATGGCCGCTGAGCCTGCGTGTCCGGAGCCTGTGCTCCGCAACAGGAGAGGCCACAACAGTGAGAGGTCCGCGTACCGCAAAAAAAAAAAAAAAGAAGAAGCTGGTTTGAAGGGGAATGAAATTCATTTAATTCATTCCTTCACCAAATATTTGTTGATACCTACTATGCCAGGCACTGTGCAAGGCACTGGGGATGTGAGAGTGACCCTAAAATGTTCTAGTTCAATTGTCTAAAAGGCCTCTGGATATTAGAGGATGAGAGTTCTGGGAGAGGATAGAACTGGGATAGGTGAGAAAGGTGATACAGAGTGAGGAAGGAGAGGCCAAAACTGAGCCATGGAACAGAAACACAATTAGGGGGAAGAGCATAGTAGCAAAAAAGAGAAGGAATGGGCAGAGGGTTTTGAAAAGAAGCACGGTAGGGTAATTTCCTGGAAACCGAGATAAAAGATCAAAGAAGAAGGGTTCCATCAAATGCACTGTCCAAGAAATGAGGATATACAAAAGACCACGAGACAGCGGATTAAAAAGAGAGAGAGAGATAACTGATGGCAAAATAAGTCACTCAAAAGACCTTTTTCACTTTCAGTGAAGTCTAAATGGAACCCAGATCACAGAAGTCAAAGTTTTACAAGAAAGCACTTCTGAGTCAAAGGCCTTTGGGAAATGGGATTCCATTTATTATCATGCTTCTCAAATTGGGTATTTGAAGCCACAGCACATATTGTTATGTAGCATCAGTTTTATTTGGAGGAAAATACACTGAATGAGAGAGAACACACAAAATTTGCATGAGTTTCTAAGACAAATCCTAAAATTTCAAGCATGGGGGTCATCTTCTTACTTCTAGGGCTACAAATTCACTCTCCACTTCCATAAAGGGGTACTTGGGTAGAAATTTGAGAAGCACTGATATAATGGCCAGCTATGCTGAAATGTGGGCTTGCTATTAAAACTCAAGATAACTATAATTTAAAAATAACGATCGGGCTTCCCTGGTGGCGCAGTGGTTGAGAGTTCGCCTGCCGATGCAGGAGACACGGGTTCGTGCCCCGGTCTGGGAAGATCCCACATGCCGCGGAGTGGCTGGGCCCGTGAGCCATGGCCGCTGGGCCTGCGCGTCCGGAGCCTGTGCTCCGCAACCGGAGAGGCCACAACAGTGAGAGGTCCGCGTACCGCAAAAGAAAAAAAAAAAACAAAAACGATTAATTATGGCCTCGTATGGCAAATTACAATAAACATTTCACATTCAAAGAAGAAAAATAATGAACAAAATCTTGGATTTATCATATTTGCCACTATTTGCTATTTCTATTCATGTAACCATATATTATTTACCCTTTATGTCTATAGCTAGAGCTTGGCTACAAACTGAGAGGGAAGTCACAGTGTCAACTATACTCAGATGCTTTATCAATGCTATTTGAGAATGATGAATGTATACTAAGTACCAACCAATACTATATACATACATATGTGTGTGTGTATATATATATATACACATATATACACATATATAAAATTTATATATACACATGTAAATATGTATGTATGTGTGGTGTGTGCATAATACAATGCATCCATATGCATTATACACATGCATAAATATGTATATACATGCATACACGTACATACACATACTGTAAACATAGATGTTAATGCAAGAATTGGTGACTGTGCTTCAAATTCTAATTTATAACAAAACAAATGAAATCCTGGCTTATGTGTAGTGTATGGTATATTGGTAAAATGGAAGTGTAGTTTTCATATGCAATTCCCTGCCAAGTAACCTGAAACACCACTTTGGCATTAGTTCCTCACAAACCAGGCTAAATACATATTTGAAAGATTTGCTCTGATATTTTCCATCTAATTTTAAACAGCATTGGTCTACAAGCCACAAGGCAATACTCTCACACCAAGTAAAGATTTCTTTTAAATCTTTTGTGTGAGAAAGTCATTAGATCAGTAACAGTGTAGGTAATATACAGGAGCTTCTTGAAAACGTCATGGGAAAACTATGGAGGGTTAGTAATTAAAAAAAAAATCAACTATCTAGTCTAATGTCATCTGAATGGAGAAATTAATATCAGCATCATTTATTACCCTAATGTAATTCTAATACTTAGAGATTTTTTTACTGTTTGAAAGAAAACCGATTTTAAGAATAGTTAAACCGCGTCTTTTGTAAATGTTTAGGTTTCTAAACTAAAAGTTACTTACATAGCAAATAGCTTTCATTAACTCCATCCTGTATACCTTCTCTGAAAGTACCTCTTAAGGCTAAGAAACAAAAAGCTAATGTAACACTAAATCTGAAAGACAAAATTACAGCTTTCACACATATTTCATTCAGCCTGGGCTGTTAGCTTTCACAGTCAGTTACAACTACGGAGGCACGTTGTCACTTCTTAACATCATCTACTGCCTATAACTCTCCGTTGTCACATTTTAAAGAAATGTTGACATTATCATGTTTTGAGAAAGCAAATCTGAATTGATATCTTAGGGAACAATATATCATTTTATTTTCCTTCTTGACCTTCATTATCATGAGAGTGGTAGAATTCTCAGTGATTCCCTTTCTGTCCTAAATATTAAAGGAATGAGAATTGATACAAGCACTTTGGATGTCAGTTAAATGGAATTATTAGTACCGCCATGCAATTTGGTATTACCTAGAAAAGATGAAGAAGCACGTTCCTACAACCAGCAATTTAACTCCCAGGCACACACCATAGCCCAGCTTTCTAACTGCTGTTCCATGGTACCCTAGAGTGCAACAAATGGGTCATAGGTGTGCCCAGATATGGATCCCCCAGGCCAGAGACACAGTTTCATTCCTTTACTGGAGAGTTTTGTACAAATATGATCTACAATTTTCTATGTGTGCTATGGCATGAAAAATGTTGGGAAACACTGAGAAGTTCTTGCCTGTGTGTGGCAGATACATATTCAGGAATATATGTATACATAGGAGCAATGTTCGTAATAACTGAAAATTGGACTATCTCAGATATTCATTAATTAATTCATCTGCTAATAAATTCTGGAATACTCATACAATGCAATATTATACAGCAGTGAAAACTAATGAACAATAGCTATATGCATTGACATGGATAGATCTAAGACTATAACGTTGAGCAAAAAAAAAGGTAAGTCCCAGAAAAATACATACAATATAATTCTATTTTTATAAAACTCAAAAACAAGTAAAACCAATAAACTGTTTAGGGATATTCAGATATGTGAAAAAACCATTGAAAAAGGGAAGAAAATTATTAACACAAAAATTCAGGGGAGTTCCCTGGTGGTCCAGCAATTAGGACTCTGCACTTCCATTGCAGGGGGGCACGGGTTCCATCCCTGGTTAGGGAACTAAGATCCCTCAAGCTGTGCAGCATGGCAAAAAAAAAAAAAAAAAAAAAAATCAGAACTTTGGATACCTCTGAGGGAGGATGCAAAGTTTGGGATCAGAGAGAGGCACACAGGCGATATTAGAGGTAATGGCCATATTGCTTTCTTAAAACTGGGCTGTAGGGACACATATGCTCTCTATATAGTTATTCCATAAGCCTTACAGATATTTTGTAAATGTTTTATATCTACTCAATGTTTAATAAACATCTTTTATAAAAACCCTACTTTGTCCAGAGGTAGACAGCAAATATATCTGTGATCTCTGCCACAGTATGAGGTACATGGAATAGGAGGGACAGAAAGCACCAAATACACAGAATGCTGCAGGTCAGACACTGAACCTTTCACAGAGGTCCTACAAACTCATACACAGTTGCAACAAGGAAAGATTTGTAAGCTACACAATAACTAAAATTAAGACTAAATTCAATATGCTATCATTTTATGAGGCACCACATATGCAAATGTTAACAGTAAACACAGATTTAAAGAATCAGGAATGAATAAACTGCCAGCCTATGGATGAATAACTCTTCTTTCTATTTTCTAAACAGTCAACATTTCATTGTGTATTTAGACCACACAAAAGACATTTACAGACTGACAATACTTTAATTCATCATGTATATCCAGCCATGTTTGCTGAGTCAAATGTCTGTCTGTTTGTCAATGTCATTTAAGGGCAGGTTTATAAAGCCTCAAGAGCAAGAACTAGATCTGTTTCATCTGATATAGCTACCAAGAAAAACACAATGAAAATGGTTTAAGAATTCCTGCCTCTATTCTGTCTTCTTGTGTTTAAGGGCTAGGCATTGGGAAGCTATTTTTCTAAGCACTGGCTATTTTGCCAATCCAGAAGAGCTATGATAAACCACAGAAATAGAAAATTAACTTCCAAATTAATTCAATTTATTATTTTTGATTTGGAATATAAAGGAAACCCAGTATGAGCTCTCCCTTTAATATTAAAAAAAAAGAGTCACTTAAAAGCAGATAGGTTAATGTTTACACAAAGGCAATTTTTTTCCGTTTGCTTTTTGTTTTTTTCTCTTTAAATTTGAATAGGTGAGTGACCTTGCTGGAATTCCCCCTGTCAGTTCTGGAGTATCTATCTGGAAATTTCAAACAGAAACTACGTTCACACGACACATTATAATGGTATGCCAAGTGGTATCTGTTTCTGCACCTTGAACTCAGAAATTACATCACTGATGAATCAATAAACTTCACACAAAATGAAAAGCTTTTTTCCCTTGGGCAATTTAAGAAAAGATCAAATTTAACTGTACCTGACAGTGTATATTTGTATGGTCAATTGTACACAGAAAAACTTCACATATTTACCCAATCCAAGAAGTTCACTCTGATACAGCTGCAAGCTATCAAAGGCCAATTTTTAAGTATGTCAAACACTGAATACATCATGCTGAAGTGAGAATCTGAGTCCATATTTAATTCCCATTACATTAGCATAACTACCTAAAAGTCTACATAATAATAAAGCATTTATTGTTTCTGCTTTATTTCAGATTTTCTAAAATACCTATTTTCACCAAGAGGAAGTTATTTCAGATTTACTGTGAAAAGGCTTATGGCAAACCTGTCCTTTCCAGTGTGAGGCAGTCCTGAAACTAACCCTAAACCACTGAAAATCAATACAGAGTCATAAGCAACAGTGGGAACGATTTAGAATAGACACAAAATATTTCCCTAATCTAGGCCACACCCCTAGTTTCACCCTTGGCACTTCTCTCCCTCATTTTCAGAAGGTGAAAGTACGATAAGTACGCTCTGGAATTTTAGCCCAGTCATCTATCTTGCTCTCAAATGCTGTTTACAGGACAGAAAAAAAAAAATTAAACGTTTCATAATCTCAGTTTCGACAGAATATATTAGTGTTTCAGAAGTTGAGATGAATTGGTACACAAGAGTGAATGGGGAAAGAGCATCAGGGAAAGTTCAGCAGAGGGAGCACTGCACTTTAATATTTTTCCTAGAATATCTCTGCACTGTTTTATAATAGTGGCTGGAATCATTTCAATATTATATAAAGAATGTAGAATATTCTTTAAAGAAAAATTTTAAACCATTAGCATGACATCTCACAATGTTTCCTGTCCCTACTGCCTGCAATTTAGGAAGGCACAGTAAATGGGATAATAATTCCATGTACAACTGCAACCTGAGTTTTCAAATAAAGCTGGAATAAAAGTGTAATGGAGGCAGGGAGGAAGGAAAAATTAGGTATCAAATTGCTTTTCCCAACCACTTCTCGCTTCTATCTCCACCTCCCAACCTTCATCTAGTTAGTAAAAAGAAAAAAAAAAAAACTTTTGATGATATTATTTGGAAATATTAAGATACTTAGCATAACCAATTCACAATTATTTCCTAAACTTTACTTCCCAAAATGCTTTCTTTAAAACCTATGCAATATAGAGAGATAAAGGATATTGGCATCTTGGGGGAGGGGGAAGAGTTCAAGAACATCTTTTATGCTTCTTTATATATTTTGGCTGAAATACATTTATAACCCCAAAGCCCCTATAAAGTTATTTTCATTTTGGAAAATAAAAGCCACTCGACGTAAAGATTTTTATGTGATGTCATCAAACAGTAAACTCTTGTTGAAAATTTTTTATTGTAGTTGATTTACAATGTTGTGTTAGATTCAGGTGTACAGCAAAGTGGATAAGTTATACATATATCCACTCTTTTTTAGATACTTTCCCATATAGGCCATTACAGAGTATTGAGTAGAGGTCCCAAACAGTAAACTCTTAAAAGCAAAAATAAGAGGTCTTTTGGCTTCTAAAATACAATTTCATTTTTACACGTACGGGAAACAAATCCCTTGCCTTTTTTCTTCAGGGCTTTCTCTTACTGACTTCTTATATCCTATTGACTCCCACATTGATATCTTCTGCTCAGACCTCTCTATTTCTCTTTCCTTCTCTATGGTTAGCCTTGAAATTTCTTAACCAAAAATACAAGAATAGCTAATATGTATTAAGCCAGACATTGTTCCAAACACTTAATTAATTAAATCTTCACAATAATCCTGTGAGATACTACTTCCAGTTTAAAAATATACTGTTATCCCCACTTTATAAAATAGGACCTGGAAACAGAGGTGGTTAATATTCCAATTGCAATAAAGTGCAGTAGCAAAATTTGTTTCTTATAATTAAATAATTTGCTTCTGCTTTTGTTTTCTTGTCTTTTTTTTTTTTTTTGATTTCTTCAGGAGGTATTTCCTAAGGAGTGATACTTGGAGGAAAGGGATGTGTGATTTTGCTATTTTCATTGTGTATCTCCATATTCTTTTCCCAGGATTTTTCTAATGTAGTGATTCTCTACTTATGATCTCTGGACCAGCAGCATCAGCATCACATGGGAACTTGTTAGAAATGTAAATTCTCAGGCCCCACCCAGACCTACTGAATTAGAAGCTCTAGGTAAGGGCCTAGCAATCTGTGTTTTCGTTAAAACGCGCATGCACACACACACACGCACACACACACACACACAAACACACACAAAATCTGCTTTTTGTTAAATTATTCCTGCAGGATGATTCTGATGCATGTTAAAGTTTGAGAACCATTGTTCTAATGTGTAATATATTGATCAGTTATGAAAAAGATCCCATTTGGCCACATATTTCATATACTGAGGTATAACTGTATTTTTACTAATTGTATTATATCTCTTGGAAAGGTGCACTCATTTGCATTCATTCGACAAACATTTACTAGGCACCTACTACGTGCTTAAGAATGAGTGCTTGGGGCTTCCCTGGTGGCGCAGTGGTTGAGAGGCGCAGCCTATCATCACAGGTAAGTGGTTTAAAAAAAAATAACAATGTTTCTAATACTACATTATGAATATAACAGTAATATTCTATGTCATAAAAATTTTATAATGATTCATTCATTAGTGTATAGGTTGGGCTACCATGAAGCAATCGTACTGATTACATTAGGCTTCCATAAAGCAGTCATAGTGCTGCTTCTTCATTATCAATACATGAATTGTTATATCTGTATAAATATGAATTTCTTTTTCACATTATCTTTTCATTTTTGATGTCCAGGGTTAGTAATATAGATAACATCTACCATGTTTTGTATCATATAAGACAATATTGATGTAGGTACTGACAGATGATTCATCTTGCAAACAGATGTAAACGTACGGTATTGATAAATACAGTACAGTATTGTACCTATATTTTCTCTTCCTTATGATTTCCTTAATAACATTTTCTTTTCTCTAGCTTACTTTACTGTAAGAATACAGCATATAATACATATAATATACAAAATATGTGTTAATTGACTGTTTATGTTATAGGTAAGGCGTCCTGTTAACAATAGGCTATTAGTAGTTAAGTTTTGGGGGAGTCAAAAGTTATACGTGGATTTTGATTGTGTGGGGTTTGGTGTTCCGAGCCCCCATGTTATTCAAGGGTCAGCTGTACTATTTTTCATTTTTATGAAAATACGTAAGATCCTTTTGAAACTTATTTTATTCAACATTGTTTTTTGAGATTGATCCATGTTGATACAAGCAGGTCTATAATGCACTGATGAATTTTATTACAATGAATGAACAGTCAGCAAAGTTCATTCACCCATTTTCCTCTTAATAGAACTTTAGAGAAAAGCTATTTACTTTTTTTTTCTTTTAAAATAGTGATGCGGGCTTCCCTGGTGGTGCAGTGGTTGAGAGTCCGCCTGCCGATGCAGGGGACACGGGTTCGTGCCCCGGTTGGGGAGGATCCCACATGCCGTGGAGCGGCTGGGCCCGTGAGCCATGGCCGCTGAGCCTGCGCGTCCGGAGCCTGTGCTCCGCAACGGGAGAAGCCACAACAGTGAGAGGCTCGTGTACCGCAAAAAAAAAAAAAAAAAAAAAAGTGATGCAATTAATATTTTAATAGATTATTTCAGCAATATGAAGAAAATGTGTCTAGATCTCTCCCTTCCCCTATCCTTCCCTCCTTTCTCTTTCTCTCAATTTCAACCAAAAAGCACACAAATTATTTCAAAACACCTGAATGAGAAGGAAAGGAGAGTCCAAACAATAACTAAAGAGAACCTTGATGGGCTTGAAGACCTCCCTGGGCTGCCAAGAAAATGAGCAAAGATGTCTCTGGGGCTCACAGCAGACACATGGGATTGCAAGACTAACATTCTCAAAGGAGGGAGGAAACAAAGAGTACTACTATTTGGAGTAGAAATATCCCTAGGGAACTCATTCTAAAATAGGAGAAAATCCTAAGGTACTAGCCAAATCAAAGTTCCACTCGTTTGAGCTCTTTAGAGACACAAAACAGGTTGATTCAAAACACCTTCTGATAACTCCCAGGAAGTTGTCTTGTTCCACTGAGAACAGGGGAGAGCAGAGACACTAGTTCTAGCACCAGAAAACCAGCAATACTACAGACCAACACCAGAGGGAGGAAAAGATTACAAACTCCCGAAAAAGAAACTAATTGGGAAGGTACATACATACAAGCTCAGAGAAGATGCCTCTTCATACAATGTTTGAGAGGCTCCCAGAATTTTTAGTAGAGCTGATTGGTGAAGGTCTTCCCCTTATGAAGCCAGTCTAAAGAACTGGGAGAGGCAGCGGCTTTTTTCAAATCCCAGCAAAAAATAACAAGGGATATGAAGAAATGGGGAAACATAGCTCAATCAAAGAAATAAAATAAATCTCCAGAAACTGACTCTAAGGAGATGGAGGTTCATGAATTACCTGACAAAGAATGAAAACAGTCATCTTAAAGATGCTTAATGTGCTGTGTTCAAGAGAACACAGACAACTAAAGAAAATCAGGAAAATGATGCACGAACAAAATGAGACTATCAACAAAGATAAAGTGTAAAAAAGAAACAAACAACTTCTGGTGAAGAATACAAATGGGAAAATTCATAAATATGTGGAAATTAAACAACACATCACAAACAACCAATGCATTAAAGAAGAAAACACATGGGAAATTAGAAAATATCTTGAGACAAATGAAAATGAAAACACAACATATCAAAACTTATGGGATGCAGCGAAGGCAGTACTAAGAGGGGAGTTTGTAGTGGTAAATGCCTACATTAAAAAAAGAAGAGAGATCTCAAATCAACAAGCTAATTTTATATCTCAAAGAACTAGAAAAAGAAGAACAAACTAAACTCAATTAGCAGAAGAAAGGAAATAACAAATATTAGTGCAGCATTAAAAAAATAGAGACTAGAAAAAAAATCAATGAACCTAATAGCTGGTTTTTTGTAAAGATCAACAACATTGACAACTCTTACCTAGACTAAGAAAAAAAAGACTCAAATAACAAAAATATGACATGAAAGAACAGACATTACAACTGAAACCACAAAAACAAAAAGAATCCAAAGAGTCTGCTATGAACAATTATACATCAACATATTGGATAATCTAGAAGAAATAGATATTTTTCTAGAAATATACAACATACCAAGACTGAAGCATGAAGAAACAGAAAATCTGAACAGACCTACAACTAGTAAGGAGATTGAATCACAAATCATAAACCCCCTGACAGAGAAAAGCCCAGAACCAGATGGCTTCCCTGGAGAATTTTACCAAACATTTAAAGAAGAATTAACACCAATCCTTCTCAAACTCTTCCAAAAAACTGAAGAGGAGGGAACACTTCCAAACTCATTTTATGAGGCCAGCATTACCTTGATACTATTGATAAAATGAGATGAAGATACTACAAGAAAACTACAGACCAATATCCCTGATGAATACTGCTGTAAAAATCCTCAACATAATACCAGCAAACCAAATTCAACAACACATTAAAAAAGATTATACACCATGACCAAGTGGGATTTATTCCTGGAATGCAAAGATGGTTCAACATATAAAAATCAATTGATGTAATACACCTCATTAACAGAATTAAGAACAAAATCCACGTGATCATTTCAATTGATGCAGAAAAAGCATTTGACAAAATTAAAACCTTTTCATGATAAAAAAAAAAAGTCCAAAAAATTAGAAGGAAATCATCTCAACATAGTAACGGCCATATATAAAAAGTCCACAGCTCCACAGACATAGAAAACAAACTTATGGTTACCAAAGGGGAAGTGGTGGTGGTGGGGGATAAATTAGGAGTTTGGGATTAACATATACATACTACTATATATAAAATAAGACCTACTGTGTAGCACAGGGAACTATACTCAATAATTTTTAATAACCTATTAGGGAAAAGAATCTGAAAAAGAACATACATACATACATATATATATATATATATATATATATATATATTTGAATCACTTTGCTGTACACCTGAAACCAACACAACATTGTAAATCAACTATACTTCAATTAAAAAAAAAAAAAGGCCACAGCTAACACATAGTCAGTGGTGAAAACTGAAAGCTTTCCCTTTATGATCAGAAACAAGGCAAGGATGCCCACTCTTGCCATTTCTGTTCAACATAGTGCTGGAAGTCCTCATCAGAGCAGTTAGGTAAGAAAAAGAAATAAAATGTATCTAAATTGGAAAGGAAGAAGTAAAACTATCCCTGTTCACAGAAAACATGATCTTATATGTAGAAAACACTATAGACTCCACAAAAAACCCCCGACTAGAACTAATAAATGAACCCAGTGAAGTTGCAGAATACAAAATCAACACATAAAAATCACTAACAATGAACAATCTAAAAAGGAAATTAAACAATCTGATTTACAGTAGCATCTAAAAGAATAAAATACTTAGGAACAAACTTAATGAGGCAAAAGACTTATACACTGAAAACTGCAAAACATTGCTGGAAGAAATTAAAGAAGACACAAGTAAGTGGAAAGACATCCTGTGTTCAGGGAGTGGAAGATTTAATATTGTTAAGATGTCCATACTGCCCACAACAATCTACAAATTAATATAACAGCTATCAAAATTCCAATGGCATTTTTTTTGCAGAAATAGAAAAAAAATCCTAAAATTCATATGGAATCTCAAAGGACCCTGAATAATCAAAATAATCTTGGAAAAGAAAATCAAAGCTCAAGGCCTCACACTTCCTGACTTCAAAACACATTACAAAGCTACATTATTCAAAATAGTATGGTACTGGCATAACGACAGACATAGAGACCAATGGAACAAAATAGAAAACTGAGAAATAAACACTCACTATGATCAAATTATCTTCAACAAGGGAGCCAAGGCTAAACAGTGGTTAAAGATAGCCTCTTCAACCAACAGTATAGGGAAAACTGGATATCCACATGCAAAAGAATGCAGCTGGACCCTTAACCTTATACCATATATAAATATTAACTCAAAATGGATTAAATACCTAAACATAAGACCTAAAACTACAAAACTTATAGAAAAAAACAAAAGAAAACGTCATGACATTTGATTTGGCAATGATTTTCTGGATATGACACCAAAAGCACAGGCAACAGAAGCAAACAGACAAAATGAGACTACATCAAACTTAAAAACTTCTGCATAGCAAAGGAAACAATCAACAGAGTGAAAAGGCAACCTAGAGAATGGGAGAAAATATTTGCAAACCACATATCTGATAAGGGGTTAATATCCAGAATATATAAAGAATTCCTACAACAAAATAATCCAATTAAAAAATGGGCAAAGGGTTTGAATAGACATTTCTCCAAAGAAGATATACAAATGGCCAATAAGCATATGAAAAGATACTCAAATTTACTATCAGTGAAATGCAAATCAGAACGAAATATTACCTCACATCGGTTAGGATGGACACTATCCCCCTTGCCAAAAAAAAAAAATCCCAAAAGCCAAAACCCCAAAACCCCCCAAAGAGAAAATATCAGTTGTTAGTATGTGGAGAAACTGGAACCCATGTGCGTTATTAGTGGGAGTGATGTAAAATAGTACCACCACTCTGGAAAACAGTATGGAAGTGCCTCATAAAATTAAATATAGAACTACCACATGATCCAGCAATCCCACTTCTGGGTGTATAGCCAGAAGAATAGAAAACAGGATCTTGAAGGGATATTTGCACTTCCATGTTCATTGCAATATTATTCACATTAGCCAAGAGGGGGAAGGAAGCTAAATGTCCATCAATAGATAAATGGGTATGGAAAATGTGGTATATACATACAATGGAATATTATTCAGCCTTTTAAAAAGAAGGAAATACTGTCATATGCTACAACATGCATAAATCTGTACTAGTGAAATAAGCCAGTTCACCAAAAAATAAATACAGGATGATTCCACTTATATGAGGTATCTAGAGTAGTAAAACTCTTAGAAGCATAAAGTAGAATGGAGTTGCCAGGGGTTGGGGGAAGAAGAAAAGAGGAGTTGTTCAATGGGTACAGGGTTTCAGTTTTGCAAGATGAAAAAGTTCTGGAGATGTGCTGCACAGTGTGCATATAGGTAACACTACTGTACACTTTAAACGGTTAAGACGTTGTGTGGGGGGCAACAGAGACACAGAGACACATAAGGAAGACAACCATGTGAAGATGGAGGCGGAGATTAGAGCTATGCTGTCACAAAGCAAGCAACACCAAGAATTGTCAGCAAATACCAGAAGTTAAGAGAAAGGCATGGAAATAAACTATACTTCAATATAAAATAAAATTTAAAAAATAATAAAAATATCCAATACCGATTTTTAAAAAAGAGAGAGAGAAAGGGATGGAGCAGATTCTTCCCTAGATTCTTCAGAGAGAGCATGGCCCTTCCAACTCCTCGATTTTGGACTTCTAGCATCCAGAACTGTGATAGAATTGCTGGTGTTTTAACTCATTCTAGCTAGTGGCACTTATTGTTTTGGTAGTCTGAGGAAATTAATACAAGGGACCCATAGAAAAGAGCTTGAAGTGAGTGCAGACCCCCCTGTGTCTGGGGCTCCCAGTTATTCTGAACTGTTATTCTAGCCCCATATTCAGACTTCAAGAATTCATTAAAATTTTAGCTGTTCTCTTCTTATCCCCGTTTATGGTGGTTGCTGTTTCCTCCCATGCTCTGCCAAAGGCAAAACGGTTCCTGTGTCCCATCTCTTCTCAGAAGGGCTTGTCTTTGGAATTTCAGTTCACCTGATTGCCTTGTGAACTCAACTCTCTCATGGGCTCAAGAAAAGTTATGACTTTGTGGATTATCAGGCTTTTTCTCACATTAGAGTGGGAGAAATGTTCTCTTGCAGCTTTCTACATCTTAAACAGAAGCAAAACTCTCCTCCTATAGTTAATATGAACTTTTTTAGATTTAAGAGATTTAAAATTTTTGTATACACTACAAATGGTTTTTTATATAAAATCATGTCCAGAAAGCACTTTGCTTTATTTGCTCTGTTTATTAATACTTTTAATTTTTGACATAAATTATGTGTACTAAGAAAATGTTATCACTTTGATATTCAATGCCTGTTAAACTATATCTAAACAACTTGATTTCACAAATCTTTATCTTGGTATTTGTTTCCATTTTTGTCTTCATTCTATATATGAATGTGCAATACATATACTAGTGCTTTCTCCTCTGAATTGGATCCATGCTAATTCCTGATTCATGGTTTAGGTTTTCGTTTTTCAAAATAGTCCTTTTAATACTGATGTATCTAATTTTGGTTTTCAAACTTGCTACTTATATTTTGATCTGTCTGTACTAATACCACATGGTTACAAGGGCAGTTGTATTATATAGCACATAAAACTTTGGAAGTCAGTCTTTTCTTCTCGCGCTTTCTTCAGTGATTTTTTTTTTTTTTTTTTTTTTTTTTTTGCCGTACGCGGGCCTCTCACTGCTGTGGCCTCTCCCGTTGCGGAGCACAGGCTCCGGACGCGCAGGCTCAGTGGCCATGGCTCACGGGCCCAGCCGCTCCACGGCATATGGGATCTTCCCGGACCGGGGCACGAACCCGTGTCCCCTGCATCGGCAGGCGGACTCCCAACCACTGCGCCACCAGGGAAGCCCGGAAAGCATTATTTCTTAATTGCACATTGACAGCATACCTGAAAATATGAAGTGTTTGATAAATAGTAATCAAATGAGTATAAATATATACTGACATTTTGAGAAAGTCTCAGCTTAAATGGGATTTTTCCCATTATGTCAAAACTACTTTGATTTCTGTATAAATAAAACCTTTAATTATTTTATATTCAGCCACATTAAGACAAATAAACAATATTATATTCAACTAATTAAGCCACTTAAGCAATTCTATACATGACTAATTCATTCATTCATTCAACAAATATTTATTTAGTACGTTCTATGAGCCAGGCCCTGTTCTAGGCACTAGGGTTACAGCAGAGAACAAAAAAGACAAAGCAAATCACTCTGCTCTCATGCAGCTTACATTCTAGAGCTGGAAGAAAGAAATAGACAAGATAAATAAGGAAATTACATGGAATGTTATATAGTGAGAAGGAGAAAAAGAAAGCAAGAAAAGGGATTAAGAAGGATGTGTGTGGTGGCCAGGAGGGAGAGTTGGGAGTTAGGTAGTGAAGCTAGTGAAGATCTCACTGAGGAAGTGACCTCTGAGTCAAATCCTGAAGGAGGTGAGGGAAAGTGCCACATGGTTTCTGCAAGATCATTCCAAGCACAGGGAACAGTACCAGCAACCCTAAAACAGAGAGAAGGCTGAAGCAGGTTACCTGGTGAAGAGTAGTAGCAGATCAGGTCAAAGAAGTAAAGGGTTTTTATTAGTAAGATAGGAAGCTACTGGAGTTTTGAGCAGAGTGACTTGATGTTACTTCTGTTTAACAGGATCACTTTGGCTGCTGTGTTAATAGGTTGAAAGGGGCAAGGGTAGAAGAAAAAAGATAATAAGTTAGGAGGTAGTGGTAGAGGTGACTGGACTCTGCCTGTATGTTTAGGGTAGAGTCAACAGGACTTTCTAAAGGATCAGATGGTAGGTGTGAGAGAAACAGAGGAGTCAAGGATAACTCCAAGGCTGAGAAACAGGAATGATCTAATTGTCTGTTACCGAGATAAAAAAACTAAAAAGAAGTTTGATGGGAAGGAAGATTAGGTGTTCAATTTTGAACATGTTAAGTTTGAGATGAATGTTAGACATACAAATGGAAATGTTAAGTTGGCAGATGTATATACAAGTCTGGAGTTCAGAGGAGAGGTCCAAGCTGGAGATTAAAAATTTTTTAGTAATTACAGTATTAAAATTGTTAGAGTAGATAAGAGAAATGGGTCTAGGTAGAAAAGAGATAAGGTCCTAGGATTGAGCTTTAGGGCACTCCAGTGTTTAGAGGTCAAGAAAATGAGAAGAAACCAACAAAGGAGACTAGAAGGAATAGTCAGAGAAATAGGAGGAAAGCCTGAAGGGTGTGATATACTGGAGGCCGAGTAAAGAGAATGTGTCCAGGAAAAGATAAGTGATTATCTAGGTCAAGGCTGTACAATTATTTAATGACCACACATCCAACTTAGTACATATGTACACATTTCTGAATTATCTTAATATTCTAACCTCTATATTCATTAATGATATTGGATAAAAATCTCATTGACAATCAGGATTTATTTACTAAACAGTACATAAAATATTACAATAGAATATATTAGCATACATGTGTATATGTATGAAGATATATTTTAAATTTATTTTTCAATCTAGAACAGCATTTCCTGAAACCCTATTCCAAGGGTTATGAAGATTTTATGAGTCAAAAAGAGTTCTGGCCACACATAGGTTTGGAAAATGCTTATTTGCATTATAAATTTCCAAAAAAATATGACATTTTCCAAACTTATATCATTATAGAACCCTTTTGGTTTACGAAGTGTCTTTTAGCTGTATCAGCTATTCTGAGTAACACAGTTTGAGAAATATCAAGTTAAAAGCCTGGACAATTTTTTTCGTCCTCACTGTAGCAAAATTTGTGTCAGCAAAGTTGTTGGGGGATATTTTCTTGCTGCCACTTCAGCACTTTTAATGAAAACAAGAGCTCTCTGCTTCTGTAACACTTATGCTAGAAGATATGATGACCTTTGCTTTATTTTTACACTGATAGTTCTGTCTGTTCTCAGGTTTTCTACTGTTACTCATCAAATGCCAAAATGAAGAGTTGCTTGATTTCTTTAAAAATAAAGTTCCATCAAATAAATAAAATGTGCAAAGCAAAATCAGTACATTTTAAATTAGAATAATGTACACTTATACACGGTTAGAAAAATGTATACTTATAGATTAAACATAACCCAATATGATCGATTAACCAGCAACATGTTATACATAAAGCTTTTGGTAAAATTACTTTCCCTTTATGCGAATTGTCCACCTTAATGGTTCTGTGGTGTTATTAGTTTCCCCATATTCTGACTTTGAAATATGTGGAACATAAATGATTTTTTTTAAATCCATGTTTTCCTCATTTTCCTAAACGTCTAATGTTCATTTAGTTCCCATCCTTCAACCTGAAAAATGGGGCAGGGCAGAAGATGTGACTTCCAAAAGTACTGTTTATCTCCAGGTCAAAGATAGAAAGGAGAAAGGTACAAGCAAGAAAAAGCCAAATAAAAGCACATTTTGCCAGTGCAACACCACTTAGCTAAATATTCTCTCCTTTTGCCTCAAAATGCCAGCTTTGTTTAATGAAGCACGGCGAAGTTTACTGGAAGGTCTGCAGTCCACACCCACTCACATCCCCCACTTTATCTCTGGCCTGCACTATCTCCACAGTTCTCAGTTTTGTTTTGTTTTCATTCATTTCATTTATTTGTTTTAAATGACAAAAAAAGACAAAACAGAATTCAGGAGGTATACTTCTCACGAACACAAACACATGTCTTGGGACTTCCCTGGCGGTCAAGGTGGTTAAGACTTCGCCTTCCAATGCAGGGGGTGCCAGTTAGATCCTTGGTCTGGGAGCTAAGATCCCACATGCCTCGCAGCCAAAAAACAAGAACATGAAACAGAAGCAATATTGTAACAAGTGCAATAAAGACTAAAAAAATGGTCCACATCAAAAAAAAAAAATCTTAAAAAAAAAAGACATGTCTTACTGCATATTGTCCCATTTAACTTCACACGTACACAAGGTAGCTCTAATTTTGGTTACTATTGGGTTGGCCAAAAAGCTCATCTTACGGAAAAACCCAAACGAACTTTTTGGCCAACCCAATGTATTGGTGAAAGATTTCTTGAAGTCTAATTCACCTACTTAACTCCCAATCCTCCACCCCAATTCAGTGGTTGACTGTATAAAAACTTCTTTTTTTCCCTAGTTTTATGGAGATATAATTGACATATAACCTTACATTAGTTTAAGTTATACAACACAATAATTCGATCACAATAATTTGATATATGCATATATCACAAAAAGAAAAACCTAACTCTAAGCCTCCAATTATCTATCTTAAAAGGAAGCCACAACCACTGGAATCTCATACTACCTCATGAGTAGGAGAAATTAGAGTAACTGATGTCCTCGTTGGTATCTTTGACAGCAAACTTTCAAAAATATCAGATTACTAACTTTGAATCAACCTTGGAAATGTCCTAAACACAACAGAAGCAGAGGCTGACAGCTATGACTGTCATCTCTCAGACACAGCAGAAGCTTTATTATGGATAGACTGTGTACATTTTATACCAGTAGGAAATTTCCTAATACAGAAAGCAAGTTTTTTCTATAAGAGTAATCTCACAAGTTCTTATAGTTAAACCAAATAGGTTTTCTGGGTCCCTACATAAGACTCAAATGTCTGTGACCTGTGCCACAGGACAAAGTTCATGATTCGAGTCCAATTATCATTTCTGAGCAAGCTAACTCTTTAACTAGTCAAACTTACAATCTGCCTTTAGTCACTATGGAGGCCCTTCTATATATTAACTTTACCCAGTTTAATGCTACTATTACATTCACTTTGTTTTCTTCTCTTTATATGTCTTCATCCCTTTGCACTATACGTGTTTTTAGAAGCTACTTCAAATATTTAGAACAAAGCAAGCTATAAATAAATTTAATTAACTCATCTTTTAAAGTCACTTAAAAATATTAGGTCCCCATAATTCGGTTTATAGGACTCATTGTCCCAAATGTGCACCTCTGTGAATACAAGTTAAATTCATTCACCTAATAAATATGTTCTAAGCACTTACATGTGTCAGGCACTGTGCTAGGTGCTGGGAAAAACACTGGTGAATAGGATGTCAGTCAGAGATAAGTACCATGGAGAAAAGTAAAGCAGAGAAGGGGAATAGGGATGCCATGGCGGGGGTGGGGTGAGGTTACAGTTTTAAATAAGATGTCAGAGAGAGCCTTACTGAGAAGGTGATATATCATGACCTGAAGGATCTGAAGATGAAGGATTAAACCACATAGATATCTGCCACATAGATATCTAACACAAGAGCATTCCAGGCAGAGAAGCAAAGTTTCTGAAGCAGAAGAAAGCTTTCTTTCTGAGGATCAGCTAGAAGACCAGGGTGGCTGGGACTGTTAGGAGATGACAGAGAACTAAAACAATATTTACGTTTACCACGTGGGATGCATTGTGAAATTTTCTGTTCTATGTACTTTCGTTTAAAAAAAAAATGCTGGTTACAACTTAGTCAAGCACTAAAGAATTAGTTCTTCCCCAATGAATTGTAATGTGCAACCCTTGGAAGAAGAAGCCATTACCTATTGTTCATGGATACTGTAAAAGTCACCTATTCCTAACTAATGCTATCACCAAAACAGTGGATATCTGTTTTTAGGGAAACAGTTGAATAAGTTAATGCCAGTGGCTTATTTAATCTTAAATCATTAAAGATAATTTAGGTACTCAGAGAAAGATAAATTGGCATTTTCTCTTCTAGCGACCATCAAACTCCCAGTTATGCTAACTATATTCTCTGGAACCTATCTCCACTGAGTCCTCAAACAATGCTAAACTAAGAGGGAGTTTTTTGTTTTTATTAGTCCAGAAATATAAAAGTAAAATAAAAAAAATTTAAAGGGAAAACATTTAATACCATCTTTCTACTAGTATGAGGTTAAACCAACCTTAAATGCTATAACGGTCTGGGTGTGAGAGTAGATGGTATTAGAATATTAAATAAAATACCCTTAGGGCCTATAGGTTTTCTCTGTGCTATGAACTAAAGAATAGTTCATTAATTAGACCAAAGTCAAACTGATATTAACCGTTCATTCCTTTGTCACAAGTAGCTGTATGAAGTGAAAAGACACATTGAGTCTCCTTAGAATCCAAATGCATGGAAAGGGATTAATACTGAAATGATACTCCTAGATCAGCGACTGCAACTCAAAGGGAAAAATGCGTTTTATTTAATGACCAAGTACACAAATACAGACACATACATTTATATATATGTATACCTATGTGTGTGTATATATATATATGACTAAAACAATATTTACTCTTACCATTTGGGATGAATTGTAAAATTTTCTGTTCTATGTACTTCCATTAAAAAAAAAAATGCTGGTCGCAACTTAGTAAACAAATTTTGCAAACCAGGTGTATCTTATAACACATAACTGCTCTATAGCATTATCAATGCTAGCTTATAATTTTAGGGAAATTTATAGTCTTCCTCCCTCTTAGAATTAGCCCACTGGAGTATTCTATGTACTCAAAGAAAACAAAAATTAACATAGCCTTGTTACCATGTATCCAGCCTGGACAGGTACATGCTTTCATTCTACTTAAATCACCTACCTTCCTAGGCCCAAGAGCTGAGAGAATAAGAACCATTAACTTTTAGGTTGAGGGTTCTTTTCCCTAAACCATGTAGCCTCTGAGAGCATAATCTGACCTTAAATATTTTTACCACTTCATCCTCATTTTCTTAGTGTTGACTGAAGTTTTTATAAGATACAACAAAAGGCCTGATTCTAAACTTATCATGCCAAGTTTACCCTTCTCTACCAATGAAAACTTATGGCCACAGGACATACACTCTTTTGGAAAGCACTGATTTCTTGGCTGTAGTCTAAAGGGACATAAGCAATATGAAAGACCCTAAAGGCCAAGGAAATTGAAATCAGAGAAAAGGATATAAAATGGAATGTATTAATGGATTTTAGTCCCTTTAAGCTTTTATTTTTGTGAGAGGGTTCAAAGGAGAGCTTAATACAGGTGAGACTTGAGGCTTTTGAAGAGGATCTAAGTCTTGATGAAGTTATTCAAACTCAAATCTTGAATGCATAATCATGGTAGGCCAGAGGGTCTTCAAAAAGTTGTACTGGGTGCTTTAAAACAAAACACAAAAAAATTCTACTAGCAAGTCTAATAAAAGTTTTTAAGGGTTTTGAAAAGCTATAACTCTTTGATCAGTAATTAATCAGATCACTAGATACGATGCTGAAAGAATAAAAGAAAACAAAAATAAGAAAAGGAAAGAAAGATTTTAAAAAGACATAGTGTACAGAATGGCTAAATATGTTCATTGGTTTATCACTTTGATTAACATTCTTCACTTCAAATTGCAACTGAATTTAAAGTTCTTACAGAACCACCATGGGCTGTAGTCAGATAAAATGATCTAATGATAATTTCCGGAATCTCTTTCACTGCTATTCACGATATTTTATTGTCTTAAAGGGCTTTTGATTTTTGAAAGCATGGCCAAATTATTTGTTGGATGAGACAGCATAAAATGAAGTTGATTTTGTGGGGTAGAGAAAGAAGCTAAATTAGGAATATCATGGTTTGAAACTGTTTAAACAGGGAGAAAAATTAACAGAGCCTTAGAATGGAAAAATTCAGACCACTTTGCAAGCTCAAATGAAAAATATACAGTAAATCTCACTGACTATTTATGCTCATTCTAACTTGTTTCTTTTACTTTACCTGCTCCCATAAACCTGCTTTTTTTCCAAGAAAAAATTAAGCTTTTAAAAATAAATAATAATAATAGCAATTTATATTTACTGAGTCTATATTTTGTGCCAGGCACTACTCTAAGCACTTTAGGTAGATTAATTCATTCATCCTCAAAACAATCCCATGAATTAGATATTACTATTATCCCCAATTTACACATGAAGAAACCAAGGTACAGAGAAGTTAAACAATTTCAGGTAGTTTACCTCGCTAGTAAAGAGTGGAGTCAGGATTCAAACTCAGGCCCTCCAGCTCCACAGCACCAAACTACACCCACTATTCTATGAAACTGGTTTCATTACACAAAATTTTCCAGAACTAGGGCTTTCTTTAAATCAGCATTGTGCTATGTCACAATCGTTCACTGCATATTCTGATTAGAAAGTGTAGTGATTAATTTAAGTTTCCCAACAGTAGTAATGTAGAACCAGTTTCAGATGTCACTACTCAGGAGTGACATCCTATAGGAATATCAAAGCAGTTTAAAAATAAAGCACGCCACTTAAATATTAATAGTGGTAGAGGATTATAGGTGACTTTACTCCTTTTGGGGGGGATATACACATATATTTTTTTCTATATCCTATTTTTTGTAAAGTGGACATGGATTACTTATACAATTTTTTAAAAAGGTTTTTTAAGCATGTCATCACCATTATTTGCATTAATATATACAATAAACTTATTAGATAAGTTTGTTTTTGCTCTATTTGAAGAGAAAAAAAATTCAAGGTAGAGTAGGCTTTATGGTAATAATGAAATAATAATAGCTATTATTTAATTAACACCTAATATAGGCAAATCTTTTACATACTCTTCAGCAAATTCCTATTTTATAGATAAAGAGATTGAGGCTTAGGATGAATAATAAACTTAATTAATAGAACAGCTAGTAGATATTGGAGCCCAGATTCAAATCTGTGTTTACTGTTCTAGAGTCCTTGCTCTTTCCACTGTACAATGCATGTACCCTCTCCAAATGCCAAAATAATGTCTTTTGTTATTAAACACACAGAAGAAATCTTTCTAAAATTTAGGTATTCTTAAATAGAAAATACTGAACATAAATTATTTAAGTTCAGTCAGGGTTATCATTTTGAATATCCATGACCACAGAGGTGTTCTCATCTAATCAAAAGAGCTCCAGGTGCTACAATTTTAAAATTAGTTGGTCCGCTTTCTGACTTCCTTCTTGTCCATACTTGTCAATGTGCCTGCCTCTAATAGGAGCACTTAGCCCACTCAGATTTGTTGCTTCTAGTACACTGTGGAGTTAGATACCAGTTAATTAAGCATGTTAGAACTGTGTCTAAACGTAAATAAACCGAGTAAGGACCTGAGAAAGGCATATAGATTTTGTGTCTTATAATTTGGGAGCTCAGGTAGTTTTATTTCCTGGTTATGAGTAACCTGAAGCTGGTGGGTGAATGACCGGTAGATAAGTTAGCTCTCAGTATTTAAATACAGGGATAACAGAATGTATACACATACTATAATAAACCACTTTATTGCATTATAATTTTTTTTTCAGATTTAAAAGATACCTTAATAATAATCTGGTACAATCTCCCATACAATGAGAAATACCCTCTACAACATTCCCAATGCTCAAACTCTGCTTAAGTGACCCTAATGACTTGGAGTTCACTGCCTCTTGACACAATCTGCTCCACTGTTGACTAGTTCTATCTATACCTTCTCTCATTTAGAACTAATTTTGGCCTCAAATACCAGAGAACAAGTATACTTCCTATGGAGTTTCTCCAACTCTTCCAAAGTCTTCTATTTTCTGAACAAAGTAGTCCCAGTGCCCTCAACCTAGAACATCACAGTTGTCCTTTTATATAATTACAAAATTGATTGAAAACAATTCTCTTGTTCTTCAAGGTTTCTCTAATAATTAATATACAAAAACTGATTGTTTTGTAGGTAATGGGTCTAGTTAATCCATCTTGGTCATACACAACTGGAATGCTAAGAAAAGCTTAGGGACCTAGCTCAATTCCAAATGAACAGCAATAACCTTTTCAGTTCTTCCTTCTTTTCCCCCCACCCAAAACAATGCCACAAAACAGAATCTTAAAAAATACCCTTAACCATATCTTGCATGTTACTAGATTTTAACTTTCTCATTCTCAGGCTTTTGTCTACCTTCACATCACTTGGACCCTGTGAATGATCTTAAAACTTCCAAAATTTTTCAAGCTATTCTAACTATTATGAATTACCCCATAACAGGCCTAGCTCTGAGGCCTTAAACTTCTGATTTTTTTTTCTCTTGCATTAGCTGGATATCTTCCTCTGCAGAATTTGTAGTTTTCACATAAAATGTATGTGAAAAAAATATATATATGTATTAAAAATATGTGAAATAATATATATACACATTTTAATATATACTGTATTATACATCTTTGTACATACACAAACACACAGGTATCTTCCCAATTCTATGTTCTCTACATATAACTTACATTCATCTATAAGTCACCTTTACCATATTCATCTTGACTTAGGAAAACACAGTCTACCCTTGGATTCAATTCATTGCTATCCATTCTCTTAGCAAGGATAAGAAGTCCCACTCTAGGCATCCTGCCCACTGGTTTCTTCCTGGTGGCCAGTAGTGATTAGTCCCACAGATCTCAAGAAGCAAAACATCATTTAATAGAAATGATTATATGCAAAACAGTCTGCCAAAGTGTGGTATAAAACACCTGGCATACCATAACCTGTTCTATTCCATTAATCATGACTCAGCCCCTAGATTAGTGACCTTCATTTTGCTTTTAACAAGATACACATCATGTATTTTATATGATAGTAGTATCATATAGGTATGTATCTTACATAGCCTATTCTCAAGCAAGTTTCAAATAAAATCCCTCCACTAACAAAATGTAGATTATTATATCTTTAAATTTCTTGTATAACTCATTTTACTGACCTACTACTGTTATTCCAAATTTCCCCCATAACAGAGAGAACAAGCCATTCTTTGAAATGTCTTAGGCCAGTTCCAGACATCAAGAACAAAGTGAAATAGTAACGATAAGATGTGTTTAAAGAGTAGAATCACTGAAGAGTAATTCAAATCAAATAAAGTCCATCCCATTCGGTAATAAGGAGAGGTTCAGAAGAACCATGCCAATGCAACACAAACATAGCTTGCAAACAAAGGTAACAACATCCATATCACCTGGGAAGGTCAGCCACACAGTATGAATTGTGTATGAGCACTGAATTCGGCAACACTAAGCACCTAATTTATTCACAAATTCTTACTATGAATAATAATCTAATGTCAAGGTTAAAAACCTATTAAAATATCACCAAACCTTTCATGCAGCTCTGAAATAAACTTAACTCACTTGTGCAACCCCACTCCCTCTGAACAGTGCAAATAATCATAAGGACAAAAGTCATAAGGAATAATAGTGGGCTCCCATAATTAGCCTAAAGCCTTGCTGTTTGTTTCTCAGTATTATAAAAATAAAAACATGTCCATAGTAAAAAAAAAATCAATCCATCAGAAGGAGAATACAGAAAAAATATGAGTCTTCTTCCTACTCTAGATTTCTAGTTTCATTCCCTGGGGGTACCTATGTCAGTAGTTCCTTATATATATAGATTTGAAGAAATTTTACAAGTATATACAGAAATATATGCTTTTAAAAACACAAATGAAAACATACTATACATACCATTCTGCATTGTTTTTCTCAGTTAACAATGTATCTTAGAGATTTTTCCATATCTCCACCTACAGATCTACTTCATTCTAACAGCAGCAAATACTACATTATATGAAGGCATTTATTTAACCAGATGTCTGTTGAGGGATGTTTAGGTTATTTCTAGTTTTTTTTTTTTTTAAATAATATGGTGATGAATATCTTTAAATACAAATTTTTGTGTGCAAGTGCAAATATATCTGAAAGATGAATTCCTAGAAGCACAGTCTATTTTTAGAAGTGAACAAATTCTAAACAAGAAGCCAGTTTATCTATAGAGGAGACCAGGAAAAACTATAAGTTTAATAATTAGTGATTAAAAGGTGCCTAATATTATTGCCAAGTTAGAAGTTAAAAGTTTTGAAAATTAAAAACTCCTCAACTAGGAAAGATAAAATAGAAGAAAGAGAGAACTTTTACCCCTGGGACAGAAAGATAAAAGGCCTGGAAAATGAATCATCTAAGATATTTTTTAAAAGAACAAAGAAGAAAAAAAGAAAAAAAGAAAATAGCATAAATAAGGTAGGATTTAAAAAAAAAAAGACATTTAGGGGCCTCTTTTCTTGCTTTAACCTAAGGCATAAAATAAAATTGGCTAGATTTGGGACAAATACTATTACAGAGCCAAACCTGGATGTGAGATGACCTAACGACTGCTTGAGGTCCCATACCTACAGGGTTGATATACTCCACCAGGCTCTAAAATGTTGAAAGGAGATCTCCCCCCCACCCCCCAAAGAAAACAGAGCAATAATCTTCCAGGAATAACATATCTTGTCAATCTCTTTAATTTCTGATCAATTTTACAGAGAAATAGTAACAATCGCCTCATATATACTGAACAAAGCGCAAACCTCTTTGGAAGGTCCAGATTAAAACATAATTTAAAGAGGTTCAGCCTATATTTTCAATCACAATCCCACAATTTTCTAGACCAATCCAGGGCTATTTCTCCCTAACATAAAACAGTTAAAAACTTACCTTTCCCAAAGTGCTAGGATTTGAATGCCAAAATACAATCTGATTCATGTTTTTGTCCATTAATGGTCCGTGGGTTTCTTTAAATGAAGTCCATGTTAGCGTCCACAGATCTCAGAGTTCTGCAAAACTGAAAACCTCAAGAATGTCAATGCACATACCCAAGTTACCACTTGGATACCAATTTATGATGAATATCAGTTATAATAATTATTATGAATATAGGCATTTAGATGTGCAAAATCAGTGGACATGACATCGAACAGCACATTGAGGTAGCAAAATTAGACTTTATGACATCAATATTAATACAAATCTAGAGGTACCAATTTTTTATGTATCCTAAAAGTGGCACCATAGTAAGAGCACACAAAGGTGGGGATGATTTGGATACCAACAGTTTCCAGAAATTGGGAAACAAGGTTTAAAGGCAGGCAAACTTTAAAAAATTAGATGTCTTCAATAAGGTATTCACATGCCTACTTTTAGTTTTCTCCAACCTATTTTTAAGAACACCTTAGATTGTTAAATCTAAAAATGCTTACTAGTTTCTTCTTTGTAAAGCAAACAAACAAAAAGCCTTAAATTCAGGTTTTCCTACTCCGTTATATCCAATCTAATAATAACATTCTAGAACCACTTAGGAGCTACTACCTCATTTGATAGCATGAAACCCATACACATAATCACCTCCCTAGATCTAGATCAATCACTGCATCTAGATAGTGATTCATGCCCAGATCTTACTACAAGCCTGATGTGTCACATGCACTTTTTTCCCATTTGAAAACCAAAAAGAATCTGGTTACAATACTTGTTCTTTAGGTCTATGCCTACTCTTTATTCCATTCAAGACACCTAAACAAATACTTTACAAAGGAAACAATTTAACCTTCAGGGATTCATTCTTTTGGAAGCCTCCTACAACTGTTTGGAAGGAGTTAACCTTTTGTGTACCCACCAGGTGAAACCTCTGACTGGATTTTTATAGATTACTATTTTCATCTTTGTTATGAAATACTTCTCACTTATAGCTCAAATGTAAAAATACCTCAATTTAAGGAAGAAAACATTATGAAAAACAAAGCAAGTTCATATTACTGAAAAGAAAGCACTTAGAACACTAATTAGAAGCTCAGTGCTACAACTGCAGCTTATCATTTGATGGCCAACTCCTGTCTGGTATCATTCACCTGGAAGTTATTCCCAGAAAAGTAAAGGAACCTGAAAAAAGCCAAATTGATCGCCTTTCCTCTCTACCCACCCCAGAGAAAAATATTAAGACACATTTCTAAATTTCAATAACTACAAAACAATAACAACAATATCCCGAATCTCTACTGCACTGACATCCTCAAAACCACTGATTAGCAAACTAAGCTGGCATCACTTCTACATTCACAAGTAGGAGCACTGAAGTTCAGAAGTTCCCCCAGCTGATCCAGAATTGGGTTCGTGCGTTCATTAATTCATTCATTTGACAGCATCTAAAGATGCCTAATAGTGGCAAAGCACTGCCCTGGATTAAGAGATGAAAAGACGATGTCGCTGTCCCCTACTAGCAGAACAGGACGGGGGACGGAGTAGGAGGGAAATGAACTCTAGGTCAGCTCATCTCAGTGCCCAGGTTCCATCTCTTCACCCCCGAGCGTCAACACTCATGAGCCTGTGACCCCCAGCCATGACCGATTCCTAGAAGACTCAGCCTGTATTTCCTCAACGACCTCGGCCCTCACGACCCCGTTCCCAAAGTTCCTCGTATCCCTGTCTCTCCAGGGAGTCCCACGCCAGGAAGCCTTTCCTTCAGACCCCACCTCATGCGAGATCCACGTTTCCCCGCCCGAGCTTGGAGCTTCTAACAATCTGAGCCCCCAACCCCAACTTTCACCCTTGCCCCGGTCCAGGTTCGGCCCGCAGGTTACCTGCCTGGGATCCGTGGTTCCAGGATGACCACGGACGCCCCGCCCCGCCCATCGCGACGCCCTCCACAACCAGGTACCGCCTCCAGGGCGTAACTTCCGGGTGTCGCGTCCGGCCCGAACTCCTCCCGGCGCCGCAGTCCCGCTAAGCACCTGACGCCGCTAGTTGACGCCACTTCCGGCCTGTTCCTCGGTTCCCCTGGGTTCCAGGCGCTCTCCCATCCTTGTTTACGCGGTTTTTTCTGCTTGCTTTCCTAAACTCCGGCTATGTAGCCCAGCCTGGAGAAGAGCATTTTTTTTGTTTTTCAAACTTCTTTGCCAACTTCTGCAGCCTTCCCTTAGACGATCACTTCCTTCTGCTCCTTCTGTACTTTGAACTCATCACTGTTCTCTGGACTTGTCAGGCCGCTCGGAGAATCACAAGGTTTTCTCAATGTTGCTCAAGTGATGCTGCCTCTCACTTGTAACGGTATTACCTAGGCAAGTTACTTAACCTCTCGGTGTCCGTTTCCTCAAGCGTGAAACAGACAATATTAGTACCTAGAATATAAGGTTGGTGTGTGTATTACTTGAGATAATATATGGAAAGCGCTGGCATAGTGAAAGCATTCAATGAGTGTTTATTACAAACGCTCTCTGGTTTCCTGTTGGAACATGCAGATGGTAAAGGAGCTTGGAACCGATTTTCCTCTTATCCTCAGCTTTTAATTAAGTGATTAATTAATGATGCTTGGTACTTCTGAACTGTGAGCTCCTCCAGACAAAGATGGAATTTTGTATAAGAATCCGTTTTGACGCTCCTTGAAATCACCTGCTTGGTTATTGTGCTAGGTACTGAGGGAAAGATGAGTAAAACCCAAGCCCTGCCCTCAAAAATATGGAGATGCATAGTAAGTTATTATGGGAGGAAGAGAGTCAACCCAGGAAAAAACAGATGGGACCAGCTGAGCTGAGGATTTATCTTTAGAACAAAAAAAATTCACAGAATGTTAGAACTGAAAAGAACTTTAGAGGTAATTATTTAGTCAACCTCTTGATGTTACAAGTAAGGAAAATTGGATCCAGAGAAACAACTGACCAAAAGTCACAATTAATGGCAGGGCTAGGACCAGAAGTAGAGTCTAAAAATACTCACTACCTTCCTCCATTTCCAAAATATGCCTCAAGGTGTTAATAAGGTAAAAGCAGATTCACTTGCAAAACCTTCACTCTCAAGTGAAAAGGACTAGGGAAATCCCAGTCCAAGAGAGACAAGAGCAGTGGAACCCAGCAGTTGCCACAGGATTCTGATGATCGTGTGAATGTTCTGGTCTTGACACTGCTGGGTTCATTTCAAACACCGTAGCCCCTTCTCCCCTGGCAAACTTCTTATATTTACCCAGAAATGAGGGGTTAAGTATCAATTCCTGTGAGCTCTACCTTCAGTTTTAACTGGCTGGACAGGCATAAGTAACGGATTCAAGCAGTTCCTGAGGGTAAACATAAATACTGTGAATACACTGCCAATAACATGGCACAACTTTATTTAGACTTCTCTTTCGGACACGATTTCTCTTAAATATTCAAACTCTGTTTTAGGACTATGACAAAGTTAACATAGGTATTATTATTGAAATGTTGGTTATGAGTCTGTGTTCCAAATGACCAGGTAATCCCATAGACCCATAGAATAATATAGTTGGAATAGATGAAATTTAAGGTTTCTTCCAACTCTATCATTAAAAAAGGTAAATGATACTTTTTTTTTTTTTTTTTTTTTGCGGTACGCGGGCCTCTCACTGTTGTGGCCTCTCCCGTTGCGGAGCACAGGCTCCGGACGCACAGGCCCAGCGGCCATGGCTCACGGGCCTAGCCGCTCCGCGGCATGTGGGATCTCCCCGGACCGGGGCACGAACCTGTGTCCCCTGCATCGGCAGGCGGACTCTCAACCACTGCGCCACCAGGGAAGCCCTCAATGATACTTTTAATGAATCTGTGGTCCATTGGAATTAAATAATTTACTGAAAGTCACAAAATTAGACAATGACAGTTCTAAAGTCTAAGCCTCCTAATTTTATTCATTTACTCATTCGTTCAGGAGACACCAGGCCAGGCATTAGGGATACAAAGATGAATAAAATAACCCCCTGTCTTTGAGGAGCTTTCTATATGGTGAGGGAGACAGACCTTTTAATGAAAAAATAATTCCCAGTTAATGTTATCATAGGTCCATCTAGTGCCTTCATTCAACCAATGTTCTTTTCCCCCTTTGCTACCAACATACCATAACTTGATAAAAATCAGTATAAAATGTTTTAATCAAATTTTAAATCATTTGAACCATATATATATATATTTCTTTTTTCTTTATTTTTGGCCATGCCATGCGGCTTGTGGGATCTCAGTTCCCCAAGATTGAACCCAGGCCACAGCAGTGTAAGTGCCGAATCTTAACCGCTAGACTGCCAGGGAACTCCCAAGCCACATTTTTAAGAGTCAGACAATCACAGTTTACACAGGTCTTAGAGTCAGTTTGTTTGGGTTCTACGCCTAGCTCTGCTATTAACTAGCCATGTGATCTTAAACAAATCACTTCCCCTCTTAGCCTCAATTTCCTCTTCAAGGTCCTACCTCCAGTAAACCTTGTGTTAGTCAGTCTAGTAGAAAAAAAGACACATGCTATCTCCCATTGTGACCACTAGATGGCTTATTTGCTTTGCTTTGCTTTGCCCCTCTCCCCTCTCCTCTCTTCTCTCACTCTTCCTTTCTCCCTTTCTTTCTTTCTTGTTAGTTTCTCTAACCAAAGACATTAATATACCACCTATCTGAATAACCACCTATACTGGTAAAGATTGAGTATCCCAAGACTCTGGGAGAGGACAGTTCTAAAATGTTTGTTGAATGGGTGAAAGAAAGAGTGGAGGGGACTTCTCTGGTGGTGCAGTGGTTAAGAATCTGCCTGCCAATGCAGGGGACACGGGTTCGATCCTTCGTCCAGGAAGATCCCACTTGCCACAAAGCAACTAAGCCTGTGCGCCACAGCTACTGAGCCTGCACTTTAGAGCCCGCGAGCCACAACTACTGAGCCTACATGCCACAACTACTGAAGCCCACGTGCCTAGAACCCATGCTCCACGACAAGAGAAGCCACCACAATGAGAAGCCCGTGCACCACATCAAAGAGTAGACCCCGCTCACTACAACTAGAGAAAACCAGCGCACAGCAATGAAGTCCCAATGCAGCCAAAAATAAATAATAAAAAAATAAAAATTGAAAATATTGAAAAAAAACCCAACTAGCCTAATAATTTTTAAAATGGACAAGTATTGCTAAGGATTTGGAGAAATTGGAAACCTCAGACATTGCTGTGTGTATTGTATGCTAAATGGTGCCGAACAGTTTGGCAGTTTCTCAAAAAGTTAAACATAGAATTACCATACGACCAAGCAATTCTACTTCTAGGTGTATACCCCAGAGAATTAAACACACAGTTTACATAAAAACATGTACACGAAATGTTCATAGCAGCATTATTCATAGTAGCCAAAACAGTAGAAATAACCCAAATATCTACCAGCTGATGAATGGATAAACAAAATGTGGATATTCAACCATAAAAAGGAACGAAGTATTGATATATGCTACAACATGGACGGATCTTAAAAACAAAACATTATGCTAACTGAAGGAAACCAGACACAAAAGGCCACATATTGTGTGGGTCCATTTATATGAAATGTCCAGAATATGTAAGCCCATAGAGACAGATTAGTGTCTTTATTAGAGCAGATCTGTGTTTGCTGGGGATAAGGAGAAAGGGGAATGGTAAGTGGCTACTTAATGGATACAGGGTTTCTTTTTGTGGTCTTAAAACGTTCTGGAATTTGAGAGTGATGATGATGTACAATTTTGTGAATATACTAAAAATCGTTGTGTCGTACACTTTCAAAGGGTGAGTTGTGTAGTATGTGAGTTCTATCTCAATAAAAAGTTAATTATCCTTTAAAGAAAAGAGTACATCACTTGAAATTTAAAAGGAAAAAGAGTTTTTATGGATCAGAAAAAAGAACAAACATGAGTTAAGGGAACATGAATATCACCTGATTGACGACAGGTGCAGAATACAGAGAATCATTGCCATTGACAAACATGAAGAGTGTCCAGAACAACCCACGTAGTGAGAAACTAGAGATTGCTTCTCTTATGAGAAATGGTGGTACCTGAGGAAGAGCCTAAGAAGAGCAGGCTGGGACAGACTTGTTAGCATATTTAAATATTTGATGAAAGACTGTTCTAAGTAAAGGAAGACAGTGTATAGCAAAAGTAGAATCATGGAGTAATTACTTTTGAGAACAAAAGTAGAATCAGGGAGTGGAAAGTCCTAAGGAATAGTGCAAATTTTTAGCAAGCAAAAATGTCTACCATGCAGAGTACTGAGCTCCCCATCATTGAGAGCATTCAAGAGAGGTGGGTAATCTTGTGCTAGGAATGTTGTTGAGGCATTCCTATATTTGAGAGAATATTAGACTAAATAAGCTAGAGCATCTCTCAAATTTATATATATGTAGCTTTTTTCTAAATGGTGCCAGTTTGTCAGAAAAATCTGAAAAGGATTCTTATTAGCAGATGAAATGGTCTCTTCGGTAAAATGATATGGTGGGAAATCCGGAGAAAGATCTGAGAAAACATAAAGGTGAACTACAGCCTAATTGCACTTTCAACATGAAATGAAATTGGATGCCAGAGAATGCCAGGAGTGTCATAAAAGGTGCTACCCTGTTGAGAAGGGACATTTTTCGTACATGATTTTCAGTTCAGAAGTTGGCAGATGGCATTTAATGAAAAACTATTTGCAAACCTAAAGTGATAAGCAAAGCCCACTGGAAAGCTGAGAGGCTGAAACATGGGGAGATAGCAGTGAATGAATTCTCAGTTCGATTTTTGGCTGCATTCAACTCAAATTTTGTTGCAGCACATGGGCGTGATCTTTAAATATGCTCAGTAGTACATTGTTGATCTCTGACATTTCAGCTGGTGAAAATGATTAACACGTGACGGAGTCATTTTTGCCCTAGCTGGGTCTCCTTTAGAAATCCTGATGGCTTATCTTATTAAGATACTGAATATGTGTGTGCGTGGGGGGGGGGGGGTGTATCTCCAAGGCTCAGAACTTGAGCAAGCCACCTGAATTTATAAAAATTATCATTACTGATGGTATTGTATAGTGAAGAAATTATTTTTATCCCACCTCTCATTTCAGACACTAATATGAGCGGCTTTTGCCCTCAAGTGTCAGCCAACTTCACTGTGGAAGTGTGTACTCACTGCCCTTTTCTTCACTATATTAGTTACAATAGGTTTAAAGTCTTTAACAAACAGACCCAAATTTCTTTCTTTAGCCAGTAACAGTCCATGTTGGTTCCAGTCAGTGGGCCAGCTCTCCTTTACAGAATCATTTGAGAAGTCTGGCTTCTGCGGCTTTATCCTCCCTGGGAGGCTTGTGTCCATTTGTATCCCACAGTGAGAGGGGAAAGGACATTAAAGAGAACATGTGAGAGATTTTATCACTCCAGCTGGAAAGCAATATTTTGCATTCGTTCCAGAAAAACCTGATTGGTTTACCAAAGCAGTCTGCTCTGATGGCTTCATGTCACTATCAAATGAAGTGTTGCAACACCACACGTTGATTCCAGAGCTAAAAGATCACCAATGCAGGGAAAGCCAAGTTTAGATAGCTAGCTCTGTTTTACCATGAGTATATATTTACACGTTCTCGTACATAAAAGTTTTATATTTACATTCTTATATTTTTCTTTTAAGCTGTAATGAACTACTATTTTAATTGAAGTATAGTTGATTTACAATATTGTGTTAGTTTCAGGTGTACAGCTAAGTAATTCATTATATTATATATATATATACATTTTTTCTTCAGATTCTTTTCCATTATAGGTTATTACAAGATATTGAATATACTTCTTTGTAAACCTTATTTCTATTATGGTTTATTACCAGATATTGAATATAGTTCCCTGTGCTATACAATAGGACCTTGTTGTTTACCCACTTTTTTATATAACAGTTTGCATCTGCTAGTCCCAAACTCCCAATCCAACCCTCCCCCACCCCCCCTTGGCAACCACAAGTCTGTTCTCTGTCTGTGAGTTCTGTTTCTGTTTCATAGATAAGTTCATTTGTGTCATATTTTAGATTCCATATGTAAGTGATATCATAAGGTATTTGTCTTTATATTTCTGACTTACTTCATTTAGTATAATAATCTCTAGGTCCATGCATGTAGCCACAAATGGCATTATTTCATTCTTTTTTATGGCTGAGTAATATTCCGCTATATATGTGTACCACATCTTCTTTATCCATTCATCTGTCAGTGGACATTTAGGTTGTTTCCATGTCTTGGCTATTGTAAATAGTGCTGCTATGAACATAGGGGTATATCTATATTTTCGAATTATAGTTTTGTCTGGATATATGCCCAGGACTGGGATTGTTGGATCATATGGCATCTCTATTTTTAGTTTTTTTAGGAACCTCCATACTGTTCTCCATAGTGGCTGCACCAACTTGCATTCCCACCAACAGTGTAGGAGCGTTCCCTTTTCTCCACACCCTCTCCAGTATTTGTTATTTGTAGACTTTTTAATGATGGCCATTGAATATATTTCTTTTTCTTTTTTTCTTCTTTTTGGCTGCATTGGGTCTTCATTGCTGCACGTGGGCTTTCTCTAGTTGCGTTGAGCGAGGACTACTCTTTGTTGCGGTGCACGGGTTTCTCACTGCGGTGGCTTCTCTTGTTGCGGAGCATGGGCTCTAGGCACTTGGGCTTCAGTAGTTGTGGCACGTGGGCTCAGTAGTTGTGGCTCACAGGCTGTAGAGCACAGGCTCAGTAGTTGTGGCACACAGGCTTAATTGCTCTGCAGCATGTGGGATCTTCCCAGACCAGGGATCAAACCCATGTCCCCTGCACTGGCAGGCGGATTCTTAACCACTGTGTCACCAGGGAAGTCCTGATCAACTGATCTATTTGTGAATTGCAACACCATGACAGCAATGAAAATGACATATTTAAGAAGCAAAAGCAGTAACATGCAAATGATGTGGAAGTGCGTTAGTCAAGAGGAATGGCATCCTGCTAAGTAGCACTTGTTGGAACTAATGAGAAGACAATTTAAGAATGTAATAGTTCATCACAACGATCAAGAGACTGTCAAGGGGTCAAGTGGTCTGTAAACAACATCATGGTGGCACCTGCTATATTAGCTTGCTACACTGCCATAGATTGGGCCCATAAGGAGTCCAAATAGATTTAGGCAGTTTATTATTTACATAGACAGCAAAAGAAAGATCAGCATGGTATCTGCTACCTGTAGCCCTAATCCCACAGTATGACACCAAACAGGAGAGGCTGGGTGACAGATTACAGGAACTGTGGGGATCGCTGTTGCTGAGGAGCAGGGCAGGGTCCCCAATTGCATGAAACTGAGAATGAGTGCCCTCTTCAATTTTGCCCACCCTAATCCCTGCCTTGCTGAGGAGCCAACTCTAAACTACTGCCAAGCAAGTCAGGGAGGAGCTGAGTCCTGCCCAGATTAACGATAAAGAGACTAGATATTTCTCATTCTCGAGGTCAAGGAGACCTTCCCAACTACCCATGCGTAGAAAGACTCCTTGGGGGCCAAAAAGGGAAGGGGCACCACCGCATAATACGTGGCGTCAACCTTCCCATAGGCTTCTGCGCTAGAATCCATCTTGGCTAAGAGGTGCGCACGCACACGGGGAGGACACTGAGTTATACCAAATACGGACTCTGAGTCAGGCAAAGCAAGATGATTGGCCAGAGGAAACCCAGAAGAAAGGCCCCATATAAGTGATTTAAACTACCACAAAGGCGCGACTCTCTCTCTGAGCCCACCCATGTGTGTCTATTCACATGTACTTTTTTGCTCCTAATAAACCTTTTACTTGTTTCACTAAAAAAAAAATAGAATAAAATAATAATAAACTGCCAAGCAGTTTTGTAGACTTACACAGAAATTTGCAGCTGTACCCAAGGGGAGGGAGGTGCAAGGCAGAAAGTTCTGTGTTCAAATAAAACTAGGGAGATAGATGAGAAATGACCCGTGGCTGACTCCAAGATGTAGATGAGAAAAATGCCTCAAAACGGCTCCACACCATGCTGATCTCCACTTCCTCCAGGAGCAATTTCAGAACTGTTAAGCCTTGCCTACATGGCCTTTGTGGAGGTACTCAAAAGTTGTTAGGATGGACGGCAGAATTGTTCCCCTAGAGGCCGACATCTGAAAAGACAATACTGAATCTATTGCTTCCTACAGTGAGGGAAAGCTGTGCTGGTCATACATAGTCTCTCCAAGCAGAGCAGACTGTTGATCTTACATATAGTTTTTGGGCAAGGTTGAATTCAGGGATTGGCGAATTTTAGAGGCAGTAGAGATTGATGCCACTTGTAAGAGGCTGGTTGATGTTGAATGTTGGCACTCAGAAGCGTGTGCCCTGGGCTGTTTGTGATTGGCTGGCTATCAAAAGTGAGAGGCTGGGACTTCCCTGGTGGCTCAGTGGTTAAGAATCCGCCTGCCAATTCAGGGGACACGGGTTCGATCCCTGGTCTGGGAAGATGCCACATGCCGCAGAGCAACTAAGCCCGTGCACTCTACTACTGAGCCTGCGCTCTAGAGCCCGCGAACCACAACTACTGAGCCCATGTGCCACAACTACTGAAGCCCAAGTGCCTAGAGCCCGTGCTCTGCAACAAGAGAAGCCACCACAGTGAGAAGCCCGTGCACCGCAACAAAGAGTAGCCCCCGCTCGACGCAACTAGAAAAAGCCCACGCGCAGCAACAAAGACCCAATGCAGCCAAAAAAAAAAAATATATGAGGGGCTGTCCTTGATAGGTTGTCCTTGTCGGATTAGATGGGTTCTGACTGCTACTTGTTTTCAGGGCTTCAAGGCAATGGGTACTTTCCTAGGAGTAGGAACCTGGTTTTATTTTCAACAGGTAAAAGAAAATCTATGAAAATAATCCTTAATCTTTGCTAAAATTGGTGAAACATTAGTGAATAAGACCGCTCCATTGTTTTTTTCTCTGAAACTTCCAGACTGCCTTCTAGCCCCCTGATGGACTGTGGAGACCGCCTGAGGCCAACTGCATCTTTAAAAACTTTGTCCCAGCCTGAACGAGGCTTTATTTATCTTTAGTCTCCTGCCTACAGCCTAGCACATAATAGGTGCTCAATTGGTGGTTGAAGTATTGGAAATCACAATCTTTAGGAATGGCAGAAGAAGAAAGAAATGGAAGGATTGGGCAGACAGGAAAGTTGAAGGTTTCACTAGGTCGCTGTATGACGGTTCTGTAGATATTTGATATTAGTACCATACCCATTTAGGTGAAATGAATGATTTGTGTATTTTATGTGTTCCAGGTGTGTGTCATATCACATAATTGTGAGGATCCCAGATATCCGTCCCTGTTAAGAAGGATCGTGTAGATGAAAACTGTGATGAGGACACAGCTCCACCAACTTAGGGAACCTAGAACTTGTCCAGAGTAGCCAGCCCCTCTGGGCCAGCGGTTTGCAAATCTCGACTTGCTGGCAATGCCACTCATTTTCCATCGTCCTCCCTGATCTACTTTGTGCTGGGAGCAGGACAAGAGCCAACAAAGAGGAGGAGACGACAAGGATCTGCAGAGCGCGGGGCTGTGGTCCGGGGAAGGAGGAGGTCTGGGATGGATGATGGGCATCGGTGCCCTGGAGCGGCCCGGGGGGCGGGAGGCGATGCCGAGCTCACATTGGCCCAGCGGGTGCCCCTCCTCGCGGGGCCGGCCCAGCGCCCAGTGAAAGTGATATCGCCCTGAGGCCATGAGCTGAGGCGACCTCGGCGACTGAGGAAACATGGCTGAGTTTACGCGGCTGCAGAACTGCCTGGCGCTGATCCGCCTACGAAACCCGCCTGTCAACGCGCTCAGGTAACGGGCTCGGCCGCCTTCAGCCCGGGTACAGCGAGCAGGGTCTTAGCCGCCTGCCTGCAGTGGAGGCTTTGACTCTCCCCTGCTGGTTTAAACGGAGAGAGACACTGACACGGATTAAACCTGGGCATATGCCAGGGCCTTTTACATTGGTTAGCTCAGTTCCTGTTTGCAGAGAACTATCTCACTGGTAAGGAAACCGAGGCTGAGAGGCAGACAGATGGCTACGAAGCGGGGAGCTGGGATGGATCGGGTCTGTCCGTGCTCCCTTCGCGCTGGACTCTTCTGCTTGCTTGCAACTTTGACTTCTCAGCCGTACTTTCTATTCCAAAGGTCTTAGTGCAATGCTGGCTGGACCTTGATCCTTCACTTCCCAACCTCGAGTCCAGGCCACCCTTATAATGTGTGACTAAAAGTTTTAGGAATCCAACAATAAAGTGGCTTCACACTGTTAAAAATAAAGATCCCCTTTAATGCCAACACAGTGAGTAAAAGAGGATTGTGTCCTGGCCCAGATGTGCAAAGGTATATCTCTTGGTCTGTTCTAAACCTTAAGGTCTTAGTGCTTCCATGGAAGATCCATGTTGGGTTAAGCCCATATCAGAATAAGCCTATTAAATGGCATTTTCTGAAAAACTACTGTGGAGTACCTTCCTTGTTAAACTTGTAAAAGCATTACTTTTTAAAAGTGAGATTAACGCTGCTCTTTTGAAAGTTAATGACGTTATATAGGTTTGGTTCTCTTAGATATCTGAAAAAAGTATAGTGATACATCAGCCTAGGAAAGAGTCACCTATCCACAGGGAGTAGGATTAGAAGAAATGATAATTTACAGAGAACATATAAAGCATAAAGAGAAAGACTTTTGGTCAAAATCCTTATCACATGATGCTGGAGCAAAAAGAGACTGTAATGAGAAGACATACTAATTTTACCTGAATTTTTATCCTACTATCGTCAGATTTGATTTTATCATTAACACTAATATAATTATTTTAATATAAAATTTTGCATTTAAAAATATAAAAAATCAGAAATAAAATCATTCAAGGATGATAATGTCCACTTACTTGCCACTCTCAGAAGAAAGCAAAATATTTATTATTTTGGCTTTGATGAAGAAAAACATGAGTAATATGATTACATATCAGTTTTGAACTTGACTGTATTCCTATTAGAATTACTAAATATTAGGACTCTGCCTTAACCTCTGCTCATAATGGGAAACTGTGCCCATCTAGAACTTGGGGAAAAAGGTTCCACAGTCTACTACCTATAACTAGGAATATTTTACCATAACTACTTTAAATGTTTCTGTTATTTAACCTGCCCCCTAGCCCCCCTTGCAGGAGAAATGTTAGTATCTACCTCATTAAGTTGTTGTGAGGTTTAAATGTGTTAGAGATTATAAACTGGCACTTAGCAGATGTTAGCTATCATTATTACTATTAGTCAGAAGGCCTGTTACAAGCCCCTACCAGCAGGCCCCACTGCTCAGGATTCATTGCAGCTGCATCAAGATTTTCTCCACTTGGGAATAAATGCTTTCTTGCCCTTTCCCATCTACCTTCTTCTGAACTTATATTTAGGTAGAGGTGTGTGTCCCAGCACATTCATCAAGTTTAACAGGTTCCCAATTTTTTTTTTTTTTTGCTTTACACTTTTCTTCTTCCCTTCCTTCCTTTCTCCCTTCCTAATTCTAATTTTATGTGGGAAATTATTTCTTCCTAGCTAAGTGAGAGATTCTTATTTGAATATTTTTGGGCCCAAACAAATAGTTCAAATCTTTCCTTGCTTCCTTTAGCCAGCCAGGTTTCCTTCTATTCAGGTGAATGCCAACCCTCTTTACAAGTGTAGGACATGTCTGATTACTAGGCCCATCTCCCAGAACAATGGCTTTTACACTTTTTAAAATTATAATCCACACAGGAATCCATGTTTTACATAGCAACCTAAGACACACACACATACAAATACATAACTGAAAACAAAGTTTCGTGAAACTTATTTGTTTTGTTTGATATATTATATTTTCTTTTCTATTTCTTTGTTTGAAGAATGCTGGTCACAAGCCACGGCTTGATTCGCTGGCCCCCTGGCTTTAAAAAATTGTCACAAGAAAGGCTTCCTATAGTGACAAAAGCTAAAGATCTTTGGTCATCACTCATGAAATATTACCTTTAGACTCCATTTCTCCATGCCTGACAATATTAAGGGGAGAAAATAATTTCTTAACCCCTGTGACCTTGACATTGCTACAAAGTTGTTGTCCTTTTCACTCAACTCGAATCTAGTAAAGCTATATCTACTACAGCCATTTTCATTTTTCTTTTTTTCCTGTGTTTGATATTTGCAAAATTAGCAAGAACATAAGAAATAAAAGAGTAGGGGTTGGTTGAAATGGGAAAACCCAGCCTTGTCTCCTCAGTGGCGCAGATTGGGCTCATTTTCCAGCCATCATTTACCCAGAAGGAAATATGTGCCTTTTGGACTTCTCAGTAGTATGGATGGTTCAGAATCAGTTTTCCATTAGCAGATTTGGTTTCTAATTAACTAGTTGAAGGCAAGAGGTTTTGTTTGATTTCAGCTGGGTTAAATGGTGGAAAAAAGGTAAAAGGGAATTGCCATAAACAAGGGCAAGTATCTCCTTTATTCCCTGAGGTTTTAACTCAGTTGCTGGTCTGAACAATCTGGCTTTATGGACATTTGTTGTTGTTTGTTTTAAGATTTTTTTTCACTCTGTATAAAATGTTCCCCCAATACTTAGACCTCTAAGGCAAAACTGATTGGACTCTGGTTCTATCGTTTTTCCTTTAAGCAATTCCTCACCACTCTTCCCAGTTCTCCTCCTTTATCATCCCTTGGCACTTGTTGATCCTCTGCTTCATGGCAAATTCTCCTCTCTTGGTCTCTGTGACTTTGGGCTCCCTTGGTACTGAATCACTCTGCTGAGCCTCTCCCACCTCTTAGATCATCTAGATCTACCCTCAGCTCTCTCTTCTTTTTCTTTGGCAGACTCATTCAATCTTGGCTTTAACTATCTCCTCTGTGGATGACTCCCTCATCTACTGAAATTTGGCAAAGTCTACTACATGCCCTTTCTTTCCCAGACCTTGCCTTTACCGCCTAAATTAGTTAGGATTAGGCTTGGCTGCTAGTGACAGAAAACTCAAAATCATGATGGATTAAATAAGAAAAAGTTGATGTCTCTCACAGCAGCGTCCTGGAATGACTGGTATGGCTGCTCCACAATCATCAGTGATCCCAATTCTGTCTATCTTTTGCTCCGCCATCCTCAATAAACAGCTTCCACCTCTTGATCCATGATGGCTGCTCCAAATCTAGCCATCATATCTGCATTCCTGCCAGAAGTAGGGAGGAAAGAAAAAGCAAAAAGCATACCCAATCCTTTGAGGACTATTCCCAAAAGTTGCATTGTACCAAATCCGTTTCCATCCCGTTGGCCAGAAATTAATGCCTCGGGCTGACCTTACTGCTGGGAAATGTAGTCTTTATTTTGGGCAGCCATGTATCCAGCTAAAAACCAGATGTTTAATACTTCGAAGAATGTCGGGATGGAGGGATATTTGGGGGTAACTTGCAGCCCCTGCCACATCACTTAGACTGTTATTTTTAGACAATTTCAGTTTCTTATATTATGCCAATATGACAAATTGAAAAAACTTTCTTGGGACTTCCCTGGTGACGCAGTGGTTAAGAATCTGCCTGCCAATGCAGGGGACACGGGTTCAATCCCTGGTCTGGGAAGATCCCACATGCTGCGGAGCAATTAAGCCCGTGCGCCACAACTACTGGGCCTGCTCTCTAGAGCCTGTGAGCCACAAGCACTGAGCCCATGCGCCACAACTACTGGAGCCCAAGTGCCTAGAGCCTGTGCTCCACAACAAGAGAAGCCACTGCAATGAGAACCCTGTGCACCACAACAAAGAGTAACCCCCGCTCACCACAACTAGAGAAAGCCCACGCTCAGCAACAAAGATCCAACACAGCCAAAAATAAATAAATAAATAAATAATAAATTTATTTTTAAAAACAAGACTTTCTTTCCTCTCAGGAGTTCCACGTCACTTTCTTTGTACCTTTATTACAGCACTTATCTTAGTGTGATATTGTGTTGTGTACATTTTGTTCTCCCTAGGATGTTGTAAACCCTCACTGTACATAGGATATGTATATAATATTTTTAAATTGATAGTGCTGATTCTAAGTGGTCAAAGTTACAGCAAAATGTAGGAAAACACTTTTTTTTTCTAAAGTTTATGTGTTTAATCAACTCAGTGCTTAATTTACAGTAGATACATATATTATTTGTTAAATTAGTGAAAGTTTAATGATAAGTATCTAGGATTTTTATACATCGTGTATATGTTTAATTTTTCATTGTTAGGAAAGGAAAAAAAAACTCTGAGATGGTAGAAATTTGATTCTGACTCATGCTTCATGTAATTTTTTTCCCTTTTAGTGAGACTGTTCTCCGTGGAATAAAAGAGGGTCTGCAGAAAGCTCTAACAGACCATACAGTAAAAGCCATTGTGATTTGTGGAGCAGATGGCATCTTCTCTGCAGGTAACCAGTGTCTAACCCTCTCCCACTCTCTCTGAAATCCTGCCACAGACTGAGATCAATGCTGCATTATCTGTCCCTGTGGGTAATACTATAGTGTGGGTAATGAATATGGGAGTTGAACGGGAATGAGAAACATTGTGGAGAAAGAGACAAGAGTCATAGGAGAGAACCCAGAGAAGATGCTGACCTTACTCTCTTTTATGTTGGATTGGGCCTTTGGAGGACATTTAGTTCCAGGCTTGATGGCTATTATAGCTGCTAGTATACATCTGCTGGTACATGTCTGCTCTGCATGTGTCACCATCCTATGTGAGCTCGGGCAAGTCCCTTAAATCTCCTGAACCTCAATTTCTCTATTTATAAAATAGATACCATAATATTTATATCTTAACAGGTTTTTGTGAGAGTAAATGAGATAACATATCTGAAAGCCCTAGAGCAGTGCTTGCATGCAGAACATGTTTGATAAATGTTTTTTTTAATTTTACACAGAGTCCTGCAATGGACTTCATTTTTCTTCTGATAGTCACCCATCTCAGTGACCATGCACTCTTTATTGGGTTATCCTGTGAAGATGCAAAATAGTGACAAAATACGGCAAAAGCATCTGAAATGGTGATTTATTCACTGGTATTTGTGGCACCTTTTCTTCTTTTCCCAAATTATACCCTTTGACAAAAGTCCCATGGATATGAAGGCCCATGTATTCTTACTGTAGCCAGAGGAATTTTTTTCATTTTTCTTCTTCTTCTTTTTTTTTTTTTTTTTGCCAGAGGAATTTAATGTATGTCAGTGGTAACCTGAGAAGAAATAGATGTTGAAATCATCACAATGAATAAATATAAACACATTAATCATTATAATAATTACCGTTTAGCTTACCTGCTATGTGCCAGTACCGTGTAGCTTATTTACTTATTAACAATGAAAATAGTAATATTTTTACATACTTTATATTTTAATCCTCAGTAAATCCTACAGTTTCCATTTACAGATGAGAAGGCTAAGCCTAAGAGAAGTTAAATAATGGGCCAAACATTAACCAGCTATTAAATAGCTTACTCAACTGTTTGAAAACTTAAGGTTGGGAGCTCAAGATGGTGACTTTGAGGCATGGAGTGAGGCATCAGAATTATGAAAAATCAGAACCGATATTTCTTTGTAAAAAAGGAGGTAGGAGAGAACGTAGTTAGAGTTCAGAGGCAGCAAAAATAATTGTTCTGGAAAAGCATTAGGGATTGTCAGACTTGACTTAATGGACTTAGATAGAACAATGTGCCCAACAATCGGAAAATATGTATTCTTCTCCAATCTGCAACATTTACAAAAGTTGATCAGCTACTGGACTTGAAAGCTTATCTCAATAAATTTCATTTAGAATGTCTCTGACAACAGTGCAATCAAGTTAGAAATCAATAACAAAAATATAACTAGAGATTCTCATGTGTTTGGAAAATAAATTCATTTTTTAATAACCTTTGAGTCAAAGCAGAAATCATAATGTAATTTAGAAAATATTTTAACTGAATGATAATAAAAACAATATATAAAACTTGAGGGATACAGTTAAAGCAAAGCTTAGCAGGAAATGTATGGCCTTAAAGGTACATATCAGAAAAGAAAAAACACTGAAACATATTGTGGTATTTATATTAAGGAACTGACAAAACAAACAGTAAAATAGATCCAAATGAAGTAGAAGGAAGGAAATGATAGAGGGGAAATTACTAAAATAGAATACGAATGTGAATCAAGAGAACAATAATATCAAAAGTTCTTTGAAAATACTAATAAAATTGATAAAGCTTCAGAGAGGCTTATCAAGAAAAAAAGAGACAATACAAACAATACATTGACAAAAGGGATATCACTGAAGATGCTCTAGCCATTAAAAATTATAATATGAACAAGTAGAAAAACAGAGCTTACAAAATTGATTCAAGAAGAAGCAGAAAACCATTAAAGAAATTGAGTCAGTAATCAAAAATCTCACAAAGTAAATTCAAGTCCCAGATGACTTCATTGGTAACCTCTAACTGAAAAGTCAAGGAAAATATCATTCTAATTTTACACAAACATTTCAGAGAATAAAAATAAGAGGGAACACTTTCTATATTAGTTTCCTGGGGCTGCCATAACAAGTGAGCACAAACTGGGTGGCTTAAAACAATAGAAGTTTATTCTCTCAGAGTTCCAGAGGCTAAAAGTTCAAAATCAAGATATCTGCAAGGCCATTCTTTCTCCAAAGACTCTAGGGAAGAAGCCTTCCTTGCCTCTTCTAGCTTCTGTGGTTGCTGGCAATCCTTGGCATTCCTTGGCTTGTTGCTGCATTATCCCTATCTCTGCCTCTGTCTTCCTGTGGCTTTATCCTCTGTGTCCAAATTTCCCTGATCTTATATAGACCCACACTGATCCAGTATGACCTCTTCTTTACCTGATTATATCTGCAAAGACCCTATTTCCAAATAAGATCACATTCACAGGCTCTGGGTGGACACCGTTCTATCCAGTACACTTCCCAACTCATTTTGTGAGGCTAGCATAACCTTGATAACAAAACCTGTCAAGACAGTATGAAAAAGCAAAATTAAAGGCCAATTTCATTTGTAAACCTAGATATAAAACTCTGAAACAGTATATAATAAAACTGAATCTAACGATATATGAAAAGCATGATATATCACTTTCATCCCAGAAATACCAGATTCATTAAACATGAGAAATCAATGTAATTCATCCTATTAAAAGATTAAAGGAGGAAAATCATGTGATTATTTCAAGAGATTCAGAAAAAAACACTTGGTAACGTTTAGCATGCATTAAAGATTAAAATTCTTAGTAAACTAAATATAGAAAGAAAATGTCTTCATCAGGCAAAATGTATCTATCTTTAAAAACCTACAGCAAACATCAAACAAAATGGTAAATTGAATGCTTTCCTTTTCAGAAAGAAATAAGAAAAGGCTGGCTGCTATCACCATTTGTATTTGACATTATATTCTAGGCCCTGGCCAGCCTAGAAAAAGAAATAAAAGATATAAGGATTGGGAAGGAAGAAACAGAACCATCATTATTCAGAAGAAATGACTGTTTGTAAAAAATAAATCTATCAGAAAATTATTAGAATTAATAATAGAATTTAGGAATTTTGCTGGATGTAAAATCAGTATCCAAAAATTAATTGCATTTCTATGTGCCAGAGCTAAACAGTTAAAAAGTGAAATCACTATACTCTTGTCTGTGCCTTGGTTTCTATAAAATTGGGATGATCATACTAACCTTTTGCTGCAAGTAGAAGAATGTAGTATAACATTTAAGAATGTGAGCTGTATAGTCAAACTGCCTGAGCTCAAATCCTTATTCAACCTGTTACAGAATCATATGTCTGAACTAGTCACTTAACATCTCAAAGCCTTAAACTTAAACCTGTAAAATGGAAATTGTTAATAGACTATTTAACTTAGGTGTTAAGAAAATTAAATGAGACAATATATGAAACTACTTAGCCCAGTGCCTTATGTATAGTATTTATCCAACAAATGTTAATTGCTTCTGTTACTTGAAAAATTAGTTTAACCTAAAGTTACAGGAATAATAGACATGACATTCAGACTGAAGTTCACCTTGTTTCTCTAGAACCAAAAGGAATCTAAAAAAATAAAAATAAATAATAACAGTAGAGTGTGAAATATGATGGATTGGTGAGAAAAAAAGCATACTCCCTGGATGGATGCTAGTTGAGGAGCTGGTAGGAAAAAAAAAAAAAAAGAAAGGCTGAACATGAAATAAGTAATTTAACTTTTTAACTTGTACCAAGCTTAATATGTTCAAAGAACATATAATGCTATAGGAGAAAAGCTCACTACTATGTATAATGTTATGTGAAAAAAGGAAAATATAAAAAATGACTTTACAGAATGTTCTCAATATTGTTAAAAATATATATTATAGTAAACATTCATTTAATTGTCACATCAGTCATTTAAGATAGGTATTGAAACAAAATGGTTAAATAACTTACTCAAGGTCGCAAAGCAATTTACATATATGCATTGGGAAAAAACTAAAAATTCACCAAAATATTACATTGTTATCTCTGTGTGGTGATATTTGGAGTAATATTTTTGTCCTTTATAATTTTGTGTATTTTTCAAAATTTCTATAATGCATATTATTTTTATAATTAGGAAAAGCAGTAAATGTTGTTACTTTTATTGATCACAAAAAAGTCTATCACAGAAATGTAATTCTAAGCTGATTGATTAACATATAACTCACAAATATGTCTTCATTTTACCCTGAGGTTTTATATTGTAATGACTGATGCCCTTAACAAAGATATGGGTCTAAATTGCTGTGAATAGAGTTGGTGAGCAGTATCATGCAAAAAATTGGAATGGCTGACTCAATCTTAGAATCTTTGCTTCCCTTTTCTGAGCTTTCAAATTTTTCTAAAAGTAGAGTTACTACTATCATATGGAAAGACAGATTTTAGATTACAGGACTTCTGATAAAGATTTGAGGATTTTCTCTCATATCTTTCTACATTTCCCAGGCTACTTGTTCCTTTACTGTGTCTGCAACCAAAGGATAAACAGTTTCATGGGTCCAAAGAGGTCTGAGATTCCTTAAGTGTAATCTGGTAACTTATCGTTCTATAGCAAAGCCCAAGTCTTCTTCAACTCTCTTTTTTCCTTGTCTTTGTGTTCTTAGGTGCTGATATCCGTGGCTTCAGTGCTGATAAGACCTTTGACTTGACATTGGGAAGTGTAGTAGATGAAGTACAGAGAAACAAGAAGCCTGTGGTGGCAGCTATCCAAAGGGTGGCTTTAGGAGGGGGACTGGAGCTGGCCCTGGGCTGTCACTATAGGATTGCCCATGCAGAGGTAACAGAGGGGATCCATATGGGATTTGATGTAGGGAGCTTTTCTTTAGAGCAAGCTCTAAATGTAGTCATAAGCATCAGAGGTGATCATTTTGAATGGTTAGCTTACTGGTTCACAACTCTTAGGTTTTTCTAGCACTGGTGTTCAGCTGTTACATACAAGTACAGTGTTACTCTTTGTTGAAATGTTGAAATATGTCCATTCTAGTTGATAAAGAGTTCCTATCCTGAGCCTGTGACTGTCCCATCACTTCCCCTAACCCTAGCCTTTGGACCTTCCCATTACCCACTAGCTAAAGGGGAACTCCTGTACAGGACACCCAGGACCTTGCTCTAGTACTATGGCCCACATCAGATTTCACTGAGCCATGCTCATGCAGTATGAGGTATTAATATTTTGACTATCACCCCTGAGTGTACATACTTATTTAAATTTTTGTTTCCTATCTCAAACATTTCAGTTTTGTGGTCTCATAATTTTTAGTACCTAAGAAGACAAGTTCCTATTGGAAACTGTGCACAACTAGTAAATCCATGTATTTCTGGAAATAGATTTAATTTGGGTTATTAGACATGTAGATTGAGGTTTGTGATACCAGTCTTATAACAGTAATATTTTTATAAGTAATACATTTTTCTAATAATAAAGATAATATTCATCATTGTAATAGACTATAAAATACAGGAAAGTACAAAGATGTAAAACTGAAGTCACCATAAACTCACAGTTCAGAAATAACCACTATTGACATTTTATTTTTTTCTTCCTTGTCTTTTTCCTGTGTAATTTTTTTTCTTTGCAATCTTTTTTTTAAAAAAAAAATACATTTGGAATTTTATTGTATTTCACTTGTACTCTATTTTTATACTAATACTGTATCTAAATTATTATTAAATATTCTTTATCCATTCTACCAATCTCTACCATTTACATTTAACATAATTACTGATAAGGAAGGACTTTTGCCATTTTGCTATTTGTTTTCTACGTCTTATATTTTTTCATTCCTCAGTTCCTCCATTAATGCTTTTGTTTGTATTAAATGGATAAGTTCTAGTACCCTTTTAATTCTCTTATTGTTTCTTTCACTGTATATTTTTGAGTTATTTTCTTAGTGATGGTTGCCCTGGGGATTAACATCTTAATTTCTGATAAGCTAGTTCAGATTAATACCAACTTAATTTCAACAGTATGTAAAAAATTTGCTCCCATATAGTTCTGTTACACACCACCTTTATGCTGTTATTGTCACAAATTATATCATTATACATTGTATGCCCATCAACATAAATATATAATTATTGCTTAATGTAGTGGTCTTTTAAATCAGGTAAGGAAAAAGAGGAATTGCAAACAAAAAATTACATTAATACTGTCTTTTATATTTACCTGTGTAGTTACCCTTTAACAGTGTTCTTTATTCCTTCATGTGGATGTGAGTTACTGTCTAGTGTCTTTTCATTTCATCCTGAAGGATTTCTTGTAGGGCAGATCTGCTAGCAACAAATTCAATTTTTATTTATCTGAAAATGTCTTAATTTGCCTTCATTTTTTAAAATAAATTTTTATTTATTTTTTAATTTTGGGCTGTGTTGGGTCTCTGTTGCTGCATGTGGGCTTTCTCTAGTTGCAGTGAGCGGGGGCTACTCTTCACTGTGGTGCGCAGTCTTCTCATTGTGGTGGCTTCTCTTGTGAAGCACAGGCTCTAGGCACTTGGGCTCCAGTAGTTGTGGCGCATGGGCTCAGTAGCTGTGGTGCACGGGCTTAATTGCTCCACGGCATGTGGGAATCTTCCCGGACCAGGGCTCGAACCTGTGTCCCCTGCATTGGCAGGCAGATTCTTAACAACTGTGCCACCAGGGAAGTCCCAATTTGCCTTCATTTTTAAAGACTAGTTTTGCTGGATGTAGAATTCTTGGTTGACAGTACTTTTCTTTCAGTACTTTGAACGTGTCATTCCACTGGCACTGGTCTCCCTGGTTTCTTTTTATTTATTCATTTATTTATTTATTTATTTATTTATTTATTTTTGGCTGTGTTGGGTCTTTGTTGCTGCGTGTGGGCTTCATCTAGTTGTGGTGAGTGGGGTCTACTCTTCCTTGCGGTGCGCAGGCTTCTTATTGTGGTGGCTTCTCTTGTTGCAGAGCACGGGCTCTAGGTGCATTGGGTTCAGTAGCTGTGGCATGTGGGCTCAGTAGTCGTGGCTAGCGGGCTCTAGAGTGCAGACTCAGTAGTTATGGCACATGGGCTTTGTTGCTCCGTGGCATGTGGGATCTTCCCAGACCAGGCTTCGAACCCAAGTCCCCTGCATTGACAGGTGGATTCTTAACCACTGTGCCACAAGGGAAGCCCTCTCCATGGTTTCTGATGAGAAATTTGCTGTCAATCTTATTGGAAATATTCCTTAAAAATATCATTTTAAATGGTTGCATAATTTTTCATCTTATAGATTTATCATAATTTATTTAACCATTTCCCTATGTTGTTTTAATTTTTTATAAAACTTATAAATAAAGACACATATCCTAAGTGTTCCTTTTTCTGTGTTCCTAATACCATGACCTTCTGCACACTGAGTGCAGATCTAAGTTATAAGCAATAGTAAGTCAGGGGATAGGGATGACCACTGGTGGGAAAAATGGTGATCAACTGCTAGGAAAGCCTCATGTGAGAGAGGATCAAACATTCCAGGTATTTTGGAGCTGTTGGCATCACAGTTTGGGCAAATGGCAGTCTGTATTTAAGTACCCTCCTCCTCCCATCCTTATACCTGGAAAATGCCTAACAGAGCTTTGGCCACTTTTAAGGCCAAGAGAGACATGTGATTAAGGTCTCAATCTCACCCTCTCATCTGGACTGAGGTTGCTGCCTGACTTTCTTCCTCCCTTCCTTTCTTCCTTGCTTCCTTTCTTCCTCCCTTTCTTTCTTTCTTTCTCTTTTTATAATAGTTTCATTGAGATATAATTCATATACCATATAATTCACTCATTTAAAGTGTACAGTCCAGCGGTATATTAGTATATTCACAGAGTTATGCAATCATTACCACAGTTGATTTTAGGATATTTCATCACCCTCAAAAGAAACTTCACACCTTTTAGGAGTAAACCATCATTTCCCTCTCCCCCAGTCCTAGCAATTACTAATCTACTTTCTGTCTGTATGGATTTGCCTATTCTAGACACTTCATGTAAATGAAAACATACAATATGTTGTCTTTTGTGTCTGGTTTTTTCCACTTAGCATTGTTTTCAAGGTTCACTTGTGTTGTAACATGTCATTAGTATTTTATTCCTTTCCATGGCTGAATATTTCTTTTTATGGATATACCACATTTTCTTTATTCATTCATTACTTGATGGACATTTGGATTGTTTCTTCTTTCTTGGATTTATGAACAATGATGCTATGAAAATTTTTGCACAAGTGTTTTTTGTGGGCATGTTTTCATTTCTTTTGGGTATATGTAGAGGAGTGGAATTGCTGGGTCGTATGGTAACTCTATGGTTAACCTTTGAGAAACTGCCAAATTGTTTTCCCAAGTGACTGCATCATTTTACGTTCCCACCAGCAATGTGTGAGGGTTTTGTATGCTCCACATACTCTCTAAAACTTGTTATTGTATGTCTTTTTTATTATAGCCATCATAGTGGGCATGAAGTGGTACCTTGTAGTTTTGATTTGCATTTCCCTGATGGCTAATGATATTGAGCATCTTTTCATGTGCTTATTGGCCATTTGTATCTTTTTGGAGTAATGTCTATTCAGATGCTTTGCCCATTTGAATTGGATCATTTGTCTTTTTATTATTGAGTTATAAAAGTTCTTTATATATTCCACATATATTATTAGCAACTATTTTTTTCCATTCTGTGAATAATAGAGTCAGGGAAGAATTGTGTAAGAAGCTGGGGATGTGTTTCAACATGAAGACTTAGGGATGGCACAGCTCTATTTATGCTATTAATTAAAGGAGAGGGTGTGCACTAATTTTCTCTGTAGAAACTCTCACTGAATTCTATGCAGCAATGTTTTTGAGGATGTGAGAAACCCAGGGGAATGCTTGCCTTGACTCTGAATATATCATCTCATTCTAATGACCTTTATGCCTTCAATCTTCGATAGGCTCAAGTTGGCTTCCCAGAGGTCACACTAGGAATCCTTCCTGGTGCAAGAGGAACCCAGCTTCTCCCCAGACTTATTGGAGTTCCTGCTGCACTTGACTTAATTACCTCAGGTCAGTACTAACCCTGCCAATGTCTGTCTAGTTCAATGTGAGGAACTGGACTAGGATTTAGAAACATTCTGGCTTGACCATTCCCTACCCATGTAATTTTAAGAGGATACTTTAACTTCTTTGATGTCAATTTTCTCATCTTTAAATGTAAAGAATGCCTTTTCTGAGAGCTTCTCAAAAGTTACCATGAAGAGCAAATGTGAGTGCTTTCTAAATGAAAGTATATACAAAGCCCTAATCACATTTAAGTGTCTACTCATAGACACTGGTTTCACATAGGGTGCATTATATTCAGATATAATTTAGAAATTATAATATAAACAAGAATTAAAACCAGAATTTCCAAGGAAAGATTTCAAATTTTAGTTTGGAAATGACTGCATTTTTCATTTCCCAGGTGATAAGGTGTTAGCTTCAAATAGAAGTTTTCTCTTTCAACAGGGAATGTGAACAATGCAACACTAGAAATCATCTAGAGACCCTGAATTTACCAAATATGATAAGACATAGAAAGATATTGCCAGTCAAAGTGAGGTTGGATGAAAGAACATACATATGTACTCCAAACAGGTGGAACTAATGAGGCCTTGGGCCAGACACTTTACCTCTCTGTGCCTTAGTTTCCTCATAAATGTTTATGACAATAGCACCTACCATATGGTGGTGTGGTGAAGATTAGACACCTTAATGCATACAGTGTGCTTAGAACAGTCCTAGACGTGGTAAAAAGTGTTAGCTATATGTTATTATTCCCATATCTGACTTCAGTGAAAGAGGAGGATTGAGTAAAAATAAGATGAGGATCTTGGTAATAGACTATATCCCAAAGAATGGGCAATAAAAAGAGCACAATCTTTAGAATCAAAGACCTGAGCTTGAATCCCAGCTGTACCACATATAAACAATATGCCTTGTGTACAAATTAAGTTTTATTCACTCATGCAGCAGCTGTTTAATTTTTTCTCGTGCGCTGGGCCCTGTTGTAGGCAGTGGGACTATAGAGGTAAATCAAACCTACAAAAACTCCTGCCCTTACGGATATTATATACAGAAAACAACAACAATAACAATAATGATCAATTCAAAAATGCACAGTGTTTTCCACATCTTTGAAATCAGGACGCCTCTTACATTCATTGTGAGTTGTGGTTTGATTGGCAGTGTTTTTCTTCCCTTGTTTCTGTGGGTCAGGAATTTGGGAACAGCTTAGTTGGGTTCTAGCTCAAGGTGTCTCATGAAGTTGCAGTCAAGATACTGACTGGGGCCATAGTCATCTGAAAACTTGACTGGGGATGGAGGATCTACTTCCAAGATCTATTTCCAAGATGGCGCACTCACATGGATGGCTGCTGCTGACTGTTGGCAGGAGGCTTCATTTCTTCTCCACATGGACCTCTCTCTAGAGCTACCTGCATATCCTCACAGCATGGAAGCTGGCTTCCTCTGGAGTGAGTGATCCAAGAGAGAGCAAGGCAAAGACTGCAATGTCTTTTATGACCTAGCTTTGGAGTCATGTGCCATCTTTTCTGAACTATTCTATTGATTATACAAGTCTTCCCTATCCAACTTGGGAGGGGAACTTGAATACCTAGAGGTCAAACACATGGCAGGTCACTTTGTAGACCAGCTACCACACTGTATACTCTTCTTAAACTCCATGCCTACCTATTATGTAAGTAGTATACATGGTAGGTTAGATGGAGATCAGTGCTAAGGAGAAAACATAAAGCAGAAAGGGGAAATGTAAAATGATAGGGCTGGGGGTTGGGTAATATTTTAGGTAGGATAGTTGGGAAAGGCTTTCCTACAAAATGAATGTGAGTGAATACCTGAAGGATGGAGGAAGCTTGTTATGCCAATATCTGGAGGAAGATATTCCACACAGAGAAAATAGCAAATACCAAGCCCTGAGGTAGGGGCATACTTGGAAATTTCAAAGAACAGCAAGAAGGTCAATGAAGCTAGAGTAAGGTGAGTAAGGGGAAGAGTAGTAGGGGGTGAAGTCACATCAGGTAGGGACTTGAAGATTATAGAGAGAACTTTGGCTTTTCTTCTGAATGAGGTAGAAAGGCGTTAGAGTGTTTTGAGCAGAAAACTAACAAACATGCTGTCACTTATGTTTTTTAAAAGATCACCCTGGCTACTGAAAATATATTAATTGGAGTAAGGCCAGAAATAGGAAGACTGATTAGAAGCCTGCTTTAATAATCCAAGAGAGCCATGACGGGAGGTTAGACCTGAGTGGTAACAATGTAAATGGTGAGACATGGTCAAATTCTGGATATATTTTGAGCCAACAGTATTTTGTGACAGACCGAATGTGAGAGGTGAGGGAAAGGGGAGAGAAAATGATGATTCTAATGGCCTCAGCAGCTGGAAGCATGGCACCGTTACTGAGAAAAGGGGAATTCTGCTGGTAGAGCAGGTTGTAGGGAGGAATCACAAGACCTTAGTTTTGGACATGTTAAGGTTTGACATCCAACTTGAGGTGTCAGGTAGACAGTTGGATAGACTGGCCTGAAATTTAGAAGGGAGATTGTCTGAACTTCTCTCAGTCTTCATTTTCTCATCAGTAAAACAACCACATAGTTGTATAAGGAATAATGAAATTACATGACTTGCTTCTGGTATAGTACCTGTCACAGAGGAGACATTTTATAAATGGTAACTGTGGTAGGCATAATAATGCCTCTCTCCAAGATGTCCACGTCCTAATACCTAGAACCTGTGAATATATTACCTTACATTCGAAAGGGACCTTGCAGGTGTGATTAAATTAAGGATCTCAAGATGGGAGATTATTCTAGATTGTCTAGGTAGGCACAATTTATCACAAGCGTCCTTAGAAGAGGAAGGCAGGAGGGAGAGAAGATGATACACAGCTGGCTTTGAAGATGGAGGAAGAGAAGAAGAAATGTAGGCAGCCTCTAGAGGCTAGAAAAGCCCAGGAACAGATTCTCTCTCAGAGCCTCCAGAAAGAGCACAATTCTGCTGACCTATTTTAGATTTCTGACTCCTAAACTAAGATAATAAATGTGTGCTGTTTTAAGATGCAATGTTTGTGGTAATCTGTATAGGAAACTAATACAGTAGCCATTAATAATGATGATATTAAGACTCTTGCTTCTGGAAAACATTTTTTTTCCTAAGAAGGGATGCTAAAAAATTGTTACTGAAAGTTGAAAATTCCCTACTGATGTTAATGAAGAAAAATACCAGCTCTATAGGCACTGCCCCCATAGGAAATTAATAAGTAAATAAATTTAGATTAAATTAATAAATAGCTAACCTTTTCTGCTCTTCTGAAAACCATAAGAGAGATAATTCTGGAAAGTGGAACAATTACAACAACCACTGCTTCTCCACAATTCCCTTAAAATGCCACCTGAAAACAACTGAATCTTTAGCAGTAACCACAAAACACACGCTTGGGCACAATGCAGTTCATTCCCTGACGTTCTCTGTCCAGTCAAATGATGAAAACTACAGTGCCCTGATGTTCCTTCTGCTGTTATTTTCTAGGTCCCGTCTTTCTTTTTCACTGAACAGCATAGAAAGCCTCTTCTCTATTCTCATAGAGCTTTGTCTCAGCCCCATAGTTACTTTATGATCTTTCCCAGGACAGGGATGCCCTCAGACTCTAGTCTTTGATGAGGTACCTCTTGCCACCCAGGTACTGGGGAAGAAGCTGCGAATGGCATCTTTATCCTGCCAGTCTTTCAGATTTAGTTAGGTCCATGTGGGTTTTCTCTATACTCGAACAAGATGTTAAGGGTGAGTTTTAATACCTAGGGCTCCCAGTCAGCAATAATAAATATCGGCAAATATTATTTCATGACTAAGACAAACAAAACAGACCAAAAAAAAAACCTATGAAAATATTCTGTGTCATTAGAAAAATGAAACATAAATGTGAGTCTGTTGAAACAGATTAAAGGCAACAAAAAACCTTAGAAAACTCACAATATTCTAAATTAGAAAAGAAAATATTTTATTTATTAAATAAGAACACCCTGTTTAAAATCAAAACATTAGCCAAAATAACTTTGAAGCAATAAAAAAAAAGATGCAATAGAACAGACTACTGAATCAGCAACATAGAGGATAGACACACGTTTATAGAATTCAGAGGAATTTCTAAAAAAAATACAGAAAATGTAAATGAAGGCAGCAGACATGAGAGGTCTATAATAGAGGCCTCTGCTATGAATAATAAAAGCTCCCAGAGCACGAAGCAAAAAGGGGAGAAGCAATAACCATAGGAAAAAATAGAAGAATCTCTTCAGATACATAAAGGAATCAGAGATTGTGCTTTAGTAAGCACCTCATTTTCCTGGAGAAACTGATGAGATGTCAATGCCTTGTATTTTGATAAAGATTTTAAATTTCCACGAAATAAACTCCTGCAAGCTTCCAAAGGATAAAAACAAAACACAACAAAAGGTTACTCTTGAAACAGCTAAAATCACTCCAGCCACAAATAAATTCTCAACGTATGGAACATTCGTATACTAAGATGCTATACAGTCTTAAATGTGGTCTAAATCAGGAGTTCTTAAAGTGTGGCCCAGGAACTCCTAGGTGTACCTAGGACTATTGTGTATGGGGGGCAGGGGGTGGGGGTGGGGTCCAGGGAGTCAGAACTATTTTCATAATAATAAGATATTGCTTGCCTTTTCCACTCTCATTCACTCACAAATATACAGTGGAATTTTCCAGAGGTTATTGTATGCCATGTGGTATCAAAACAGATTGAATGCAGAAGCAGAAATGAGAATCCAACTGTCTTCTGTTAAGCCAGACATTAAAGAAATTTGCAAAAATATAAAACAACACTCTTCTTACTAAATTTTTAAAATTTTGAAAATAGAGTTATTTTGCATAAAAATTTATTTATGTTAATATGTAATAGGTTTATCATGGTTATTTTAAAGTGATTTAATAAAGATACATTTTTAAAGTTCTCAGTTATAATTTCTAATATAGTAAATATTAATAGAAATAACCCATATAAAAAAAAGCTCTTTGACGTATTCCATAATTTTTAAGAGTGCAAACGGGTCCCAAGACTAAAAAATTTGAGAACTGCTAATCAATACACTTAAAAAAAATAAATTTATTTATTTTATTTAATTTATTTTTGGCTGCGTTGGGTCTTCGTTGCTGTGTGTGGGATTTTCTCTAGTTGCAGTGAGCGGGAGCTACTCTTAGTTGTGGTGTGCGGGTTTCTCATTGCGGTGGCTTCTGTTGTTGCAGAGCACAGGCTCTAGGCGCGCAGGCTCAGTAGTTGTGGCTCACGGGCTCAGTAGTAGTGGCTCTCGGGCTCTAGAGCACAGGCTCAATAGTTGTGGCGCAGGGGCTTAGTTCCTCTGTGGCATGTGGGATCTTCCCGGACCAGGGCTCGAACCCTTGTCCCCTGCATTGGCAGGCGGATTCTTATCCACTGCACCACCAGGGAAGCCCCAATACACTTATGTTTTGACACAGAAACCACAATACAAAACTGTGCACACATGGTCCAAATTAGAAAATAATGAGTCTATATTATTACTAATATATAATTACTAGTGTAAAATTTATACAGTTACTAATATATAATTAGACTAAAGTCTAAAATGGCTTTTTCCCCCTTTAAATGGGGAGATGTTATAAATTCTTTAGAGCATGAAAAGGGAGTTAAAAACTAAATTTCTTCTCTTCAATAAATTAGATTAGAAATTGCTTTAATTTACAGTGGTATGATAAGTACACTTTTAAGAATGTGAACTATTTTAAGTACCTAATGCAGAATTCATAAGAGGATGCTTACAATCAACCCAACATACTACAGAAATTCAAAGCACATGAGAGGGTTAATTCTGCAAAAGACAAAATAGAAAGGAAGCAAAGCAGCATAAAATATAGGGGGAGGGCTTCCCTGGTGGCGCAGTGGTTGAGAGTCAGCCTGCCGATGCAGGGGACGTGGGTTCGTGCCCTGGTCCGGGAGGATCCCACATGCCACGGATAGGCTGGGCCTGTGAGCCATGGCCGCTGAGCCTGCGCGTCCGGAGCCTGTGCTCCGCAACAGGAGAGGCCACAACACTGAGAGGCTCGCGTACCGCAAAAAAAAAAAAAAATATATATATATATATATATATATATATGGGGAAATCATAATAGTGTGAAATGAGTCTGTAAATTCTAAGGTTTACAGAAATTAAAGCATGTGGGGGAATATTGAGGAATTGTGTGTTCCTGCTTTCAGTATTAAGCCTGAAAGGCAAGAATATCTTGGAGGAAATCAGGAAGGAATCTGGCTTCTTTGACAAAAAGAAATAAAGTGAACTAAGATTCACCTTTTTCAAAGCACTGCTGCTTATAGAAATATCACTATTATTAACATGATGAAGAAAAGAGGTAAAAATAGTAAGAATATGATAGATTTTGATTTGCATAGAGAAGGTCACAGTGAATTAGAAGAAAGCTAACATTGGAATCATACACCTATCTTTTTATTTTATTTTATTTTTTAACATCTTTGTTGGATACCTATCTTTTTAAGTAGTCTGTACAATTTTAAGGGGACTTAAAATGGCATCTGGAAAGGGTTCCATGTAGAAAGTTTTTTCTAAAGCTTGGAAAAGAAGCCACAAAGAAAATTGGAAAGAATTGAGATTACCTGGCTTGGAGAAGTCTCAACTTCAGTTGCCCCAGTCTCTTTATAGTAGATCTAGGGAGGGCTTTTATTAGATTGGACAGTGGTTATTATCTACACTCACAAGAAAGAACAAGAAAGCACAAGAAAGAACAAGTTTAAATCTCAGCATGAGGATTTGGGTTGGATATACAGAGCTGTGTCTTCAGGTCCTTGAAACAGAATAAAAGTACCTGAAATCTCATTGACTCCGCAAGAACAGTAGTGGTCCTTCCAACTTTTGTGAAATCCAGGTCAGAAGAAAACATTACAGCTAACGGAATTTTCAGTTCATCCTGTGGACATCTCATGTTTCCCCTGCTCAGTTGCCCCAAAGATCCTTTTAGTACCCAGGTTTTCATATTCCATTCCGTGTCCCTTTGGGCCCCTTAACCTAGAGAGTCTGATTCACTCACCCCTCACTCAAGTGATTTTGTACAGAGGAGACTTCACCCTTGAAGCCACTTGCCCACCCTCCACTGCCCTCCTCACCCCAGGTGGAGATCTGGAAGACTGTTTTCAAAGGCATTTCCAGAAAACTGCCCAAATATTGCTGTTACAGAGTGACCCCGCCCAAAATCATTGAATTATCAATCTGATCAAGAAAAGCCATTGGTAGCTCTCCGAAGCACTAATAAGAACTGGGAATGGAGGGTTTGTCTCAGAGATGGCAACCACCAACACTCTGTAAGAGCAGCAAAGACCATGAAGTTGTTGCCAGCAAGACTGACTTGGTGATTGCTCTTCAGAAGCCCAGATGGTGCTGGTAAACAAGCAAGCAATGTGTCGCTGTCTCTCTCCTGACCCTGTGGTGAGGGAAGCTTATATCCCTTAACCTCCTGCTTCAGAGTGTGCAGATCAAATTACGTATCTATGCCTGCTGGAGAACGTGGGAGTAATGCAAACCCTCATCAAACTTCTGTAACCTCGTAGAGCTTCCAGTCTATACCAGAGGCTGCCAAGTGTCACTAGTGGATGGTAGATGCTCCTGGCACCGCCGCCACCAGACACTAGATGTCACCACCTGTGCAGTGAGATTTACGCTGTTGCTGTTCCTTAGTGTTACTCACTCCAGCTAAAAACCCTCAGTTGAGCACTCAGTTTGCCAAGCTTGGGATCATGGGACACACCGTAGTGCCAGGTCTGAAGGAACAATTGTCTGATCATCTCTGTTTCTTTTTTAGCTTCCTTTTTAGCTCCAAAGCTCACACATTAGCAATTCCACAAACTAAGGGAGGGTCGAGATGCTGGGTAGCCAAAAAATGGCAGAGGTCCACCCCACTTTTCCTGTGAAATTTTGATTATAACTTATGTGATATCAACTTAATAATTCTTCTCCCCTGTCTATCCAACTATATTTGTGTTTGAGCTCAGTTCGTAATCAATGGCAGCCCATGGTGTATGCTAGTATAAGAACAGATAGCATTGCTATTGCTGTGCTGCTACCACCTCTGTTATTTCTTATCTCTATTATTATCAAACAATAAATCCTCATTATTATATAGATTTATAGTTCATAAAGTGCTTCTAATAGAGATTTATAGAAGGAAAATGTATTATTTTCACTTAATACTCAGAATTACCAAGGTAAGCATAATTTTTGCCATTCACCAACGAAGAAATTGTGGTCCTAGTACAGTTCACACAAATAGTGCAAGGTAGAGCTGGAACTTGAATCCAAATTTTCTGATTACCTCTGCAGTAATCTTTCCACTGTAACAGTCAGCGTGGTGCTTGTTTATTCAGTAACAGATGTTTATACCCAGGACAAGTGAATTTTCCTACTAGAGAGAGTGATGTTTTTGGTTTAATCTCACATTGTTCTTTGATTTGTTTTGTTTTGTTTTCTTTTAGGAAGACATATTTCGGCAAATGAAGCTCTTAAGCTGGGTATTCTAGATAAAATTGTGAACTCAGATCCGGTTGAAGAAGCAATCAAATTTGCCCAAAGAGTTTCAGGTAAAGAAGATAATAATAAAACTAGTACAAATTGGAAACAAGTTAAATGTCCATCTTAATAAGCAACTCCTTAAATATTTTATGGTACATCCAAATAGAATATGATACAGTTTTTTTTAATTGGAGTATAATTACTTTACAATGTTGTGTTAGTTTCTGCTGTTCAATGAAGTGAACCAGCTATACGTATACCTATATCTCCTCCCTCTTGAACCTCCCTCCCTGCCCCCCACCACCCCACCCATCTAGGTCGTCACAGAGCACCTAGCTGAGCTTCCTGTGCTTTATAGCATGTTCCCGCTAGCTATCTATTTTATGCATGGTAGTGTATATATCAACCCTAATCTCCCAATACGTCCCACCCTCTCCTTCCCTCTCTGTGTCCACATGTCCATTCTCTACATCTACGTCTCTATTCCTTCCCTGCAGATAGGTTCATCTGTACCATTTTTCTAGATTCCACATACATGCGTTAGTATACAATATTTGTTTTTCTCTTTCTGGCTTACTTCACACTGTATGACAAGACTCCACATCTCTACAAATGACCCAGTTTCGTTCCTTTTTATGGCTGAGTAATATTCCATTGTGTACGTGTACAACATCTTCTTTATCCATTCATCTGTCGTTGGACATTTAGGTTGTTTCCATGTCCTGGCTATTGTAAATAGTGCTGCAATGAACATTTGGTAACATGTGTCCTTTTGAATTATGGTTTTCTCAGGGTATATGTCCAGAAGTGGGATTGCTGGGTCATATGGTAGTTCTATTTTTAGTTGTTTAAGGAACCTCCGTACTGGAGGTTGATACAGTGACTGTATCAATTTACATTCCCACCAACAGTGCAAAAGGGTTCCCTTTTCTCCACACCCTCTCCAGCATTTATTGTTTGTAGATTTTTTGATGATGGCCATTCTGACTGGTGTGAGGTGATACCTCACTGTAGTTTTGATTTGCATTTCTCTAATAATCAGTAATGTTGAGCATCTTTTCATGTGCCTCTTGGCCATCTGCATGTCTTCTTTTTTTTTTTTTTTTTTGTGGTACGCGGGCCTCTCACTGCTGCGGCCTCTCCCGTCACGGAGCACAGGCTCCAGACGCGCAGGCTCAGCGGCCATGGCTCACGGGCCCAGCCGCTCCGCGGCATGTGGGATCCTCCCAGACCGGGGCACGAACCCGCGTCCCCTGCATCGGCAGGCGGACTCTCAACCACTGCGCCACCAGGGAAGCCCTGCATGTCTTCTTTAGTGAAATGTCTATTTAGGTCTTCTGCGCATTTTTTAATCGGGTCGTTTTTTTGATATTGAGCTCCATGACCTATTTGTATATTTTGGAGATTAGTCCTTTGTCCGTTGCTTCATTTGCAAATACAGTTTTAAAATGAATGAGAAACTCTATGTATTGACATGGTATGAATGCCATGATGTATTGTATGGTTAAATGAAAAACACATCATTGTGTACAGTGGTTCAGCATTTGTGTAACAAGAAAGGGGGGATGGGATTGAATGTTTATATAGGGAGAGTGTATATATGTAACTGTCTCTGTATAGGATACTTCTGTAACTATTCACAAGAGAGGATTGATGGTTGCCTCTGGGAATGGGGCTGACCAGCCAGCAGAAGCAGTTAAAAGTAGACGTCCCTTTTTATTCTTCTGTACCTTTTGAATTTTTATTGAATGAGTGTATCTTCTATTAAGAAACATAACTAAAATTTAAGAAAAACCAAGCAAACAAACATTTCAGCCATTAGAAGACAGGCTCTATAATTTACCACAATGAAGCCATGGTTCTGTCTCAGTGAGCTACGTTTTCTCTCTCTCACTGGTTTCTCACTTTATGGACTCATGACATTCCTTTAAGAGTTCTTTGGAGTGGCATTCCTAGATTTCTTTTTTTAAAAAAATGTTTCTTTTTGATTTATGGAGGTTGGCAGCAAGATGGAGAGGGTTAAAGTGCATCAGAAAAAATAATTGGGAGGAATATTGGGCTATAGGCAGAGTGTTCATCTCCCTCAGTTGGTGGTAGGTAATGGCTAGGTGTCATTCAAAGGCTTCTTTTGAACAAGTCCTTCTTTTGTCCACCCTGGCAGGGACCAAACACTTCCCTGAAATAATCTTTCTTTTTGTGGCTCTAACCAGTTACTGTTTCATTTCAATAGCAAAAGCTTGAACTGGAAAGGCCAGGAGCTGTAAGGAGAAAATACTGGTGACTGTAAAGAGAGTTAGCAAGGCTTGCCCAAAGGGGAATGAGTTTCCTGCTGTCTTTCTCTGCTTTCCAGATAATCTTCACCACAGTTTCATCACTGGTTTCATTGTGCCTCCTGGAAGCACTTATTGTTTTGTTGGAAGTCATTTGGCCTACAGCAAAGGCTATTTGCATTTGTAGGTCCCTAAATGGTTTTTGGTTTGGGGCTTAAGAGAGACCCATGTCTATCATTTACACCTGTAGTTTTAGTTTGTAAAGGCCCTGATTTTGACAGTTCTTTTCTTTGACTGATTTCCAGAGATATTAGATTTGAGAGTTAAGTTACTACAAGAGATAGACGAGCATCATGGTCTGGTACACTTATAAAATGATCTGTTTTAATTACTAAAATTTATTTAGTTTTAAAAATTAATTTTACATTAAAGTTTTAAACACTAAATTGTTATTTTTTTAAATTTATAAAAAGGTCTACTCAATCTAAGTAATATTACAGTTTGTCCACTTGGTGGCATCCAAATATTGAGGAGGAATCATTTGCTTTAAAATTTGGTAATTTACCTGTTAACGATAGGAGAATGGTTCTGGGCTTTGGACAATTATGTATAACTATTTTAAATGATAATCATGAAAACTTTGTAGAAATGTAAAATTGTGATATAAAAATGTCTAAATACAAACTTACATATAGTCTATACTTACAGTTACATAGAGTATTATGAATACAGACAAAAATTTTGTTGTTGTTGTTTTTTAAACATCTTTATTGGAATATAATTGCTTTACAATGGTGTGTTAGTTTCTGCTTTATAACAAAGTGAATCAGTTATACATATACATATGTCCTCATATCTCTTCCCTCTTGTGTCTCCCTCCCAGCCACCCTCCCTATCCCACCCCTCTAGGTGGTCACAAAGCACTGAGCTGATCTCCCTGTGCTATGCGGCTGCTTCCCACTAGCTATCTATTTTACATTTGGTAGTGTATATATGTCCATGCCTCTCTCTCACTTTGTCCCAGCTTACCCTTCCCCCTCCCCGTGTCCTCAAGTCCATTCTCTAGAAGGTCTGTGACAGACAAAAATTTAAAGAAAATACACAAAAATGAAAATAAGTTGTTTTCCCCTCAGAATTTCTTAAATGATTTTTGCTTTTGTTTTGATTTTTCCAGCTTGAGGTATAATTTACATACAATAAAATTCACCCATTTTAAATGAAGAGGTCGATGAATTTCTGTAATCATTTGCAGTTGTATAACCACTGCCACAATCAAGATATAGTTCTATCACCCTAAATAGTATTGTCATGCCTCTCCCCTGCCCTTGGCCGCAGACAACCACTGGCCTGTTTTCTGTTACTATAGTTTTGTTTTCTAGAATTTCATATAGCATGTAGTCTTTTGTGTCTGGCTTCTCTCACTTAGCATGTTTTTGAGGTTCATGATGTTCTTTCATGTATTAATTTTTTATTCTTTTTTTGTTACTGAATAATAATCCATAGTATGGATATACCACAATATGTTTATTCTTTTATCAGTTGATGAACATTTAGGTTGTTTTCACTATGGGTGTACACAAGTCTTTGCAGACATTATATTTCCCTTTCTCCTGAGTAAATACCTAAGAGTAGTATTGCTGGATCATATAGTAAGTATATGCTTAATTCTTAAATGCTTTTTAAACTTGGTGATTAATATAAAACCATTCATGATTTGAAAGACACTAATTTTTTCCAAGCAAATTAGCAAAGATAGAAAAAATAATATGCTCAGATTGAATTTAAATAAGCACTTATTAAACAGCTTGTAGTATATCCTGCCTGTCTAGACGGCAATTGGGCAATCATGTATTGAAGCTTATTCTTATGTTTTGACTTATTATTTCTATTCTCAGGCGTTTATCACAGAAATAATCACAGAAGTACACAAAGATTTGTATACAGTGATACTCACTGAAGCTTTATTTATCATTATAAAATGTTGGAAACAACTCAAATGTCTAATTCTAAGGGATTAATTGCATAAAAGATGATAGATCTCAGTGAAGCAACCCCATTCAGCCATTAAAACTTCCATTTTTAAAGGAAATTGAAGAGCTTGGAAAAATGCTTACATGTAATATTAAGTAGAAAAAACAACCAGATAGGAAGTTGCACAAATGTGTGTGTGTTCATATGCATATTTACATACAGAAAAAAAAAACAAGGAGATATAACAGATTTTTAACAGTGGTTGTATTTGGATGGTAGGTAGAGAAGACCTTTGTTTTTGTTTTTTTTTTAATGTTTATCTTTTCCTATTATCTGAGTCATTAAATTTATCCAAAGGAAAAAGGGATGCCTGGCCAGTGTGGAAGGGGTACAGTCTAGTAGAGAAATAGGTTTAGGATTGGATGTCAGGAGGCCTGGATTATAATTTTAACCTATAGCTATATGGACCCTAACAAATCAGCTTTGGGGGCTTTATTTTCTTCATCAATGAAAGGAAATGTTTCAACAAAATAAGCTGATTTCAAACCGTGTTCTGAGACCCTATGGGCTCCAGTTTTTTTTGTCTTGCTACAACCTGGGCAGCTCTACTGTGTCTCTTTTGAGGTTTAGGGTTTAGAATCCCAAGGAAAACTCTGGAACTTTTACTTTAAAAAAAAAAATGAGTTCCACTGTTTAGAATCCTATGATTTCTTGGTGCTGCCCTGTAATAGATAAACGCTAGAGATACAAGGTAGAGAAATCGGGCAGATCAATGAAGGACTAGCTCAGAGAATCTTATCTACATTTACACTTACTATCTTACAAAATGTGAAGCTTAGCTAGGCTTACATATTTTGCATTTCATTTTCATTTGAGGTCTTGTGCTTTTCCTTTCTTTTTTTCCATTGTTTGCTTTTAAATATAGCTGTTAGACTGTGGTTATTTGGCAGACAAAATTGATGGATTGATTTGAAGGACAGGCTTCACAAAAATCTATTATAAAAATGTATATTTATGTTTTATAATAGATATTTTTTATAAATATATGATATAAATAGTACTGATGTTTATTATAAATATGAATGTATAAATATAAAATATTTTTTATTAAAATATATTGATGTAGGGCTTCCCTGGTGGCACAGTGGTTGAGAGTCCACCTGCCGATGCAGGGAACACGGGTTCGTGCCCCGGTCCGGGAGGATCCCACATGCCACGGATAGGCTGGGCCTGTGAGCCATGGCCGCTGAGCCTGTGTGTCCGGAGCCTGTGCTCTGCAACGGGAGAGGCCACAACAGTGAGAGGTCCGCATACTGCAAAAAAATATATATATAGATGTTAAATATATGTGCATTTACAAATCTACAGCTAGTGAAGCTAGTGCAATTGTCTTGATCTAGAGGAACAGTTCTCAAACGTTACTGTGCATCAGAATCACTTGGAGGGTCTGTTAAAACATAGATTATAGGACCCCACTCATTACTTTCTGAATTAGTACATCTGGGATGGGGCCCAATTTGCATTTCTAACAAGTTCCTAGGCGATGTTGATGCTGTATTCTGGGGACCACACTTTGAGAACAACTGATGTACAGAGAACAAGAGTGATAATGGAGATAACTTTTCCTAGCTTTGACTTTTTACATGCAAACACTACTTGCTGTCTTAAAGATATTAGTAAATCAGTTCTGCATGTTTAAAAAACATACATGTATGGTTGCACACCTTGTGATTATACTAAAAACTCCTGAATTAACAAACTTTAAAATGGTGACTTTTACTGATGTGATTTATATCTCAGTTTTAAAAGTACCTGTAAAATTTTTGAATTCTCTTTTTCCATTTGTAAAAATATTCCATTAATTCAGCCTATTCTCACTCCGCATCACTACCCCCACCCCCACTGCTGAAATGTTGACTTAAAAAAATAACAAAAGGAAAAGATTAAGAGCACTTATTTAGTTTCCACATCCAATAAAGAAGTTGAGAAGGAAGGAAATTTCCAATGGTCAATGTTGCAATCAGCAGTTTTGGAGCCAGTTATGGGTGGGAGGGGATTGTAGGAGGTTAACATATATATCTAAAAATGTGATTTGGGAAGTAGCTGCAAATTTCTCTATAAACTTAACACGCATCCTGGAGAGTTGTCTGTGGAAGTTAATTAGCTTCATGTATCTTAATGCTTTTGTTACATGAAGCCTCTTAGACTACTGCAGTGCAATGGATTTAGCAGAGCAATTCAAAATCACTTGGCCAAACCAGATTGCTTTGGCTAAACTGGGGAGGGGAGGGTCCTGTAAAATGCTATTTATTTGCATTTGGCCAGCACCCTGCTTGTTCCCAAACTGAGTAAGAACTCCTTGTTCCCACGTGCATGATTCTGACATGAAGCTGAAAATGTGTACTGTTAGTCAAAGATGGGCACAGGGGACATCCAAGTGGGAGCCTCAACTCAGGAACCCAGTGCTCTGTTTTTGTCCCTGTAATGAACTCTGGTCCTGTTACTATGACTGCACTGGGCTGTGTTAGCCATTTTTAGCGATTCTTATTCTGCCCAAAGACCTTGATCTGTTTAGATTTTGTGGCTTAAAAAAAAATCTTAGTGGTTACATCTGTCTTTCTCTTCATTTTATCTTTTGCGCTTTGTAATTTATTTTTACTGTCTGGGAACATTTATATAAACATGTTTCACAAAAGCAGAGTGACACTGCCGTACCTAGGAAGCCTGAGCACACGTCTAAACTGGGCTTCTTTTTTATGTACCCCACTTCTTTAGGGACCCCCCAAGCCTGGAAAAATGCAGTTGTTCTGTTTGTCCTTTGCAGCCCTTCTATGAGAGAGACAGCTTATTGTTTATGAGAGTTAGAGAAAAGAGAGTCCATTATGTCTTAGGAAACCATTTCTGTAAACTGCACATTATGTCTCTCTTTTTCCTAGGCAGAGAAAATCTCTTCCTGTTAGTTTACTAGAAAGGAAAGAGGGAAAATAATCACCTCCTTTTCTTCCTTTGGGCATGTGAGTCCTTTATTTTTTTAATTAAAACTTCTGCCTTAGAAAACTTCAAAGAATTAAGAAAAAATGTGAATGGGTCAGGGAAAGAATTCAATTATAAGCATATTTGAATCATTAATTAGTTCTTCACTTTCCCATGTTCCTGGCAGCTAATGCTGGTGCTGACCTGCTCACACTTGCCTCTCTTATTATGTAGTTACAGCTGAGTGACTTTAAAACTACCAAGACTCTAAAACTACCAGCTGTATAAGAAATACACTTTGAAAACACCATACCTGTAGACCCAAAGTGGAAATTCTGAATATATTTTGTAGTAATAAAATGAAGTTTTGAGATAATAGCATCCTTCAGTTACAGCCACAGAACAAAAGGAATAGGAAATTGACAGGAAAAAACCTTCTAATGGTTGTGCCCTGATCCAGCACTCTCCAGTGGATGTGCTTAGTTTGGCCCTAGGCTGGTCGGAACAAGTGCTCTGGGGAGCTCCCAAAATGTGCATCTGTAGTCTCAGAGGTTCTGAGTATCCCCAGAATACTAGGAACATGCCAATTGGCTAAAATTACTGCACACTATTCAGTTTTTTTCTTCTTCCTTTTTTTTTTTAAAGATTTTTTTGATATGGACCATTTTTTTTAAAGTCTTTATTGAATTTGTTACAATATTGCTTCTGTTTTATGTTTTGTTTTTTGGCCTCAAGGCATGTGGGATCTTCGCTCCCCAACCAGGGATCGAACCCGCACCCCTGCATTGGAAGGCGAAGTCTTAACCACTGGACCACTTTCTTCCTTTTTTTCTTTCTCATCTCTTTTCAATCTCTGGCCCAGGTTAGAGTTGCCAGGAGCTACAGCTGTCCTTGATACAGTGGCTGACATATGCTCTGCTCTTGGACCTCCCAGAGGCTATACCTCAAAATCAACTATTGAATTTAAAAAAAAATACTCATGCCCAGGCCCCACCCTTAAAGATTCTTAACTGAGTTCACAGTGGGGCATGGGCATCCAAACTTTTTAAACTCCTCAAATAACCCTGATGTGTGCTATGATGTTGAGAATCAGCCCCTGTCATGGTGGGGCTGGTGGTAGTGTCACAAGGACAGAGATCCAGCTCTAAGATATCCCAAACCCAACTATGCTCTGTCCCAGGAAAGAATGCAACAGCCACCTGTTGTCAGATGCCACAACACTGACAGCTCTGCCTCCTTTCCTCTTCCACTTGTCTTCTACCCACTGTCCTCTCCCCACTGTCTGTTCTTGTCTCTCTTTTGAGCCACCAGGGAATTAAATCAGCTGTAGGCCCTGGAAAGGTCTTCATCCTTCTGCACTGAGCTTGCCTTCCCATAAAGGATTGGGTAACTCATTGGTTAACTGAGCAAGTAGTTGGTAGCCTGTTGGGTAGAGTTCATGTTTTTCCAACAATAACAAGGACCACATGCTGCTACTCATCATCTTGCCTCCTTTCCTGAATCTTATTCTTATATCATAGGGGAAAGCATTAATTTAAAAATCCATTCTTTTGGGCTTCCCTGGTGGCGCAGTGGTTGAGAGTCCGCCTGCCGATGCAGGGGACACGGGTTCGTGCCCCGGTCTGGGAAGATCCCACATGCCGCGGAGCGGCTGGGCCAGTGAGCCATGGCCACTGAGCCTGCGCGTCCGGAGCCTGTGCTCCGCAACGGGAGAGGCCACAACAGTGAGAGGCCAGCGTACTGCAAAAGAAAAAAAAAAAAATCCATTCTTTTCAATTCTACATAGTAATCAAGCATTAAGGAAATGTTCTTGCCAACTAGGTTAAAAAAAAAAAAAAGGTTGAGATTATACAATGCCTCACAGATACAGTTCTTCCTTGTGCACATGATTATATCCAAACCTTACTCTCCCTTGGACACATAGTAACATACCAATGCCAGACTGGCTCACATTCATCTGTCTTTTTATAGTGAAACTGCTTTGTAAGCTCTGATAGGCTTCTGGTCTAATTAACTAAGGTGTACATTTTTGATATATTGCTTTATTTTTTAAGAGATAGTAGCACTTTTTAGGAAACAGTTTCTGGAATACTATTTTAGAAAACTATTTTAGGAAAAATAAATTTGTTATACATTTATACTTTTATGTAAGCTTTAAAATAATTCTTTTGAGTTATTTAAAAAAATAGGACCACAAGGATTCTGATTGGAAATTCATATATAATACATGGAAAATATTTATTTTATGCTATTAAATATTTATATTCGGGGACATGGGGTCATTCTTTATTAAGGTATTATTTTATGTTCTTCAATAAAATGTTATATAGGCCTTCGTAAAGGTCTTGTACCTTTCTTAACAAATTCATTGCTAGATATTTTTTAACAGCCTTGATGAGGCATAATTTGCCTTTGAGTTAGAGTTGCGCAACCATCCCCATAAATCAGTTTTAGGACTTCTCCACTATCCCCAAAAGTTCCCTCTGCCCTTTTGCAGCTTACCCCCACTCCCAACCCCAGCCCTAGGCAACAGCTGATCTTTCTGTCTCTATAGATTTGCCTCTTCTGGACATTTAAAATAAATTACATCACATCAATATGTAATCTTTTGCATCTGGCTTCTTTCAGCTTGCATAATGTTTTTGAGGTTCATTTGTGTTGTAGCATGTATCATTAGTTTGATCCTTTTTTTTTTTTCCTGGCTGTGTTGGGTCTTTGTTGAGGTGAGTGCAGGCTGCTCCTCATTGTGGTGCGTGGGCTTCTCATTACGGTGGCTTCTCTTGTTGCAGAGCACGGGCTCTAGGCACCCAGGCTTCAGTAGCTGTGGCATGCAGGATCTAGAGCACAGGCTCAGTAGTTACAGCACATGGGCTTAGTTGCTCCGCAGCATGTGGTATCTTCCTGGATGAGGACTCAAACCTGTGTCCCCTGCATCAGCAGGTGGATTCTTAACCACTGTGCCACCAGGGAAGTCCCTTTTAAAATAAATAAATAAATAATTAATTAATTAAGTTAGTTAGTTAGTTTTGGTTGCATTGGGTCTTCATTGCTGCGCGCAGTCTTTTGCTAGTTGCAGTGAGCGGGGACTACTCTTTGTTGCGGTGCTTGGGCTTCCCACTGCAGTGGTTTCTCTTGTCACAGAGCACGGGCTCTAGGCATGCGGGCTTCAGAAGTTGTGGCATGCAGGCTCCAGTAGTTGTGGCATGTGGGCTCAGTAGTTGTGGCTCTCAGGCTCTAGAGCGCAGGGTCATTAGTTGTGGTGCACGGGCTTAGTTGCTCTGCGGCATGTGGGATCTTCCTGGACCAGGGCTGGAACCTGTGTCCCCTGCATTGGCAGGTGGATTCTTAACCACTGCGCCACCAGGGGAGTCCAGTTTGATCCTTTTTATTGCTGAATAGTATTTCATTGTATGGCTATACCACATTTTCTTTATCCGTTCATCAGTTGGATATTCACATTGTTTTTGGTCTTGAGCTACTATGAATAATGCTGCAGTGAGTATTCACATACAAGTTTTATATGTTTTCATTTCTCTTGGGTAGATTCCTAGGAGTGAAATTGCTGGGTCGAACAGTAAGTTTATGTTTATCTTTTTAAGAAACTGCCAAACTGTTTTTCAAAGTGAATGTACTGTTTTACATTCTCACAAGCAACGCACGAGGGTTCCAGGTACTCCACATCACCGCCAACATTCTGTGTCATGTCTTTTTGATGATAGTCCTTCTAGTGGGTCTGTGTTGGTTATCTATAGTTGCATAACAAATTATCCCAAAATTTATTTGCTTAAAATCAAACAATTACTATCTTACAGTTTCTGTGGAATCTGGGTGTGGTTAGCTAGGCCTTCTGGTTTAGGGTTTCACAAAAGACTACATTCAAGGTATTGCAGGGGGGACTGTATCTACCCGGAGACTTGACTGGGGAGCGATCTGCTTCCAAGCTCACTCAAGTGGCTGTTAGTGGAATTCAGTTCCCCTTGGTCTGTTGAACTGAAGGCCTTGGTTCCTCACTGGCTGTTGGCTGAAAGCCTCCTTCAGTTCTTTGCCTCATGGGCTTCACTGGAGGGCAACTCACCCATGGTAGCTTGTTTCCCTCAGAGCGAGCAAGTGAGAGAGCAAGAATCTTTTTGTCATTTAATCTCAGAAACGACATCCCATTACTTAGAGGCTGCCTACCACATTCATTGTGGTTTTAATCTGCATTTCCCTAATGACTAATGATGCTGAACGTTTTTTCACTGCTTGTTAGCTGTTTGTATATGCTCTTTGGTGAAATATCCACTCAAGTTTTTACCCATTTTAAAATTGAGTTGTTTGCCTTCTTATTATTGAGTCATAAGAGGTCTTTATATACTCTGGATACAAATACTTAATTAGATACTCTGTATGCAAATTGTATTCATTTTCTACTGCTTGATAACAAATTACCACAAGCTCAGCAGTTTTAACAGCACAAATGTATTACTTCGTGATCTGTAGGTCAGGAGTCTGGTAGGGGTCTCACTGGACTGAACCCAGGTGTCAGCGGCTGCACTCCTTTCTGAAGGCTCTAAGGGAGAATCTGTTTACTGCTCACTCGGGCTGTTGGCAGAATTCAGTACTTGTGTTGTAGGACCAGGGTCTCCGTGTTTTTGCTGGTTGTAAACTGATGGCCATTCCTAGCTTCTAGAGGTCACTGCATTCCTTGGCTCCTGGCCCCCTTCCACCATGTTCAAAGCCAGATTGTCATCCATGGAGCCAGTCCTTCCTGTGTTGCATCTCTCTGACTCTTCCTGTCTCACTCCAGCTGGGAAAGGCTCTCCTCTTTTAAGCATTCATGTAATTAGACTGGGCCCACCTGGATAATACACGGTAATCTTCACATTTCAAGGTCTTTAACCTTAATCACATCTGTACAGTCTCTTTGCCATGTAAGGTAATATATTCATAGGTTCTGGGGATTAGGAAGTAGACATTTGGGGAGGGTGTTATTTTGCCTACCACACAAATATTTTCTCCCAGTCTATGGTTTATCATTTCATTTCATTTCGTTTCATTTGCTTAATGGTGTTCTCTGAAGTACAAAAGTCTTTAATTTTGATGAAGTCCAACTTATTGATTTTTTTCTTTCATGGATTGTGCTAAGAATACTTTGCCTAACCAAAGGTCATAAAGATTTTTCTTTTTTTTTTTTTAGAAAATTTTATAGTTTTAGCTCTTCAATTTAGATTTATGATCCACTTTGAATTAATTTTTATATATGGTGCTAGGTAAGGATCTAAGTTTGTTTGTTTCATGTGGATATCCAGTTGTCCGCAGCATCTCCTCTCTCTCATTAAATTGTTTTGGCACCTGTGTTGAAAATCAATTGGCAGTGATTACAAGGATTTATTTTTGAACTCTCAATTCTCTCCATTGATTTGTATCTCTATCCTTGTGCCGATATTACACTGTCTCCTTTTCTAGGTATTTTAAAGTTTTTGTTACTGTTAAGCATGGAGTTAAAATTATTTTGAACCTAAAATATCATTAACTCAGAACGATTTTCCTTAAGCTCACTGGCAGATTGATATAATTAATCTATCATAATATTATCTTGGCCTTGAAGTAAAAAGAAAGTGTAACTTTTATGCCTCAATTAGGTAAGTGGAAATTGCTTTGAATCTATTAAATTCTATCTAATGGGACTAAGTTGCAAAGATGTCAGAGATTTTGGTATTAGTGTTACATTAAATATCTTGATGAATAGTATTTAATTTCATATTTTGAATTTGAACAAGTTATTACTATTGCTATATACACATATTCCCCTGGTATATGTAACATTTCCAAATTTTCTTTCTTATTTCTTTCAGATCAATCTCTAGAATCCCGTAGAATCTACAACAAGCCGATCCAGAGCTTGTCCAACATGGACACCATTTTCAGTGAAGCCCTTCGGAAGATGCGGAAGCAGCACCCTGGGTGCCTTTCTCAGGAGACTTCCATCCGTGCAGTCCAGGCCGCTGTCCAGTATCCCTATGAGGTGGGCATCAAGAAGGAAGAGGAGCTGTATGTGTACCTTCAGAGATCAGGGCAGGCTAGAGCCCTGCAATATTGTTTCTTGGCGGAGAGGACCACAGATAAGTGGTCTACTCCCTCTGGAGCATCCTGGAAAACAGCACTGGCACGGCCCATCTCTTCTGTTGGCATTCTTGGTAAGAACATGGGTAATGTCACTCCCCAAATCTGCACACGTAAAGTATTACCATTTGCTTAGGGCCACCAGGTGCCAGGCTGTTTGCCAAACATATCACTTGTTTTAGCTAACTTAATTTTCACTCCAGCCCATGAACTATCTTTACTTTATATGTGAGGCCTAGAAACACTAACCTTCTCAACAGTGAGCTAATGAAACCCAAGTCGTCTAATGTAGGTCTGTCTGATTCTAGACTCTGGGCATTTTTTAACTCATTTCTACCTCTTCCATGTCTCTCATTCCTGGATTTCCCAACAATGATTATTAATATGTTGCACATTTCAGAGTGTGTGCTGTCACTCCTATAGCTAGGGATTTGGAATGAAGGCTATATCTTTCTGGTCCTTGCATCCATTCGCTCCTCCTGGTTCAAAACCACTATCCTCAAATTCATCTGAACTCTGGAATAGTGGCTTCCCTACTTTTTCCCCTAGAAAATTTCTCAAACAAAATGTCTTCTTTCCTCAGAAGCTAGCTCTCTGATTGCCTTCTTCAGGCCACTTTCCTAAACTTCACTTTCTCTTATTCTTGGCCCAAGAATGGTCTTGGGTAGATTCCAAACCTCCTGAAATAGTAAGTGAAATGTTATATGTATTAGCTTGTATACAGTCTTCTGGGGGAGGAGGTCCAAAGTTTACTAAAAGCTGCAACTTTCTTAACCCTCACCCAGCTCTCTAACACCAACCCAGCTTGGAGGGGAAGAGCCCTCTCTACATCTTCTTAGTCTGTTGTGGTTTCAGTCAAGTTTGGGAATAAAATAGTGTGTCTTTAACGCAAACACATTGTGCTCCTCTAGCACTGACTCTCTTCACTTGTGACTTTTTAAGGAGATGGATAAATAGTGTGACAAAGAACTATGAGTATCCCTTTTTTATACTCTTTCAGCAACACCAATATTTGTTCCCACTTATGTACTTACCTCTTTCTTCTTCCTTGTATTCCTTCAAGCCAAGAATAATTAATGCAAAATAATAGTAAAAGTTTTAAGTTTATCAGTATTTTGTTTGTCAACCATCATTTGAGAATTTCCCTATTTCCTTATTGTGAGCTTTTTAAAAATACTTCAGGTTTGTGTCTAGCATGGAATGTTTAAAAGTTTAAGGTTTTTTTTTTTAAGTATACCCCACATTGTTCTGAAAAATATTTGAAAAAGCATTTAGACTGTGTAGAAGACAACGTGGATAAAAATAAAGTGAGAGAGTTCGTCATTTCCCCCTTCTTCATGTTTATCCACATCCCGCTCTGCACTTCTTCTTTGTGACGCAGCCTCCCGCCGCACCCTGTGTCCTCTGGAACACGCCCACAGCCTCATCTGGTTTACTAATGGCTCCCCCTCTGTCTCCTGCCTGAAACCTGGCTTACCCTGGGCACCTGCTTCTCCTGCAGCCCTGTCAAGAGAATGCTGTTGCTTCTCCCACACTCCATGGACCTCACTGTCACTTCCCAGTTCCCCTCTCAGACCATTACCCCTTTCAGGACATTCTCCTCTGTGGTCCTGCCATCCAGTCGTATCACTTTATCCCTCCTCATTACTGTCAGTGCTCCCCTGCTTTGCCCTCATTTTAGTACCTGGCTCACAGTTATCCTCTGTGGCCCAAATCCTGCTGCCATCTGGTTGTCTTCATCCTCTGTGTGAATAATTCAGCCCTGAATAACCCAGCCCTGTTGCTTCTGGGTTCCTTCACCGCCTCAGATCCAGCGACGCTCACCTCACTTCACTTCTGTGACCCATACTTATGGCTTCACCGTAGGTCTTGTCTTTACCCTGAACATTTCTCCACCTCTGAAATGTGAAATCTCACTTTTTCACCACAACCTTGTATTTTCCCACATCCCTTTCTCGGTTATTCTAACTAGTACATGTGTTACTTGATCAGCTCCTCCTATCTTTACTTTCTTCTCTATTCAGTTTTCATTTCCAGTCATCACTTCAACTACCCTCTTACCAATGTCCTCAAACGCCACGACTCATCCTTTCATTATGCCCCCTGGCAAAACCCCAGGTGAGCCCAACTTTGCACTTCCATGAGCCTATGTTCTCAGATCAGGTCGACGCAAACTGCAAGTTCTCATTCTCCCACCTCACCTGGACTCTCAGGGCTGTCAGAAGGGGAGAAGACTGCAGTTGACCAAACACTGCAGAACCAGTAGTCAAAGCATCCCTTATCCTTTATTTACTTCTCTGAGTAGAAGAGGTTCTTGACTAGATTTAATTCCATGGCAGTTAAAGGCAGTGATTTGGTACAGGAGCAGGACTCCTGGTCCCTGTCTGTGTGTGTTTAATGAGGAAAAATTAAGAAACTAAATTCAATGTAAATGCAATATATACCTATGAAAACATAATTACCAACAGTGAAAAGTTTGGTCTTTCAGCCCTTTGTTCTTGAGAACTTTGAGACCACAAGGTTGTGAAAAGAGAAGTTAGTAGCTAAGAACTTTTTGAAAGAAATAGATATTGTTTTCATGTATATTTTGTTTCAGTGATTAAATGAAAAGTATCAGTTTATAGAACTGAAGGAGATCTAAAGTTATAGCTAAGACACTTCTAAAAAGCATTAGTCTGGCCCACTTTGTGGTTTGGATTATGAGTTGTTTGGAGCCCCAGCGGTCCTTCAGCAGACCTGCTCTGAGAGGTGAGCGCCGAGGAGCTCTGCTCCATCTTCACCAGGTGGCCTTCCTTCCCCGCTGTGTTCAGTTCTGAGGTATCACCTGCATGACATTATACTTTACAAAGCACTTTCACATAAACTTCTCATTAGTCCTTACTGTCCCTGTGAGTTTATAATCTCTACATGGTAGGAATTTTCAGCTTGGGACTGAAAGCTAGGAGGCCAGGGTTTTGAACCCCCAACTCTACCTCCTATTTACCCAGGCCAAAGTTTAGGATACAAGCTGCTACAACAGTGAGAGCTGTCCAGCCCTCTTGTTACTGAGTGAAATGCACATGCTTAGTAAACTTGGAAACCTAAATGTTTTAAATAGTTTAATATATATATTATATTAAATAATTTAACAATTTTAAAATTAAATATATTCCAGAGAAAGTAAATCAGTGATTTCTTATTACTGATAACATTCTTTATTCAAGACCAATTGCCACAGGGGATTAAGAGGCACAAATTACTATGTATAAAATAAATAAGCTACAAGGATATATTGTATAGGTAATATAGCCAATATTTTATAATAACCTTAAATCCAGTATAATCTATAAAAATTTTGAATCACTATGTTGTACACCTAAAACTAAAGAATATTGTACATCAACTAAACTTCAATTGAAAAAAAAAAAAACAATCCCAAAGCTAGTCATTGTAAAGTGTAGAAGAGTTATATATACATGTCTTTCACAAAACATCCACAGTGGGTTGGTTAGGTAACAGGTAACCTGCTGCTGTAACAATAACAATCTCAGTGGCTTAGCACAATAAAGATCATTTTCGTCCTCACTCCACAGTAATTCTAGAACCAGGTTCTTTCCAAGTAGCGGCTCTGCCATCCTCCTGGATAATAAGGGTCAGCAAATTTTTTCTGTAAAGTTCCAGATAGTAAATGTTTTAGACTTTTGGGCCCATATGGTCTCTGTTGCAACTACTCAGCTCTGCTGTTGAGGACAAAAACAGCCATAGAGCAATTTCGTGGACGACGGGTGTGCGAGAGCATCTGCGGGCGCCAGGCGGGAGGGGACCGGGAAGACCCAGCTGAGGGTGTGTGGATTTGAGCCTTCGCGTTTCTAACCCGAGATCTTGAAATGCATCGTGATTCCTGTCTGTTGGACTGTAAAGTTTATGTAGGTAATCTTGGAAACAATGGTAACAAGGCTGAATTGGAACAAGCTTTTGGCTATTATGGACCACTCCAAAGTGTGTGGTTTGCTAGAAACCCTCCCGGCTTCGCTTTTGTTGTATTTGAAGATCCCGAGATGCAGCCGATGCTGTCCAAGAGCTAGATGAGAGAACACTATGTGGTCGCCGAGTAAGAGTGGAACTGTCGAATGGGGATAAGGGAAGTTGAAATCGTGGGCCGCCTCGTTCTTGGGGTCGTCGCCCTCGAGATGATTATCGGAGGAGGAGTCCTCCACCTCACCACACATCTCCAAGACAGAGAAGCTTCTCCCGCAGCCGGAGCAGGTCCCTTTCTAGATATAGGAGAAGAGAGAGATCACTGTCCCAGGAGAGAAATCACAAGCCGTCCTGATCTTTCTCTGGGTCTCCTAGCCGATCCAGGTCAAATGAAAGAAAATAGAAGACCCGTTTGCAAGAGGAGTGGTGCACAGGAAATAACTTCATTTGACAGGAGTATGTACAGAAAATTCAAGGTTTGTTTGAGACTTCGTAAGTTTGGTGCATTTTTAAAATGTTTTAGCTGTTCACATTTGTTTGTCTCTTGGAACAGTGACACATAAAGATGTAATTCTCTATGGTTTGAAATGGATTATATGAGGCATGTAATATCAAGAATTGTTACTTTACAATGTTCCCTTATGCAAAATTGAATTTGCTTTGAATTTTTAGTCTTGCATAGACTGATAATAAACCTCTAACTCCTGTCCAGCTAAAGTGTGATGTTTAATATTATGGAAACAAAACTGGCAAAAACTGAAAAGACTTTCTGTAGCTGGGATATGCAGCTGTAGTTAAGCAAGCAGTCTTTAAAAGGTGCTGTGAACACAGGCCAGCAGGTAAAAATAAAAGCTGCACCCTTAAACTAGATTAGAGGTTTAAAAATTCCACTAGTCTTCACCCCGGACAAGAGGTTGTCCGGTGGGTTTAGAATCTAAGAAGTTTCAAGAAAGTTAGTTTACCTTTGCTTTAGGTCATAAGTTCCTTCTGTGATTGCTGTATATGAATACATAGCTCTTTGTAATATTATTTGGAAATTTGAGACTATTCAGTATACCAATGTCCTGCTAGTTTAAGGGTACATTGTAGAGCTGAACTTTGAGTTACTGTGCAAGATTTTTTTTTCATGCTGTCATTTGTAATATGTTTTGTGAGAATCCTTGGGATTAAAGTTTTGGTTACAAATTGTTGTTTAACCTGAAAGCCTGTTTTTCCTTGCAAAACTAAAATCTGAGCTTGGTACCAATCAAGTCCAGGTATAACATTCCTATTGGAAGGCATACTTACAATTTCTTGTAAAGTGCTTTTGAAAATAAAATATTAACATAATTGTGTAATAGTTGAACCCACTATTACCATAGTTCTGGTCCCATAGAAGGCGGTTGGTTACACAAATCTTATTTTGTAAGAAACACAATTTGAGGCTTTTGAAGTGAAGGGAATTTTTGGTTGTCTACTTAAGTGATGATACATTTTTAGGAGTAGAAGCCAGTTCAAAGTCTATGATATTCAGTGACCAGCATTTTAAAGTATAGCCACCTGATACATTATAATCCAAAGTTGCTGGTAAAAAAACAAAAAAACAAACAAAAAAAAAAAACTTTAGCACAAAGTAGAACTTTAAACATTCCACAAAGCTTTAAAAATTGCTTCCATTTTATATAATTTGAGGTGTTGCATGGAAATTCTAAATTGATCCATCATGATGTGAAATTCATTATCTGGTTTAAATGTAACAATGCAGAATTGAATATGGAGGCATGCATAACCTTCTTAGAAATCTAGAGGAGTTGTAATTTCAAATTTTTGTGCAATTAGATTAAATCATAATGCAACAGTCTTTTGGCTTAGTTTCCTTAAATGTACTATTTAAAGATAGTTTTGGATTATGCTGTACTGACTTTCTTTAATATAAAAGATGTCATTGTATTAATCTATAAGGATGTTTTATAAGATACAGATCCTAAACAAATTATTTCCAGTGGTCCTTCTTCACATTTCACGCACATATCAGGGGAGGAGAGTCCTGGGTGTCACAGGGGGAGAACTGGTGTCAGTGGAGTTCAGTATGAGCCTTGTTACAGAAGACACTTTTAAGATGGCCTATTGATTTACTGGGAGCTCGGGCTTTGGGCCTTTTTTCTTTTGGCATTTCATAGCTTAAAACCTTTGCTATGATCAAGCAAGGCAAGATAGCTAAGAATTCATGGAAGTAATATGGCACATCAATATTACACTGCTCTTATAAATCTACATGGGCATGTTTGGCAGTATACAACTTGCAGAGTCTTGAATTGGAAGGGTTCCTGTAAAAAGGATAGTGGATTATAGCTATAATGTGGCCTGATATAAAATTAACCTCCAGGATTTAACCTTAGGGTCCAAATTTGCAATCACTTTAACCAGAAAACCTAGCACAATTTTATGGCTTGTTAAAAATATGGAAGATAGAAGTCGTTAAAATCTTACATTCTACATTTAAACTGTGGCTATTAAAAAGTTTAGTTACTTTGATTTCTGAAATTAACAAGTCCCGTTGGCCAGTTTTGTCTTGCATTCTCAGTTGAGTATGATACTGAAAGCAGTCACAGAGACTTTGACTTGTGGTGTAATGATTACAGGTGTTCACTAGAGGTCACTATTAATAATACTTGGTGATAATTTAAGGAACATATGTAAGGATTATAGTTGGTTTTTATGCTTTCAAGAATAGTTAATATTCTATGGTTCTCGGTTCATTGTGGGTTACTTCTGACCTCCACGTCTTAAGCAGAAAGGTAAATACAAAGATAAATTAGCCAGAGAAATTTTAATTTTATGAGATGTAGATACATTTTACCTACTGTTTCTATGCTTTTTTACAGTTCCTTAAAAGGTCATGTGATCAGTAGATGGCATCACCACCTTTTTAGATTCACCCATGTCTGAATGGAAAGTCCTGGTCGCTTTTTACTGTAAAGTTATGGTTTATATTCTTAGAGTGTTTCTTTTTCAGGAATGGTGTTTTCCAGGCCTACTGACTCATTTTTCCATCCCTGATTATATAAGAACCACTGGTTTACTACTTTGTATTAGTGTGCTTTTATTTTCAGAATCCCCAACATGATTTAGTTGTTGGACCTGGTTGGTGGTAATATCTTCTGGTTGTATATTTCTGTACTAGACTGTTGCCTTCTGGTTTTCCTTTTTTTTTTTTGAGAACATGAAAGATTTTTATAATTAAAGTAGCTGAAGAAAAAAAACAGCCATAGACAATACAAAAACAAATCAGTGTGATTGATTCCAGTAAAACTTTATTTATGGACACTAAAATTTGAATTTGATATAATTTTCCTGTGTCACAAAATATTCTTATTCTTTCATTTTCAGCTATTTAAAATGTAAAAATATTCTTAGTTCACCGGCAGTACAAAAGCAGGCAGTGGGCTGGATGCACCCTGCAGGCCAACATCTGCTCTAGGGTCTCCTCCAAAGCCTCAGAGTTGTTCTCTGCATCCTCTATACTCAGGTGGTAATGAAGGATTTTTTGGGTGATTTTAGGGGCCAGTCGTGATCCCACACCACCCTCTTCCCCATTCCCTTGACCAGAATTAGTTACAGGTCCTACCAGGATACCAGAGGTCTAGAAAGTACAGTCTTCTATGTGCCCAGGAAGAAAATGAAATGGTGTGGGAAAGAAATAGCAACATCTTTGCCATCGAATAATTTTTCTACATTTTCCATCCTTCTTGCCTTTTTAAAAAATATTTCTCACTTTTCTTTTCCCTTCCCCAGCTGGGTGGTTCACCTTCTCCAATTTCACTGTTTTAGTTTGATCTTTCTTTAAATATTTCTTCAAATATCTTTATCTTGAAGTTTTTCTTGACTCATCCAACCAAAAATAATCTCTTTCCTTTGAATCACCAAAGAAATTTGAACTTCTCTCATCACTTACTTTACCTTTAAGGGTGGATATTTATGAACTTTTTTCTTTCCCACCACTAGATTATAAGTTCCTTGAGGGTTGGTACTACTCATATTTTTAATAACAGTTTTATTGAGGTGAAACATATGTCATAAAATTCACCCATTTAAAGAGTACAATTCAACATCAAATACTGCAGCTGCTGAAAAAAAGTATGGCAATCCCTCCAACAATTAAAACTAGAATTACCATATGATTCAGCAGTTCCACTTCTGGGTATATCAAAAAGAATTGAAGGCAGGGACTCAAACGGGTATTTGTATAATCGTGTCCATAGCAGAATTATTCACAATAGTGGACTAATGGTGGAAGCAACCCAAATGTCCATTAACAGATGAATGAATAAACAAAATGTGGTACATATATATATTCAAAGGGCTATTATTCAGTCTTAAAAGGTGGGAAATTCTGATACACGCTACAACATGAATAAACCTGGAGGCTATTCTACTAAGAGAAATGAGCTAGTCACAAAAGGACAAATAACATTTGATTCCACTTATATGAGGCACCTAGAGTAGTCTTTGTTGAAAAAGACTAGAGTAGTCAAAATTATAAAGATAGAAAGTAGGATGATGGTTGCCAGGGGCTGGGGAGAGGGCAAAATGGGGAGTTATTGTTTAATGAGTACAGTTTCAGGTTTGTTTTTTTTTTGTTTTTGCGGTACGCGGGCCTCTCACTGTTGTGGCCTCTCCCGTTGCGGAGCACAGGCTCCGGACGCGCAGGCTCAGCGGCCGTGGCTCACGGGCCCAGCCGCTCCGCGGCATGTGGGATCCTCCCGGACCGGGGTACGAACCCGTGTCCCCCGCATCGGCAGGCGGACTCTCAACCACTGCGCCACCAGGGAAGCCCAGAGTTTCAGTTTTGCAAGATGAAAAGCGTTCTGGAGATGGATGGTGGTGCTGGTTGCACAACTCTGTGAATGTACTTAATGCCCCTGAACTGTACACTTAGAAATGGTTATGATGTTAAGTTTTATGTTATATGTATTTTACCGCAATTAAAACATTTTTAAAAGACATAGTAACAATGTCACCAAAAAGAGAGTACACTTAAGTGGTTTTTAGATATTCATAAAGTTGTGTAGCTATTGCCACAAAAAATTTTAGAACATTTCCATCACTTTAAAAAGAAACCCTGTACCCATTTGCAGTTATTCCTCATTGCCCATCCTCCCAGCTCCTGGCAACTACTAATCTACTTTCTGTCTCTATGGATGTTCCTATTCTGGACATGTCATATAAATGGAATCATATAGCAAGTAAACTTTTGCATCCAACTTCTTTAACTTAGCATAATGTTTTTTAAGGCTCATCCATGTTATAGGATGTACCATTTAGTTTTACGGCTGAGTAATATTCCACTGGAGAGACATACCACCTTTTGTTTATCCATGTTGATAGACATTTGGCTTGTTTCTTCTTTTTGGCTATTTTGAATAATGCTGCTATGAACATCTATGTACAAGTTTTGTGTGGATGTATGTCTTCATTTCTCTTGGGTTATGTATATACCTACCTACCTACCTACCTAGGAATGGAATTGCTGGATCGTATGGTAACTGCACGTTTAACATTTTGAGGAACTTCCAGCTTGTTTTCTACTGCAACAGCACCATTTTACAATTTGCCAGCAGCGAATCAGGGTATCAATTTCTCCACATCCTCACCAGAGTTGTTATTGTCTGTCTTTTTAAATTATAGCTATCCTAGTGGGTATGAAGTGGTAGCTCATTGTGGGTTTGATCTGCATTTCCATAGTGACTAATGATGTTAGGCATCTCTTCATATGCTTATTGGCCATTTGTATATCTTCTTTGGAGAAATGTTTAATTGATCCTTTGCCTAATTTTATTCTATTTTTTAAAAATTTTTATTGGAGTATAGTTGATTTACAATGTTGTGTTAGTTTCAGGTGTACAGCAAAGTGAGTCTTATACATATACATATATCCACTCTTTTTTAGATTCTTTTCCCATATAGACCATTATAGAGTATTGAGTAGAGCTCCCTGTGCTATACAGTAGGTCCTTATTAGTTATCTCTTTTATATATAGTAGTGTGTTTATATCAATCCTAATCTTTCAATTTATCCCTCCCCCTACTTACCCCCTGGTAACCATAAGTTTGTTTTCTATATCTGTAACTCTATTTCTGTTTTGTAGATGAGTTCATTTGTACCCTTTTTTTAGAGTCCACATGTAAGCGATATCATATGATATTTGTCTTTCTCTGTCTGACTTACTTCACTCAGTATGAGAATATCTAGGTCCATTTATGTTGCTGCAGATTCCTTTGCCTAATTTTAAATTGAGCTGTCTTTTTATTGTCGAGTTTGAGTTCTTTATATATTCTGATACAAGTACCTTATCAGATATATGATTTGCAAATATTTCCTCCTATTCTATGGGGTTTTTTTCACTTTCTTTATTGTGTCCTTCAAAGCACAAAAGTTTTTAATTTTGATAATGTCCAATTTATCTATTTTTTTCTTTTATTGCTTATGCTCTTGGTGTCATTTCTAAGAAACTATTGCCTAATCCAAGGTCATGAAGATTTACTCATAAGAGTTTTACAGTTTTAGCTCTTACTTTGGTCTTTGATCCACTTTGATCTAGTTTTGTATATGGTGTGAGGTAGAAGTTCAACAAAATTCTTTTGCATATGGATATCAGTTGTCCCAGCACCTTTGTTGAAAAAGACTATTCTTTCCCCATTGGATTATATTGGCACCCTTGTCAAAAATTGATTTTCCATAAATGTATGAGTTTATTTCAGGACTCTCAATTCTATCTCATTGATCTATATGTCTATCCTTATTCCAGTATCACACTGTCTTGAATAGTGTAGATTTGTCAAAAGTTTTGAAATTGGAAAGAGTTTGTTCTTTTTGTTTTTTCTATATTGTTTTGGTTATTCTGGATTTCTTGTATTTCTATATGACTTGTAGGATCAGCTTGTTAATTTCTGCAAAAAAAACAGTTGGATTTTTCATAGTGATTGCACTGGATCTGCAGATTGATTTGGGTAATATTGCCATCTTAACAATATTAAGTCTTCTGATCCACGAACATGGGATGTCTTTCCATTTATTTAGGTTTTATTTAATTTCTCTCAACAATGTTCTTTTGTTATTAGTGTACAAGTCTTACAATTCTTCCTTAAATTTATTCTGAAGTATTCTTTTTAATGCTATTATAAGTGGAATTGTTTTCTTAATTTCATATTCAGATTATTCATTGCTAGAATATATAAATAAAATTGATTTTTGTATATTGATCTTGTATCCTGCAACCTTGCTGAACTTGTTTATTATTTCTAATAGCATGTGTGTGTTTGTGTGTGAATCCTACTTACTGTTATACCTTCTGAATCACTTAATACAGTGCCTAGCCTTAACTAGTATTCAATCCATTTCTAGTCCTTGATTTTGTATCTTTGAATGCCACGTTTCCACAGAAGCCTTCCATTTACTGAGTAATTTCTCAGTTCCCAATACCATTGAATCATTCTTTTTCTCCTTCACTCTTATCTGCAGGCTTGGGAACAATGGGCCGAGGCATTGCCATATCTTTTGCAATGGCCAAAATCCCTGTGATTGCTGTAGAATCAGACAAGAAGCAGCTAGAGACTGCAAACAAGATAATAACCTCCATCTTAGAAAAGGAAATGTCCAAAATGCAGCAGAGTGGCCACCCTTGGTCAGGACCAAAACCCAGGTTAACTACATCTATAAAAGAGCTTAGTGGTGTAGATTTAGTCATTGAAGCAGTATTTGAGGAAAGGAACCTGAAGAAACAGGTCTTTGCTGAACTGTCAGCCGTGTGCAAGCCAGAAGCATTTCTGTGCACCAACACTTCAGCCCTGGACATTGATGAGATTGCTTCTTCCAGTGATCGTCCTCACTTGGTCATTGGCACCCACTTCTTCTCACCAGCTCACGTCATGAAGTTGTTAGAGGTTATTCCCAGCCGATACTCTTCCCCCACTACCATTGCCACTATTATGAATTTATCGAAAAAGATTAACAAAATTGGAGTAGTGGTAGGAAATTGTTTTGGATTTGTTGGGAATCGAATGTTGAAGCCTTATTATAATCAGACATATTTCTTATTGGAAGAAGGCAGTAAACCAGAGGAGATAGATCAGGTGCTGGAAGAGTTTGGTTTCAAAATGGGACCTTTTAGAGTGTCTGATCTTGCTGGGTTGGATGTAGGCTGGAAATCCCGAAAAGGGCAAGGTCTTACTGGACCTACATTGCCTCCAGGAACTCCCTCCCGAAAGCGAGGCAGCTGGAGATATTGCCCAATTCCTGATATGCTCTGTGAATCAGGACGATTTGGCCAGAAGACAGGTGAGGGTTGGTACCTTTATGATAAGCCGTTGGGTAGGATTCACAAACCTAATCCCTGGCTTTCCAAATTTCTGACACAGTACAGAGAAACCTATCACATTGAACCACGTATCATTAGCCGGGATGAGATCCTCGAGCGCTGCTTATATTCACTCATCAATGAAGCATTCCGCATCTTGGGAGAAGGGATGGCGGCTACCCCAGAGCACATTGATGTGGTCTATTTACACGGGTATGGATGGCCAAGGCACAGGGGTGGGCCCATGTTCTATGCTTCCACAGTTGGGTTGCCCACAGTGGTAGAGAAGTTGCAGAAATATCACAGGCAGAATCCTGATATTCCCCAACTGGAGCCTTGTGACTATCTGAAAAAACTGGCTTCCCAGGGAAACCCTCCTCTGAAAGAGTGGCAAAGCTTGGCAGGACCCCCCACCAGTAAATTGTGATTCAGCCTTTCAGGTTTTGCCTCACATGCTGGCATCAGGTAATGCTCACTGAATTTCAGCGAAACTAAATCCAAAGATCCAAAGTAAGATTGCTCTGAAATGCAAAGCAAAAGAAGTAATTGGCCAGCTAAAACTCTTCTTTGGGTCTTCTGTCTGATGAAGATTCTAATGGGTCAGATCTTTAGGAATGTGTTTCCTATGCTGGGGAGTCTGTCCCTATCAGATAAATTATTTCAATCTCAGTGAATAAACTTATGTTAACACCATAATCACTAAGGAAAGAGCCTCAGGAATAAGTTGAGGTCCCCAAGTTCTTTGATCATTGGAGAAATATGTCATTAATTATTCACTGATACATGTATAAATTCATTTGAGCCCTTTCAACCTCACACACGTAGCACTGATAGGAAATCTTATGGACCCTTCATTCAACAGACACTCATCATGCACCCCTGAGCATCTTGCACAGCACTTGACAGACCTAGAGTCCAGAGGGGCATTAATCCAGCAAGGAAGCCTATGATACATTTCACTTCAGTCTCAGAGGTGGAGTGAAGATGGTTGGCAGGGTAGAGTCAGCAGTGAGGGTCTCTATGAGTGAGCTTGGAAAGCGGCCAAGGGAGAGGCAGAGGCAGTAGTCAGAGGCAGAGTATCAGTGGCAGAACAGTGCTGAAGTTTAGGCAAAACACAATTGAGAGTTGGTGAGGAAACCACATACTTCAGACCAGAAAAGGGAGGTCAGGGTAGCTTGGGAAGTCATGCTCAATATAACACTTCTGTCCAAGGCCCATGTGCACAGTTGTCCTTGCTGCTTGCAAGAGGCTCAGTAACATTTTATGATTATTTCCTCAAGACCACCAGATGTCCACAACCTGGTCTTTATTTACTCTTCTAGTCAGACAGAAGTAATGGAAAGTAGTTAAGTTGTTGACTTAGTGTAAGAAGAGATCTCAGGGATCTAACCTCCTCTAATTCTGTGATAAAGTCATGATGCATTTCCCAGTCATGATATGCCTTTGTGATGCTGGGTATGAAATCTTAGCAAGTCTAAAATTATTGTAAAACAAATGTTGTTTAATTTTGTTATAAGAACTCTTTTTACTTTTTGCCTTGTATGGTTAAATGTTGAGGGGCTTGTCAACACAAAAACTTGTACACAAATGTTTATAGCAGAATTATTCATAATAGCCCCACATTGGAAACAACCCAAATGTCCATCAACTGATGAATGGATAAATAAAATGTAGAATAGCCATACAATAGGATATTATTTAGTCATAAAAAGAAATGAAGTGCTAATACATGCTACAACATGATGAACCTTGAAAATATTATGCTAAGTGAAAAAACAGGCAAATCAATTGAGATAGAAAGCAGATTACAGCTTGCCTAAGGCTGGAATGATGGGGGTGGGGAGTAGGGAGTGGTTGTTAATGGGTACAAGGTTTCTTTCTGGGTTGATGAAAATGTTCTGAAATTATTGTGGTGATGGTTGCATAACTCTGTAAATCTGCTAAAAACCATTGACTTGTATACCTTAAATGTGTGAACTGTATGGCATGTGAATTATATCTTAATACAGTTAATAAATAAGTAAACAAACAAACAAATGGGCTTAGGTTATTGTCCTTCAGGATGATGTAAATGAACTGGTTTTTTTACAATATTTTCACCAGTGAACCCAAACAAAATTACCAAAAGTTCTGATAGAGAAATCTTGAAGGAATATAGCATAAGTTTTCCATTGTACAAAACAAACCAAAAAAACTTCTAGAGTGTGCTTTGAGTTGTAGCTCAATTTAGAATAATTTTTGAGATGTGTATTGCTGGATTTTATATAAATTGGTCCTTGAAATTAAAGACATCAATAGAAAAAAATTCCTGAAAATAGTAACTCTGTCTCCAAAGTGTCTTAGTTTCAAATTAATGTAAACTTATTTCAAATTCATACATACATCAACTTTTTCTTCTTTAGACCTTGAGTAGATTTCAATTTTGAGTTCTCAAAACGTATTTTCATCCTACATTCTGCTTTAGATTGGGGTTTTGAAACTAGAGTGTCTATGAATAGATTTTGAGTCAATAATCCCTGAAATTTTATGCTAACATTTGTGTATATGTATCTGAGTGCATTGCTTAGAAAAGGTGCCATATCTTACACTGTATTCTCTGACATGTTTATGACCCAATAAATGTTAAGGACCAATACTTTATATATTGATATAAAATGGGAAGAAGAAGCATGAGTTCAATTATCCTTATTTTGTGTCAAAGGAGGCAAGACTGATTAAAACTGTTGGGTCCCATAAACAACAGTGGCTAATATGAAGAAACCTTTCCAGGATATCCCATCCCATTATTGAAAATGCACTTGCTTAAAGACTTATTTTGTTGTTGTTGTTGTTAATAATTTTAAAACTATATTTTTTTTAAAAAACACATTCTAAATGACATGTTAAAAATATGTCCTAATGGTAATTGACTCTGACAAGAGCTACATATTAGAGGCACCCTTGAAGCTTTGCCATAATACTCCAGCTTTAAAGATGAGGCTAATTATGTTCCTTAAATCAGGAAAGCCACCATGCAGCTGCGGTTGCTATCTACTTATTCATTTCCAGCAGGAACAGGTGTGCTCGCAAGAAAGAAAGTGAGGTATCCTAAACTCGCCTGATTAATGATGTGACAGAAATGTGCATGCAACTCATATTCCACAGCACTGTAGAAACCTGAAATTTCTAGGGTCTTACACTTGTCTTTAAAATAGACACCTAGAAATTCAGAAATGTTGCAGATTCACTAGATTAGCTGAACCCTCTTGGTAGCCATTGATGAAATTAATATAAATCAAGTTCTCTGGACTATGTTTAAAAACAGCTTTCTTCAAGAACAGAATAGTCTTTGACTCTTCTTGGGACTGTCAATGCCACATGGTTATTTTGCCAGTTTACCTGTATTTCGATATTAACAGACAAGTTACACTGCTTCCCTGCAGGACAGCAACCTTACACAACTCTGAGGGACACCATTTATACCCTGCTCCAAGGGGCTGCCGTTCACACAGAAATAATGTGAACAGTACCCTGTAGAGTTGTGCAACACCCAGTATTGTTTCCAGGGCACACCGTGTAGAGGTTTCAAGCCCCCAAACCGTTTCTTCTCTTTATTGCTGTAAGTATCTCTCTAAACAAAGTTGACAAAAGTAGAGAGAAAGTCTCCATTTAGATTGGTGTCTCCAGTGGACCAAATTTTTAGAAGAGATTACATTTGACCCTTGAACAGCTCAGGTTTGAAAAATTCCATTTTTTCAATGGTAAATACTTTTGTACTACACCATTCACAGTTGATTGAATCTGCTGATACGGGGGAACCATAGATACTGAGGAACCATGTATATGGAGGGCCCACTATAAATTATAGGTGGATTTTTAGACTGGGAGAAGGGTCAATGCCCCTAACCCCAGCCTTGTTCAAGGGTCAACTGTACGTCTTGTCTGTTCTTCTTAGTATTTTTTTTTCTAGCACCCTGAGAAAGAGGAACATGAGAGAGATGAACAGGGCTTTTAATTATTGTCAAAAGAATTCCAGTGTATTTTAATTGTAATATTTATTTGTTCTCTTTCACCAAACCTAAAATAGCCTAGCTGAGTGATGCCTGAAAGCACGTGATAAAATGACAGGCACAGAGCTGATGCAATCGACCTTGTGTCCATCTTTCCACCTTCTCTAAGAGAGCACAGAAGCAGTTGCTAATTCTGGACATAATATGAGATCCTTAGGATGGGGTACAGCAAAATCTTCTCCAACCGAATCATAAGTGCACTTGGATTCCTGAAGACCGCCAAGGCCTAAAGAATCGCTGATTTGTAAGTTTTGGCAGAGACTGTTGGCTGTCTCCCAAAGTTCCTCTTCTCTAGCAATAAACTTCTCAATTTTTAGCTGAGTATTTGGTTGTTCAGAATAAATAGTATTATTGTCAGCTTCTCTTGCATCCAGTTGTGAACATGTGACTGAGATCCAGACAATAGGATGTAAGTGGCAGTGTCACATGGCAGACTTTGGGAAACTACCTTAAGGATCAGATGATATGCATCCTTTTCCTGTTTCTTTTTTTTCCCCTTCCTCCATCTTGCTGCCTGGAACATAGATGTGAAGGCTGGAGGTCAACCCACTATACTGGACCACAAGGACAAAATTCCCTAGGGATAGCAGAAAGGAAGGCTGCAAAGAGCTTGGTCCCCCAAGACCTCATGGAGCAGAGTTGCTACTCTGCCTTCCAACAGTCATTTGTGTGAGAGAGAAATCAACTCCCATTATGGGTAAGACCCTGTTATTGTAGTTCTTTAATTCCTCACAGCTGACCCTAAGTAATGCAGGTGGGGTCCAAGAATGAGTGGGTTTTGTTTTGTTTTGTTTTTGTTTTTCTCAGTGCCATAGGTCATTCTGACACACAGGCAGCTTTGAGAATCTAATCTCATTAAACAGGATTTCTTGTTTTAAGAAAAACAATTTTTTGCCAGCGTGATGTGTTTTTCAACTTGATGTTGAATTGCTAATAAACTTGTATGTTATGTTTCACATATAATTGTTGTAGGCAATTCATGGAGACACCACCAAGAACCTGAACATAATTTAAAAACTAGACCACAAGGAGAAAGGGATAGCAGAAAGGATTACATCAACTTAGTAGGAAACAGTCTCACAGGCCTACTTAAACCTCAAATTGACTCCTACCTGATTAGAGATAAAAACACTAACAAAGTATGTGCTATCAGAAGGAAAGATGGAAAGAGGAGTAATTCAAGAAGCAATATCTCTCAGCACTGACCGAAAGGGAGGTGCTGGATCTGGGGTGCACAAACCTGCTCACTAGATCAGAGATCTCTAAAATGGGGTGTCCCTACCGAAGATGGTGTGAAAGATGATCCATAGAGGTGCAGACAGAAAATATTTAGAACTACTCTTGCTACTTATTTTTGTCTAAAAAATAAGAGATTAGGGCTCCCCTGGTGGCGCAGTGGTTGGGAGTCCGCCTGCCAATGCAGGGGACATGGGTTCGTGCCCTGGTCTTGGACGGTCCCGCGTGCCACGGAGCAGCTGGGCCCGTGGGCCGTGGCTGCTGGGCCTGTGTGTCTGGAGCCTGTGCTCCGTGTCAGGAGAGGCCACAGCGGTGAGAGGCCCGCGTACCACAAAAAAAAAAAAAGAGATTAATCTTTATTAACATTTCATGTAGATAAGAACACTGCTGTCCTCACCAGGTTGTGTCTCAGATAGCCACATGTCAGGAATGGAGTGTCTTGAGGGAAGAGGGCGAGTTCCAAAATGTAGAGAGGTTGACAGTGGCATCCTCCCTCTTACATTTGCTTTTAGCATATTGAGAAATATTGCAAATTATGTATGCTGGGCTAAGTGGATATTTAGACTAAATTATTTAATTTAACTAAATTAACCCTCACAAAAGATTCCTTCAAAGAAAGCACCCTTAAAAATAATCTTTGAAAGAAAGAACAGTTGAAGATAACACAAATAATGCAAGCAAAGGAGTCAGATCAGGTAAGAAGTTGGCCAAAAAATTGAAATTATCAAGAAGATTGTTAGAAATATTGACTTACAACCTACCATTCATGATGAAGTCTGCCTGTCCTAAGTGTGTATTGTGTCTTATCTTAGTGAATAGCAGTATGAAACCATCACCTATGCAAAATGTTTTAATACATTGTTTAGTTCATCACTATCTCACTCTTTATAAACTTCTATGTTATTGTGTTTAAGATGTCATATATGTCAATATAATAGTAAAAGTATATAATTTATAAACATCCTATTCTTATGTATTAGAGATGTATACTCAAAATTTATGTGATGTGCTACCCAGATCCTCTTTTAGGAATGAAAATTTTATTCTCCGAGTTGGTACGAGTGTTACCAGAAAATGGCCTTCTTTTGGGATTGCCTTGCTCAAAGTCACAACTTTTTCCAAAAATAGCTTGTTGTGGGGGATGAATTGAGAGACTGGGATTGACATATATACACTATTGATACTATGTATAAAACAGATAACTAATGAGAACCTACTGTATAGCACAGGGAACTTTACTCAGTGCTCTGCGGTGACCTAAGTGGGAAGGAAATCCAAAAAAGAGGGGAATATATGTATCCATATAGCTGATTCACTTTGCTGTGCAGTAGAAACTCACACAACATTGTAAAGCAACTATACTCCAATAAAAATTAACTTTAAAAAATAGCTGGTATTCAATGATTGCTCAACTCAGGAGTGTAAGCACCTGATCTTCTTGCCCCAACTCTGAAGGGCTGACAGCTCGCGAGCTCCCAAGGACATTGGGCTGGGGCCTTCGTTGGTATCCAATTGCAGCTGAACTTCTCTCTCTGCTCCTTCCTGCTTCCTCCCTTCTCCTTCACAGGTGTTAATCCCAAGAGCCCTCCCTAAACAATCTGCACAGTCATCTCCGTCCCAGAGTGGGCTTCCCAGGGAAACTGCAACGCTGCAGGTACACGACTAAAGATGTTTGGAAACCATTGATCCATATGCTATCAACTCTTTTGTATATGTGTAATAGACTTCTTCTGATTTCACATGTTATCAGTTTTTATAAACAGCTGTGTGTGCTAGAAAAGAATGTGCATTCTCTGTTTGATGAATCTAGGATGCTATTCTAAGGTCGAGCTTGCTAATTATGTTGGTCAAGTTTTCTCTGTAGCCCTGCTCATGTTTTATCTATAGTCCTGCCTCCTCCTGTGATTGGGGTCAAATACCCAGCCAGTGGGGGGACTCCTTTCCTTGACACAAAAAGCCAGGAGTGACTGAATGGGCACATATAGATTTAAAATGATCTTACTGTGTTTCTGGCAGAAGCATTTCCCTTCTAGGAACCATGTCTTCTAGATCTCAGGGTGTTAATTTCTGGTACAGGAAACAAAACTCTCCAAGTGGGTCACTGGCCGTGATGATAAATCGGGCCACTTCTACTTTCAGTCTTTGGTTCCTATAACCTTGTATTTTACCTGTTAGGGACATAGCACCATATAACAGTTATTGATTCAGGATGTGAACTGCGTCCTGGAGGATGGTACCCCATCCTCACAGGATATAATCTCCAAGCTGTTCATTATTCTATTAGGAAGGTTAGTAGCTTCTGGGCGGTGTAGTATCTGATCGGAAAAGGGAATCCATGGTCATATGCCTACCTCTGTACCACCTTTGTTTTAAAGCATGTCCTTTGGTCTGATGCAATATTATGTGAGTTCTTACTTTACTGGCTCAGATCCTCTTGAAGTCCTTGGAAAATGAAGCCCTGCAGTCAGGAAAGGAAAACCCTGGAATATGTGTCAATTCCAGTCAAGATGAATCACTGACCTGCTGACTAAAGAGTATTGATGTAGTTGGCTTACCACCAAGTGGTTGGTTGGTCTCGCCATGACAACTTGCATCTGGGGCAAGTTGTACATTCAGCAATTAGATCAGCCCTGATGAGTGGATGTCCATTCTGTTGGGCTCATGCATAGCTTCATCCCTACAAACAAGCCTTCTCTGCTGTGGGCCACTTGTGCCAGCAGCACTAATGTGGGTAATGATAGTGGCCGGTTGATGTCCGCTAGCCTGGTCACTCTGTCTACTTGGTTGTTTAATTCATCTTCTGTGGTAGATGTTTTCTGGATGGAATTAACATGTCATGCACAGCTCTTCACACTTTGTGCCCACTCCCATCAGTGCATCCCTCAATTCCCCAGTTTTTGCTGTCTCCTATCTTCCAATGTTTCTCCTTTTGGTCCCTGACCAACCACCCAAGCCATTGCCACTGCCCACTCAAGCCACCTCTCTGAGTCTTTTTTTTCCTTCGTCCACCACCTGCCATGGCAGTTCAGTATATCTACTTCACTACGTGTGTGCCATCACTTTCTCCAAGCCTCCAAGAGCCAACCTAGCACTGTGTTAGTAACGTGTGTCCTAGAGCCTGCCTGGGCATTAAATCCTGTATCATGGAAAAGGTTTCCACATCAGTAAACTCACTCTACCAAAGTTCATGTTCTGCCCCTCTTGATCCAGCGCCCTCAGGATCCACTCCCAAACATAGTCTCCCAGCTTCTGCCAACACCTCTTGGCTGGATCCTATACCTCCTTGAGGATATAAACCCTTTCTTCCCTTAGTCTTAACACTCCCCTAAATGGGTTGTTTTGTGACTTAACTCTAGTTATTGTTCTGATGCCCAAGAGGGGAGTTATTTCACAAGCTGAGTGTGTGTCTTGCATAACAGAAGCCCCCGAATTGTCTTTGAGCAAGGGTGAAACACAAGTCTTTAGGAAGGAGGGGCCGGCCTCCTCTGCAGGCACAAAGCATTCAGGGGAACTCAGAATTTGATATTTTCAAATTCACTGACCCGGATGTCCCCATTGCCAGTCGCAGGGTCCCATTTCTTCTCAATCAAGGCCTTAACTTTGGCAAAGCAGAATTGCCATGAGAATTCACCCTTCTCTGAAACTCCATTTCCCTCATAATTAAATCCTGGGCCTGACCTCTGCTTTTTCTATCCTGTGACTACAGGAGATACATCTGTCTTATATGCTTCCAGGGAAGCCCTCTGAAAATCACAGTTTGTCTTAGATTGGTAGTTAATCACCTTCACACCTTTTATTGTATTTCTCCAGGACAGGAATAGTCCCCAGCAACAGCCCTCTGAATCCATTACAACTTTCTGTAACCTCTTAAAGGCCTGAAAAATGCCCTCATTACCTTCTATGGATATCCCATCCCAACTTCTCCACTGATGAAAGTTTTAACTTTTGTGCAGTTACAGCATGCTAGGTACTTTCAATACTCCACTTACCACCAGATGACATTTTCATTGCCAGTTGGCTGGTTTATAATCCAGCTCTAAAATCTCATTTCAGATTTTGCTTCCTAGGACCACTTCTGTTAGCAATTGGCATAGAGCAAGCTTCCCATGAAAGAGATTCTGAAATAGAGATTTCCATGCAGGAAGTCTACTGGTGAGTGCTCCTGGGTATAACACCTGTAAGGGAGTTGAGAAAGCAAGAAGGAGCAAAAGGAGGAGTTGAACTGTGAGGCAGATGTAGCAGAAGCTTCAGCAGATCTTTGGGGAGCTCTGAGGCTCAGACAGCCCTTCAGAGATGTCCTGAATTGAGGCAGGGGTGTTGCGCCTTTGTACTTTCACCTTTTTGGGTGTGGGTTGCCCCCAGGGAGGGAGGCATGGCCTTGGACAAGGCATCTACCTTCAGCCAAGGAGAATATCCTTGGGGGAACTCAGGTCCTTGGCTTCTCCCAGCAGCTGAGGGAATAAGTGCCTTGGTACTGAAAGGGGGAACCTGGACCGTGCACCACAGCATCCAGTACACAGCTTCTGCCTTGTAGACCTTCCATATCACTCTCCTCACACCTTGTCCCTGCTTTGGTCATTCACTACAAGAAGCCCCAAACTCCCAGCCACCCCTCATCACCTGGACTCTCATCCCTATACAGCTCTGTATATCTCCTAATCTGATGCCTTGTCTTCCTCAGCTTTCTAAATTCTTCCCTTGAGTCCTGTAGAATTCATGGTTTCCATCAGCAAAATATCCTCTATTCTTAAATGTTCTCTGAACATTCCTTCGTGTTTGTGGCCTAATTTCTTAAAGTCTTAAAGGGAGTCTCCAATGAGTGGCTTCACCAGCCAGCTTCTGAATAGTCGAGAAATAAAATAAAAAGTAATTGTGGGGGCCAAATACCACCTTTCTCATTGGTAGGGGCCAGATTGCAAGATGTGGGTTTAGTATATTAACCCTGTGGACTTGATAACTTTGCACCTGAGAAATAGACCACCCCACAGAGTCAGCAGCACTGGCCCACACTTTTTTTTTTTTTCTGAAGCCCTCATTTATGTCATTTTAAATAATTCTTTGTTGTATGTAAATTGTCTCAGCCCCTTTTTGGAAACATGTGAGGTATAATTAGAAGAAAAAGAGAGGTAGGACTCTCAATAACAGATAAATGAAAACAGGATGTAACATGTGTTATGTGCCAAATGAATAATGTAGAATATTACTACTGGAATTCTGTGAAGGAAATGGTCACTAAACAATTAAAGCCTACTAACCTCAAGGAGGCTATGCTATTATTATACAAAACACTTCCCCAGGCCATTCGTTGCCCCACTCTTCTACATGACTATTTCATACCCCCTCTTTTCCTGAATTCCATCGCCTCCTTCTCTGTCCCCCTTCTCTGCTGATGCCCTTGCTTCCTTTACAGAAAAAAATAGAAGCAATCAGAAGAGACCTGCCACAAGTACCCACCAACACATCTATCCACTCCCCTGCATCTGAGCTCATATATCCTGCTGTCCCTCCTATTTCTGTGAACCAACTATCTGTGTGCCTTTCAACACCCAACTCCCCCAACATCCCCTTTCACCTACTCAAATGCACCACCCCAGCGAGCCTCTCCTCTTCCTTCTGCTTCATCAACTCCCCTCTTTGTATGGCTTCTTTCCAACCAGCATGTAAACACTGTGTAATGTCTTCCATCTTAAAAAAATTCTTGTTTAGAAAAAATTTCTGGGCTTCCCTGGTGGCGCAGTGGTTAAGAATCCGCCTGCCAATGCAGGGGACACGGGTTCGAGCCCTGGTCCGGGAAGATCCCACATGCCTCGGAGCAACTAAGCCCATGCACCACAACTACTGAGCCTGCGCTCTAGAGCCCGCGAGCCATGACTACTGAGCCCACATGCCGCAACTACTGAAGCCCCATGCCTAGAGCCCATGCTCCACGACAAGAGAACCCACCACAATGAGAAGCCCAGGCACTGCAAAGAAGAGTATCCCCTGCTCGCCGCAACTAGAGAAAGCCCGAGGGCAGCAACGAAGACACAACGTAGCCAAAAATAAATTAAAAAAAAGAAAAAACTTCTCGCTCAAAAAGTCTTGATCCTGTCTCCCCTTCCATCTACCAGTGCTTTTCACTTCTTTCCTTCATAGCAAACATCTATACTGATTATTCTCACTGTTTCCCATTGCTTCCCTCTCATTCTCTCTTGAACCTATTTCAATCGGACTTGTATCCCCACCACCCCACCAATAATGCCTTTGTCAAGGTCACCAGTGGCTATTTTATTGCTGAATCTGATGGTCAATTCCTGATTCTCATCCTACTTGATTCATCAATCATTCCCTCTTCCTTAAAAAGCTTGCTTCATCTGATCCAAGTGTACCACCTCTGTTGATTTCCTCCGCCTCACTCGCCTCCTTCTTAGTTTCCACTGCTGGTTCTCTTTCTCCCTCACCAATAAATGTTGGAAAGTCCCAGGGCATAGTCTTTAAACCTCTTCTTTTGTCTATGTACACCTACTCTCTTGGTGACCTCATTTAGCTTCAAGGCTTTGAATATCCTCTACACACCGAAAACTCCTAAAGTCACACCTTCAGCCTGCACCTCTCCCCTGTTTGACTGTCTACTTGACATCTACATTTGGATGTTTAACGGAGATCTGAATCTTAACATGTTCAAAATCAAGCTCTTAATATTTGCCAGCCCCGAAAATACAGGCTTCTCCTGCAGCCTACCCCATTCCTTCCTGCCAGTTGTTCAGGACATAAATCTTAGCATCATCCTTGACTCTTTATCTCACTCTCCACATCTAATCCATCAGCAAATCTTGGTGGTTCTACCTGCAAATGAATCCAGAATCCTACTACTTATCACTGCCTCCTCTGCTATCGGCTGGGTCTAAGTTTTCTCTCACTCGAGACAAAAGCATCCTAATGGGACTCCCTGCTTCCCTCCTTGTTTTACTGTGGCCTTATCCACACAACACCAAGAACAACTCTTCTATTCAAAAGCTCCATGGCTTCCCACATCATTTAGAATAAAAATGAGATTCTTTACAATGCCACGAGGCCCTACATTATGTAGTCCCACTACCTTTCTGACTTCAGCCCCTATTTCTCTGTTTAGATCATTCTGCCCCAGCCAACCTCCTTGGTGTTCTCTGAATATGCCAAGCAATCTCTCACCCCAGGGCCTTTGCAAGTCCTATTCTCTCTACCTGAAACTCATGGCCCTCAGCTATCTGCATAGCTCGCTTTCTCCCTTTTTTACCTTCTGTTTCAATGTTACCTTGTTAGAAGGTCCTTCTAACTATCTCACATACAAGAGCAACCATCCCTTTCCTTGTTACTCCCTATCTCCTTGATCCTGCATTTTCTCCACAGCACAATTACTGTCTGACATATTATATGTTTGTTTATTTGCTTATTTTCTATGGCCCTTCCCCTGATGTAAGTTTCTTGAAAGTAGACATTTTGGGTGTTTTGTTTATTGTTCTAATTGGAACCTAGACCAGTGCCTGGTACATAGGTGATGCTCAATATACCAGCTGACCCTTGAACAATGTGGGGGTTAGGGGGGCTGACCCCCTGTGCAGCTGAAATCCATGTATAACTTTTGTGCCCTCCAAAACTTAGCAACTGATAGCCTACTGTTGACAGGAAGCCCTACCTAAACAGAAACCATCAATTAACACATGCTTTGTATGTTATATGTATTACATTCTGTGTTCTTACAGTAAAGTGAGCTAGAGAAAAGAAAATGTTATTAAGAAAATCATAAGGAGGAGAAAATACATTTACAGGCTGTACTGTATTTATGAATACAGTTAGTTTATGTTGTCTGTTTACAAGATGAATCATCTGTCTGTCAGTACCTACATCAATATTGTCTTATACAATACAGAACATGGTAGCTGTTATCCTTATTACTAACACTAGACGTCAAAAATGAAAAGATAATGTGAAAAAGAAATTTGCATTTATTTACAGGTATAACGATTCATACATCAATAACAAAGCAGCAGCAGTATTATTGCTTTATGGTAGCCTAGCCTATATGTTAATGAATGAATCGTTATGAAATTTTTATGGCATAGAGTGTTACAGTCATATTCATAATACAGTATTGGAAACATTGTTGCATTAAGAGAACCCCCTTACCTATGATGGTAGGGTGATACACAGTTTACCCAATTACCAGAGAGAGGCATACTGTACAGTAATGTAATTCTTTGAAAGCAAAGTTATATAACAGAAAACTAACACATTATTAATTTTATATTAAATATCACTCACCTTATGCCTATGTTAGGCTAGACTAGTATCTACATATATTTTATGTATTTCTTATATACCTTTTTCTTAAATTGTTCAGTATTTCTAGGTACGTGGTTCGTTTGTGAATTGTTTCAAATTGTAGCAAATCTCCAAAAATTTTTCCAATATGTTTTTTGGACCCGCACAGTTGAAAAGTGTGTTGTTCAAGGGTCAACTGTAATTATTGAAGAAGTAAAAATCTTAATTTACCCCTTGTCTGAGGCTTGCCATTCTGAAATATTATACCTCATGTTCTGCATGCTGGAGATTAGCCCAAGCTATCCTAGGAACACTAAAGGAAAGTTGTAGAACGATTGCTCATCTAATGATTGTCTGTTTGAAACTGTTTAGCACGGTTTAATGTAAGGTGGTATAAAAACTAAATTTCCATTGGTAACCTGACTTATGACTTGTCTACCCACCTGTAACTACGGAATGCGTGATCCAATAAAATTTTTCCTAATTTGTGATTTGCATTAAAAAATACTTACAGAGAACTAAAGATAAAATGACACTTTGTACAATTTAAACTTTTATTTAAGACAATAACATTACATAATTATAAAATTCAAAAATATTTGTTATTAGAATGTATGAAAATTTGAAATCTGAACTGTTGCAGAAAATCTAAGTTTTGCTCTACTTCTGTATTTTCAGTTATTCAACTGGTCCTCAGTAATATCTCATAATTTAGACTCTATGTCAGAAAATGGAACAAAATTAATGAATTAAACTTTAAATAAATCATTCCATGAACTGGGTATATTGAGAGTAGGATTTTTGCTACACTCCCCACTAGATGGTGCTGCTAAGAAGTTTTCTTAAAAATTCCAATTTAGACATACAATTTTAACCAAGCAATAGAATATCATTCATATGTTTAACGATAGTTCTGTCATAAGATGTGTTTTTAAAACTTTCAACAAAATGTTCTGTGGGCTCCTAGAGCTTGTGTGTAGTTGTGATGTGGGTCAGTTTTATAAATAATAGGCAATATGAGTAGGTGGAAATTGGAGAGAGAATTTCAGCCATAACAGCATTTGATATTATTAGATTTCCAGCGATCATCATGTAGTTGGCTTCCAATTACCTTTCTCAAACTTAAAAAAATTACATAAGGTGTACATAATTTTCTTGTAGATCTTGTTCAGTCTACCAAAATGAGTATTGTAATACCCTTTCAATGAAAAAACCCAGTTGCTTATTCTTATGTGGTTCATGAAAAGCCAGCTTTATTAATTCTTACACATATGAGAAGAGTGTTAAAAATAGTAATTCAACAGTTGGATTTATGGTTCTTTCTGTGAAGAGATTTGGTCTATAAGACAGAAAAATCAGTGTTTTTTCCAGTGTGTAATATAAGCTGTATTCCAATATAGTAGCATGAGCTATTGGTATAATATAGCAATTAGCCCTTTTGACCACTTCCTAAGAGCCCCTAATTTCAATGGGAAAACCTAATGGATATAGGGAGTCAGACTCTACAATCTGCTATAGATTTGAAGCTTTAATGGAAATTTGAGGGTCAAAGTCTTCTTTTATTTTATCCTCTGTGGAAATTGAATCTTGCTGTGAAAAAGCCATTGCATTTTCTTTTCTAGATTAAATTTCAGCCTCTTTACCTTTTACACATTGATTCTATTTTCTATCTTTTAATTACTGTTGTCTTCCCAGGTTTATTGAGATATAATTGGCATAAAACAGTGTGTAAGTTTGAGGTGTACGGGATGACTTGATATAAGTACATACTGGGAAATGACTACCATACGGTTAATTCACACAACTGTCACCTCACCTAGTTACTTTGTGTGTGTGTGTGAGTGTGTGCGGGTTGAGAACAGATAAGAGGTACTCTCTCAGCAAAACAAAATAGTATTGTTAACTTTAGTTACCATGCTATACATTAGATGCCCAGAATGTATTCAGCTCTAAGTTTGTACCCTTTGACCACCTTCACTCATCACCCTCCTTCCCCCCCAGCCTCCAGTGACCACCAATCTACTGTATCTACGAGTTTGGTTTGTTTAGACTCCACATATAAGTGAGATCATATATATAGTATTTCTGCGCCTGATTTATTTCACTTAGCATAATGCCCTCAATTTTTATCCATGTTGTCGCAAATGGCAGGATTTAATCATTATCGTTACTTTCTCCTAGTGTTACCAGAATTGGGATGAGAAAAGGGAAGGCATCATTTACATAATCATCTACGTTTATTTGCATAAATTATAAGTCTATCTGAGCACGTGAGAGGCAGATGGGAGGGGAAAGGAGAGGAGCCTGGAGTGGGGGTTGGAACTTCAGAAGGTCTTCTGGGACTTCCCTTTAGGAAGACGGGAATCTGGGATGGCAACATCCAGGGAGACAGGAGAGATAGAGGAGCCGACCCCTGGGCTTGAGGGCATTGAGGCTGCGAGGGGATACAGACTATGCGATTGTCACTGGGAAGAGTGAAAGAGGAAAGGAAAGCAGGCAGCAGGAGCACAACTCAATGCACTTCTTTCTTCTTTTCTCTGCAGCCGATGTTCCCACTCCCTGGCACCTCAGCCTGGAGATGGGGGAAGCGGGAGCTCAGGGCCAGGGCTCAGCAGCTGTCCTGCCGGGCTCCTGGCAAGGGAGCTGCCTCAGCACACAGACCCCTTTCTTCTTCCTTGGAGGGAGTGGGAAGCCGCTGTCAGTGGAGCCTTGTCTCTTGGTCTCTCCATCCCCCAGTTATCAGAGGGTAAACCACTGTGTAGCAGTTTGTCTCCAACTCCTGGACAGGGCTGGGCCAGAGGACAGCACAAGAGAAATAATCCCAGCATATTAGCGCCCTCTTTTAACGCTTGAGGAGTTAGGCAATTTGGCGGATCCCAAGGCTGGAGGCCGACTTCAGCTGGAGGAGGCAGTTCGGGAGGGATTTTACTCCGATGCCCAGAGTCATTTGTTTCTTTGCCTCCAAAGGAGTAAAATAAAGCAGTAGTTGTCAAACTTTTAAGATCACACCTCTTTTGGTTAAAAGAGTAAGGAGAGAGCAAGAGAGTGAGGGAGAGAAAGCGCCCTTAGTGTGACTTAATATATGCATGATAATTACCTTTGTCTTTATCATAGAGAAAACTTGCACAGCCCTTACTGTTGCAGGGCACTGTTCTAAATATTCCTCATGTAGGGACTTCCCTGATGGCGCAGTGGTTGGGGGTCCGCCTGCCAATGCAGGGGACACGGGTTTGATCCCTGGTCCGGGAGGATCTCATGCGCCGTGGAGTGGCTGAGCCCGGGGGGCCACAGCTGTTGAGCCTGCGCTCTGGAGCCCACGAGCCACAACTGCTGAGCCCGCGTGCCACAGCTGCTGAGGCCTGTGCGCCTGGAGCCCGTGCTCCACAGTGGGGGAGGCCGCCACAGTGAGAAACCTGCACACTGCAGTGAAGACCCAACGCAGCCAAAAATAAAATAAATAAACAAATAAATAAATTTACTAACAAATAAATATTCCTCATGTATTTAGTTCTCACAACAGCCCTGTGCGGTAGGTATTGCTATCTCTGTTTTACAGGTGAGGAAACTGATACACAAAAAGGATTCTTACCCAAGGACACACAGAGGCAAACCTAAGATTTTAACCCAGGCAGTCTTCCCCAGAATCTATGCTCTTTAACTAGTATTCCATGCAATATATACTTATTTATAATCCCACACATGTGCTACTGTGATCATATGTAGTTTATGAAACATAGACATGCATGGACATTTTAAAAGATGAGGGTAAAAATAAATATAAACAGAATTTCTGCTATATTCTCCTTTTACCCCAACAGATTGTTTTATAACCCCTCATTTTAGAGACCACTGTTTGAGAAGTTGGAGCGCTGTGGAAGGAGGCTGACCACTACAGACTCGGGAGCAGAAGCTGTACCACTTCGCCAGTAACACAGTGGGCTCCCATCCTTCCCAGCACCAGGGGCCGTTTTAACATAAAAACAGTTTCACAAGTGCTCATATAAAAGTTGTACCTTTTGTATCTGTTGATTGAGAAAGGACACAATGATTTAAACTATTAAGTAACACTTGTGCCTTTAAATGACTTTATTTTATTCACTGCATCTCTGTGGACGAAGCATGTTGTCAACCGTATCTCAAACAATGCACAACCTAAAAGTTGAGAATTATGTTTTATTCGGAGGCTTTGCTGAGGACTTAAGCCAGGAACAGTCCCTCAGATAAATATGAGAGGCTGTCTCCCAGGCTTAAGTCCTCAGCAAGTCTGCTGAATAAAACATAATTCTCAACTTTTAGGTTGTGCATTTTTTTTAGTTGACACCACTATCTACATCATGTAGAAAACACTGCACATATATGCCAGTCACATTAATTTTTCAGTCTACATACGATACTTGGTGTAGTGGATTTGCCTGCCTTTTATAATAAACCCAGGCCCTCCAGGAGGCACCCAGCTTTTGTAGATGTTGAGATCTGCGGGTATAGTGGAAAGAGTCTGGGTTCCAGAACCAGCCAGAACCGGATGGAATTCTAGTGCCACGTGTGTGACCTGGGATGAGTAACAAAACTTTTTGAACCAGAGTTTCCTCACTTGTAAAATGAAGATAACACATCCTTGCTTGTTTGTTGTAAGGAGAGCTCCATAGGAAAGTCTCTGGTACGTATTGCCACAGTAAGTGGTAGTTATGCTTCTCAGAAGCAGATCTCCTCCGAAGCTGCTGAAGCTTAAATTCAGGGTGTGGTACTTGCACCGGCCCTTTCCAAAACTTTGGGAAGCCCCTCGCAATTTTGTATTCTTTTTCTTAAAGAGGGCCCCTAAAATTGTACATAAGTCAGGCTTACGTTGGATTGTCCCATTAATATCCTGCCACCCATCGACTCTAAAGGGAGCACCTGAGGATCAAAGTGCTGTAATGCCCAATGAAGCGCCACCCCTCCGATTAGGCGTAAGGCAAACAAGTGATGTGGGTGCGTGGGAATTGCTAAGGCAGTTCCCAGAGAAAGGGCTTCAACAGCTACCCTCTAAGAAGATGTGAAAGTGAGAATGCTGAGTACTCAGCCTCATGGTGATGGGGGTGTGGGGAGTGGGGAGGGGTGTGTGTGGTGGGGATGCCCTGAGAGGCAGCAGAGATGCTTCCTGTCTCCCCTAAGCTCTGGATAGCACCATATCAGCAGGGCTTCACGTCCCCATCTGCCTAGTCAGACAGAGAATTAAGATCATCCCTTAGTTGGGGTCTGAACACTGTCCTAAGTTGATGGTTCTCAATCCTGGTTGCACAGGCAAATCAATCTGGGGAGCTTTAAAAAAATCCTGATAATTGGGCCCAGCCCAGAGATTCCCATTCATTCAGCCTTGGGTGGGGCCTGGACCCTGGTCTTTTTACAAGTTCCCCCAGGACATCCCAGCATGTAGTCAGGGCTGAGAGCCATATTGAAATTAGTATGAGCAGCTTCAGTGAGACAAACAGTGATGTCAAAATTAGTAGTCTTGGATTTCCCTGGTGGTGCAGTGGTTAAGAATCCGCCTGCCAATGCAGGGGACATGGGTTCGAGCCCTGGTCTGGGAAGATTCCACATGCCGCGGAACAACTAAGCCCGTGCACCACAACTACTGAGCCTGCGCTCTAGAGCCTGTGAGGAGGAGCCCTGTGCCACAACTACTGAAGACCACGCGCCTAGAGCCTGTGCTCCACAACAAGAGACGCCACCACAGAGAAGCCCGTGCACCACAACAAAGAGTAACCCCCTCTCGCTGCAACTAGAAAAAAGCCCGCACGCAGCAACAAAGACCCAATGCAGCCTAAAATAAATAAATAAATAAATTTATTTTAAAAAAACCCCAAAACTAGTAGTCTTCAGTGGGGTAGACAGCAGCGGATGGTACAGACCTTTCTTAGGACTGCTGTGAGGCAGGCACTGTGCTAGGAACCAAGATGGCTAAGAGTTTTGACTGTCTCTGGGCCACAAAGTATTTGCAACCTACTCAGGGAGAAGCACACAGGCTGCTACGATGCTTGAAAGAGAGGCTTTCGGTTCAGTGAGGATGTGTCAAGGAAGACTTCCTGGAGGAGTTACCTGAGTCATAAAGGATAAAGTAATTATACAGATGAAGAAGGGAAAAGGGGAGAGTGGTCCAGACAAGGGGAACAGTCCCTGCACAAAGGCTTAGAAATATGAACTACATTTCAAAGGTGTGATGGTTAATTTCATGTATGAACTTGACTGGGCCATCGGGTACCCAGATATTTGATTAAATATTATTTCTGGGTGTGTCTGTGAGGGGCTTTCTCGATGGGATTAACACTGAATTGGTAGACCGAGTAAAACAGATCGCCTTCTCCAATGTGAGTGGGCCTCACCCAATCCACTGAAGGCCTGAATAGAATAAAAGACTGAGTGAGAAAGGATCCTCTCTCTCTACCTTGGAACTGGGATATGGGTCTTCCCCTGCCTTCAGGCTTGAACTTGGACTGAAACTATGCCATGGTTTCTTCTGGGTCTGGACTTCTCAGCCTCCATAATCGTGTGAGCTAATTCCTTATTTAAAAATCCCTTTTAAATATTGGTTCTGTTTCTCTGGAGAACCCTGACTAATACAGAATGTATATTGGTTGGGGTGGGAGTATGGGAATGACATGCAATTTGGGATTACTAGAGGGGGAAAAGTGAGAAAATGAGAATTAAACAGGTGGGTGAGAAGGTAAAGAGGACACTGGACCATTGGGCAGGCTGGGGGCGGCTAGCAAGGGCAGCTGCACTGACCAGAGCTGAGCCAGGTGAGCAGCCCCTGTGAAGAGAGGGAAATGGCTCAGTGCCAGCATGACCACATGAAGCTCCTCTGGACCCCAAGCTGAAGAAGGAGGGACCACAGGGCTCTGGACAAACTAGTCAAAGGGGGGTGACAGAATAGAGAGGGGGACCACCTTTGCTGGGTTTGAGCTCCTTTGAACTCATGGGAAGGCTGTTGGCTCATCCTGGAAGGGCTTTTTGACAAATACAGAGTGAGTCTTCAGGCCATCCTGAAATTCAGTCCCTCCCCTCTCTGGCTTGGCAATACTCTTTCCAAAGCTACCTCACTCAGGAGCTCAATAATATATGTTTATTCTCAATAATATATTTTGTTTGAAAGTTGTTTTTTTAAAAAATTTTTTTACATCCATCTTGTCTCTGATAATGTCCTTCATGCCTCTATGGTCAGAAATTTGTTTCTTCTCCACCACTTTGATAAACATGTTTTCCTGTTTGTATTTCTAGGTCATTTAACCAGTTTGTTTGTTCTAGTATATATTTAATTCTCTGACTCATGATAACACTATTTACTATGTTCTGGCACTATGGTAAGTACTCTACATATATTATCTAAGTTACTCCTCAAAAGTACCTTCAAGCTAGGTATTATGAGTTCCATTTTACCAAGCAAGCAAAGGAGACTTAGGAATTTTAGAAACCCACCAAAGTTGATCTGATTCCACTTTTGTTTTTAATTACTGTATGCATAAGTAAATGCTTTTTTATACTAATATCTAATTATCTCAATGGTATTTATTAGCGATTCCTTCCCTCACTGTCCTAGTTCTGATTTGTCACATATTAAACTCAGAGTTTGAGTTAATCTGTTAAGATTTCTATTTTTTCTGATTCAACAACTTTATTTTGTTTTTTAACTTAGTGCTCCATTGCTTTTATAATTACCACTTTATAATATGTTTTAAAATTTAGTAAAGCAAAATATACAGTAGGGTGAGTCAGTAATCATTGCGTTTAAAATAAAATTCTGTGGCATTATTCTTGTTATTATACCAGAGGAATTGTTCTCTTCACTTGTTAGGGACTTTAACTTGCTGAGGCTTTAATTGATAAATCTACATTTTAAACTTGGAAATACTATTATATTTACTTTCTTAATCAGCAAGTATAGCACTCAATTTATTAACAGCCCTCTCTATAATTTCTCTGAATAAACCTTGCCACAAGTTAAATCCATTCCCATGTATTTAATCCTTTTTTGTTGTAATACCAGCAATAGAATCCATTTTAATTTTATTTCCTTGTTATATATTAGTACATATACTGAAACATATATAATACAATACACACATATATACATGATATACACAGATACCTACAAATCTTTTGGAGTCAGTCCTGCAACTAAACTCATTATTTCCATAAATTTTTAGTTAATTTCCTTAGATTTCTAGGTCTGTAATCATGCTACCTGTAAAATAGATACTTTTGTTTCTTCCTTTCTGATATATATACATAATATTTTCTTTCTTCTTGAATAGCTATTGACATCATTTCTGGAACAATAGATCTGATTTGAGAAACCAATATATGTTTCTTCTTTAAGAATAAAATCGACTCTTTGTTTTCAATACACACCCCATTATGTTTAGCTAATGTTGCCTTAGTTTCCTGTTTGGAAGGGCTGAAGATAAAAATAATTTGGCAGCAGCTCAAATCAAAATAAGCCAAAAAAAAAAAAAAGGTATATTATCAGGACATCCAGAAGCAATTGTTCCTACTCCTTTTTCTGGGCATTGCTGGTGTATTTCATACCTATGAGTCTCTTGAGTTCGTCTCTCCTTGGACCCTAGATCCCCAGTGCCACAGTCTGTAGTTATGAGGGTCCCTGCCCTAAGACGCTGATATTTTTCTTGTTACCAGTACCCCTTCTTTCACATTCCTTCCCCAGAAGTAAAGGATATATTCTTATATAAGAGAGATGAGTTTAAACAGTGCAGAGCAGGAATCTGCCTTTCTGGTGAATTACTGAACTGAATTCCATATGACAAAAAGCAACCCTAAATTACCAGCACCTGATTTTAAAAGTTTTCATCAGCAATGGATAGCTAGTGGCAACCTGCGGTATAGCACAGGGAGCTCAGCTCCGTGCCCTGTGATGACCTAGATCAGCGGGATGGGGGGGATGGGAGGGAGGTCAAGAGGGAGGGGATATATGTATACATATAGCTGATTCACTTTGTTGTACAGCAGAAACTAACACAACATTGTAAAGCAACTATACTCCAATAAAATAAATAAATAAAATAATAAATAATTTTAAAAAGTTTTCATCAGGAAGAGATGAGAATTATAGCCAAAAACTTGTTAAAGTCTCTTTGGATTATATAATATATTATATTAATTTCCATTTTCCTGTTAATGTGATATCCTATATTACTTTTACTTCTTTATACCAGTTTTGTGTTTCTAAAATTAAGCATAGTGACTAGTACATGTAAAGTGTTTTTCTCTTCTTTTGCTAACACAAAATCTTAACATTTATGTTCATTAATGAGATTGGCCTATAATTTGATTTGATTCCTATTCAGATTTTGAAATCAATCATTATTCACTTCAAAAAATAAATTGGGTAACAAAAAACACACATAAACACATACATTTAAAGTTTATGTAACATAGGGATTTATTTTGTTGTTGTTCTTTGAAAGTTTGGGAAATTTTCATATACCCATCAGGGCTAGGCATCTTTGTGGGAGTAACTGCTTGTATTTCTTTCTCAGTTTTTTGATCTGTCACAGTGCTTTATATTTTTGTAAGCAAAAACCCATTTAGTTATGTATTATGTTCTTATTTCTAATCTTATTAATTTGTATTTTTTTCTTATTTTCATTGAGACAATAGTCATTTATTAAAAAACAGTTTTTACTTTTTTAATACACTAACTTGGCTTTATTTTATTTATGTATATTCTTTTTTCATTTTTTTCTACTCTTGATTTGCTACTTTTCCCTCCTAACTAAATATTTTAGGCAGAGTTTTAGTTCACTATGTTTATCTTTTTATTTATTTATTAATAAATGTGCTCACAATGATCCTTCCCCCAGTAACTGGTTTGTATGAGGTTTCCCTATGCAATAATGCAGTGGTTAAGAAGAACATGGGCTCCAGAGTTAGGCTGCCTTATCAGCTGTGCTGCCTTGGACAAGTTACTGAACCTCTCTGTGCCTGCAGCTTCCTCATCTGTAAAGAGGGTGTGGTTACTAGGATCCACCTGGTAGATTATTTTTGTAAAGATTATTTGAGACAGTGTGAGCACTTAACACAGTATGTGGCACATAGTAAGTTGTTAATAAATGTTAGTATGTTAGTTGTCATTACTATTATTTTTAATTAGAAAATATGAATTACCTAGTTCTTACTGTAGGAGCCCTCACAAGGAAGAGGCACTTCCGGTGAGGGGTAGGATGAAAGAGAAGTCTGGCCTCAAGGACTGGTGTCTGGCTGAGCGTTGGAGGAGGATCTGTGATTCCCAGGCTGATAGTGTGGGTTTACAGCTGGAAAACCATGTAAACTGCTTTCACGAACTAAAGCTTGGTCAAGCGTAACACAGCAAAGTTCCAGGTAATTATAGCTTCTGCTCTTTCTGCTTTTCCTTCCTCCTCTACCTAATCCTTACAGCTTCTCAACTCCATCTCTAACCCCTCTTTCCCCAGTTCAAACCCAAATGAATTTCCACTGAGGTATACACAATTAATGAGATATGAGTGCTACTGTGTTGTGTTTGAATTTAACATTTGGTATAGTTTTGTTTTGTTTTGTTTTAATATTTATTTATTTATTTGGCTGCACCGGGTCTTTGTTGTGGCACACGAGATCCGCACTGCCATGTACGAGCTCTTTGTTGCGGCATGTGGGATCTTTTCTGTTTTTAGTTGCAGCATGTGGGATCTAGTTCCCTGATCAGGGGTGGAACCTGGGCCCCCTGCATTGGGAGCGTGGAGTCTTAACAACTGGACCACTAGGGAAGTCCGGTATAGTTCTAAAGCAAATTAACTTTCATATGGATTTCTCAGGCACAGTTCAATAAAGTGTTAGGTTTTATTTTGGTTTTGTTTTTTTGTTTGGAAGGGCTCAATGGGGCAGGAGTCCTTCTTGAGTATCCACATATGTGCCCTTCTACCCATCAACCTAGTCCCATCTAGAAGTCAAAACAGGCAGCTGGTTTGAATTTTTGTTAGGGGTCAAGGTAAGGAAGTTATAAAGAGCATGGCAAGGAGTCTCTAAATTAATATCTGTGTGAAGCGGGTGGTGGTTTTGTAAGAAATAAAATTTGAGGCCCTCTTCCTAGCCATGCTTGTCTCAGATCACCTTCTTCCTAGCTTCCTACTCAACAGGGAAGAAGTTGCTAATCAGAATGGTCAGAGCCCAAGACGTGGGTTGGGCTATGTAGTAGATTGTACTGCATTTTCCCAAACTGTCTCATCTCTCGTGCGGTTCTTATGATGTGATGTTGACGTGATTCACTGCGAGGTAGGGTCTGCCCTCTCCCTCTGAACCCAGGCAGACCTTTGCAAGTGCCTCAACTAGTCGAATGTAGCAGAAGTGATACTGTGTGACCTTTGAGGCTGGGTCATAAAAGTTACTATGGCTTCCACCTGGCTTTTCTTGAGGCACTGACCGCATTAGAGGAAGCCACTTGGAGAGGTCACGTGTGAGCGCTGTGGCTGACAGCCAGCCACAGACACGTGAGGGAACGCTCCTTCAGACAGGTCCACTCCTCAGCCTTTGAGTCTTCTGTGGAGATTCCAGAAACTGTGGAGCCGAGAACAGCCCTCCTTGCTGTGCCCTGTCTGATCAGGAGGACCTGATCCACAGAAACTGCAAGACAGAGTCAACGATTCTTGTAAGCTGCTACGTTTTGGAGTGATTTGTTACAGACCACCAGGTAACGAAAACAGGCTACATTTATAAAAGGGTGTGAACCCACGTGCTCCTCTCTTGTGCTTCCTGCCTCACTTCTAGATGCATCAGGCCTAGAGAGACTCTTCTCTCTTCTATGTTCCTCCTAATATGCATTTGGGGGAGCAGATAAACCAAGACCTATTGTGCAAACCTGGCCATATAGTTCCCCTATTTCTTAGACTTCTTCCTCTTTGCATATGGTCAGAGGGCAGGGATACCCCAAGAGGAAGGTGGCCCTACTTACTTTTTTTTACCAGATAGCTCTACATTGGGGTATGGGCTCCTGGGCTCTCCTAATGCGGAGGTATCTTGTTTCACAACCTGTGATTACTTTTTGTGCTTTGCTTCCTTGGACCCTGGTGGGAAGGGAGAGGGCAGTGGCAGGCAAGGCAGGGTTTGTGCATTGCTGGGTCCTTGCCTGTAATATCGCAGTATCAAAATCTCGCCCTAAAAAAACCAGAAAGAAAAAAAAAACAGAAAAAAACCTCACCCTAAAAACCAACCGTGGGCAGAGAGTGAAAAGAAGTAATCAAAATGTAAAATGCATAAAAACAGAAGCCAATTCCTCTTCATATCTCTATGGCAGAAGAAAGAGCAGCAGCTTTATACGATTTCTATTTCTTTCTCTACCAGGATAGATTGTGGAATGAGTAGTTTGATGACCTTGGGAAAGTCACCTCATCACTTTTCTGTGACTCCACTTTCCTGAGTAATAAAAGGGGAGTTTTACTTAATCAATCCTGTCAATCTATGAATCCACAAATCTCTCCTCTCACTTTCAAAGCTATTTACACCTCCAGCTTCCAAACAGAAACATATGCATTTGGATGGGCACCCATGGGAGATACGAGAAGGGCGGCAGTCCCCAGCTCTGTGCCTCCTGGAAATCACAACAGCTGCCATGGCGCTTGGCTGTCTCTCTGGGAAGTGAAGGATGAAATTCCCTGGGGACAGCAGCTCCTTGGGGAAATCCAGCTGCCAGTGAGGAGAAGCAGTCTTGGTCTTACCCTTATTTCCCTCGAGATGAACTAGTTCTGCTCAGGCCTGGAGTAACAGTGGTGCCCCAAATTCCACACAGGTATATACCCAGGCCAGTAGGAATGAGTAGCAGAGAAAGCAAGCAAGTCTTATCCTCTCCCCTGGAAGCTGGGGCACAGAAGGGATTCATTTTACAAACAGCTATGTAAAGAACCTGAATGAAGCCACCATAGACATAACGATTAGAGCTAACTGCATTGATGATTCTTTGTACCTGATCCATTGGGGGTGGGAGGGAAAGAGGGTCTCCTGGAAGAAGCTTCCAATGTTGTCATGTTACATGTCATCTTCCTACACCTAATTTCAACCTGACTTTTTTGAGATATAATTGACATAAAGTGCTATTAGTTTCAGTTATACAACATAATGCTTTGATTTATGTACCTATTGTGAAATAATCACCATAATAAGTCTACTTAATGTCTATCACCACACATAGTTACACATTTTTTCTTGTGATGAGAACTTCTAAGATTTACCATCTTAGCGACTTTCAAATATGTAATACGATAAATATTAACTATAGTCACCATACTGTAATTATATCCCCAGGACTTAATTTATCCTACAAATAAAACTTTGTACCTTTTGACTCCCTTCTCCCATTTCTCCACCTCCACCCCCTGGCCCCTGCCTCTGGCAATCACCAATCTGTTCTTGGTATTTATGAGTTTGCAAGGGGTGTTTTTGTTTTAGATTCCACATATAAGTGAATAAGGTATTTATCTTTCTCTGTCTGGTTTATTTTTGCATAATGCCCTCAAGGTCCATCCAAGTTGCTGCAAATGGCAGGGTTTCCTTCTTTTTTATAGCTGAATATTATTCTCATACCGACTTCTGAAATAACAGTATCATATTTGTGACCTATCCTTCCACCCCCAGCCTCCCAGCCTCTGCAGGACACACACTCACCTATGCACTACACCAGGCATGTCAGCCTTGGTGCCTCCGTGTCCTCAGTTCCTTCAGTGGGAAACTGTCCACCCGTAGCTCCAGCTAAAAGAGCAGTTTAGGTGGCCTTTGTATCACGTGACTTTGCTTTCTTTTCCTTCAGCTGCCGATGACTGTTAAAGTGGTGGTCGAAACAAATCCTCACTCTAAGGAATTCAGACTGGGAGGAAAGAGAAAAAGCTAGGTCATATCAAGAACTGAATTAGAAAGAATTAACAGTGGAAAAGAATAAGTTGGGGTTGGGACCGTCGTATGAGGTCAAAGTTAGAAGGAAGCAGGTACTATGAAGGAAGAGAAAGCTATAAGGTGGAGAAAAAAATAATAGAAAGAATAAGTGTGTTGGTGATGTCAGGCACCAACAGATGCGGAATAGCAGAGTCACATTTCTGGAGCACAAGAGCGGTCCCTCCTCCTGCTGTTGGTCCCAGGTCTGGTTTGCACACAGCCTCAGTTCCTGGAGGCCTGAATGTACAATGACTTCTGTTCTTGGTTTTTCTTATTGCACCACGTACCTCCTGACATTAAACTTCCCATTATACAAAGTACCTGCAAGACACACACATACACACACACACACACACACACACACACAAACATACACCACACCCTCCAGGACACTGAATACTAAGAGCTCTAGCATGGATGCTCTATGATGACTCTTCTGCTCTCTGAATAGAATGGTGAGAAATGAAATATTTCCTGCCATATCAATAAACAGAGGATGTCACAGTCATTAATGATTGCAGCCCTCCAAGGAGAGCCGAGGAAACTCAGGGCTGAAAAGAATACCTGCCATCTAGCAGCCGTCAGACTGCAGCCACTCCCTGCGGTGAGCCTGAAAATACAGGACACTGGCCCCAGAGAGCTGAGGTGCATATCAAAGGAATGATTTCAATGAGCCCAGACTCTTGCATCTTCCCATGTATAGAAAAGCACTAAATTCCTTAACTTGAGATATCTGGTTTTCTTTAATTAACAATAATCTTTTGACATCCCGACAACCTGTCCTTTGTTGCAAAACTCCTCTATATCCTGGCCCCTCCCCTCACCTCCTCGGAGCAGTTTCTCAGAGTTATCTGAAACGCTGTCTCCGGGCTGCAGTCCTCATTCTGCCCCAAATAAAACTTAACTCGCAACTCTCACGTTGTGCATTTTTAAAAAAATAAATTTATTTATCTATAGCTGCATTGGGCCTTTGCTGCTGTGTGTGGTCTTTCTCTTGTTGTGGCGAGCGGGGGCTACTCTTTGTTGTGGATCACGGGCTCTAGGTGCATGGGCTTCAGTAGTTGTGGCACGCGGGCTCAGTAGTTGTGGCTCGTGGGCTCTAGAGCACAGGCTCAGTAGTTGTGGCGCCTGGACTGAGTTGCTCCACGGCATGTGGGATCTTCCTGGACCAGGGCTTGAACCCGTGTCCCCTGCATTGGCAGGCGGATTCTTAACCACTGTACCACCAGGGAAGCCCTGTGCATTTTTTTTAAGTCAACAATGGTGAGGATATTCACTGTGTCCTAGAGTGCCCTTCAATGGGAGATAATGGCCATTAGTATATCACCATCATAATGTCTGCTACCCCCCTTAGGTGCCTATTTTGTGGCAGGAACTGTACTTGGCATTGAACTACCATTGTCTCCTCACTTAATCACAACCACCCCACTAAAACTGTTATTATTAACCTTATATACAGGAAAATGCTGGCTCAGAGAGCATAAGTGACATCAGTTAGCCAGTGATGGAGGCAAGATTTGAACTTAGGGCTGCCTGACTCCAAAGTGTGGTGCTCCAAGGACAATGATGCTTCAAGGACAAAGGGTGACCCTGCATGAAAAAGTTTCAGCGTTAAACCCCCTACCGGACTCTAAATCGCCCTCCCCACCGTGTTGCAATGGTTACGAAATTCCTGAGCCCACCTGGGTGACGCCCACCTGGGCAATGGGACCTGTCCCAAATAAGGAAAGGCATCTGCCCTGTCCAACTCCCACCCTATAGAAGGAAGGTATATGTGCCTTGACCAATCAGTAAACAAAAATTTCACCTCAGACCATTCTTTTGTTTTCTGGCTATAAAAACTGATCAATAGCACATGTTTGGGCTCCACTCTCCCAGACTACTAGGAAGTTGGCCCGCTGTTCTGGCAGCGATCCTTCCCTCTAATAAATTCTATCTACTTTACATTCTGCCTTGTGCCTGGAAATTCTTTTCCAACCCGCGTTTGGACCACGACACAAAACTCATGTCCTTCTCACGCTGCTGTGACATCTTCCTAAGGAGTGCTGTTAAAGTCCAGCTTCTCTAGAAACTGAGTTCAGTTTCCCAGACAGCGCAGAGTTTCATATGGGTTTGGTTTTGATAGCTTTAAGGAAGGCAGGCACTCCGCAGTTCAACAGTCCCTGCCTCAGTCTGTTACTTTATACCCAGAACTCTTCATTCCTTTATGTTATTTTCTTGGCCCCCAAAGGCAGTGGAGTTTGCAGCCTGTGTGACTGAAGCACCCTAATATGTAAGTACAATTTCTTATGCAGAATACCCTATTGCAGACTTCTCTGAACCAGCCTCCAAGTAACAATTACTGTTCTCCATACGGATGACTCCCAGCCACTTTGATCTCCACACATCTCAAATGCAACTCTTTTTCTTTCTCTCCAAACACATTCCTCCTTCTTTGTTCCCTAGCTAATGACTGGCATTGTCCCTGAAACTCGTTTGCTCCCCAGACTCAAATAATCCCAAATTTTATTTTTACTTCTTAAGGATTTATACCACTTCTGCTTTCCACCCCCACCGTTCAGGTCCCCTTCTTCTCCCTCCTAGACTGGAAATTGCCTTATCTCTGGTCTTGCTCCATTCAGTGTTTCCTCCTGGCTCATTCCAGACTTAACATTTTTTTTAATGGGGTAGCTAGTTTATGTTTTATTTTTTAATTTTAAATCTTACTACTCAATTTTATTGCAATATGTGGTTAAAATGGTAGATTCTCATTGGATAATTCTTTTTTATAAAATTGAAATATCATTGTTTTACAATGTGTTAGTTTCAGGTGTACAGCAAAGTGAAGTGATTCATAAAAATGAATATATATATATATATTCTTTTCCAGAATACATATTACAAAATATTGAGTATAGTTCCCTGTGCTATACAGTAGGACCTTGTTGTTTATCTATGTTATATGTAGTAGTGTATATATGTTACTCCCAAATTCCTAATTTAATATTTAAAATTCATACTTGATCCTGTCACTCTGGGCTCAGAATTCCCCACTGGCTCCTGTATTAGTTATCTCTTGCTGCATAACAAATTATCTCACAGCTTCTGTGGGTCAGGAACCTGGGTGCAGCTCAGCTAGCTCGGGGTCTCTTACAAGTGTAGGCAAGGTGTTAGCTAGAACAGTTTCATCTCAGGATTCAGTTGGAAGGAGTTGCTTCCAAGCTCACTTATGTGCTTGTCGGAGGCCTCGAGTCCTTACTGGCTGTTGGCCAGAGATGATCATTTCCTTCCCATGAGGGCTTTTCCATAGGGGCACTCACAACATGGCAGTCGGCTTCCCTCAGAGTGAGATTTCAGAGAGAGAAGGTTGGGGGAGGGGAGAGAAAGACTATGACAACAGAAGCCGTAGTCCTTGTAACCTAATCTTGGACGTGACTCCATCACAACTTTTCGGGTTGCTAAGTCCAGTCCACACTCAAGGGAGGGAATTATACTGAGTATGAATACCAGGAAGTGGTGATCACTGGGGGCCATGTTAGAGGCTGCCCACCACAACTTGCACTCTCCTGAAACAGTGGTTTGGCTCTGTTGTTTTGGGGGTTACAAACAAATGAGGTTCCAGCGTTCCCCTCCAATAAGTAACAGCTTCAGTGGGAGCAGCTGGACTTTACGAATTCGTTTCATTTATGCTTTCTGGTAAGTATTTCCATTGAACAAAGTGCTTCTAGCTTAAAAGTATTCAAAAACTACTGTGTAGAGGACTCAGTCTAAACTTTGCAGGGCTTTTCATGATCTGGCCCTTGCCTACCTATTCTGCCCCTCGTCTAACTGCTCTGTCAAGCCTGCATTACTTTCGAGCAAGACAGACTTACAGAGCGGCTCTTTGCCTTTCTTACCTGCATGCACGCTGTTCTCTTCCCCATAATACCCCAGCCCAGGTTGACTGCATTGCCAGTGGTAACTCACCCTTTCCGTGAGATATTTTTTGATGGCTCCAGGCAGATTTTTCTGTTTCTCCTGCATTCTTCTACTGTGTTTTGCTTAAACCCCTTAATCAAAGCAATTACCTTTTATACGCTTATGGTTTGTTTATGTCTCCCTTCTAAATTATCTCCAGCATCCAGCCCAGAGCCTGGCACACAGAAGATACTCAACAGCTATTTGTGGAGTGGATAAATGAGCCCAGTACTATATGCTGGACGTGACCTAAATGCTTGGGGCCCTGGGTGGGGGTGGAGTGCTAACTGCAGCCCAGCATCTTCACGGGTTGAATGTGGCACCTCAGCTGTCTCATTTATAATCCATGAGTCAGTCATTGTATTCCAGATTGCTCTTCACTGTCATTTTAGCCTTTTGCTGTGTACTGAAATGAGCTAATTAAAGCTGAATTATTTTAATTGCTAATCATCAAGAAAAAAGGTTTTCTTCTTTTTTTTTTTCTAATGGAAATGGCAGAATGTGTGTGTTATCTTACCATTAAAAGAAGCCAGGAAAAAAAAAAAAAAAAAAAAAGAAGCCAGAGTGTTCTTTCAAAATTGTGATAGGTCCACCGCTTCCAGAAGTAAGTGTGGACCACTGGAGCGTAAAGAACGGTTGTGTTGTGTGGAGCACAAGATTGACCTAGATCCTACTTCCATTACTGTCACATCATATTACTCAGGACAAGTCCAGTGGTTATGGGGCTTGAACACTGAGGGTGTGTACTGATCCCCACAGGGGGCTGATGGCTTGTTATATTAATCACAGGCTTTTTGCCCTCCTCTTTTACGTTCAAAACCTACTCTGGAGGTTATTTTTCCACAAAAAAATTTTCATAGATAAAAATATTTCTCTAGTTGATAAAACAAATTGGGACAAAACTTGGTGTGTGTCTTCAAAGGGCAGCTAAGGGATAGAATGGTGAATGTTGAAAATTAAATTAAAATAATCCACAAATACCTACTACTTCCACTGCTTCAAAAATATTACAGGAAATGCTGTTTTGGACTTGCTCAGGGTGTTACCAAACCAAAGTTGGGTCTGCTTGCCCAACGCAAAGCAAAGCCAATCTACTGACACTGGATTGTGGTGAAGGAAAACACAGTGTTTACTGCAAGGTGCCAAGCAAGGAGAATGGGCAGCTAATGACCCAAACTCCTGGATGGCTCTTAGGGAAGGGTTTTTAAAGGCAACATTAGGGGTGAGGGCCACTGGGTACGTTTGGTTGGTTAGTAGTAAGGTAACAGGGTGATGTTTCAGGAATCTTAATCATCAGCCTTCTGGTTCCAACGAGTCTGTGGTCTGTGGGCTTGTGGTCAGTATGTAGTCACTCACCATCATCCACAAGTTTGGGATCTTAGTTTCTGCAGAACAATGCAAAGATATGCATCAGATTGTTATCTATATCCCTTCAGGAGGAACTAAGAGTCTTGTGACTCTATTGTTCTAATCATGAACTGCTTTAGTCTGTTCTTGGAACTCAGGGAAGCTTAGGGGAGGCCAAACAAGAAGCATGCGTGCACAGTGTGTGTGTGTGTGTGTGTGTGTGTGTGTGTGTGTGTGGCACTTAGGGGCTTGTACCCAGGAAGGCCCTGAAAGGTCCTGTTCAGTTTCAGGTACCTGTTTTTCTACTTTGCCTTTGATAGTGGTGCAATGGGATATTTTGCAGGAAAGCTGCCCTTCATGGTACAATATCAGAAGGTTAGGGAAGGACCATGAGTATTTCTCTATTGTGAGTCTGTCGTTCTCGCAATGTCTAAAATACCTCTTGGAGTCTAGAGTTGTTGCCGCCTGGGTCACTCACCTATAGAGGTTAAGACATTCATTCAGTAAGATGACAAGCCAGTTTGTTGAATATTTTTGAATGGACACATTAAAAGATTTATGACTAAACAGTCATAAGTAGTATAGAACGGCAAAACATCTGTTTTTTAAAGCTTAAGACCCCAGAACTAGGAGATTCCTATGAAGCCTTTGAAGTTCAGCTTCATAGGAATCTCCTAGTTCTGGGGGCTTAAGCTTTAAAAAACAGATGTTTTGCCGTTCTATACTACTTATGACTGTTTAGTCATAAATCTTTTAATGTGTCCATTCAAAAATATTTGTTTAGTGTCTTCTAGTACCCAACACAATGCCAAGCACTGGAAATACACAGTACCTGCCTTGCTATGTGAGGTACCAAGTGGTAGGCACAGCACGTCCTTGAATATGGAGGAGGGAGTGAACTAAGAAAAGGCTTCAAGTAGCCTTCAAGCTAGAATTTGAAGGAAAGGGGAGCATTTCTCATGTATAAATGGGGGGAGGGGACGGGCAATTCAAGGTAAAGAGAAAAGAATGGGGGAAGGCACAGAGGCAGGCAGGAAAGTGTATTACACATCCAGAAACAAAGCCACCATCTGGGGAAGGTACAGATTTGGAGGCATGGGGAAGCGCAGCTGGAGAAGAGGTGGGGAGGGCTTTGTATAGCCTACAAAGGTTTGGAGTTTTTTTGGTAGGCAGTGAGAAGTGTCAAAGGTTTTTAGGCCATGTTTGTTCTGATCAGGTTTGTTTTAGAGAAATGTCTTCTCAGCATCGTGAAGGAAGGACTGGACATAGAGAGTCTATAAACATGGAGGGCATTTGGAGATGCTGAGAAGAGGAAGACATATATATATATATATTTTTTTTTAATTAATTTATTTATTTTTGGCTGCATTGGGTCTTCGTTGCTGCGCACGGGCTTTCTCTAGTTGCTGCGAGCGGGGGCTACTCTTTGTTGCAGTGCGCGGGCTTCTCATTGCGGTGGCTTCCCTCATTGTGGAGCACAGGCTCTAGGCATGTGGGCTCAGTAGTTGTGGCTCGCGGGCTCTAGAGCACAGGCTCAGTAGTTGTGGTGCACAGGCTTAGTTGCTCTGCGGCATGTGGGATCTTCCCAGACCAGGGATCGAACCTGTGTCCCCTGCATTGTCAGGCGGATTCTTAACCACTGTGCCAACAGGGAAGCCGGAGGAAGACTAATATTTATTGAGGCTCTTCAATGTGCCAGATATTGTGCTAGCCTCTTGACATGTTATCATATTTAGTGTTTACTGCAGGTGTATGATATAGGAATTATAATTCTCAGTTAAGAGATGAGGCTAAATAACTTGTCCAAGATCACTCAGCTAGGTGGTAGTAGAGCTGAACTTTGATTCCATTCTGTCTGATTCCAAAGCTGCTGTTCTTTCCTTTACACCAAAAGGGATGATGAGGGTCTGAATTATGCCAGCAGCAATGCTAAATAGGCATCCTCCCTTCCCAGAGAAGACTTCTAATTTTGTTGCACCTCATTTGGAAGGGCTTCTCCATCCATTTCATCATTCTAATTGCTTTAATATGACAAATTGATCAATTACTAGCAGGTTATTTATAACCACGGTGGAATTAGTTGCTTGGTTCAATCAAGCAACCAAAAAGTAACTGATTTGTAATGACTCGATTTATCAAAGTGTTCAGAATGGTTGGTGTGTGTAGACAAAACTTACATTAGCATTAGACAAATATGTGCAATCAGATAAGAAGGGACTATCTGACTATTCAAAAATGACATCTGAACCCAAAAGGATTCTAACTCTAGCTAAGTGGACAGGTCATAGTTTTAAGTGCTAAGAGATGTTCTGGAAAACCTTCTTTTTTGTTTTGCTGACAAAGAAACTGAACTCCGGAAAGCACAAAGGATTTGCCCAGGTCTCCAAGCCAGAAAAAAAACAGAGCTTAGACTTGAACCATCTGTATTGTTCTGATGCCCAGTCCTAGAGAACTTGTCCCACTGTGCCTGTGGCACTGTGACATTGAGCAAGTCACTTAGCCTCTTGAATACTCAATTATTTGCCTACAACATGAGAGAATTGGGGGGTGTATCAGTTAGCTTTACTCTGTAAGAAACTACGTACTCGAAACTTAGCAGCCTGAAACAACAACTGTTTTATGCAGCTCCTGATTCTGTGGTGTGTCCTTGTGGTTGTTCTGTTCAAGACTGGCTCAGCAGAGCTCTACCGGACTTTCTTACGCTTCTGTGATCAGCTGGTTGGTCTAGGATGATCTAGTATAGCCTCACTGATGCTTCTAGTGGTTAATAGACCGTTGGCTGGGAATTGTCAACTGGGGGCACCTCCATTCTCCTCCACAAGGCATTTCACCCTCCAGCAGGCTTGCTCTGGCTTGTATACATGTTGGTTTCACAGTGTCAAGCACAGAAAGAAAGGGCAAATCCCAATGAGTATGTCCTTTGGAAATCTTTGCTAAGCATGTTTTCTATTCTCCCGTTGGCTAAAGCAATTCACATGATGTGGTATGTAGCTTCTGAAATGGCTCCCAACGATTCCTGCCTCCTGATATTCATGTCCTTGTGTAACTTCCACCCCTTGTTTGAGGGCTGGACCTACTGACTTGCTTCTAATGAATAGAATATGGCAAGAATGGTGGGATATCACTTCTGAGACTAGGTTATAAAAGACTGACACTCTCTGACTCTTTTTACATGCTTGTTCCGGTAAAGCAAGATGCCTTATGAAGAGGTCTATGTGGCAAGGAATTGAGGGTACCTTCCAGCCAACAGCCAGTGAGGAACTGAGACCCTCAGCCCAACAGTTCTTTAAGGAATCAAATCCTTGCAAACTAGTCACTGAGCGATCTTAGAAGCAGATCCTTTCCCAGTTCAACCTTCTGATGAGAATGCAGCCCTGGCCCACACCTTCCTTGTAGCCTTGTGAGAGACTTTGAAGCAGGGGACCTAGCCAAGTCATGCCTGGAGTCCTGACACACAGAAGCTGTGTTGTGTTAATTTTGGAGTGATTTATTACACAGCAATAGCTAACTAATACACGTAGCTAAGCTCAGAATCAGTGCGGGAGGGAAATATTCAAGGATATGGTTACAGGAAAAGTAATTATAGGACTTATTCACACGTATTTACAAACAATTTACCACAGATGGACTTTTTCCAGGCTTTGGGAGTCTGAGATGGAATAATTTCCACTACTTCAATGACTTATTCTCTGCATTAAGTATCGGGAACAATATGGTGAACAAGACAGAGGCCATGTTCCTGCCCTCAAGGAGCCTACAGTTTGTAGCAGAGGAGGGGGGATGAGGAAAGACATTAGTTCAATAGTTCCTTCTTTAATTATGTGTTTAAAGTTGAGTTAAGTGATACAGAGGAAATGTGTATATAACTTAGTTTGGGTTGGTCAGAGAAAACTTGAGGAAGTGGCAGATAAACTAAAGAGGTAGGCAGGAGAGAAAGAGACAGGAAAGAGGAAAATTCCAGGCAGCAGCATTCTTAAAGGGGAGCCGGATAGGTGGTCAGCAGCTATGGAACAAGTTCATACTTATGGTCAAATTGTATCCTGCTATGTGATAATTGTATTGTGACTTATGATTTTTAAAAGTTCATTTAGAAATAGATGTTTAAATATTTATGGATGGGGCTTCCCTGGTGGTGCAGTGATTGAGAGTACGCCTGCCAATGCAGGGGACACGGGTTTGTGCCCCGGTCCGGGAAGATCCCACGTGCCGCGGAGCGGCTGGGCCCGTGAGCCATGGCCGCTGAGCCTGCGCGTCCGGAGCCTGTGCTCCGCCACGGGAGAGGCCACAGCAGTGAGAGGCCCGCGTAAAAAAAAAAAAAAATGCTTATATCCCGACAACACATCCCGAAGGCTGTGTGTATACACGTTTGACAGGTCACAGCACATATACCTCCTCCCGCCCCACTGCAGACAATAGAGGTTAATAACATCTTTAGGGCAAGGGAATGGAATGAATTTTATGTTATAGAAAATGTAAAGCCTTCTCAGCTTCAAATCATATGGCTAACATAAAGTAGGGTATTTGGGTAATTCACCTTGCCTCCTCAATATGACACATTACTTCTTGTGCTCATTTTTCACTAGCTAAGATGGCATGATTTCATATAGTAGAATCTTATAACATGGTTCACCCTAGGGTAAAAGCCAGTGGAAGGATTCTGTTCAAATATTAGTTACTGAAAGAATTCTGTTATAAGACCTTATATAACATGGACAGTATTAGAGTGAATTTATGGGTTGGGGAAGGAGAAAAATAGGGTAGGAGAGATGGGAATCCCCTTTTCAAAAAATTCTGGTTTGGCTTGCTACAGCAGTAATGGATTATGAATTTCTTGGATTAAGTTTTTCCTTCCTTTTATTCATGTTATTCTGAGGTGGGTCAGACTGTGAAATTAACAGCAGGGATGGAGAAATTTTATAAGTCAGGGATGTACTTTCTTAGGATTTTTTTTTTGGTGGGGGAGAGGGATGCCTGGGGCTGAAGCTGAAGATATGATGCTTCATGTTTATAACTGTTTCAGTGTTAGGTTATTGGAGGGAACCATATTTTGAGATTTTGATTCATACCTTTCTTGAAAATACCTTTGCCACCAAATTGTCTCTCTTCAACCCCTAATAAATGAAGCCTTCACTAGAGTCAGACATATGCAAATTACATTTCCCTTCTTAAGCCAAGGTTAAATAAAAGGGAAGATTGCTTATGGCAGTGAGGATTTTCAAAGCTTGAAGATGAATTTGGTTATTTCAAAACCATGATGAGTCTCCTTGTCAGTGCAAAGCAGGAAAGGAATAAAGTAATGGAGAAGGTGGACCTGGGCATAAACATGTTCCCACACAGCATTTGTACTGAAAGGCTTTGTTGTTGTTCCCTGAACCTTGGCAATTACAGGCATTTTCCTCTGCTCTGAAAAATGTTTGGCAAATAGCAAGAGGAGGTCCCCTCCTTTTCTGTGTTCAAGGCTGGGTTCTGGCCTTGTTGCAGGGAAACGCTAATTCCCAACTGTGCTCTCCGGGAGCAAATGGTTTGTTTTCTCTTCACTGAACCCTGCCCGGGGTGGGTTCTCAGCAGCGGAGCCTAGCATGGAAAATCTATTTGGAGCAACTTGTCCTCAAGAGGGAAGAAGGCAAGCTGATTGGGTGGGAGAGTTGCAGTCACCTTCAGGGCCAGTTACACCTGCTGGCCAGGGTGGGCATTAACACACAAAGGCACAGAGTCCATGGCAAACACGAGTCTTGTTTGTGTGCCCACAAACACACATACTGCACACGCCCAACTCCACCCGCATACACCGCGCACATACACTCAATATGCCAGTCATATGCACCACACTGCCACATACATACCACACGCTATGTAACAACCGTGCCCACCGCACCCCACATACACGTGGATACACACATACTCAGCTACTCGAATATCACACACAGAACATATACCCTACCACACATAAACACACCACTGACACTCCACATTGGTCACATGCATCCATGCCACATACACGTGTATACACACCTCATATCACACAGTTCACATAACAGTCACAGGCATCATGCACACCACACATGTACCATGTACTCAACAACACATCCACTTACACACACACACCACACCTACTCCACATAACAAGCATACACGCCCACACATCACATACACGCCAAAATACACACACGCAACACATTCCACATACCAGTCCCGTGCATCGCACTTCCCGTGCATCTTTTACACACACACACACACACACGCACACACACCACGGCACCCAGCTTGGTTACTTTCCCCCTCAGCAAGGCGGGGCTGCAGCCTCGGGCTGAGACCTGGGCGAGCGGTGGTTACCAGGGGCCGCGAGGGGCTGGTGGCCGTGCGTGGCCCGGGACGTGCGCCCCAGTGGCCCTGTGGGCAGCAGGAGGCAGCCCCGGGGGAGCGCGCATCTGTTGCGTGCGTATGTGCACGCGCCCCCAGGGGCCTGGGTGCCCAGACCCTCTGGGGGGTGTGTACGAGGGCAACGTGGGGTGCCCGTGGGGAGAGGCTGTGCGTGTGAGAAAGCCTTGCTCCCAGTTGCGCAGGGACCAGCCCACTGGACGTCTGGGAGGGCGTGTCCTCAGCGTGCACAGCCCTCTGCGGATTGTGGACGTGTGTGTCGAAGGGGAGTGTGTGTGGGGACTGAGTGTGGGAAGTGTTCGTGGAAGCTGGCCTGCGTGTGAAAACCGAGCCGCCGAGGTGGGTGTGTTCCTAACGGCCCTCCGTCGGCCGGGCTCAGCCTCTGAGGACTGAGTGTGCGGCGGCTGCGGGGGACGCCAAAGACCCCGCACCCAAGCCCGGCGTGTGTGAGGAGGCGGGGTTGGCGGAGGGACTCGTGGTGTCTGCCGGGGTCGGCGCGTGCGTGTGCGCGTGCGTGTGCGCGTGGGGGCGCGGCGCGCGCCACGGCGGAGGGAGGGAAGGCGGCGGCAGGCCCAGACCCCGGTCGCACCCGGGGCGGCTCCTGTGCTAACCTGGGGCTGCTGCGCTCCAGCCGCCGCCACCGCCACCTCCAAACGCTGGCGTGACTCCCAGCTCGCGCCCCGCCCTCCCGCGTCCTCAGCCGGCTCGGTTTCCTGCCCGCCCAGACGCCGCTCCTCCCGAGCTCCGGGTCTCGGCTCCGCGGAGGGAGAGGAAATGTGTGCGGCCGCGGCGCCGGCGCCCGAGCGCGGTTGGAAGAGCGAGAAAGTGGACGAGGCTCAGGCCCTGGCGCGGAGTTGCGCCGCCCGCAGACCCGACTTCCAGCCGTGCGACGGGCTCTCAATCTGTGCCACGCACAGCCACGGCAAGTGCTTCAAGCTGCACTGGTGCTGTCACCTCGGATGGTGTCACTGTAAGTCGAGCCTCATGTCCCCGCCTTTCGCCGCGGTCCCGGGGCGCCCGCCGGGCCGTCCGGGGTCGCGGCAGGGACTCTGCGGCCTGGGGGGCTCCGGGCTGGGCCGGGGGCTGCTCTGCCGCAGGCTAGGGCCGCCCTGGGGTCCGGGCGGCGGGAACTGCCCTCGTGCCGGACCAGTCGGGTCGGCGCTGCCTTGGCAACGAGATGAAATCCGTGGGGAGCCTAGCTTTAGCCACTTCTACAAAAGGGGATCTACCTGCCCCAGGAAAATGGGACATATATATATTAAAAAAATTTTTTTTCCATTTTGTTTTTCAACCGAAACTACCAGGCAGTGTGTTGAAAAAGGGTAGACAGCAGTCAGAGTTGACGACAACCGAAGGGGAAGCCTTTTTTCAGGGGTGGTGGTTAAAAGATGCTCCGCTCTTTTTATCACTTTTGTCTTAACGAGCTGCTATTTAAAAGAAAGGGAGCCCTTGGAATTCCAATCATAACCCATTTCTTTTATCCAGACTGAGAAAGTGCTAAAGTGTGAGGGACTGCTTCCAAGAAGTTAATATTAACAGTTTGGACGGGTGAACTGTTTGAATACCCAGTTCCAGCATATAGAGCCAGTGTATTCTAGAGAGTGTTTTAAAATTACAAAAATAAAATGAATGAAAATAAGCTTCAATAATTTTAGACCAATTTATAGAAGTAAATGGTCTAGACCTTTCTCTACGTTTATCCCGCCTGTGATTTTTAAAATGGATTTAAGTAGCCATTTAATCAATTTCATAATTTGATTAGTTTATGGTATTTGGCCTACTATATCTGGTGAATTATTTCTTTTTAGAAATATATTCTAAATTTAGTTTCCACATAACGTTATAGTAGAGGGGTTTGGAGTGCTTATTTAGGACACAAATTCTCAAAGTGATCTTAAATTAAAATTATTTTTTCCTTGTTGGTTAGAAAAAAATGGCTCCCAACAAGAGAGGCAGTACATAGCAGATCCTTATTTATATTAATTGAACATAATATATTTCTAAAAATTTTTTTCAGACTTTTTAGTTTGAAAAATTTCAAACATACACAACACTGAAAGAGGATCACTGTAGTGTTACACACCTAGATTAACAACTGTTAACATTTTGCCACATTTGCTTTACTCTATAGACTTGTTAGAAAGTTTTTTTTCCATAATACTTTAAATTGAATTTATGACTTCGAGGATAGAGAATTCTTACATTTTCTTTACAAATATAAGGCACATTGAACAGTACTGATTTTTTTTGCATTCTCTGTGCTGATGGGTCAGTTTCTTCCTATATTGCATTATTCCTGTTGCTGTCAGATCCATACCTAATTATATGGCATTGCTTCAGTGGGGGACAGGGTACAAAGTTGGAAGTCACAACTGTGGGAAACCTGTGATGCTGTAGTACACAAGTAGGGTGAATCTGGTGAGTCCATTTCCTGAGGAAGTACAGAAAGAAGCATAGTGTAGAAGGTGAGGAACATTAAAAATGGCCCAGTTCAGTGCCTGTCTTATTTCAGCAGTCTCCTCTTTAAGTACACCATTACTGATGGGGACCTTGTCTACTCAGGCAGCCTCTTCCTTCATTAGACAGCGTTGACTCTTAAAATGCTCTTCCTTATATGCAGCTGAAATCAATTATGTTAGAACTTGTTTCCATTGCTCCTATTTCTACCTTATGAAATCATATAGAACAATCTAAAGCTTTTTTAGATCAAATCTGTTTCAACTCTTCAGATATACACATGAATTTCTCACAGATATAGACTGTCTTTTTCCTATATCCCCAGTCACAGCCACAATGTCTGGCCAGAAATAGGTTTGAAATTCACGTTTGTTGAATGACTGAATGAAGGTAGCCATTGTTTTCCTCTCAAGGCATTGCTTTGTCCTATTTATAAATCTCCATTCCCTCCTGCCTTTCCTTTAATGGTATTCAGGCCCCTAAGCATCCTGGTTTTTCTGTTCTGAACATGTGCCAGTATGGTTATGATCCTTTGAAGACAGTGACCTATAGAAGGGTACAGCATATCCCAGTTGTGGTCTGATCTGTCCAGAGTTAAGCAGGACTCCTGTCACCCATGTTTGAGATACTACTGCTGCAGCTAGCATCACATTAGTTTTTCTTGTTTCCACATCATATTGAGCTTGTTGCTGTCAGATTGAACTAAGCTTGATGTGAACTAAGCCATTAAGCCTCTTTTTTGTTTGTGTGTTTGTTTTACATTTGTGGCATAAGTTACAGCGCTTGCCTATCTCACAGTTATATATATGTATTTGGATATGGGTACTCACTGATCCCTTAGGTATATTTTCCTCTTATTGGTAAAATTGTTGAACAGGGAAAGGCCACAGATGAAAGTCCTGAACTGCCCTTCAGGTTGATAACAATTCATTAATGAGCACTTGTTGTTATGGTCGTTAAACAGTTACCTCACTACCTAATTGTACCGTTATCCATCTTCTGTTTATCTTATCCATATGGGTGTAATGAGAACCTGGTCAAATACTTTGTTGAAATTCTACCAACATACTACTTTTACATCTTTTTGATGTGTGATGTCTGTCTATCTGTAAAGATACTCTCGTAAAAAAAAAAAGAAAGGAAATTAATTAGTCTGGTATAACATAGGTTGGTTCCACAAATGCTTAACATTTTCTTTTCTAAGTGATTAGAAGCTATTTTTTAAATAATCTGAATTTAGAAAAGGATGGGCATTGAGTATACTGGACTGTTGTCAATTCTTTCTATTTTTTTTTTTTTTAATCAGGCCTACATTTATTTCCTCTTTTCTAGTCTTTGGCAGCCCTCTGGGTCTCTGTGCTTCCTCCGCTGGCAGTGGTTCGGTGATCACATCGAAGAGCAGCTTCAGTTCGTTAAGAGCAGCAAGGTGCTCTGTTACAGTGTCCTCATCTATACTAGGCACCAATTCTTTCTACCTTTTTTAAGCCCAAATATTATTTTTATTGAACAGAAGCAGAGTTAACGTATTTGAGAGGTTCTACTTCTTTTGGCATTCATGAACACAACATCAGGCCTAAGCAGAATTCCTTTAATTTTGTTGAACATGTATAGAGCACCTCCTCTTCATGAGACATTATTACGGAAACAGGAATACAGATATGAATACAGCTGGATCATGCCCTGTAAGCAGAGTGTAAGGGTGTGATGCATGCTGTATTTATTTTTGTGTTCCTTTAAAAATCACAGGTGATATGGGTGAAAAAACTACCAGCTTGTTCACCAAGTCAGAAAATGCTAAAATAGGAGGACTACCTTGAGGTGCTTGAGAGGAAATTCGGAACAAATAAAGAAAAGTCAGTTTTATATGGTTGATGTTAAACTTGTGAAGTTTATAACCTTGTGAAGTAGAAAAGGCTGAAAATACACACCTGTTCATAAAAGACATAAAATATGTGTATGTTGAAAGATGCAGTGCTTAATATAGAGGAAATAATTAGTATATTTGGGTAATAACTGATTTTGAGGACTATGGGAGGAAAACTATATGTGTTCTGTTGGTGTCTCTGTCAAAGACAGATTATTGGGCTGAATAAACTGTGACCCTGAATCTGTAACTTTATTTATTTATTTATTTTCCTAGTAAGGAGTGATATTGGGTTGAATTAACGAATGAACGAATGAAGGATTCCAAGAAGAGTTTTGAGAGAGAAAAAGACATGACTTGGATAGGGAAGAGGAATGGGAAAGAACAAATCATGTGCAGATATTGTAAAGTAGATTTTTTTTGTGGCTTGAGTAGGTAGAATATTTAGAAGAAATAAGAAATTTGATTGTTGAGATGTTAGGGAGGGATGAACAGGCAAGGTGGGGAAGTTTCAGTTGATAGAGACCTTGGCATGATAGTGATAAAATGGGTAGTGGAGGAATGAAGTCAGCAAGGGAGATAATTTTTGTATTAGTGTAAAAAATAGGTTGAAATTCATGCAGCAATATCCACTTAATGGAAATTGGAATAGATTAAATTTGGAAGGGGAGGAAGAGGAGTTATAAAGGGTAACTTCTAGATTTCTAGAATTTTGCCTTATGCAGCTTGGATGGATGGTGATGCCATTCATTCACTAAAAAAAAATACTGGAGAAGAACTAGGTTTGGTTGATCATGGAATCATGAACCCACGAAGACCATGAATCCAGTTTTGTATCTATGGAGTTTAAGTTGCTTTGTCATAGCATGGTGATGTCAGTAGGCAGTTGGATATAGGGGATCTGGAACTTGGAGAAGTCTGCACTAGAGATAATGTGGAAGTCATTTACTTCTTTATAGATTGCAGTTGTAACCATGGTGAAGCATGAGATTGCCAAGGGAGAGACTACAGTATGAGAAATGAAGAAAACCATTAGGCTTTCCCTTTAGAACGCTAACATTTAGAGGCTGGTTGCAGGAGGATGAGCTGGCAGTAGAGTCTGAGAAGAGATGGCCAGAGAAGAAAAATCTTAAAGTATGGTATTGCAGAGGCCAAGGGAAATGAGTACTTTAAGAAAGAGTATGAAAATGAAATCAGTTTCCAGCAGGTTATTTCTTAGATATTGGTGAAACCTAGAAATAATGATTTTCTTTATTACTGATGAAGAGGATGAAAGGTTTAATCCTGCCACAGTAACTTCAGGAATATACTTAATTGCATTATTAGTCAAAGCTGTTTGAGATGGTGAATTCTTCAAGGTAGAAAGAGAAGAATAAAATGGCAGGAGAATTAGGACACAAAGGTAATAATTAATATTTATTGAGTGATTACTTTGTGCCAGAGTAAGATGATTATGCTAAGCACTCAATAGCCAATTATGTCATTATGTCCATTCTGTAGTGGAGGAAAAAGGCTTAAAGGAGTAACTTTCCCGTGGGCACATAGCTAGTAAGAAGTAGAGCCTTGGATTTGGATCCATGTCTATCTGATTCTAGGACCTGGACGCTTAACCACCATAGGTACTGCGGAGCAATTTAAGGTTAATGAGCAGGGCTTCCCTGGTAGTGCAGTGGTTGAGAGTCCACCTGCCAATGCAGGGGACATGGGTTTGAACACTGGTCCGGGAAGATCCCACATGCTGTGGAGCAGCTAAGCCCGTGCGCCCCAACTGCTGAGCCTGCGCTCTAGAGCCTGCGAGCCACAACTACTGAGCCCACGTGCCACAGCTACTGAAGCCTGTACGCCTAGAGCCCGTGCTCCGCAACAGGAGAGGCCACCGCAATGAGAGGCCTGTGCACCTCAATGGAGAGTGGCCCCCGCTCGCTGCAACTGGAGAGGGCCTGCGTGCAGCAACAAGGACCCAACACAGCCAAAAATAAATAAATTTAAAAAAAAGTTAATGAGCAAAATCAACAGTTTTTAGGCTTTGTTAAAACCAGTGATGCGGAAAGTTTTTAAGAAGTGGGTGGCAAATTGTATCAATTGCCATAGTGAAATACAGAAGAATGGGAACTGTAAAGAGGTCACTGAATGTGGTGGGGAATGAAGTCCAAGTTAAGAGCTATCAAAGCAAAAGTGATTAGAGGGTGTCAGGGGTGGGTGGAGGTGGGGGAGTGTATCTGGTATGATGTTGGTACCACCAGCAGAACTCAGCTGTATTGGCTTAATAAAATCACACAATAGGTGAGCTCAGTTTTCTGCATCTTAAAAGATGCAGACATCTCAAAGACATCTTAAAAGATGTCTGTCTTTTTCAGGTTGAAAGCAGGAAGAGTGGCACTTGATGTAGTCTAATAGATGATATTAACATATCTAAAGAAAGACTTACAGCAGAAGGTAGATGGGCAGCATTGAATTATAGAAAAATGGGAGTGGGAGAGGCAGAATTTGGAAGTGTTGTTTGCAGACTGTTCAGAGAAGGTGGCACTGCCTAGAGGCTTAAACGTCTGGTCCCTGTGACTGGACTGTCCCAGCAAATGTTTGGTTATAATTTGGCTTCTTATTTATAGATTTCCTATAGGGAGGGAAAGAGCTGATTAGAGGATTTAACTGTCAGGAGGGGCAAATACACTTCTCTCCACTAGTTAGTATATTAGCATTGTGGTTTTTGCGTTACTCTATTTGTTCTATTTTCCTGCTTTACACAACCCCCAAAATCAAGTTCTGAACTCCCCAGGGTAATGCCAGTTGGTTTTCCTAAGGGGCAACTCAGTCATATCAATAACAGAAGCTACAGAAAATATATTTAAGGTTGTTTGACTGTGAAAACTAGCAAAAAACGGAGTGGTAGTTTGATTAGATGGAGGAGCCAACTGAAGCTTTTTTCTACTAATGAGGGTTCTTTACATGCCTGGTGGTTAAAGGAAGAGGATACAGGTGTTACCGTGCAAAGGTGAACTCAAGTTCTGAGTGAGTTTCCTCAAAGCTTTTCCAGAGAAAGAGAAAGCTGATAGGTATTTTTCCATCCAAGTGGTGCTTCAGTAATGGACACACGCCAACTTCAGTGATAACAGATAACACACCTGTTGCTTATATGCAGGCACAGTTGTAACCTTTTTGCATGTGTTAGCTCATTTACACCTCACAACAACCTTGTGAAGTAGGTACTGTTATTCTCATTTTTTAGATTAGGAAACTTGCCGAGTAGCCCTGGCCACATGTGGTCAATGTGCATTAGAATCTCACAAACCGGATGGTAACCAGGTCTCTGGGTTTCTTGGTTCCACTCAGGGTACAGTGAGGAGGATTTCAGCTATTTAAAAATTTTTTTCAAACAAGGAGGATTTAAATAAGTAAAATGAGAATGGTTTCTGATTTTAAGAGAGGGGCAATTATATGCATTATGAACGTTTTTGGAGTGGTTGCAAACTCTATAAAACTATGCTTTTAAAAAACATTTGATAATGTATTTGTATAATATGAAGGTTCAGTCATATCACATCTTCAACTGCTCCCTAACTGGTGCAAGCCCTTTTTTTGGTTAGATTTGCATACACACCATTAATTATTATTAGTTTCCAGGCCTGTTGAACTTAGGGATTTGAACCAAATAGCTTTTGAGGGCTTTTCTATGATAATTTCCTACATTATAACACCCTCACTTTAAGTTTGTTTTCTCATATTGTGAAATCTCATTAATTTACAAGAAGTAATATTTTCAGAGAAATTAAGTGTTATTAATTCCAAACAAATACAGGAACATATGTTTAACAGCTAAAAGTTGTCTAGTAGAAGATGCGTTTCCTCGAAAAATAAGGAATGTTTTATACATAGAATGTGGAAGGCAGAGTGTAGTCCTATTAAGGGCAAGGGCTGTGGAGTCAGACACACCTGAGTTGAATCCTGGTTCTTCCATCCATTGGCAGTGTAACTTCCGACAGGTTACTCAACCTCTCTCAGCTTCAGTGTTCTCTTCTGAAAAACAGGACTAAAAATCCTACCTCACAGGGTTGTTGTGAATATTATATGATGTAAAGCAGTACTTAGTACAGGTGTTCAGCATCAGCCCCTCCTCAAAACAAACAAACAATGGAAATACTAGGTAGCCTAGTCATCCTGAGGGCAGGCTGTGGAATTGGGCTTTGTGTTTGAATGCTGGCTCTGCCCACTTACTAGTTATATGGTTTGGGGGAAGTTACTTAACCTCCGTCTTTGTTTCATCATTTTTTTTTAACATCTTTATTGGAGTATAATTGCTTTACAATGGTGTGTTAGTTTCTGCTTTATCATCATTTTTAACATGGGGATAATAACATAGTTACATGTTATTGTCATACTGTGATGACTGTCAAAGTCCCCAATTCCAGCTGCTTCCCCTTCCAAAAATGTCCTGGTTAACCTGGAATTCACTTTGTAACCATACTCATTTGTTCAATTACACACTTCAACACAATACAGATGGTAAAAATATACATTTCAAATAGTATGACATTTAGAAATCGAGTTTTTTAAATTGCCCTCACTGTTGAAAGGTCTGTTTTATAATAGTTACTTTGTGATGATTATCTGCTTTTTATCATGGAATCTTATATTGTACTCCCCACTCCCCTACTCCATCCTATTTTCCACCATTGTTAAGCAATGGATAGTTCTGGTTAATCAGGTATACCAGTTAATAGAGAACTGGCACATCAAACATGGGTTAACACGTTTCAAAGGATCAGAATATTACAAAGCTGTTAAAGTGAAACTGTATATAGTTAACTTTAATGATTTAAAAGTCTTGTCACGATCCTGTAGCGATACTTAGCTGTTATTTGGAATACTAATTTTGCGTAGAAAAATGGCAAAAGTGCTAGTTAACAGAGGGGTCCTGGCTTTTAGAATGGGTGGACAAAGTAGATTTAATTGTAGTTTTTGCAAGTTACTTTACTCAAAGTCACAGACTTTTTTGCTGTGTTTCTCCTGTTCTTATTGTTGGCTTGCTTTTGAATATCCTGATATTTAGTAGTATTCTGTAAGCACACTGCCAAAAACGTGCAATATCTGGAGTGCCAACAATGTATGGTAAATCCTTCCAGTTGTGTCTGCACAATGTCCCAAAACAGTCCATTCAGGACAAATTCTTTAACCTCCCTAGTGCTTATTTGTCTATTTAAAACTAGATTCTTGGTGTGATATAGAATGTATTTCTTCCTCTGTATCTCATTTAAACAGACCTTTAGTGAAATAAAAACACTAAGAGTGTAATTATTTGGTATTTTATGGAATACTCTGTTAGACTCATTTGCTTTATCTTTCTGTCTACACACACACACATGCACACACATGTACTTTTTTCTTAAACCATTTAAAAGTAAGTTGCAGACATGACATTTCACTTAAATGTTTCATCATACCTCTTAAGAAAGAGGACATTTTCCTATGTAACCACAATACTAATCAGACCTAGGATAATAACAGTAATTCAGGAGTACCATCTAACATACAGTTTCCTTTATCTTCAAAAAATGAATTTTATAGCTGACTTTTTTTTTTCCAATTTGGGATCCAATCAAGATTCATACATCACATGGATATTTTAATGGCCTAGATTGTGGTGCTAGTTTCATGGGTGTATACTTATCTCCGAACTCATCACATTTTCTACATTGAATCTGTACAGCTTTTTCAGTGTCAGTCATACCTCAGTAAAATGGTTGAACAAGTGAATAAATAAAATGAGTGGGAAAATAAGATTCATGCATCACATTTCATTATTGTATCACTTTAGTATCTTCTTTAATCATTCTAGAATAATCACACTTTTTTTGGATGGTATTGAAATTTTTGAGGAGTCCAGATTAACTGCCTATACTATCTCCCATATTTTAGATTTGCCTTATTAGATTTAGGTTGAACATTTTTGTCTAGTTATTACATAGGTGAATATTGTACCTTTCTTACAGCATTAACATGAGGAGACAAGTCAGTGTGTTCCACTAGTGCTGGTGCTAAAGTGATAACTGCCAAATCTGTCTATTATAAAAATATTGTTTCTCTTTGTTATTTTTCTTTTTAAAATTATTTTTGTCACTGTTTAAGAATAAGTAATCGGTGGGGTGATACTTCGACACTGAGTGAATATCCTGTTCCCCAACAAACTTTAACCCAGTGATTTTAGTATTGACTGAGGAGTCTTGTGTGAATCACTTATTTCATTGTTGCAAAATAGTGATTTTCTAATTCTGTGATTCCTACTATTTGATAGCATTCTTTTGTAAAGAAGAGGTTTCTCTTCTCTACCTATATATCCCTCTGTTTTAGGTTTTATTATAGACAACTTGATTCTTTTTAATTTGTTATAATCAAGTAACATAATTTGTGTGTGTGTGTTTAGGTTTAAGATTTATAAAAAATAACAGAGAACACATACTATGAACATCAGAGTTCCCACCACCCAGATGTAACCGGTGTTTCCATTTGTTCATCACTCTTGCTTCAGATAAGGTTAGAGTCCTTGCTGCTTTCTTTCAGAGTCTCTTTCTCATCCTTCTCTCACAAGAAGCAGCCACTATCATGAATTTGGTGTGTATTCTACCAGTAAAGTTTGGGACTGCTTACACCATGCTTTCAGAGTTGGAAGGTATGTTAGGGTCTAATCTTTTCCTATTTTATTTTTATTTATTTATTTTTAAATTTTATTTTGGAGTATAGTTGATTAACAATATTGTGTTAGTTTCAGGTGTACAGCAAAGTGATTCCGTTATACATATATGTGTTCCTATTCTTTTTCAAATTTTTTCCCCATTTAGGTTATTACAGAATACTGAACATAGCTCTCTGTGCTATACATTAGGTCCTTGTTGGTTATCTGTTTTAAAAATAGTAGTGAGCATATGTCAATCCCAAACTCCCAATTTATCCCCTCCCCCACCCTTCCCTCCCCACCCCTGGTAACCAGGTTTCTAAGTCTGTGAGTCTGCTCCTGTTTTGTAAAAAGTTCATTTGTATCATTTTTTTTAGATTTTGCATATAAACGATATCCTATAATATTTGTCTTTCTCTGTCTGAATTACTTTGCTTAGCATGATAATCTCCAGGTCCATCCATGTTGCTGCAAAGGACATTATTTCATTCTTTTTTATGGCTGAGTAATATTCCATTGTATATATGTACCACATCTTCTTTATCCATTCTTCTGTCAATGGACATTTAGGTTGCGTCCATGTCTTGGCTATTGTAAACAGTGCTGCAGTGAACATTGGGGTGCATGTATCCTGGGAAAACTATGGTTTTCTCTGGATATATGCCCAGTAGTGGGATTGCTGGATCATGTTCTATCTTTAGATTTTTAAGGAACCTCTATACTGTTGTCCATAGTGGTTGTACCAATTTACATTCTCATCGACAGTGTAGGAGGGTTCCCTTTCCTTCACACCCTCTCCAGCATTTATTGTTTGTAGACTTTTTGATGATGGCTATTCTGACTGGTGTGAGGTGAAACCTCATTGTAGTTTTTTTTAAATAAATTTATTTATTTATTTTAGTTATTTATTTTTTCCTGTGTTGTGTCTTTGTTGCCACTCACGGGCTTTGTCTAGTTGCGGCGAGTGGGGGCCACTGTTTGTTGTCGTGCATGGGTTTCTCATTGCGGTGGCTTCTCTTGTTGTGGAGCATGGGCTCTAGGTGCGTGGGCTTCAATAATTGTGGCACTTGGGCTCAGTAGTTGTGGCACACGGGCTCTAGAGCGCAGGCTCAGTAGCTGTGGTGCATCGGCTTAGTTGCTCCACGGCATATGGGATCTTCCCGGACCAGGGCTCGAACCTGTGTCCTGTGCATTGGCAGATGCATTCTTAACCAATGCGCCACTAGGTAAGCCCTCTCATAGTTTTGCTTTGCATTTTTCTAATAATTAGTGATGTTGAGCATCTTTTCATGTGCCTCTTGGCAATGTGTATGTCTTCTTTGGAGAAATGTCTATTTAGGTCTTCTGCCCATTTTTTTGATTGGGCATTGCCCATTTATTGAGCCGCATGAGCTGTTTGTAGATTTTGGAGATTAATCCCTTGTTGGCTGCATCATTTGCAAATATTTTCTTATATTCTGTGGGTTGTCTTTTCATTTTGTTTATGGTTTCCTTTGTTGTGAGAATGCTTTTAAGTTTAATTAGGTCCCATTTGATTTCTTTTTATTTCCATTATTCTAGGAGACAGATCAAAAAAGATACTGCTGTGATTTATGTCAAAGAGTGTTCTGTCTCTGTTTTCCTCTAAGAGTTTTATAGTATCCTGTCTTACAGTTAGGTCTTTAATCCATTTTGAGTTTATTTTTGTGTATGGTGTTAAGGAGTGTTCTAATTTCATTCTTTTACATGTGGCTGTCCAGTTTTCCCAGCATCACTTATTGAAGAGACTGCCTTTTCTCCATTGTGTAGTGTTGCCTCCTTTGTTGTAGATGAATTGACCATCAGTGCGTGGGTTTACTTATGGATTTTCTGTCCTGTTCCATTGATCTGTATTTCTGTTTTTGTGCCAGTACCATACTGTCTTGATGACCGTAGCTTTGTAGTATAGTCTGAAATCAGGGAGCCTGATTCCTCTGGCTCTGTTTTTCTTTCTCAAGATTGCTTTGGCTATTTGGGGTCTTTTGTGTCTCCATACAAATTAAAAAATTTTTTGTTCTAGTTCTGTGAGAAATGCCATTGGTAATTTGATAGGGATTGCCTTGAATCTGTGGATTGCCTCGGGTAGTATAGTCATTTTGACAATATTGATTCTTCCAGTACAAGAACATGGTATATCTTTCCATCTGTGTCATCTTTGATTTCTTTCATCAGCATCTTATAGTTTTTGGAGTATACAGGTCTTTTGCCTCCTTAGATAGGTTGCTTCCTAAGTATTTTATTCTTTTTGATGTGATGGTAAATGAGATTGTTTAATTTCTCTTTCTGCTCTTCCATTGTTAGTATATAGGAATGCAGTAGATTTCTGTGTATTAATTTTGTATCCTGCAACCTTACCAAATTCATTGATGAATTCTTTTTTTTTTTAACATCTTTATTGGGGTATAATTGCTTTACAATGGTGTGTTAGTTTCTGCTTTATAACAAAGTGAATCAGGTATACATATATATGTTCCCATATGTCTTCCCTCTTGCGTCTCCCTCCCTCCCACTCTCCCTATCCCACCCCTCCAGGCTGTCACAAAGCACCGAGCTAATATCCCTGTGCCTTGCGGCTGCTTCCCACTAGCTATCTACCTTACTACGTTTGTTAGTGTGTATATGTCCATGACTCTCTCTCGCCCTGTCAAAGCTCACCCTTCCCCCTCCCCATATCCTCAAGTCCGTTCTCCAGTAGGTCTGAGTCTTTATTCCTGTCTTACCCCTAGGTTCTTCATGACATTTTTTTTTCTTAAATTCCATATATATGTGTTAGCATACGGTATTTGTCTTTTTCTTTCTGACTTACTTCACTCTGTATGACAGACTCTAGGTCTATCAATCTCATTACAAATAGCTCAATTTCGTTTCTTTTTAAGGCTGAGTAATATTCCATTGTATATATGTGCCACATCTTCTTTATCCATTCATCCGATGATGGACACTTAGGTTGTTTCCGTCTCCGGGCTATTGTAAATAGAGCTGCAATGAACATTTTGGTACATGACTCTTTTTGAATTTTGGTTTTCTCAGGGTATATGCCCAGTAGTGGGATTGCTGGGTCATATGGTAATTCTATTTGTAGTTTTTTAAGGAACCTCCATACTGTTCTCCATAGTGGCTGAACCAATTCACATTCCCACCAGCAGTGCAAGAGTGTTCCCTTTTCTCCACACCCTCTCCGGCATTTATTGTTTCTAGATTTTTTGATGATGGCCATTCTGACTGGTGTGAGAAAATATCTCATTGTAGTTTTGATTTGCATTTCTCTAATGATTATTGATGTTGAGCATCTTTTCACGTGCCTCTTGGCCATATGTATATCTTCTTTGGAGAAATGTCTATTTAGGTCTTCTGCCCATTTTTGGATTGGGTTGTTTGTTTTTTTGTTATTGAGCTGCATGAGCTGCTTGTAAATTTTGGAGATTAATCCTTTGTCAGTTGCTTCATTTGCAAATATTTTCTCCCATTCTGAGGGTTGTCTTTTGGTCTTGTTTATGGTTTCCTTTGCTGTGCAAAAGCTTTGAAGTTTCATTAGGTCCCATTTGTTTATTTTTGTTTTTATTTCCATTACTCTAGGAGGTGGGTCAGAAAGGATCTTGCTGTGATTTATGTCATAGAGTGTTCTGCCTATGTTTTCCTCTAAGAGTTTGATAGTTTCTGGCCTTACATTTAGGTCTTTAATCCATTTTGAGCTTATTTTTGTGTATGGTGTTAGGGAGTGATCTAATCTCATACTTTTACATGTACCTGTCCAGTTTTCCCAGCACCATTTATTGAAGAGGCTGTCCTTTCTCCACTGTACATTCCTGCCACCTTTATCAAAGATAAGGTGTCCATATGTGCGTGGGTTTATCTCTGGGCTTTCTATCCTGTTCCATTGATCTATCTTTCTGTTTTTGTGCCAGTATCATACTCTCTTGATTACTGTAGCTTTGTAGTATAGTCTGAAGTCAGGGAGCCTGATTCCTGCAGCTCCTTTTTTCGTTCTCAAGATTGCTTTGGCTATTCGGGGTCTTTTGTGTTTCCATACAAATTGCGAAATTTTTTGTTCTAGTTCTGTGAAAAATGCTAGCGGTAGTTTGATAGGGATTGCATTGAATCTGTAGATTGCTTTGGGTAGTAGAGTCATTTTCACAATGTTGATTCTTCCCATCCAAGAACATGGTATATCTCTCCATCTATTTGTATCATCTTTAATTTCTTTCATCAGTGTCTTATAAGTTTCTGCATACAGGTCTTTTGTCTCCTTAGGTAGGTTTATTCCTAGATATTTTATTCTTTTTGTTGCAATGGTAAATGGGAGTGTTTTCTTGATTTCACTTTCAGATTTTTCATCATTAGTATATAGGAATGCCAGAGATTTCTGTGCATTAATTTTGTATCCTGCTACTTTACCAAATTCATTGATTAGCTCTAGTAGTTTTCTGGTAGCATCTTTAGGATTCTCTGTGTATAGCATCATGTCATCTGCAAATAGTGACAGCTTTACTTCTTCTTTTCCTATTTGGTTTCCTTTTATTTCCTTTTCTTCTCTGATTGCTGTGGCTAAAACTTCCAAAACTATGTTGAATAATAGTGGTGAGAGTGGGCAACCTTGTCTTGTTCCTGATCTTAGTGGAAATGCTTTCAGTTTTTCACCATTGAGGATGATGTTTGCTGTGGGCTTGTCATATATGGCCTTTATTATGTTGAGGAAAGTTCCCTTTATGCCTACTTTCTGCAGGGTTTGTATCATAAATGGGTGTTGAATTTTGTTGAAAGCTTTCTCTGCATCTATTGAGATAATCATATGGTTTTTCTCCTTCAATTTGTTAATATGGTTTATCACACTGATAGATTTGCATATATTGAAGAATCCTTGTATTCCTGGAATAAACCCCACTTGATCATGGTGTATGATCCTTTTAATGTGCTGTTGGATTCTGTTTGCTAGTATTTTGTTGAGGATTTTTGCATCTATGTTCATCAGTGATATTGGCCTGCAGTTTTCTTTCTTTGTGACATCCTTGTCTGGTTTTGGTATCAAGGTGATGGTGGGCTCGTAGAAGGAATTTGGGAGTGTTCCTCCCTCTGCTATATTTTGGAAGAGTTTGAGAACGACAGATGTTAGCTCTTCTCTAAACGTTTGATAGAATTCACCTGTGAAGCCATCTGGTCCTGGGCTTTTTTTGTAGGAAGATTTTTAATCACAGTTTCAATTTCAGTGCTTGTGATTGGTCTGTTCATATTTTCTATTTCTTCCTGATTCAGTCTTGGCAAGTTGTGCATTTCTAAGAATTTGTCCATTTCTTCCAGATTGTTCATTTTATTGGCATAGAGTTGATTGTAGTAATCTCTCATGATTTTTTAAATTTCTGCAGTGTCAGTTATTACTTCTCCTTTTTCATTTCTAATTCTATTGATTTGAGTCTTCTCCCTTTTTTTCTTGATGAGTCTGGCTAGTGGTTTATCTATTTTGTTTATCTTCTCAAAGAACCAGCTTTTAGTTTTATTGATCTTTGCTATTGTTTCCTTCATTTCTTTTTCATTTATTTCTGATCTGATTTTTATGATTTCTTTCCTTCTGCTAGCTTTGGGGTTTTTTTGTTCTTCTTTCTCTAATTGCTTGAGGTGCAAGGTTAGGTTGTTTATTCGAGATGTTTCCTGCTTCTTAAGGTGGGCTTGTATTGCTATAAACTTCCCCCTTAGAACTGCTTTTGCTGCATCCCATAGGTTTTGGGTCATTGTGTCTCCACTGTCATTTGTTTCTAGGTATTTTTTAATTTCCTCTTTGATTTCTTCAGTGATCACTTGGTTATTAAGTAGTATATTGTTTAGCCTCCATGTGTTTGTATTTTTTACAGATCTTTTCCTGTAATTGATATCTAGTCTCATGGCGTTGTGGTCAGAAAAGATATTTGATACATTTCAATTTTCTTAAATTTACCAAGGCTTGATTTGTGACCCAAGATATGATCTATCCTGGAGAATGTTCCATGAGCACTTGAGAAGAATGTGTATTCTGTTGTTTTTGGATGGAGTGTCCTATAAATATCAATTAAGTCCGTCTTGTTTAATGTATCATTTAAAGCTTGTGTTCCCTTATTTATTTTCATTTTGGATGATCTGTCCATGGGTGAAAGTGGGGTGTTAAAGTCCCCTACTATGAATGTGTTACTGTCGATCTCCCCTTTTATGGCTGTTAGTATTTGCCTTATGTATTGAGGTGCTCCTATGTTGGGTGCATAAATATTTACAATTGTTATATCTTCTTGGATCGATCCCTTGATCATTATGTAGTGTCCTTCTTTGTCTCTTTTAATAGTCCTTATTTTAAAGTCTATTTTGTCTGATATGAGAATTGCTACCCCAGCTTTCTTTTGGTTTCCATTTGCATGGAATATCTTTTTCCATCCCCTTACTTTCAGTCTGTATGTGTCTCTAGGTCTGAAGTGGGTCTCTTGTAGACAGCATATATAAGGGTCTTGTTTTTGTATCCATTCAGCCAATCTGTGTCTTTTGGTGGGAGCATTTAGTCCAGTTACTTTTAAGGTAATTATCGATATGTATGTTCCTATTCCCATTTTCTTAATTGTTTTGGGTTCGTTATTATAGGTCTTTTCCTTCTCTTGTGTTTCTTGTGTAGAGAAGTTCCTTTAGCATTTGTTGTAAAGCTGGTTTGGTGGTGCTGAACTCTCAGCTTTTGCTTGTCTGTAAAGGTTTTAATTTCTCCATCAAATCTGAATGAGATCCTTGCTGGGTAGAGTAGTCTTGGTTGCAGGTTTTTCTCCTTCATCACTTTCAGTATGTCCTGCCACTCCCTTCTGGCTTGTAGGGTTTCTGCCGAGAGATCAGCTGTTAACCTTATGGGGATTCCCTTGTGTGTTATTTGTTGTTTTTCCCTTGCTGCTTTTAATATGTTTTCTTTGTATTTAATTTTTGACAGTTTGATTAATATGTGTCTTGGCGTATTTCTCCTTGGATTTATCCTGTATGGGACTCTCTGTGCTTCCTGGACTTGATTAACTATTTCCTTTCCCATATTAGGGAAGTTTTCAACTATAATCTCTTCAAATATTTTCTCAGCCCCTTTCTTTTTCTCTTCTTCTTTTGGAACCCCTATAATTCGAATGTTGGTGCGTTTAATGTTGTCCCAGAGGTCTCTGAGACTGTCCTCAGTTCTTTTCATTCTTTTTTCTTTAGTCGGCTCTGCAGTAGTTATTTCCACTATTTTATCTTCCAGGTCGGTCACTTATCCGTTCTTCTGCCTCAGTTATTCTGCTATTGATCCCTTCTAGAGTATTTTTAATTTCATTTATGGCGTTGTTCATCGTTGCTTGTTTCATCTTTATTTCTTCTCGGTCCTTGTTAACTGTTTCTTGCATTTTGTCCATTCTGTTTCCAAGATTTCGGATCATCCTTACTATCATTATTCTGAATTCTTTTTCAGGTAGACTGCCTATTTCCTCTTCATTTGTTAGGTCTGGTGCATTTTTATCTTGCTCCTTCATCTGCTGTGTGTTTTTCTGTCTTCTCATTTTGCTTATCTTACTGTGTTTGGGGTCTCCTTTTTGCAGACTGCAGGTTTGTAGTTCCCGTTGTTTTTGATGTCTGTCTCCAGTGGCTAAGGTTGTTTCAGTGGGTTGTGTAGGCTTCCTGGTGGAGGGGACTAGTGCCTGTGGTGGATGTGGCTGGATCTTGTCTCTCTAGTGGGCAGGTTCACGTCTGGTGGTGTCTTTTGGGGTGTCGCCTTATGATTTTAGGCCGCCTCTCTGCTAATGGGTGGGGTTGTGTTCCTGTTTTGCTAGTTGTTTGGCATAGGTTGTCCAGCACTGTGGCTTGCTGGTCGTTGAGTGAAGCTGGGTGCTGGTGTTAAGATGGAGGTCTCTGGGAGATTTCCGCCCTTTAATATTATGTGGAGCTGGGAGGTCTCTTGTTGACCAGTGACCTGAAGTTGGCTCTCCTACCTCAGAGGCAGAGCCCTGACTCCTGGCTGGAGCACCAAGAGCCTTTCATCCACACGGCTCAGAATAAAAGGGAGAAAAAGTAGAGAGAATTAGTAGAAGTATGAGGAAGGAAAGGAGGAAAGGAAGGAAGGAAGAAAGAAGCAAAGAAGGAAAGAAAGGAGGGAGGGAGGGAGGAAGGAAGGAAGGAAGGAGGGAAAGAAGGAAAAAAGAAAGAAAGAAGATACAGTAAAAATAAAATAAAGTATAATATAGTTATTGAATTAAAAAATATTTAGAAAAAAAAAGACGGGATAGAACCTTAGGACAAATGTTGGAAGCCAAGCTATAGAGAGAAAATCTTACACAGAAGCATACACATACACCCTCACAAAAAGTGGTAAAGGGGGAAATCATAAATCTTGCTCTCAGAGACCACCTCCTCAATTTGGGGTGATTCGTTGTCTAAAGGAAGGAAGGAAAGAAAGAAAGAACGAAGGTAAAGTATAATAAAGTTATTACAATTAAAATTAATTATTAAGAAAAAAAGTTTTTTAAAAAAACCGTGGACGGATAGAGCCCTAGGACAAATGGTGGAAGCAAGATTATACAGACAAGATCTCACACAGAAGCATGCACGTACACATTCACAAAAAGAGGAAAAGGGAAAAAAAATCATAAATCTCGCTCCTAAAGTCCACCTCTTCAATTTGGGATCATTCCTTGTCTATTCAGGTATTCCACAGATGCAGGGTATATCAAGTTGATTGTGGAGCTTTAATCCGCTGCTCCTGAGGCTGCTGGGAGAGATTTCCCTTTCTCTTCTTTGTTCTCACAGCTCACAGGAGCTCAGATTTGGATTTGGCCCTGCCTCTGCGTGTAGGTCGCTGGAGGGCGTCTGTGTTTTGCTCATACAGGACGGGGTTAAAGGAGCCGCTGATTCGGGGGCTCCGGCTCACTCAGGCCGGGGGTGGGGGGGTGGAGGGAGGGCCACTGCGTGCGGGGCGGGCCTGCGGCGGCAGAGGCCGGCGTGACGTTGTGCCAGTCTGAGGCGTGCCGTGCGTTCTCCCGGGGAAGTTGTCCCTGGATCCCGGGAACCTGGCAGTGGCGGGCTGCCCAGGCTCCGCGGAAGAGGGGTGTGGAGAGTGACCTGTGCTCGCACACAGGCCCCTTGGTGGCGGCAGCAGCAGCCTTAGCGTCTCCCGCCCGTCTCTGGGGTCCGCGCTTTTAGCCGCGGCTCGCGCCCGTCTCTGGGGTTCGCGCTTTTAGCCGCGGCTCGCGCCCGTCTCTGGAGTTCCTTTAAGCAGCGCTCTTAAACCCCTCTCCTCGCGCACCAGGAAACAAAGAGGGAAGAAAAAGTCTCTTGCCTCTTCGACAGGTCCAGACTTTTACCCGGACTCCCTCCCGGCTAGCCGTGGTGCACTAATCCCTTCAGGCTATGTTCAAGCCCCCAGTCCTCTCCCTGCGCTCCGTCCAAAACCGAAACCCGAGCCTCAGCTCGCAGCCCCGCCCGCCCGGGCGGGTGAGCAGACAAGCCTCTCGGGCTGGTGAGTGCCGGTCGGCACCGATCCTCTGTGCGGGAATCTCCCCGCTTTGCCCTCCGCACCCGTCGCTGTGCACTCCTCCGCGGTCCCGAAGCTCCCCCCGCCGCCTCCCGCACTCTCCGCCCGCGAAGGGGCTTATAGAGTGTGGAAACTTTTCCTCCTTCACAGCTCCCTCCCACTGGTGCAGGTGCCGTCCTTATTCTTTTGTCTCTGTTTTTTCTTTTGCCCTACCCAGGTACGTGGGGAGTTTCTTGCCTTTTGGGAGGTCTGAGATCTTGTGCCAGCCTTCAGTAGGTGTTCTGTAGGAGTTGTTACACGTGTAGATGTATTTCTGGTGTATCTGTGGGGAGGAAGGCGATCTCCGCGTCTTACTCTTCCGCCATCTTCAAGCCGTCCCATTGATGAATTCTAATAGTTTTCTGGTTGCATCTTCAGAATTTTCTATGTATAGTATCATGTCATCTGCAAACAGTGACAGTTTTCTTTTTAAATTTGGATTCCTTTTATTTTTCTTCTCTGATTGCCATGGCTAGTACTTCCAAAAGGACAATTTGATTCTTTTTTAATTTGTTATAATCAAGTATCATAAATTATTTTGATGTTCAAATTGTCTTAAATTTGGGCAGTAAGAGCTCCTTCAAGCTGGCTTCTGTGGCCTTTTGACATGTTCCTGTCATTTTTTGAGCACTTTACTGCTTTCTGGAATAACAAGATGTTTCAGGCTTACCTAGTAATTTCCTCACCCCAGACCAGAAATCAGAAACCATTATCTGGGCTTTTAATGTGCTTATTTCTGCTGGGATATTACTGCATGTTACTTTCAGTGGATAGACGTAGGAAGTGTGTGTGTGTGTGTGTGTGTGTGTCTTTCACCTTTCCCCATTCCATAATTGTACCTCCCTTCTCTGTGGGCAAAAACCCTGGTTTCCATTATATCATAATATTTACTCATTTCTTCTATCTTCAGTTACACACAAGGTAGTTTAGGAATTATTACATTATTACCATTACCAACAACCAACTGATTACTAAAGTTCAAGATTCTTTGCTTGTTTTGGTTTTTAGAATATATCTTGGAAAGGATTTATAGTCAGAACACTGTGTTCAAAAGTTTCTTGAATTAATTATTTTGTTGTATGTGGTTATGTTATCAGTTAGGTTAATTTATTTCTGATTTGAATCAATTTCGGGTATACTTTTTTCATCCATTTTAAATTAAACTTTTTATTTTGAGATAATTTGTAGATTCACATGCAGTTGTGAGAAATAGTACAGAGAGCTCATGTGTTCTGTATTCAATTTCCCAGTGGTAGCATTTTGCAAAACTGTAGTGCAATATCACAACCAGGAAATTGACATTGATACAGACAGATTCAGGAGCATTTTTATCATTGCAAGCATACCTCATGTTCCCCCTTTATAGCCACACTCACTTTCCCTCTTGCCCCAACCCCTCATTAATCCCTGCCAATTGCTAATCTGTTCTCTATTTCTTTCATTTTGTCATTTCCAAAATGTTATATAAATGGATCATATAGTATGTAACCTTTGGGGATTGGCTTTTTTCACTCAGCATAATAATTCTCTGGAGGTTCCTCCAGGCTGTTTCATGTATCAATAGCTCATTCCTTTTTATTGCTGAGTAGTGTTCCGTGGTGTACATGTACCACAGTTTGTTTATTCATTCACCCATTGAAGGACATCTGTGTTGTTTCCATTTTATAGTTATTATAAATAAGCCTGTTATAATCCTTTGTGTATGGTTTTCTGTGTGAACAAAAGCCTTCATTTTTCTGGGATAAATGCCCAGAAGCACAATTGCTGGGTTGTGTGGTAGCTGCACATTTAGTTTTTTAAGAAACTGCTAAACTATTTTCCATGGTTACTGTAACATTTTACATTCCCATCAGCAATGTATGAGTGATCTAGTTTCTTCACCACATTCCTGTCAGCATTTGGTGGTGTTGCTATTTTTATTTTAGTGATTCTGATAGATGTGTACTGATCACTCATTTTAATTTTAATTTGCATTTACCTGATTGTTGACGTTCATGTGCTTATTCGCCACTTGTATATCCTCTTTGGTGAAGTATCTCTTCTCTTTTTTTTTTTTAAATACTCTATTTTTTTAGATCAGTTTTAGGTTTACAACAAAATCAAGAAGCACGTATGGTGCTTTCCCATGTATTTTGCCCCTACATGTGCATAGCCTCCCCCATTATCATCTATCAGAACTGTACACTCTTTTACCCAGGATGAACCTACATTGACACATCATAACCATCTAAAGTCCACAGTTTACCTTAGGCTTCACTCTTGGTATTGTACATTCTGGATGTGGACAAGTATATAATGATATATATGCATCATTATAATATCATACAGAGTATTTTCACTGCCCTAATAATCCTCTGTGCTCTTCCTATTCATTTCACCCATCGCCTTGGAAACCACTGATCTTTTCATTGTCTCCATAGTTCTAGTTTTTCCGGAATGTCATATAGTTGGAATCATATAGTATGTAGCCTTTTCAAACTGGCTTTTTTCACTTAGTAATATACATTTAAGGTTTCTCTATGTCTTTTCATGGCTTGGTAGCTCTTTTTTTTTTTTTTTCCCTCCGGTACGTGGGCCTCTCACTGTTGTGGCCTCTCCCGTTGCGGAGCACAGGCTCTGGACGCACAGGCTCAGCGGTCATGGCTCACGGGCCCAGCCGCTCCGCGGCATGTGGGATCCTCCCAGACCGGGGCACGAACCCGTGTCCCCTGCATCAGCAGGCAGACTCTCAACCACTGCGCCACCAGGGAAGCCCGCTTGTTTCTTTTTAGTGCTGAATAATTCCATTCTCTGGATGTACCACAGTTTTTTAATTATTTTACTTTTTAAAAATTGAGGTATAACTGACATATTCGTTTCAGGTATACAACTTAGTGATTCAGTATTTGTATATACTGTGAAACGATCATCGCAGTTTAAGTCTAGTTAACATCCTTCACCATACATAGTTACAGATTTTTTTTCTTGTGATGAGAACTTTTAAGATGTACTCTCATAGCAACTTTCAAGTATACAGTAGAGTATTATTAACTATACTCACATTACACCTCCATGACTTATTTATTTTGTAACTGGAATTTTGTTTGTTTGACCATCTTTACCCATTTTGCCCATTCTCTCACCCTCCTGGCTCTGGCAACCACCAATCTGTTCACTGTATCTGTGTATTCAGTTGTTTTTTTTTTGTTGTTTGTTTTAATATTTTTTTTATTTTTATTTTTTTAACATCTTTATTGGAGTATAATTGCTTTACAATGGTGTGTTAGTTTCTGCTTTATAACAAAGTGAATCAGCTATACATATAGACATGTTCCCATATCACTTCCCTCTAGCGTCTCCCTCCCTCCCACCTTCCCTATCCCACCCCTCTAGGTGGTCACAAACCACCGAGCTGATCTCCCTGTGCTGTGCGGCTGCTTCCCACTAGCTATCTATTTTACGTTTGGTAGTGTATATATGTCCATGCCACTCTCTCACTTTGTCACAGCTTACCCTTCCCCCTCCCCATATCCTCAAGTCCATTCTCTAGTAGGTCTGTGTCTTTATTCCTGTCTTACCCCTAGGCTCTTCATGGCCTTTTTTCCTTTTTTTTTTTTTCTTAGATGCCATATATATGTGTTAGCATACGGTATTTGTTTTTCTCTTTCTGACCTACTTCACTCTGTATGACAGACTCTAGGTCCATCCACCTCACTACAGATAACTCAATTTCGTTTCTTTTTATGGCTGAGTAATATTCCATTGTATATATGTGCCACATCTCCTTTATCCATTCATCTGTTGATGGACACTTAGGTTGCTTCCATGTCCTGGCTGTTGTAAATAGAGCTGCAATGAACATTTTGGTACATGACTCTTGTTGAATTATGGTTTCCTCAGGGTATATGCCCAGTAGTGGGATTGCTGGGTCGTATGGTAGTTCTGTCTGTAGTTTTTTGAGGAACCTCCGTACTGTTCTCCATAGTGGCTGTATCAATTTACATTCCCACCTACAGTGCAAGAGTGTTCCCTTTTCTCCACACCCTCTCCAGCATTTATTGTTTCTAGATTTAAAAAAATTTATTTATTTATTTATTTATTTATGGCTTTGTTGGGTCTTCGTTTCTGTGCGAGGGCTTTCTCTAGTTGCGGCAAGCGGGGCCACTCCTCATCACGGTGCGCGGGCCTCTCACTATCGTGGCCTCTCTTGTTGCGGAGCACAGGCTCCAGACGCGCAGGCTCAGTAATTGTGGCTCATGGGGCTAGTTGCTCCGCGGCATGTGGGATCTTCCCAGACCAGGGCTCGAACCCATGTCCCCTGCATTGGCAGGCAGATTCTCAACCACTGCGCCACCAGGGAAGCCCTGTTTCTAGATTTTTTGATGATGGCCATTCTGACCGGTGTGAGATGATATCTTGTAGTTTTGATTTGCATTTCTCTAATGATTAACGATGTTGAGCATTCTTTCATGTGTTTGTTGGCAATCTGTATATCTTCTTTGGAGAAATGTCTGTTTAGGTCTTCTGCCCATTTTTGGATTGGGTTGTTTGTTTTTTTGATATTGAGCTGCATGAGCTGCTTGTAAATTTTGGAGATTAATCCTTTGTCAGTTGCTTCATTTGCATATATTTTCTCCCATTCTGAGGGTTGTCTTTTGGTCTTGTTTATGGTTTCCTTTGCTGTGCAAAAGCTTTTAAGTTTCATTAGGTCCCATTTGTTTATCTTTGTTTTTATTTCCATTACTCTAGGAGGTGGGTCAAAAAGGACCTTGCTGTGATTTATGTCATAGAGTGTTCTGCCTGTGTTTTCCTCTAAGAGTTTGATAGTGTCTGGCCTTACATTTAGGTCTTTAATCCATTTTGAGTTTATTTTTGTGTATGGTGTTAGGGAGTGTTCCAATTTCATATTTTTACATGTACCTGTCCAGTTTTCTCAGTACCACTTATTGAAGAGGCTGTCTTTTCTCCATTGTATATTCTTGCCTCCTTCATCAAAGATAAGGTGACCATATGTGTGTGGGTTTATCTCTGGGCTTTCTATCCTGTTCCATTGATCTATCTTTCTGTTTTTGTGCCAGTACCATACTGTCTTGATTACTGTATCTTTGTAGTATAGTCTGAAGTCAGGGAGCCTGATTCCTCCAGCTCCATTTTTTGTCCTCAACATTGCTTTGGCTATTCAGGGTCTTTTGTATTTCCCTACAAATTGTGAAATTTTTTGTTCTAGTTCTGTGAAAAATGCCAGTGGTAGTTTGATAGGGATTGCATTGAATCTGTACATTGCTTTGGGTAGTAGAGTCATTTTCACAATATTGATTCTTCCAATCCAAGAACATGGTATATCTCTCCATCTATTTGTATCTTCTTTAATTTCTTTCATCAGTGTCTTATAAGTTTCTGCATACAGGTCTTTTGTCTCCTTAGGTAGGTTTATTCCTAGATATTTTATTCTTTTTGTTGCAATGGTAAATGGGAGTGTTTTCTTAATTTCACTTTCTGATTTTTCATCATTAGTGTATAGGAATGCCAGAGATTTCTGTGCATTAATTTTGTATCCTGCTACTTTACCAAATTCATTGATTAGCTCTAGTAGTTTTCTGGTAGCATCTTTAGGATTCTCTGTGTATAGTATCATGTCATCTGCCAATAGTGACAGCTTTACTTCTTCTTTTCCGATTTGGATTCCTTTTATTTCTTTTTCTTCTCTGATTGCTGTGGCTAAAACTTCCAAAACTATGTTGAATAATAGTGGTGAGAGTGGGCAACCTTGTCTTGTTCCTGATCTTAGTGGAAATGGTTTCAGCTTTTCACCATTGAGGACGATGTTTGCTGTGGGTTTGTCCTATATGGCTTTTATTATGTTGAGGTAAGTTCCCCCTATGCCTACTTTCTGCAGGGTTTTTATCATAAATGGGTGTTGAATTTTGTCAAAAGCTTTCTCTGCATCTATTGAGATGATCATATGGTTTTTCTCCTTCAGTTTGTTAATATGGTATATCACGTTGATTGATTTGCATATATTGAAGAATCCTTGTATTCCTGGAATAAACCCCACTTGATCATGGTGTATGATCCTTTTAATATGCTGTTGGATTCTGTTTGCTAGTATTTTGTTGAGGATTTTTGCATCTATGTTCATCAGTGATATTGGCCTGTAGTTTTCTTTCTTTGTGACATCATGTCTGGTTTTGGTATCAGCGTGATGGTGGCCTTATAGAATGAGTTTGGGAACGTTCCTCCCTCTGCTATATTTTGGAAGAGTTTGAGAAAGATAGGTGTTAGCTCATCTCTAAATGTTTGATAGCATTTGCCTGTGAAGCCATCTGGTCCTGGGCTTTTGTTTGTTGGAAGATTTTTAATCACAGTTTCAATTTCAGTGCTTGTGATTGGTCTGTTCATATTTTCTATTTCTTCCTGGTTCAGTCTCGGCAGTTTGTGCATTTCTAAGAATTTGTCCATTTCTTCCAGGTTGTCCATTTTATTGGCATAGAGTTGCTTGTAGTAATCTCTCATGATCCTTTGTATTTCTGCAGTGTCAGTTGTTACTTCTCCTTTTTCATTTCTAATTTTACTGATTTGAGTCTTCTCCCTTTGATTTCTTCAGTGATCGCTTGGTTATTAAGTAGTGTATTGTTTAGCCTCCATGTGTTTGTATTTTTTACAGATCTTTTCCTGTAATTGATATCTAGTCTCATAGCGTTGTGGTCGGAAAAGATACTTGATATGATTTCAGTTTTCTTAAATTTACCAAGGCTTGATTTGTGACCCAAGATATGATCTATCCTGGAGAATGTTCCATGAGCACTTGAGAAAAATGTGTATTCTGTTGTTTTTGGATGGAATGTCCTATAAATATCAATTAAGTCCATCTTGTTTAATGTATCATTTAAAGCTTGTGTTTCCTTATTTATTTTCATTTTGGATATCTATCCATTGGTGAAAGTGGGGTGTTAAAGTCCCCAACTATTATTGTGTTACTGTCGATTTCCCCTTTTATGGCTGTTCGTATTTGCCTTATGTATTGAGGTGCTCCTATGTTGGGTGCATAAATGTTTACAATTGTTATATCTCCTTTTTGGATCGATCTCTTGATCATTATGTAGTGTCCTTCTCTGTGTCTTGTAATAGTCTTTGTTTTAAAGTCTATTTTGTCTGATACGAGAATTGCTACTCCAGCTTTCTTTTGATTTCCATTTGCATGGAATATCTTTTTCCGTCCCCTCACTTTCAGTCTGTATGTGTCCCTAGGTCTGAAGTGGGTCTCTTGTAGACAGCATATATACGGGTCTTGTTTTTGTATCCATTCAGCCAGTCTGTGTCTTTTGGTGGGAGCATTTAATTCGTTTAAATAATTCGTTTAAATAATTCGTTTAAATGTTCCTATTCCCATTTTCTTAATAGTTTTCGGTTTGTTATTGTAGGTCTTTTCCTTCTCTTGTGTTTCTTGCCTAGAGAAGTTCCTTTAGCATTTGTTGTAAAGCTGGTTTGGTGGTGCTGCACTCTCTCAGCTTTTGCTTGTCTGTAAAGGTTTTAATTTCTCCATCAAATCTCAATGAGATCCTTGCTGGGTAGAGTAATCATTGTAGATTTTTCTCCTTCATCACTTTAAATATGTCCTGCCAGTCCCTTCTGAATGCAGAGTTTCTGCTGAGAGATCAGCTGTTTACCTGATGGGTATTCCCTTGTGTGTTATTTGTTGTTTTTCCCTTGCTGCTTTTAATCTGTTTTCTTTGTATTTAATTTTTGATAGTTGGATTAATATGTGTCTTGGTGTGTTTCTCCTTGGATTTATCCTGTATGGGACTCTCTGTGCTTCCTGGACTTGATTAACTATTTCCTGTCTCATATTAGGGAAGTTTTCAACTATAATCTCTTCATATATTTTCTCAGTCCCTTTCTTTTTCTCATCTTCTTCTGGGACCCCTATAATTCGAATGTTGGTGCATTTAATGTTGTCCCAGAGGTCTCTGAGACTGTCCTCAGTTCCTTTCATTCTTTTTTCTTTATTCTGCTCTGCAGTAGTTATTTCCACTATTTTATCTTCCAGGTCAGTTATCCGTTCTTCTGCCTCAATTATTCTGCTATTGATCCCTTCTAGAGAATTTTTAATTTCATTTATTGTGTTATTCATCATTGTTTGTTTGCTCTTTAGTTCTTCTAGGTCCTTGTTAAATGTTTCTTGCATTTTCTCTATTCTGTTTCCAAGATTTTGGATCATCTTTCCTACCATTATCCTGAATTCGTTTACAGGTAGACTGCCTATTCCCTCTTCATTTGTTAGGTCTGGTGGGTTTTTATCTTGCTCCTTCATCTGCTGTGTGTTTTTCTGTCTTCTCATTTTGCTTATCATACTGTGTTTGGGGTCTCCTTTTTGCAGGCTGCAGGTTTGTAGTTCTCATTGTTTTTGGTGTCCGTCCCTAGTGGCTAAGGTTGGTTCAGAGGGTTGTGAAGGCTTCCTGGTGGAGGGGACTAGTGCCTGGGTTTTCGTGGATGAGGCTGGATCTTGTCTTTCTGGTGGGCAGGTCCTCGTCTGGGGGTGTGTTTTGGGGTGTCTGTGGCCTTATTATGATTTTAGGCAGCCTCTCTGGTAATGGATGGGGCTGTGTTCCTGTCTTGTTAGTTGTTTGGCATAGGGTGTCCAGCACTGTAGCTTGCTGGTCGTTGAGTGAAGGTGGGTTTTGGCATTGAGATGGAGATCTCTGGGAGATTTTCGCCGTTTGATATTACGTGGAGCTGGGAGGTCTCTTGTGGACTAGTGTCCTGAACTTGGCTCTCCCACCTCAGTGGCACAGCCATGACGTCTGGCTGGAGCACCAAGAGCCTTTCATCCGCACGGCTCAGAATAAAAGGGAGAAAAAATAGAAAGAGAGAGAGAGAGAGAGAGAAGGAGGGAGGGAGGGAGGGAAAGGAAGGGGATAAAATATAATAAAATAAAATAAAGTAAAATAAAGTTATTAAAAGAAAAATTAAAAAATAATTATTAAGAAAAAGAATTTTTAAAGAAAAAAAAAAGGAAAAAAATAAAACCGGAAGGACAGAACCCTAGGACAAATGGTAAAAGCAAAGCTGTTCAGACAAAGTCTCACACAGAAGCATACACATACACACTCACAGAAAGAGGAAAAGGGGAAAAAATAATATATCTTGCTCCCAAAGTCCACCTCCTCAATTTGGGATGATTCATTGTGTATTCAGTTATTCCACAGATGCAGGGTACATCAAGTTGATTGTGGAGATTTAATCCACTGCTCCTGAGGCTGCTGGGAGAGATTTCCCTTTCTCTTCTTTGTTTGCACAGCTCCCGGGTTCAGCTTTGGATTTGGATCCGCCTCTGCGTGTAGGTTGCCTGAGGGCGTCTGTTCTTCGCTCAAACAGGATGGGGTTAAAGGAGCCGCTGATGCGGGGGCTCTGGCTCACTCAGGCCGTGGGGAGGGAGGGGCACGGATGCAGGGCGAGCCTGGGGCTGCAGAGGCCGGCGTGACGTTGCACCAGCCTGAGGCGCCCCATGCGTTCTCCCCGGGGAAGTTGTCCCTGGATCACGGGACCCTGGCGGTGGTGGGCTGCACAGGCTCCCAGGAGGGGAGGTATGGATAGTGACCTGTGCTCGCACACAGGCTTCTTGGTGGTGGCAGTAGCCGCCTTAGCGTCTCATGCCCGGCTCTGGGGTCTGCACTGATAGCCACGGCTCGCGCCTGTCTCTGGAGCTCCTTTAAGCAGCGCTCTTAATCCCCTCTCCTCGGGCACCAGGAAACAGAGAGGGAAGAAAAAGTCCGTTGTCTCTTCGGCAGCTCCAGACCTTTTCCCGGACTCCCTCCCGTCTAGCCTTGGCGCACTAGCCCCTTCAGGCTGTGTTCACGCCGCCAGCCCCAGTCCTCTCCCTGCGATCCAACTGAAGCCCGAGCCTCAGCTCCCAGCCCACGCCTGCCCTGGCGGGTGAGCAGACAAGCCTCTCAGGATAGGGAGTGCCGGTCGGCTCTGATCCTCTGTGCGGGAATCTCTCCATTTTGGCCTCCGCACCCCTGTGGCTGCGCTTTCCTCCGTGGCTCCGAAGCTTCCCCCCTCTGCCACCCGCAGTCTCTGCCCGCGAAGGGGCTTCTAGTGTGTGGAAACGTCTCCTCCTTCACAGCTCCCTCCCACTGGTGCCGGTCCCGTCCGTTTTTTTTTGTCTCTGTTTTTTCTTTTGCCCTACCCAGGTACATGGGGAGTTTCTTTCCTTTTGGGAGGTCTGAGGTCTTCTGCCAGCGTTCAGTGAGTGTTCTATAGGAGCAGTTCCACGTGTAGATGTATTTCTGATGTATCTGTGGGGAGGAAGGTGATCTCCTCATCTTACTCTTCCGCCATCTTCTTAAATCTCCTTTTTTCTTTTTTTTTGTTTCCACATATAAGTGAGAATACATGGCATTTGTCTTTTTTCTGACTTATTTCACTTAGTATAGTGCCCCAAGTTCCCTCTATGTTGTCGCAAATGGCAAGATTTCATTATTTTTTATGGGTAAATAATACCCCAAATATATAGCTCATTTTCTTTATCCATTCATCTGTTGGTGGACACTTAGATTATTTCAGTGTCTTGGCTATTGTAAATAATTTTGCAGTGAACTTGGGGGTGTGTATATCTTTTCAAATTAGCATTTTTATTTTCTTCAAGTAAATACCCAGAAGTGGAATTGCTGGATCATATGTAGTTCTATTTTTATTTTTTTGAGGGACCTCCATACCGTTTTCTATAGTGGCTGCACCAAGTTACATTCCCATCAACAGCTCACAAGGGTCTCCTTTTCTCCACACTTGTTATTTCTTGTTTTTTTGATAACAGCCATTCTAATAGGTATGAGGTGATATCTCATTGTAGTTTTGATTTGCATTTCCCTGATGGTTAGTGATGTTGAGCACCTTTTCATGTACGTGTTGGCCATCTGTATATTTTCTTTGGAAAAAGGTCTATTCATATTATTTGCCCATGTTTTAATCAGATTGTTATTTTGCTATTGAATTATATGAGTTCTTTTTATATTTTGGATATTAACCCATAATCAGTTATATGATTAGCAAATATTTTCTCCCATTGTGTAGGTTACTTTTTCATTTTGTTAATGGTTGCCTTTCCTGTGCAGAAGCTTTTTAGTTTGATGTAGTCCCACCTGTTTATTTTTGCTCTTGTTCCCTATGCTTTTGACATCATCTAAAAAAATCACTGCCGAGACTGATGTCAGGAAGCTGACTGCCTGTGTTGTCTTCCAGAAGTTTTAATGGTTTCAGGTCTTACATTCAAGTCTTTATAATCTATCTTGAGTTAATTTTTTTTTTTTTTTTTTTTTGCGGTACGTGGGCCTCTCACTGTTGTGGCCTCTCCTGTTGCGGAGCACAGGCTCCAGACGCGCAGGTTCAGCGGCCATGGCTCACGGGCCCAGCCGCTCTGCGGCATGTGGGATCTTCCCGGACCGGGGCACGAACCCGATCCTCTGCATCGGTAGGCGGACTCTCAACCACTGCGCCACCAGGGAAGCCCACTTCTTAATATTTTGAATTATATTTTCAAATACTGAACCAGCCTTCCACTCTAGAATAAACGTCACTTGGTTATGGTGTATAATTTTTGTTTTATATATTGCTGAATTCTGTTTGTTAATAGCTTGTCAAGGATCTTTAAGTCTATATTTATGAGAAGTGCTAGTCTCTAGTTTTCTTTTTTGTATTGTCTTTGGTTGTGTTATCAGGATAATACTAGTTTTATACAATGAATTGGGAATTTTTTATCCCTAGCCTATTTTCTGGAAGAGATTGTTTAGAATTGGTGCTAATTTTTTCTTAAACATTAACAGCTGTTTAAGGAAACAGGTAATTTTTAAAATTACTAATTCAATACTGTATAGCACAGGAAACTATATTCAGTGTTTTGTAATTAACTATAATGGAGAAGAATCTGAAACAGATTATATATGTATATCTGAATCACATTGATATACACCAGAAACTAGCACAACATTGTAAATCAACTATCTACTTCAATAAAAAAAACCCCAAAGTTAAAATTAATAATTCAGCTTCCTTATTAAAGGATATTCAAATTATTGCCAATGGGTGAGTTGTGGTAGTTTGTAATTTTTGAGGAATTGGTCCATTTCATTCTAAGTTGTCAAATTTATGTGTGTGGAGTTGTTTGTAGTAGTCCCTAATTATACTTTTGATGTCTTCATGGTGTTCAGTAACACCCCCTGCTTCATTCCTGGTACTGGTACTTTGTGTCCTTTCTCTTTATTTATTTATTTTTTAATCACTCTTGCTGGAGGTCTGTTAATTTTATTGACCTATTTGAAGAACTAGCTCTTTGTTTCATTTATTTTCTCCATTATTTTTCTGTTTTCAATGTCATTGATTTCCTCTCTCGTCTTTATTATGTCCTTCTTTCTGTTCTGCTTGCTTTGAGTTTATTTTGTGCTGCCCTTTTTTTTTTAGCTTCTTAAAGGTGGGAACTTAGATTATTGGTTTGAGACTTTTCCTCTTTTCTAATGTGTGCAGTTATTGCTATCAAAGTCCATCTCAGTATTGCTTTAGCTGTACATCACAATTTTGATATGTTTTATTTTAATTTTCATTAAACTCAATGTATGTTTTGATTTCTCTTGATATTTCTTTCTGATTTCATGGATTATTTAGAAGTGTTCGGTTTCCAAGTGTTTGGAGATTTTTGATATATTTTTGTTAATTGTTTTCTAGTTTTAGCACAGAACACACTTTTTGTGATTTAATTCTTTTAAATCTGATGACCCAGGATATGGTCCCAGTGTCATGGGCACTTAAGTCTGGGTATTCTGCTGTTGTTGGGTAAAGTGTTCTATAAAGGTTTATTAGATCCTGCTGGTTGCTTGTATTGGTGAGTACATCCTTGTATGTTTTCTATCTAATATGTTCTGTCAGTTGTTGAAAAAGGAGTGTTGATGTCTCATAATTAATTGTGGATTTATCTTTTCCTCCTTTCAGGTCTGTCAGTTTTTGCTTTGCATATATTTGCAGCTCTGTTTTTTGGTGCATACACATTTAGAATTGCTATGCCTTCTTGTTAGATGACCCTTTTATCATCATCTAATATCTCTCTATCTCTGGTAGTTTTCTTTGCTTTGAAGTCTACTTTATGTGATATTAATATAGGCATACCTGCTTCCATTTGATTAATGTTTTCATGACATATCTTTCCTCTTTTTTTATTTCCAAACTGCCTGTATTGGTAAATTTGAAGTGAGTTTTTTATATACAGCATAAGTTGTTTTTTAAGCCACTGTGCCAATCTCTGTCTTTTTTTTTTTGCGGTATGCGGGCCTCTCACTGTTGTGGCCTCTCCCATTGCGGAGCACAGGCTTTGGATGCGCAGGCTCAGCGGCCATGGCTTACGGGCCCAGCCGCTCCGCAGCATGTGGGATCCCCCTGTACCGGGGCACGAACCCACGTCCCCTGCATCGGCAGGCAGACTCCCAACTACTGCACCACCAGGGAAGCCCCAATCTCTGTCTTTTAATTAGACCATTTACACTTAATGTAATTATTGATGAGTCAGGGGTTAAGTCTGTCATTTTATTTTTTGTTTTCTGCATTTTCTCCTTGTTTTCTGTTTCTCCTCTTTCTTTTCTCTGCCTTCCTGTGAGTTACTTGGACATTTTGTAGAATTCCATTATGAGTACCTGTAATATTTTTGAGTGTTCTCTTTTTGTAGCTTTTAGGTATATGTATATAGCTTATCATGGTCTGTTAGTGTCCTTTGACGATTTTGAGTGAAATATTGAAACCTTACTTCCCTTTATATCCCTCTGTCCTCTACCCATTTATAATATAACCATCCTAAGTATTTCTTCCACATATGTTTAGAACCATATCAGACAGGGTTACAATTTCTGTTTTAACTGTCAAATATAATTTAGAAAACTCAAGAGGAAAAGGAACATATTTATCTACATTTTTGCCTATTGTGTTCTTTTTTTTTTGACTTTCAGAAGTTCCTTCTTTTATTGTTGCCTTTGTGTTTAGAGAACTTCCTATAGCCATTCTTTTTTTTTTTTTTTTGCGTTACGCGGGCCTCTCACTGTTGTGGCCTCTCCAGTTGCGGAGCACAGGCTCCGGACGCGCAGGCTCAGCGGCCATGGCTCACAGGCCCAGATGCTCCGCGGCATGTGGGATCTTCCCAGACCGGGGCATGAGCCCATGTCCCCTGCATCAGCAGGCGGACTCTCAACCACTGTGCCACCAGGGAAGCCCCCTATAGCCATTCTTTTATGGGAAGTCTGCTGGTGACAATTCTCTTAGCTTTCCTTCATCTCAGAATGTCTTGATTTCTCCTTTATTCCTGAAGGATATGTTTAGTGGGTATAGAATTTTGAATTGATGTTCTTTTTTTTTTAGCACTTGAAAAAAATTGTTCTGCTTCCTTCTGGCCTCCATGGTTTCTGATGGTAAATTCACCGTTGTTTGAATTGTTTTTCCCTTCTAGGTAAGGAGTTGTTTTTCTCTGGCTGCTTTCAAGATTTTTTCTTTTTGTTTTCAGAAGTTTGAATATAATGTTCTGAGCTGGATTTCTTTGGATTTATCTTGTTTGAGATTTGCTCAGCGCTTGACTTGGTAGGTTATGTCTCTAGCCAAATTTGGGAAGTTTTCAGCTGTTATTTCTTCTGCTACTTTTGCAGCCCTGCCTTTTTTCTCCTCTCCTTTTGGGACTTCAATAAAATGAATGTTAGGTTTTTTTGGTTGTAATCTTGTGGCTCCTGAGCTCTGTTCAGTTTTTTGAGTCTATTTTCTCTCTGTTCAAATTGGGTAATTTCTATTGTTCCTTCTTCCAGTTCATTGAAGCTTTCCTCTTCCATTCTTCAGTTGATTCCCATTCACTGAGTTTTTTATTTTGGTTATTGTATTTTTCAGTTTTCATATTTGTTTGGTTGTTTATTCTTATATTTGTTGAGATGTTTTTTCTGAGGCTTTCTATATTTTCTTTGTTACAAGCATGTTTGTAATTACTCACTGAAGCATTAAAAAAAATCATGCTGCTTTAAATTCCTTGTCGGATAATTCTAATAACTCTGCCATCTCAGTGTTGGCATTTTTTGTCATTTTTCATTCAGTTTGAGTTCACCTTGGTTTCTTGCTATGACAACGGATTTTCAGTTGAAACCTCGACATAATTGTCATTATAAGGTTCTGGATCTTAAACTTATTTTTACTGACTTTTTTGGCACCACTCTAGCAGGGGAAGGGAAGTGCTTCCTCATTAATTGACACCGAATGGAGTGGCTGCTTTTTGTTACTACTGGGTGGGAGTGGGGGGCTCTCCATGTGGTCTCCACTGGCACCACTGTGGAGATGACCTCATTTCCTGTTCTTCCACTAGGTTTCTGATTCCACCTGGCTAGAGTGTTGAGATACCTCATTAGAGCCTTTCAGGTATAGAAGTCCAGGTTCTCCCCACTTTCTTCACTTTTGATTTCATGGATCAGGGTAGGGTACACAGTATTTTTTCTTATGTTTGCCTGGAGTAGAGCGAGTATTGTCTAAAAGTTATGCTAAGTTATTCCTTTCCTTGTCCTTTGGCCAGAGAGAACAGGTATTTGTTGGGGCACTTCTTGTCTGCTCCCATTGGCTTTTCCTGGTTGACAACTTCTTTAGCTCCAAACCTGGAATATAAACCCCCACAAAAATCCCTGGGACTGCACCACCATGTTGTTGCTTGGTCCCTGAGGTACCTAGTTGGTCAGCTTTGTATTATCCCCCATTCAAAGCCATCTTCTGTTTATTTTACATGTAATGTCTAGGTTTTGAGTTGTATTTAGGGAGGAAGAATAGGAGAAAGTGTGTCTGCTCCGTATTCCTGGAAATATTAGTCTCTATCTTTTTTATTTGATATTAACTTTTGAATATGTATCACAAGTCAAAACTACAGGGGCTTCCCTGGTGGCACAGTGGTGAAGAATCCACCTGCCAGTGCAGGGGACACGGGTTTGATCCCTGGTCCAGGAAGATCCCACATGCTGCAGAGCAACTAAACCTGTGCGCCACAACTACTGAGCCTGCACTCTGGAGCTCGTGAGCCACAACTACTGAGCCCATGTGCCACAACTACTGAAGCCTGCACACTTAGAGCCCGTGCTCCACAACAAGAGAAGCCACTTCAATGAGAAGTCTGTGCACTGCAACGAAGAGTGGGCCCCACTCGCCGCAACTAGAGAAAAGCCCACGTGCAGCAACGAAGACCCAACGCAGCCAAAAATAAATTTATTTAAAAAAAAAAAAGGTCAAAACTACATACAAAAGAATACTGAGAAAAGTCTTATTTATATTTCTGTATCTTCCGCTCCATTCCTATTTACCTCTTCTAGATGTTCTTTTTTTTTTTTTTGTTACGCAGGCCTCTCACTGCTGTGGCCTCTCCCATTGTGGAGCACAGGCTCTGGACGCACAGGCTCAGCGGCCATGGCTCACGGGCCCAGCTGCTCAGCGGCATGTGGGATCTTCCCGGACCGGGGCACGAACCCGCGTCCCCTGCATTGGCAGGCAGACTCTCAACCACAGCGCCACCAGGGAAGCCCTAGATACTCATTTTAATTAATGTTCTCTTTTATTCCTTCTGTGTTCCTTTTTGCAAAAGTAAGTGCATTATATGTATGTTCACACGTGTGTATTTATGTACACTTATACATTCTTATTTCTACTTCTTAAACATAATCTACTTCTTAAACATAATCTACTTCTTATTTATTGCATTGTGTATTTTTCATTTGACAGTATATCCTAAAAATCATTCCATATCCGTTCATGGAGATCCTTCTCATATCTTTATGCCTGCATAATACTCTATTGTGTCTATATGTGCAGTAGGTTTTTAACCTTTTTTTTTTTTTTTTTTTGCTGGGCATTTTGTTTGTCTCTCATATTGCTTTACAATGGTGTGTTAGTTTCTGCTTTATAACAAAGTGAATCAGCTATACATATACACATATCCCCATATCTCCCCCGTCTTGCGTCTCCCTCCTACCCTCCCTGTTTCTCATATTTTATTACAAATGATGTAGCAGTGAATAAATGGTGCATGTATTGTTACATATTTGTGGAGGTATTGCTATATCTTTAGAATAAAGTCCTAGAGGAAGTGTTGCTGGATTAAAGAGTAAATGCACATATACTTTTGTTAGATATCGACAAGTCCTGCTTTGTAGGAGTTGTGCCATTTGCCTCTGGCCAGCAACATATAAAAATGTCGATTTCTTCATAGCCTCATGGATAAGTATGTTGTCAGGCTTTTGAGCTTTGGCCAGTGTGATTGGATAGAAATGGTATTTCAGTGTAGTTTTAATTTTTATTTCTCATATTATGAGAGAAGTTTAGCATATTTTTTTGTTTTTACTTCCTGTCTTCAAAGATATTTTCATAAGTATAGACTTATAGTGTATTGAAGATACCATTCTACTTTCTTCTAGATCTCATTGTTGCTGTGGGGAAGTCAGCTGTCAATTTGTCATACTGTTGAAGGTTATCTCTTTTTCTCTCTACTTGCCTTCAGGACAGTGTCTTTGCTTTGATGTTGTACATTTGACTGTGTGTCCAAATGTAGAATTCTTTTTCTTTATCCTGTTTAGGATTCATTTAGCTTCTTCAGTCTATGGATGGATGTCTTTCATCAGTTTCAGAAAATAGTTGACCACTCACTCTTCAAATATTATGTTTTCCCTGTTGTCACTATTTTCTTTGTTTTTTTTTTTGGAAGTCTAATCAGATGTTGTCTTAAGTTTTCATTTTATCATACATGTCTTTTAACTTCTGCTTTGTATTGTGAGTCCCTTTGTTGCTCTATAGTGCATTTTCAATAATTTCTTTGGATATGCTTTCTAGTTTATAATCTCTTCAAACTGTGTTTAATCTGTTATTAAAAGAACTCATTGAGTTTTCTGCTTATTGTATTATTTTATAGATTTTTTTGTGGCTTTATTTTGCTCTTTTTCTAGTTTCATAATTTGGAAAGTTAGATCATTTCCCTCTAAATAGTGATTTAGGTACATCTAACAAATTCTGACACATTGCATTTTCTTTTTTTTTTTAATGTTTGTTTAAAAAATTTTTTTTCTTATTAGTCATTCATTTTATACACATCAGTGTATACATGTCAATCCCAATCTCCCAATTCCTCACACCACAACCCCCACCCCCTGCCACTTTCCCCCCTTGGTGTCCGTACATTTTTTCTCTACTTGTGTGTTTTGAAATCTGCTCTGAAAACTGGTTCATCTGTACCATTTTCTAGGTTCCACATATATGCATTAATATATGATATTTGTTTTTCTCTTTCTAACTTACTTCACTCTGTATGACAGTCTCTAGATGCATTAACGTCTGTATAAATGACCCAGTTTTGTTCCTTTTTATGGTTGAGTAATATTCCATTGTATATATGTACCACATCTTGTTTATCCATTCGTCTGTCGATGGGCATTTAGGTTGCTTCCATGACCTGGCTATTGTAAATAGTGCTGCAATGAACATTGGGGTGCATGTGTTTTTGAGTTATGGTTTTCTCTGGGTATTTGCCCAGTAGTGGGATTGCTGGGTCGTATGGTAATTCTATTTTTAGTTCTTTAAGGAACCTCCATACCAGTCTCCATAGTGGCTGTATCAATTTACATTGTCACCAATAGTGCAAGAGGGTTCCCTTTTCTCCACATCCTCTCCAGCATTTGTTGTTTGTAGATTTTCTGATGATGCCCATTCTAACTGGTGTGAGGAGATACCTCATTGTAGTTTTGATTTGCATTTCTCTAATAATTAGTGATGTTCAGCAGCTTTTCATGTGCTTCTTGGCCATCTGTATGTCTTCTTCAGAGAAATGTCTATTTAGGTCTTCTGCCCATTTTTTGATTGGATTGTTTGTTTTTTAAATATTGACCTGCATGAGCTGTTTATATATTTTGGAGATTAATCCTTTGTCCAATGATACATTTGCAAATATTTTCTCCCATTCTGAGGGTTGTCTTTTTGTCTTGTTTATTGATTGCTGTGCAAAAGCTTTTAAGTTTCTTTAGTTCCCATTTGTTTATTTTTGTTTTCATTTCCATTACTCTAGGAGGTGGATCAAAAATGATCTTGCTGTGATTTTTGTCAGAGTGTTCTTCCTATGTTTTCCTCTAAGAATTTTATAATGCCCGGTCTTACATTTAGGTCGCTAATCCATTTTGAGTTTATTTTTCTGTATGGTGTTAGGTAGTGTTCTAATTTCATTCTTTTACGTATAGCTGTCCAGTTTTCCCATCCCCACTTATTGAAGAGACTGTCTTTTCTCCATTGTATATCCTTGCCTCCTTTGCCATAGATCAGTTGACCATAGGTGTGTGGGTTTATCTATGGGCTTTCTATCCTGTTCCACTGATCTATATTTCTGTTTTTGTGCCAATACGATATTGTCTTGATTACTGTAGCTTTGTAGTATAGTCTGAAGTCAGGGAGTCTGATTCCTCCAGCTCCGTTTTTTTCTCTCAAGACTGCTTTGGCTATGTGGGGTCTTCTGTGTTTCCATACAAATTTTAAGATTTTTTGTTCTAGTTCTGTAAAAAATGCCATTGGTAATTTGATAGGGATTGCATTGAATCTGTAGATTGCTTTGGGCAGTATAGTCATTTTCACAATATTGATTTTTCCACTCCAAGAACATGGTATATCTCTCCATCTTTTGGTATCATCTTTAATTTCTTTCGTCAGTGTCTTATAATTTTCTGCATACAGATCTTTTGTCTCCCTAGGTAAGTTTATTCCTAGGTATTTTATTCTTTTTGTTGCAATGGTAAAAGGGAGTGTTTCCCTAATTTCTCTTTCAGATTTTTCATTGTTAGTGTATAGGAATGCAAGAGATTTCTGTGCATTAATTTTGTATCCTGAAACTTTACCAAATTCATTGATTAGCTCTAGTAGTTTTCTGGTGGCATCTTTAGGATTCTCTATGTACAGCATCATGTCATCTGCAAAGAGTGATAGTTGTACTTATTCTTTTCCAATTTGTATTCCTTCTATTTCTTTTTCTTCTCTGATTGCTGTGGCTAGAACTTCCAAAACTATGTTGAATAATAGTGGTGAGAGTTGACATCCTTGTCTTGTTCCTGATCTTAGAGGAAATGCTTTCAGTTTTTCACCATTGAGAATGATGTTTGCTCTGGGTTTGTTGTATATGGCCTTTATTATGTTGAAGTAGGTTCCCTATATGCCCACTTTCTGGAGAGTTTTTATCATAAATGGGTGTTGAATTTTGTCAAAAGCTTTTTCTGCATCTATTGAGATGATCATATGGTTTTTCTTCTTCAATTTTTTAATATGGTGTATCACATTGATTGATTTGTGCATATTGAAGAATCTTTGCATCCTTGGGATAAATCCCACTTGATCATGGTGTACGATCCTTTTAATGTGTTGTTGGATTCTCTTTGCTAGTATTTTGTTGAGGATTTTTGTATCTATACTCATCAGTGATATTGGTCTGTAATTTTCATTTTTTGTAGTTTCTTTGTCTGGTTTTGGTATCAGGGTGATGGTGGGTTCATAGAATGAGTTTGGGAGTGTTCCTTTGTCTGCAGTTTTTTGGAAAAGTTTGGGAAGGATGGGTGTTAGCTCTTCTCTAAATGTTTGATAGAATTCACCTGTGAAGCCATCTGGTTTTGGACTTCTGTTTGTTGGAAGATTTTTAATCACAGTTTCAATTTCATTACTTGTTATTGGTCTGTTCATATTTTCTGTTTCTTCCTGGTGCAGTCTTGGAAGGTTATACCTTTCTAAGAATTTGTCCATTTCTTCCAGGTTGTCCATTTTATTGGCATAGAGTTTTTGTAGTAGTCTCTTAGGATGCTGTGTACTTCTGCGGTGTCTGTTGTAACTTCTCCTTTCTCATTTTATTGATTTGGTCTTCTCCCTCTTTTCCTTGATGAGTCTGGCTAATGGTTTATCAATTTTGTGTATCTTCTCGAAGAACCAGCTTTTAGTTTTATTGATCTTTGCTATTGTTTTCTTTGTTTCTATTTCATGTATTTCTGCTCTGATCTTTATGATTTCTTTCCTTCTGCTAACCTTGGGTTTTGTTTGTTCTTTCTGAAGTCCTATTAGGTGTAATGTTAGATTGTTTATTTGAGATTTTTCTTGTTTCTGGAGGTAGGCTTGTATAGTAAAAACTTCCCTCTTAGAACTGCTTTTGCTGCATCCCATAGGTTTTGATCATAGTGTTTTTATTGTTATTTGTCTCTAGGTATTTTTTGATTTCCTCTTTGATTTCTTCAGTGATCTCTTGGTTATTTAGTAATGTATTGTTTAGCCTCTGTGTGTTTGTGTTTTTTACGTTTTTTTTCCCTGTAATTGATTTCTAATCTCATAGCGTTGTGGTCAGAAAAGATGCTTGATATGATTTCAGTTTTCTTAAATTTCCTGAGGCTTGAACTGTGACCAATGATTTGATCTATCCTGGAGAATGTTCCATGCGCGCTTGAGAAGAAAGTGTAATCTGCTGTTTTTGGATGGAATGTTGTATAAATATCAAATAAATCTATCTGGTCTGTTGTGTCATTTGAAGGTTGTGTTTCCTTAGTAATTTTCTGTTTGGATGAACTGTCCATTGGTGTAAGTGAGGTGTTAAAGTCCCTCACTGTTATTATGTTACTGTGGATTTCCTCTTTTATAGGTGTTAGCAGTTGCCTTATGTATTGAGGTGCTCCTATGTTGGGTGCATATGTATTTATAATTGTTATATCTTTTTCTTGGATCGATCCCTTGATCAGTACATAGTGTCCTTCCTTGTCTCTTGTAACATTCTTTATTTTAAAGTCTATTTTATCTGATATGAGTATTGCTACTCCAGCTTTCTTTTGATTTCCATTTGCATGGAATATCTTTTTCCATCCCCTCACTTTCAGTCTGTATGTGTCCCTAGGTCTGAAGTGGGTCTCTTGTAGACAGCATATATATGGGTCTTTTTTTTGTCCATTCAGCAAGCCTGTGTCTTTTTGTTGGAGCATTTAATCCATTCACGTTTAAGGTAATTATCGATAGTATGTTCCTATGACCATTTTCTTAATTGTTATGGGTTTGTTTTTGTAGGTCCTTTTCTTCTCTTGTGTTTCTCACTTAGAGAAGTTCTTTTAGCATTTGTTGTAAAGCTGGTTTGGTGGTGCTGAATTCTCTTAGCTTTTACTTGTCTGTAAAGCTTTTGATTCCTCTGTCGAATCTGAATGAGATCCTTGCTGGGTAGAGTAATCTTGGTTGTAGGTTCTTCCCTTTCATTACTAAGTATATCATGCCACTCCCTTCTGGGTTGTAGAGTTTCTGCTGAGAAATCAGCTGTTAACCTTATGGGAGTTCCCTTGTATGTTATTTGTCATTTTTCCCTTGCTGCTTTCAATAATTTTTCTTTGTCTTTAATTTTTGCTGATTTGATTACTGTGTGTCTTGGCGTGTTTCTTCGTGGGTTTATCCTGTATGGGACTCTCTGCGCTTCCTGGATTTGGGTGACTATTCTTTTCCCATGTTAGGGAAGTTTTCGACTATAATCTCTTCAGATATTTTCTGGGGTCCTTTCTTTCTCTTTTCTCCTTGTGGGATCCCTATAATGTGAATGTTGTTGCGTTTAATGTGTCCCAGAGGTCTCTTAGGCTGTCTTCATTTCTTTCCATTCTTTTTTCTTTATTCTGTTCCTCGGCAGTGAATTCCACCATTCTGTCTTCCAGGTCACTTACCGTTCTTCTGCCTCAGTTATTCTGATGTTGATTCCTTCTAGTGTATTTTTCATTTCAGTTATTGTATTTTTCATGACTGTTTGTTCTTTAATTCTTCTAGATCTTTGTTAAACATTTCTTGCATCGTCTCTATTTTTTCCTCCATTCTTTTTCCAAGGTTCTGGATTATCTTCACTATATTTATTTGTTTGTTCTTTTATATATATATATATTTCTATATTTCATATATATTTATTTGTTCTTTCATCTGGTACATAGCCCTCTGCCTTTTCATCTTGTCTGTCTTTCTGTGAATATGGTTTTTGTTCCACAGGCTGCAGGATTGTATATAGGTATTTTCTTTGGCACTTTTTCAAGTAGTCATTTTGAAAAAGCCTTGCTTATTTTTAATAGGTACTTGTTTTTACTCATATTTTCAATTCCTTTTATTTCTGTAAGCGTTACAAGCATACTTGTTTTATATTCTGTTTCTGATCACTCCAGTATTAGAAGCTTTGCAGATCTGATTCTGCTGGATTTTACTAAGGCTTTATTCATTTGTACATGTAATTTTTAAATGGTGAGCACCTGTTTCTTCGAATGTTACCCACGGGAATTCCTCCAGACATGATTTGCTTTTTCTTTTGCTTCTGCCAGATGTCTAGGGGCACTATTAGTGCAGGATTGCTTTAAACTAGACAAATACCTTGACGTATTTCGACCACCCAGAAAGTTTAAAGTTTGGCTAAAACCTGTTGAAGGTCAGCTTTTGTTTATGAGTTGTCATTTTTCTCCCCTCTTTCCTCATGTGTTCGAGATTCAAGATATGTAAAACCCCTGTAGGAGCAGGTTTATTTCTAGTTTACTCTTACACTGATACCACCTTGATGGGGAACTTATTTTTAAACTATTTATGATAAATGCTACCATACTTTTTGTCTGTTTCTCAGTGTAGTGGGAGTATTAAAATTTTTTTTCTAAGATTTTATAATTGTTTTTGGCAGGAGGATTAGTCTAGTTGACTAGTATACCATGCAGTCAGAAACAGGTCTATTTTTAATATTCCTACTGTGTAGTATGTCTTTTTTAAAGTTATTTTAAGGCATTTTGGAATAAGAATATATTCACAGAATATAGATATATGCACATGTGAATTCAGTATAATGAGAGGCAGTAAGTATATTAATCATTTGTTTAACCAGATATCAGATGTCAAGCAAACTCTGTTATAAGAAGACATTATCACTTGGTGTCTTTTCATTGAGTACAGTTGACCTTTGGACAACGCACGGATTAGCGCTGCTGACCCCTGTGCAGTTGAAAATCCATGTATAACTTTACAGTCAGCTCTCTGTCTGCATGGTTCTGCATTTGTGGATTCAGTCAATCACAGATTGGGTAATACTATAGTACATATTAATTGACAAAAATCCACATGTAAGTGGACCCATGAAGTTCAAACCCATGTCGTTCAAGGGTCAGCTGTAGTGGGTGCCTCCATTCCAATCATTGGAGATATTACCACCTAATCATAGACTTGTTATGGTTAACTTTTGGGTTAAATTACAACAGCTTCTGTAAAATCACTTTGATTTGGTTAAGGTGATAATCATTTGATTATTTTACAATTTTAGACCATCAAACCATTTGAGATACTACTTCACACCTACTGGGATGTTAGTAATAAAAAAGACAGGTGATAACAAGTGTTGGCGAGGATGTAGAGATACTTGAACCCTCATGCACTGCTGGTGGGAATGTAAAGTGGTGTAACCATCTTGGAAAACAGTTTGTCAGTTACTCGGAATCGTAAACATAGAGTTACTGTATGACTTAGCAGTTTTACTCCTAGGTATATGCCCAAGAGAAATGAAACATGCCTACTCAAACACTTGTACACACATGTAATAGAAGTATTATCGATAATATTCAAAAAGTTGAAACCACCCAAATGTCCCATCAGTTGATGAATGGATAAACATGGTATGGTATATCCATACATATACTATTTTTTAAAATTAATTAATTAATTTGTTTATTTTTGGCTGTGTTGGATCTTCGTTGTGCATGGGCTTTTACTCTAGTTGCAGCGAGCAGGGGCTACTCTTTGTTGTGGTGCATGGCCTTCTCATTGTGGTTGCTTCTCTTGTTGTGGAGCACAGGCTCTAGGCGCACGTGCTTTAGGAGTTGTGGCACGCGGGCTCTAGGGTGTAGGCTCAGTAGTTGTGGCGCATGGGCATAGGTGCTCCGTGGCATGTGGGATCTTCCCAGCCCAGGGATCGAACCTGTGTCCCCTGCATTGGCAGGCGGATTCTTAACCACTGCGCCAGCAGGGAAGTCCCCATACATGTACTATTATTTGAAAATAAGAAGGAGTGAAGCACTGATGAATGCTGCCACATAGATGAGCCTTGAAAACATCATGCTAAATGAAATAAGTGAGACACAGAATTCACATGTATGATTCCATTTGTATGCAGTATCCAGAATAGGCAAATCCACAGAGACAGAGAGTGTATTAGTGGTTAGTGGTTTAGACCAAAGGAAGGAAGAATAGAGAGTGTATTAGTCAGAGTTCTCCAGGTAATCAGAACCATTAAGACGCATACAGAGATGCACACACACACACACAGATTTATTTTGATGAATTGGCTCGTGTGATTATGGAGCCTGAGAAGTCCCATGATCTACCACCTCACACTGGAGACCCAGGAAAGCTGGTGATGTATTTCAGCTTGAAACTTTATTGTTGTCACAGTTGTTATTTACATGGAAGTGATCTAATTAAGATTTGTATTTTATTTATTTAATTAACTTCTATTTAACTCTTCATTTTGAACTGATGAAAAAGTTATAAAATAGTATAAATTCATGTATCCTCTTTACCCATATTTCCCTAAATATTGAGTGTATATTTTTATGGTATTATTATCAAAATCAAGCTTAGTGCATGTTTTATAAGGCTTGTAAGTTAAGATGGAGTATACATTTTTAAAATTAATTTTTACTGGAGTATAGTTGCTTTAGAATGTTGTGTTAGTTTCTTGCTGTACAGCAAAGTGAATCAGTCATATGTATGTATATATCCCCTCTTTTTTAGATTTCCTTCCTATTTAGGTCACCGCAGAGCATTGAGTAGAGTTCCCTGTGCTATACAGTAGGTTCTCATTAGTTATCTGTTTTATACATAGTAGTGTACATATGTCAGTCCCAGTCTCCCAATTCATACCTCCCTCTTCTCACCTTGGTAACCATAAGTTTGTTCTCTACTTCTGTGACTCTATTTCTGCTTTGCACATAAGTTCATCTCTACCATTTTTCTAGATTCCACATATAAGCGATATTATATGATATTTGTGTTTCTCTTTCTGACTTGCTTCACTCTCTATGACAGTCTCTAGGTCCATCCACATCTCTGCAAATGTCACTATTTCATTCCGTTTTATGGCTGAGTGACATTCCATTGTATACATGTACCGCATCTTCTTTATCCATTTCTCTGTCAGTGGACATTTAGGTTGCTTCCATGTCCTGGCTGTTGTACGTAGCGCTGCATGAACATCAAGGTGCATGCATCCTTTTGAATTATGTTTTTTTCTGGATATATGCCTAGGAGTGGGATTGCTGGGTCATATGGTAGCTCTATTTTTAGTTTTTTAAGGAACCTCCATACTGTTCTCCATAGTGGTTGTACCAATTTACCTTCCCACCAACAGTGTAAGAGGGTTCCCTTTTAAGATGGAGTATACATTTTTAAAGAGTTATTTAAAAAAAAAAAAAAGGCAAAGCGGGATATGTGACAGAGACCTTACGTGGCCCACAAATCCTAAAATATTTGCTATTTGGCCCTTTACACAGAAAAGTTTACTGACCCCTGATCTAATTTCCGTAGGCTATTCAAATTGCCCCAGTTGTTCCACTGATACCCTTTTCTGATCCAGGATCAAATTTAGGATGCCATGTTGCATTTAGTTGTTATGTCTCCTTAGTCTCTTAATTTGGAACAGTTCCTCAGTCTGTCTTTTATCTTGATGCTGCTTTTGAAGAGTACTGTAGGATGTCCTTCAGTTTGGGCCTGTCTGATATTTCCTCATGATTAAATTTAGGGAATATATAATTTGGTAAACTAGCTTTTTAAAAAATTGAACATTTTATATAGGTTGGAATCAAATTGTTACAGAATTATGATCCCTCAATTTTTAATCTGAGACCAGTATAAATTGTAGACTATTCCTTTTCTATCCCAGTGTTAATTATTTTTATATAATTTCTGGATGGTGTCAGTCTTTTTTTTTTTTTTTTTTTTTTAACAATAGTCAGGAGATACTCTCTGCTGGTATTTGTAATGGCTTTTTTGTTCAGGAACTACTGACTATATTAGAACTGTTACCAAAAATGTAGTTTTGTCTTAGTTTGCTTGCTTTGAGCTAATATTAATTATTATATTTAGATTAAGGAGCTAAGGAGCCTTTATTATAATTTTGTATAATTTAATGTTAACTGACAGTGAATCTACCTGTAATGTGTTTTTTATTATTTTATAATTTAGCAATATCAAACCTCATTTAACTAGCAAAGACATTAACAATTTTTAGCAGCTTGAGAATCTGCGTTCTAGAATTGATACACGTTTCAAATTGTGCATGTGAAGTTATGACTAAAAGTAGGATACTTATATTTTACTTTAAAGTTATGATCAGTGTAACTAATTTCTGTATTTAACTTTGGATTCATTTTAAACAGAATTATGGATTTATGAGCCTCCCTGTACAGCTATCATTTTGATAGCTCTTTATTTTGAAAAGGGTGTAAAAATGATATTTTTTCACTAAATTACATTCAGTCATTGTGTCTCTCAAAAATGTAATAATTTAAAGGCCAAGTATATATACTTAGAAACTTTCTGTTAAAGAAAAATAGGTAATTGAAGAAAAAAATTATGTGAATATTTGTTAAATGATTTAACTCAGATAATGTTAGTTTTAATTACTTGATTAAATGCCATACATTCCTAGTGTGATAGAACTTATCTCTAAGTTCTCTAGAACTTATAAGAGAAAGTACCTAGAGATCATCTGTTTCAGAGTTTTTCAAATTATGCTGTCAAGTAGGGTTTGATGGAAGTGCCTGGGAAATTCATAGTGAGGGGCACCTGTTTTCCACTTCAGAGAAGCATCTTTTCATCTGTTTTACATAAAATAGAAAAACTGAAGAAATCATCAACATTGTAAGACAAAGAAAGTTATGTTTTCTGGACCTAGTGCCCTTCACAATGTTAATCAGATATAAGCTCATTTATTTTCAATAAAAGAGATGGAGAGCTCTCAAACTCACTGAGTGTAGGGTTTGCTATCTAGAATATGGTCTAATTCGTTTGTTTCTAAGCCATTTATTCTTTTTATTAATTTAATTAAGCTTCTTCAAGTGTTTTATGATATCTGAAAATTATAGTTCTACTTCAGTTGCTATAAGCTTACCCTTTCATTTGTTAATTTATTCCTTGGTTTGGTGTGTTTCTATACTGATGGATTAATTATATTCACACACAAAACAGAAAATGGAGGCATCTGGAATAGTCAAGAAGCCAGAGGAATGAGAGTATTTGTCACGTTGTAAGGGAGAATGTGTTTGTCAAGATCCAGACTACATTCCTAAAAGAACATGTGAAGATGCCTCATATTCTTCAATATGTGAGAAAAAAAAATTCTATTTTTTTATTTTTTATATTGGCTGCACTGTGCGGCATGTGGGATCTTAGTTCCCCAACCAGGGATTGAACCCATGCCCCTTGCACTGGAAGCGTAGAGTCTTAACCACTGGACCACCCAGGACATCCCAAAAGTAACTTTCTTACATCAGATTGTAAGCATGCGGCTTGTTTTGTAAACAAAGTGCAATAACAGTATTATCACTAATATTTCTGTCTTTTAGATCCTTTCTTTTTCTTTCTCTCTATCTCCCGTTCTCACTCTTTTTCTTTTCTGTTTAACTTGTTACCAGGGATACTATTTGATTTTTAAAAACAGCTGGCTGTATTGGGCTATTTGGAAAGGAACTTGTACCAAAAGTTTGCTGGCAGATTTGGGTACAGTGATTGCTGAAGTAACTGACTTCAGATTCTTTTGAACCTAGAAGACAGACTCATGCGTTTTAGTTTCCCTTACCTTTCTCAGTATTCTAAGACCTCCAACCATTACTGATCCCTTAAAAGTCCCTTTATTTGTTAGTTTACCTTTCCAGAGGCATTTTCACTTAGGTGTTTAATGCCTTTTTAGCTCTAAGAGCCCTTCTAGAGAACGTCTGTTCTGTGGGTAGCTTACACATGGGCTGTACCTCTGCTTACCTCTTATGATCTTCCCTGAACTTTAATGGTCTATTTGTATAGTCGCTAAAAAAAAAAAAAAAACCAAACACTTGTATTTGCAGTATTTTTCATACGTTTTGATACAAATCTAAAATCTGTTTTTTTCTATTTCAATTTTCTCAAAATATAAACTGTTGAGGTGTTGCAGAGTATACGTCCTCCCTGCAAATTTGTTGTTCTTTCTTTAATTACTGCAAGAAACAGTGCTTGATTTGTTCATTCTTGTACGTATTTGACTTTTTGTCACATTCTGACATAAAAGAGAATAACAGAATGTGTCTTGCACAAAGCATGGTGATTTTAATAGTTAAAGAAAAATTTGCCACCATAAATTTTTGCTATTCACTCAATGAATAGTTATTGAATACCTAATGGTGCCAGGTACTGTTCTAGAAGCTGAGGCTTCAACAGTGAACAAAACACAAAAATCCCCATCCTCATGGACTTTCTAGTGCTTATTAACAGTGATGATATGTAAGGTTCATTGCTTTTGTGAGATCATTTTCATTTAGAAAAGTCTTTGGGTATTATCTTAGGTACTGTGAAGATTTGTGTGTGTGTGTGTGTGTGCATAGTTTCTTTTTTAAACAAATAATATTTGGATAATATATTATCACACAGATATTATAAAAGATAATGAGTATGGGAAGAGTGTGGTCTTTATTGTCCGTCAGATTGACCCAAGTTTGAATTCTAGATTTTCTACTTAACGTTCATTTTGCTATGAATATTTGTGGTCTTGGGTAAGTAACTTAGCCTCTCTGAGCCTTAGTTTACTGATTTGTCAACTAGAAGTAATACCTATGTTGTAGAGTTATTGTGAGAATTAGAAGTAATGTAATACTTTGTGGTATTGGTAACTACCATTATTACAATTGTCATTATATTCTCTGTAATCCAAATTCCTTGTCAACAATGACATCAACAGTAAGAAGGCAGGGCCTAGGACCTAAGATTTAAACGTTTCTGGACATTCATTTGTGTTAACTCTGTTTATTGGGAGAGGGACTGGATACTAACAGTAAAGGAGCATTTTTGGAAGCTAGTGAGGCCTTTTAAATGCAGAAAGGTTGATCAGATCAACTTCAACAGCTTTCGTTTAAAACGTAGCAAAAGTTCTTTGTCTATCATTGGTGTGGCCACAGATAGGAATTTCTGTTGGCTGCTGTGACCAAGGGTCTTGGGTGCACAGTTTTTCATCATAGCTTTTGATCTCAGTTTTTGGTATGACCTTATAGACTCTTGGATACTACCTTTCACTAAGACTAGCTTTTCTTCACCTCATACCAGGCGTTTAGCTTCATGTTGATTAATCCAGATTGTTTGAGCTTGCTTTACTCCTTTTGTCATGGGCCAGAGACCTTGAAAATATAACCCTCACGAGATGTATCACAACAGTAACTAAACACAGCACAATACACAGTGGTATAAGGGTGAAATTCATAGTGGATTTAAATAAATTTCTTAACGTTTTTCTTACATAATAAAATGTGTTTATCCTTAGTCACATTTCGAATTTCAGATTTTATTTTGACACCATAGGCAGTCTGTCACTTAGAAGCTGGCTGACAGTGTTATTAAATTGGCTTTTTAAGTTAGGTAGAGTACATTTTCTCTAGAAACACTGTTCTGACTTGTAATTAGGGTCTTAAAGTAGCTACTAAAATTTTATTCAACACATAAAATTTTTTCAAATGATTGATTTTACTGCACTGATACTAGAGGTACTAGCATATCTAAACTTGGGGTTCCTTGGGCAGAGAGAACAGGTAACTGTTCAGGACACTGTACTGAACTGAACAGGACACTGTAGTGCAATAACTATATATTTGCTTCTGTTACAGAATCTCTTTATACAAGACTGAACCAAGACACACGGATGCCCTGAGCAGGCTATTAATTTAGCATTCTTCTAAACTGATATTGTTTAAATATTTTGTTCAACATTTATTTGTAGTGAGGAGAAATAAAAAGTTGTGTATCTTTATGTTCAGAAAGAAGGATTTCTTACAGATTACTAAGTGGAATATAACATTTCTATTCTCACATGCAGGATTCAGAATACTCAGAAATAGGTGAGCTCAGCAATTTCCGTATAAACTATCACTTCAGCCATAGCAGGACCGATTTATACTTCACTATAAAATGTGAAATCCTGGGATTGCTAGGGCTCTATTTCTGATTTATCCCTTAGAAACTGGCATCATGGATCTTGCTGTCCTGTTTCTTGTCCAACACTGTCTCTATACCTGGGTGAAAGAAAAGTTTTTCTATTTTCCAATATCTTCATAGGACAAGAGAACCCTGTTAGACCAGTAATACCTTAAATTGGAAAATAAAAGAGCCTTGTCCCTATGCCCATATAGGGGTGGGGGCTGACTTTGGACGAGACCCTTCTGCTATGCATTTTTATGGACGGTTTGTCCCTATTTGTCAAGTGCATGAACACTAGACTCATTTACAGCCATCCCTCGGTATCTGCAAGGGAGAACGGGGGACTGGTTGATTGGTTCCAGGAACCACCCTCCCCTTGGATACCAAAATCCAGGGGTGCTCAGTCCCTTATATAAAATGGTGTAGTATTTGCATATAACCTACAAATATCCTCCTGTATACTTTAAATCATTTCTAGATTACTTATAGTACCTCATACAACACAAATACTATGTGAATAGCTGTAAATACAATGTAAATAGTTGCCTACTTACGGCAGATTTAAGTTTTGCTTTTTGGAACTTTTGGAATTTTTTAAAAAAATATTTCTGAACCATGGTTGATTGAATCCGTGGATGCATAGCCTGTGGAAATGGAGGGCCGACTGTATTGATCACCTTTTATTTGCCAAGCACTGCACTAGATTTGTTAGGAGATAAAAAGAAAAATAAATAGACTCTTCCCATAGGGAATTTAGAGTCTCTTAGGGATGGAAGAGAACTGACATTTAATGAGTACCTACTGTGTGCTGGACAGCGTGTTAAAAGCTTTTACATGCGTTATCTTAGGTGATCCTCTGTGAGTGGATATCATTACCTCATTTTGAGGTGCAGATAGTATTGGGGTTCAGAATATGGAGTCAGCAGCTGGACTACTTGGATGTAGACTCCAACACTTACTACCTGCGTGACTTCATGTAGCAAGTAAGTTACTTAACTTCTAGGGACTTCAATTTCCGTATCTGTTAAGATGTAATAATAAAACCAACTTCACAGAGTTATTATGAGGGTTTAATAAATTAATATGAGCAAAGGGGTTAGAAAATTATGTGTCACATAGTAAGTGTTCAATAAATGTCAATATTTTACAGATGTGGAACCTGAGACTCAGAAGTTAATTAACTTGCCATAGGTTAAATAGCTATTAATTAATTGGTGGAGCTAGGATTTAACTCTATCCCTTCACCTTTTACTCAGTGGACATTGGTATAAGAGAGTTTAAGAGAGGTATAAATGGTTAACAGTAATTCAGAGGAAGAAGTACTTAATTCTGCATTGGGAATTAGATAAAGGAGTCCTTAACTGGATATAGATGGTTGAGGGAAATTCCACTTGGGAAAGGGATATTCCAGAAGGCAAACTCCAATAAAGCAGGGACTATGTCTTAATAATCTTGTAGTCTCAGTACCCAGACGGTGACTGGAAAGCAGTGGGCACTCAGTAGGTGGTTACTGAAACTGAGCTGAGCAAGTGGGGAATGGAGAATGAACATTGAAGGTGAATGGATTGAGCTTGGATCCTTGCTTCCTTCCTTATCTGTCCTGGAGAGATGTACTTTTTCTTTCCATTGGTCTCAATAAGGAATGACCTCAGTAATCCATATCCTATGTCAATGTAAGTTAAAATCAGTTAAGGAAACATTTCACTGTACTTTGTTTTCGTTATTCTAGTTCAGCAGGAATTGAAAAAGAAGATCTGATAAGTAAAAACAGCTGCTTTCCTTTCTTTGAAAATGAATAAAACAAAACATTTACTATTCTAGCCCACAAAATTAGTGAATCAGCAGGTTTGGAAAGAGAAGGCAGAGACTTTGTATCTGAGTCTTAGGGGACACCTTATAGGAGGTGATGGAAAGGTATTTTCTGTTATTCCTGGGTATGAGATAAGGGAGATGGGGAATTTTAATAGAAAAGGTAGATAAAAGATACCTGGAAAACTTTCCTGAGACACTAAAATGGATTTTTTTTTTTTTTTTTTTTTTTGTGGTACGTGGGCCTCTCACTGTTGTGGCCCCTCCTGTTGCGGAGCACAGGCTCCGGACGTGCAGGCTCAGTGGCCATGGCTGACGGGCCCAGCCGCTCCGCGGCATGTGGGATCCTCCCGGACCGGGGCGCGAACCGGGGCGCATCAGCAGGCGGATTCTCAACCACTGCCCGCTAAAATGGATTTTAACTACGATTTTTTTTTTTTTTTGGCTGCACCACACGATTTGTGGGATCCTAGTTCCCCGACCAGGGAGCAAACCCGCACCCCCTGCAGTGGAAGCGCAGAGTCCTAACCACTGGACCACCAGGGAATTCCTCAAATGGACTTTTAAAAAGCTATAAAATCTTCTCTGGAGATTTGAATGTGAAGATACTAAATAATATTTTTGTAGTATAATTATTAGTGCAGTAAGGGAATGGACAAGAGATCTCTTGCGTATTTATGAATTTGTCAGTGGACTGTACTTTCTCCTGGGGCTGCTTTTGTGGCCATGTGACTGTGCAGTTGGATGGCCCCACTCAGAAGGGCTTTGTGCTCAGTTTAATGATTTGCTGTTGTCAGCTTGAAAATATTAAGCTTTGAACATGGGGCCTGCATTTTCATTTTATACTAGGACCCATAAATGATGTAGCCAGTACTGCCTTTTCCCATGACTGTTCCACTCGAGGCAAAGAAACACATAGGCCCTTAATATAGAAGAAAATAATACCTATTTTCCAGGATTCTTTGAAGGTAAGAGGAGCTACATATGAAAGTCCATTCTGAGCCTCCTCAGTATCCGATGTGACTTCTGTTTTCTACGTTACTTCCCAGGTCTCTCTTCCCAGCTGCGTGTACTTGGAGAAACCCAGAGAAGTTATTTGGGACTCCTTGTTGTAACAGTAATGACCTTGTTCTATAGCCATTTTGTCACATATTGCTGAATTTCACTTGTCTGAAAGGACAGCTCCTTCAGTCTGTGACTCACAGATCCTTTTTATCATCATGCAACAAGTTCTCTAAGCTGTCTTACGTAGAAAGGGCGCCTGGAGCTTTCAGCTGTCAGTTTGTTAGCTATGTAAAGACACTGGCAGCCTGAACTCAGACCACTGTATCATGTCATTTGATATTTTTTTTTAATTCAGGAAATTAATTAAGTTAAAGAGTGGTCTTAAAGTGATAAAATGTGTAAGAAAAGATGAACATTATAGAATTGTAAGATATTTATCACTTTTACCTTCATTTTTTCAGTGGCATCCTTTTGTACTTACCATGATCCTTGGTTTCTTTTCCTTTTTAGAAAGTCAGATTCATTGAAGTATAACTCACAGACAGTAAAATTCACACATTTTCAGTTCTGTGAATTTTAAACAAACATATATAGTTGTGTAAACATCACCACATCAAGGTGTAAATATTTTCACCCCAAAAGTTTTCCTCAAGCCCTTTTGTTATCTCTCCCCCCGTCCCCACTCCCAGCCCTAGTAACCTCTAATCTGTTTTGTTCCCTATAGGTTTGCTTTTCCAGAATGTTTTATAAATGGAATCATACAATATGCAACCCTTTTACTATAGTTTTTATAATATTCCAGAATGTTATGTAAATGGAATTATGTGGTATGTAGCTTCTTCCACTTAACATAATGCTCTTGAGATTCGTCCATGCTGTTGAGTGTATCAGTAGTTTGTTCCTTTTTATTGCAGTTTCATATTCCATTGTATGAATGTACCACAATTCATTCATGAGTTGTGGGACACTTGCGTTGTTTCTAGTTTTTGCTGATTAAGAATAAAAACTGCTATAAACATTTGCATGCATGTTTTTGTGGAGATGCATATCTTCATTTCTGTTGAGTAAGTATCTAGGAATAGGATTGCTGGATTGTATATGTTCAATTTTCTAAAAAACTGCCAAACTGTTTTCCAAAGTTAGCTGTACTATTTTGCATTCACACCATCAACAAATGAGTATGCCTCTTGCTCTACATCCTTGTCAGCTCTTGGTATTGTCAGTTAAAAAAAAAATTATCCATTTAAATATGGGTCTAGTAGTTATCTCATTGTAGTTTTAATGTGATTTCTCTAATGACTAATGATACTGGACATCTTTTCATGTATTTATTTGCCATCTGTATAATCTTCTTTGGTGAAATATCCGATCAAATTGTTGCTTATTTATTTGAGTTGTATATTTTTTACTGTTAAGCTGTGAGAGTTCTTTATATATTCTGGATATTGACTCCTTGTCAGATATGTTTGCAGGTAGTTCTCCTAGTCTGTGGATTTTCTTTTCATTTTCTTATAGTGTCTAGAAAGGAGTTTAAAATTTTTATGACACCTTTTTTTTTCTTTTATGGTCCATGCTTTTTGTGTTCTACTTAAGAAATCCTTACCTAGTCCAAGATCACAAAGGTTACCTCCTATATGTTCTTCTGGAAGTTTTATAGTATAAGTTTCATATTTAATTGACTCCTCCATTTCAAGTTAGTTTTTTATATAGCATTAGGTATTAGCTGAAATTCATTGTTTTTTAACATATGGATATTCAGCTGTGTCAGCGCCTTTCGTTGAAGACTGTCTTTCCTCCATTGAATTGCCTTGGTGTCTTTATTGGAAATCTTTTGACTGTAGAGGTGCTAAAGCCTAGTATTGTTCCACTTATCTGTTGTCTGTCCCTTCACCAATGCCACACTGTCTTGATTACTGTTGTTTTGTTGTAAGTCTTGAAATCAGGTAATGTGAGTCCTTCAACTTTATTTTTCTTTTTCAAAATTGTTGAAAATATACATTTTAGAATCAGCTTCTCAATTTACATTGTAAATTTACAATTTACAGCTTCTCAATTTACAAAATATACATTTTAGAATCAGCTTCTCAATCAGCTTCGCAAGTCTCCTGGGATTTGCATTACATTTGCATTGAATTTGTAGATCAATTTGGAAAGATTTGATTTTCCTTCATGTGTTTTGAAGCTCTGTTGTCAGTTTTATACATATTTAGGATTATTATATCTTCTTAGTCAATTGGCCCTTTTATGTAATATCCCTCTTTATCCTTGGTGATAGCCCTTGTTCTGAAATCTACTTTGGTATTATAGTCAGCACAGTTTCCTTTTGATTAATTTTTGTATGGTATATTTTCTTTACCTTTTTACTTTTTTTTTTTTTTTTTTTTTGCGGAACGCGGCTCTCACTGTTGCGGCCTCTCCCGTTGCGGAGCACAGGCTCCGGACGCGCAGACTCAGTGGCCATGGCTCATGGGCCCAGCCGCTCCGCGGCATGTGGGATCTTCCCGGACCGGGGCACGAACCCGTGTCCCCTGCATTGGCAGGCGGACTCTCAACCACTGAGCCACCAGGGAAGCCCTATCTTTTTACTTTTAACTACTTTATGTCTAAATGTTTAAAGTGAGTTTTTTATAGACAGCATATTGTTGGGCTTTGCTTTTCTGTATAGTCTGGCATTGTAACTTTCTTTGATTGTCCTGTATGATCTTGGCCTTGTTACTTCTCCACCTCACATATCTCATTACACACTTCCTCCTCACTACTCTCCCATCAGACTAGCCTGAATTCAGTTTGTAGGACTCATAAAATTCTTTCTTGCTATAAACCATTGTTCTTGCTGTTGTCTCTGCCTCGAATATTCTCACACCCCATGGTATCCTACCATCCTTCCTACCTCTAGCCTCCTGTGCTGTAAGCTTATAACACATACTCTTCTTGTCCTTCGAGTCACTTCTTACATACCGTCTCTTCACAGAAGCCTTTCCCTACCATCCTATCTAGAGTAGGCCCTCCCTATTCTTTGTAACAGCGTCATGCTTTTTTTTCTAACCGCAGTCATGTCTGTGTATTTGCTTTGAATGACTGTTTACTATACTCTCTACCCTCTCCCAGTAGAATGCCAGTATCATGAAAGTAAAGGAATCTTATCTGTTTTACGTTGAACGGTTAGCATTCAGTAATACAATATCTGGTATGTAGTATTGATATATGATTATTGAATGAGCAAATGAATACTTTTTCAAAATTTGGCTCTTTCTGGGAGTTACATAACCATATATATATGTATATTTTTCCCATTGTATGTATTATCCATTAGTCAGAAATGTATTTATACTTGCTAAACGACTCTTTGTCCATTAGCAGTCACATCTCTCAAGTAACCAATAGTGGTGTTAGTGTTCTGTGACCTAGTATAGGATCTTTGTAGGACATTTTATAAAACTTAGCTTCATTTTTCTAAAAGCACCCAGAATTCTGAAAAATGCAAACACAAAACTAAAAATCGATTAGTGATGTACTTTTAAATTCAGAATTGGATCAACTGAAAGCCTACTTCAAAACTTCATAATCACTTAAACATGCCTTTTCAGTTCATTTTTACATCTGCATATGTAGTGAAATGTGGTACACTGTTTATTTGACATTTGATGACTACAATAAAGTGGTAGTAAACTAGATGTTAGAGCCAATTTATCATCAGTCTTTAGGATCAACAAGCATTGTTGGTGGGAAGAGGGACAAAGTCTGCTTAGAAAGTAATTAATATTTTTATTTTTGAGGGACATTAGTGAAAACTTACAATGTTAAAGATGACATATTAAAGAGTAAGTTATAACAATAAGGAGTTTATCTGGTAGATAATGGAATAAGAAAATAAAGGAATGTCCTGCTGCTGCTGCAAACACAGATACATTTTGTTTTAAATATAGCAGCAAGAAAAAATCTTTTCATGCATGACCATGTTTGAAGGCAGGAAAGGCAAATCTCCTTGTGCCAGAGGGAACTCAGAGATTGGAAGTTAAAGTCTAGAGGCCCATGAGACAGTAATTGGACTGGATATTGGTCTGTGGGGTTTTAACCCAGGCCAGGGGATAAGAGTGGAGAGCATGGGCTGCATGTGTAAGTAGAAACTAGAACAAGACAGCTTCCTTAAGAGTATTTTTACCTCATGAATCAAATCAAATACAGGAAAGAAACTGAAAAAACATTTCTAAATTAGTGTAATCCAGTTCTTGCTGTTTTTCAGTAAGATAGTGATCTGGCAGTGGGGTACCTATACGAATTTGAATGAAGCTTAATCTGTTCCCATTACTCTTTTCTTTTTTCTCTTTTTCAAAAATTTTTATTTCATATTGGAGTATAGTTAACAAATGTTGTGTTAATTTCAGGTGTACAGCAGAGTGATTCAGTTATACATATGCATGTATCTATTCTTCTTCAAGTCCTTTTCTCATTTAGGTTATGACAGAATATTGAGCAGAGTTCCCTGTGCTATACAGTAGGTCCTTGTTGGTTATCTATTTTAAATATTGCAGTGTGTATATGTCAGTCCCAAACTCCCAATCTATTCCTCCCCCTCCCCCTTCCCCCTAGTAACCATGAGTTCTCTATGTCTGTGAGTCTGTTTCCGTTTTGTAAATAAGTTCATTTGTATCATTTTCTTAGATTCCCCGTAAACGCGATATCATATGATATTTGTCTTTCTCTGTCAGACTTCACTTAGCATGATAATTTCCAGGTCCATCTATATTGCTGCAAATGGCACCATTTCATTCTTTTTAATGGCCGAGTAATACTCCACTGTATATATGTACCACATCTTCTTTATCCATTCATCTATCGATGGACATTTAGGTTGCTTCTGTGTCTTGGCTATTGTTAACAGCGTGTCAGTGAACATTGAACTGCATGTATCCTTTCAAACCATGATTTTCTCTGGATATATGCCTGGGAGTGAGATTGCTGCATCATATGGTAGTTCTGCGTTTAGTTTTGAAAGGAACCTCCATACTCTTCTCCATAGTGGTTTTACCAATTTACATTCCCACCAATAGTGTGGGAGGGTTCCCTTTTCTCCACACACTCTCCAGCATTTATTGCTTTAGACTTTTAAATTAATTAGTTAATTTGGCTGTGCCAGGTCTTAGTTGTGGCATGCGGGATCTTTGTTGCCACATATGGGATCTTGTAGTTGTGCTATGCAGGATCTTAGTTGCGGCATCTGGGATCTAGTTCCCTGACCAGGAATCGAACCCAGGCCCCCTGCATTGGGAGCATGGAGTCTTAACCATTGGACCACCAGGGAAGTCCCTATTGTTTGTAGACTTTTTGTTGATGGCTATTCTGACTGGTGTGAGGTGATATCTCATTGTAGTTTTTTTTTTTTTTTTTGTGGTACGCGGGCCTCTCACTGCTGTGGCCTCTCCCGTTGTGGAGCACAGGCTCCGGACGCGCAGGCTCAGTGGCCATGGCTCACGGGCCCAGCCGCTCCGCGGCATGTGGGATCTTCCCGGACCGGGTCACGAACCCGTGTCCCCTGCATTGGCAGGCGGACTCTCAACCACTGTGCCAGCAGGGAAGCCCCTCATTGTAGTTTTGATATTCATTTCTCTAATAATTAGCAGTGTTAAGCATCTTTTCATGTGCCCCTTGACCATCTGTATATCTTCTTCGGAGAAATGTCTATTAGATCTTCTGCCCATTGGGTTGTTTTTTTTTTTTTTTTTTTTTTTTTTTTGCGGTACGCGGGCCTCTCACCGCTGTGGCCTCTCCCGTTGCGGAGCACAGGCTCCGGACGCGCAGGCCCAGCAGCCATGGCTCACGGGCCCAGCTGCTCCGGCACATGGGATCCTCCCGGACCGGGGCACGAACCCGCGTCCCCTGCATCAGCAGGCGGACTCCCAACCACTGCGCCACCAGGGAAGCCCGGGTTGTTTATTTTTTTGATATTGAGACTCACGTGCTGTTTGTAAATTTTGGAGATTAATCCCTTGTCAGTTGCATCATTTGCAAATATTTTCTCGCATTCTGTGGGTTGTCTTTTTGTTTTGTTTATGGTTTCCTTTGCTGTGCAAAAGCTTTTGAGTTTCATTAAGTCCCATTTGTTTATTTTTGTTTTATTTTCATTACTCTAGGAGGTGGATCAAAAAAGATATTGCTGCAATTTATGTCCAAGAGTGTTCTGCCTATGTTTTCCTCTAAGAGTTTTATAGTATTTGGTCTTACAGTTAGGTCTTTAATCCATTTTGAGTTTATTTTTGCATATGGTGTTAGAGTATGTTCTAATTTCATTTTTTTATAAGTAGCTGTTCAGTTTTCGCAGCACCATTTATTTTATTTTATTTTTTTTTCAGCACCATTTATTGAAGAGACTGTCTTTTCTCCGTTGTATATTGTTGCCTCCTTTGTTGTAGATTAATTGACCATAGGTGTGTGGGTTTATTTCCGGACTTTCTATCCTGTTGTATTGATTTATTTTTCTGTTTTTGTGCCAGTACCATACTGTCTTGATGACTGTAGCTTGGTAGTATATAGTCTGAAGTCAGGGAACCTCATTCCTCCAGTCCCGTTTTTCTTTCTCAAGATTACTTTGGCTATTTGGGATGTTTTGTGTTTCCATACAAATTGTAAAATTTTTTATTCTAGTTCTGTGAAAAATGCTGTTGGTAATTTGATAGAGATTACATTGAATCTGTAGATTGATTTTGGTAGTCTAGTCAGTTTCACAATATTGATTCTTCCAATCTAAGAACATGGTATATCTCTTCATCTGTTTGTGTCATCTTTGATTTCTTTCATCAGTATCTCATAGTTTACGGAGTATACAGGTCTTTTGCCTCTTTAGGTAGGTTTATTTGTAGGTATTTTATTCTTTTTGTTGCAATGGTAAAAGGGAGTGTTTCCTTAATTTCTCTTTCAGATCTTTCATCATTAGTGTATAGGAATGCAAGAGATTTCTGTGCATTAATTTTGTATACTGCAACTTTACCAAATTCATTGTTTAGCACTAGTAGTTTTCTGGTGACATCTTTAGGATTTTCTGTGTATAGTATCATGCCACCCGCAAACAGTGACAGTTTTACTTCTTTTCCAATTTGGATTCCTTTTATTACTTTCTGCTCTGATTGCCATAGCTAGGACATCCAAGACTATGTTGAATAAGAGTGGCAAGAGTGGACATCCTTGTCTTGTTCCTGATCTTAGAGGAAATAAATGCTTTTAGCTTTTGAATGTTATGCTAGCTCTAGGTTTGCCATATATGGCCTTTATTATGTTGAGGTATGTTCCCTCTGTGCCCACTTTCTGGAGACTTTTTATCATAAATGGGTGTTGAATTTTGTCAAAAGCTTTTTCTGAACCTATTGAGATGATCATATGTTTTTTATTCATTTTGTTAATGTGATGTATCACACTGATTGATTTATGGATATTGAAAAATTCTTGAATCCCTGGGATAGATCTCACTTGATAATGGTGTATGATTCTTTTAATGTATTGTTGGATTTAGTTTCCTAGTATTTTGTTGAGGATTTTTGCATCAATGTTCAGTGATATTGGCCTGTAATTTTCTTTTTTTGTGGTATCTTTTTCTGGTTTTGGTATCAGGATGATGGTGGCCTCATAGAATGAGTTTGGCAGTGTTCCTTCCTCTGTAGTTTTCTGGAATAGTTTCAGAAGGATGGGTGTTAACTTTTCTCTAAGTGATATAATTCGCCTTTGAAGCCATCTGATCCTGGACTTTTATTTGTTGGAATTTTTTAAATCACAGTTTCAATTTCAGTACTTGTGATTTGTCTGTTCATATTTTCTATTTCTTCCTGGCTCAGTCTTGGGAGATTGTACGTTTTTAAATATCTGTCCATTTCTTCTAGGTTGTCCATTTTATCGGCATATAGTTGCTTGTAGTAGGCTCTCATGATCCTTTGTATTTCTGTGGTGTCTGTTGTAACTTCTCCTTTTCATTTCTAATTTTATTGATTTGGGCCCTCTCCCATTTTTCTTGATGACTCTGGCTAAAGGTTTATCAGTTTTGTTTATCTTTTGCAAGAGGCAACTTTTAGTTTCATTGATCTTTTCTATTGTTTTCTTCATCTCTATTTCATTTATTTCTGCTCTGATCTTTATGATTTTTTTCTTTTTACTAACTTTGGCGTTTGTTTGTTCTTTCTCCAGTTGCTTTAGGTGTAAGTTTAGGTTGTTTGAGATTTTTTGTTTGTTTCCTGATATAAGATTGTATTGCTATAAACTTCCTTCTTAGAACTGCTTTTGGTGTGTCCCATAGGTTTTGGATTGTTGTGCTTTCGTTTTCATTTGTCTCTTGGTATTTTTTGATCTTCTCTTTGATTTGTTCAGTGAGACATTGGTTGTTTAGTAACATATTGTTTAGCCTCCACGTGTTTGTGTTTTTTACAGTTTTTTTCTTTAGTTGGTTTCTAATCTCATAGCATTGCAGTTGGAAAAGCTGCTTGATATGACTTTAATTTTCTTAAATTTACTGAGGTTTGCCTTGTGGTCCAGCATGTGATCAATGTTCCATGTGCACTTGAGAAGAATGTGTATTCTATTGCTTTTGGATGGGATGTTTTATAAATATAAATTAAGTCCATCTGGTCTAATGTGTCATTTAAGGCCTGTGTTTCCTCACTGATTTTCTGTCTGTATGATCTGTCCATTGATGTAAGTGGGGTGTTAAAGTCCCCCAGTATCATTGTGTTACTGTCAGTTTCTCCTTTTATGGCTGTTAGTATTTGCCTTATATATTGAGGTGCTCCTATATTTGGTGCATCTATATTTACAATTGTTATATGTTCTTGGATTGATCCCTTGATCATTATGTATGTCCTTCTTTGTCTCTTGTAGCAGTGTTTATTTTAAAACTTATTTTGTCAGATATGAGTATTACTACTCCAGCTTTCTTTGATTTCTATCTGCCTGGAATACCTTTTTCCATCCCCTCATTTTCAGTTCCTAGATCTGATGTGGGTTTCTTGTAGATAGCATATATATGGGTCTTGTTTTTGTATCCATTCAGCCAGTCTGTGTCTTTTGGTTGGAGCATTTAATCCATTTACATTTAAGGTAATTGTTGATATGTATGTTCTTACTGCCATTTCGTTAATTGTTTAGAATTTGTTTTTGTAGGTCATTTTTCTTTCATTCCACTTTCATTCTCTTCTCGTGACTTGATGACTAACTTTAGTGATGTGTTTTGATTCCCTTTTCTTTCTGTGTGTGTGTATCTCTTGTAGGTTTTTGGTTTGCAGTTCCTATGAGTTTTGATATAGCAGTCTGTATATAAACAAGATTGTTTTAAGTTGCTGGTCTTTTAATTTCAAATGCATTTCCAGTATCTTGCATTCATTCATACTCTCCTCTTATCAGGATTGCTGGTTTTGATATCACATTTGTGTGTGGATGATTTCCTACCTTTACTGTATGTTTGCCTTTACAACTGAGCTTTTCCATTTGTAATTTTCTTATATCTAGTTGTGGCCTTTTCTTTTCCACCTACAGAAGTTCCTTTAGCATTTGTTGTAACACTGGTTTGGTGGTGTTGAATTCTCTTAGCTTTTGCTTGTCTGTAAAGCTTTTGATTTGTCCATCGAATCTGAATGAGAGCCTTGCTGTGTAGAGTGTTCTTGGTTGTAGGTTCTTCACTTTAAATATATCATGCCACTCCCTTCTGGCCTGCAGAGTTTCTGCTGAAAAATCGGCTGATAAACTTATGGGAATTCCCTTTTATGTCATTTTTGCTTTTCCCTTGTTTCTTTAATATTTTCTCTGTCTTTAATTTTGTCAATTTGATTACCCTGAGTCTTGGCCTGTTCCTCCTTGAGTTTATCCTGTGTGGGACTCTCTGTGAGTTTATCCTGTGTGGGACTCTGTGCTTCGTGGACTTAGGTGACTGTTTCCTTTCCCATGTTAGGGAAGTTTTCAGCTATTATCTCTTCAAATATTTTCTCAGGTCCTTTCTCTCTCTCTTCTTTTTCTGTGACCCCTAAAATCCAAATGTTGGTGTGTTTAATGTTGTTACAGAGGTCTCTTAGGCTGTCCACATTTCTTTTCATTCTTTTTTCTTTATTCTGTTCCATGGCAGTGATTTCCACCATTCTGTCTTCCGGCTCGCTTATCCGTTTTCCTGTCTCATTTATTCTGCTGCTGATTCCTTCTAGTGCATTTTTCATTTCAGTTATTGTATTATTCATCTCTCTTTGTTCTTTAATTTCTCTAGGTCCCTGTTAAATATTTTTTGTATCTTCGCAGTCTGCGCTTCCATTCTTTTTGCAGGGTCTTGGATCATCTTTACTATCATTACTCTGAATTCTTTTTCGGGTAGATTACCTGTCTCTACTTCACTTAGTTGTCCTTCTGGAGTTTTATCTTGTTTTTTCATTTGGAACATATTCCTCTGCCATCTCATTCTGTGTAAATTTCTGTGATAATGGTTTCCGTTCTGCAGGGGGCAGAGTTGTAGTTCTTGTTTCTGCTGTCTGCCCCCGTTGGGTGAGGCTGTCTAAGAGGCTTGTGCAGACCTCCTCGTGTGAGGGACTGGATCCTGCCCACTGGTCGGTGGAGTGGGGTCTTGTCCCTCTGGTGGGCAGGGCTGTGTCATGGGGTGTGTTTAGCAGGCAGCTGTGTGTTCAGGAAGACTTTAAGCAGCCTGTCTGCTGATGGGTGGGTCTGTATTCCCACCCTGTTGGTTGTTTGGGCTGAGGCGTTTTGGAGCACTGGAGCCTACGGTCTTTTGGGTGTGGCCAGGTCTTGGTGAGAAAATGACAGCCCCAGGGGGGCTTATGCCAATGCGTACTCCACAGAACTACTGCTGCCAGTGTCTTTTTCTGCACAGTGAGCCACAGCCACCCGCTGCCTCCACAGGAGACCCTCCAGTACTAGCAGGCAGGTATGGCCCAGGCTCTCATGAGGTCACTGCTTCTTTCCCTGGGTCGTGTTGTGTACAATACCTTGTGTGCGCCCTCGAAGAGTGGAGTTTCTGTATCCCCCAGCCCTGTGAATTTTTGCGGTCAAACTCCGCTGACCTTCAAACCCAGATGCTCTGGAGGCTCCTCCTCCTGATGCCAGATGCCCAGGCTGGGGAGCCTGACGTGGGGCTCAGAACTTTGACTCCTGTTGGAGAGCTTCTGTGGTATAATTATTTCTAAGTTTGTGGGTCGCCCATCTGGTGGTTATGGGATTTGATTTTATCATGATTGTGCCCCTCCCACCATCTCAATGTGGCTTATTCTTTGTCTTTGGATATAGGATATCTTTTTTGGTAAATTTCAGCATTTTTGTTGTTGTTGTTGATGGTTCAGCAGTTAGTTGTCATTTTGGTGTTTTCGTAAGAAGAGGTGAGTTCATGTCCTTCTACTCTGCCATCTTGTCTCCGTCCATACCTGCTATGTTCTAATTGCCTTTCTAACTACACCCCAAAATTGTTGACATCCTCTGTGGCCATCTGTCAAGGTGGTCATTCCTTTGTGTTTGATGGAATTAGAGGAGTATCACGGTTCCACGGATTGATGAAGAAAAATACTCTGTGTTCTAGGCTTTTGGTGTTTATTTCCTTGTTCCTTGAGTATCTGTTTTTTAAGGATCTTGTCTGTAAACCATATCTACTTCCCACACTCACAAACTGATATCTTCAATAAGCATCTTTTCTGCTCCCCACTTTTTAGTGCCTTTCCTGGAGCTGTGGAGGATGACACAAAGGGTAATGAAGGGTGGGGAGAGTAGAGGAGGAAGAGGTGAAGGAGGAGGAGAGCTGGGGAATTGGCTGCTCTTGGGTGTAGTGAGATGTCTCCAGCCAGGGCCAAGCTGTGGCAGCAGTAGCAGCAGAGAAGGGTCTGTGTGGCTAAGAGGCTTTTGGCCCCTTTCTCTCTTCCTGTCACAGTAAAGAGGAGGAGAATGGAGGGTGCTCAGGAGGGAGGCTAGTGGAGGGCTGAGGGGGTAGTAGTCGTGGTTGGGGGGTTTTTGAAGAAGAAACTCCTTCTCCTCTCTCAGGCTCAATCCCCCCTCCCCATTACTCTTCTTTTAGGTCCTATCCCTGTCTTCTCTCTCTGTTGAGTTTCCATTTTATTGCATTTTAAATAAAGTTGTAAGATAGAAAAAAGGGGAGTCTCCTGGTCATTAACCTTTCATTAGTTTCTTGAAAGCTTTGGTTTTCTTGGTTTAGGAGAGACTAGCTCATAAGTAGGGCAAACGTGCAGTCATTTATGAGCTGTAATAGAAGCAGCCAAGTAACATAAGCTTCCATCATTATATTGTTTTAATTATGTCCGTTAAAGAATCATTGGAAGAACATTTAATGTTTTAAAAGTCTGGAGGGATAGATGATGTGTTAAGAAAAATGAAGTTATTTTAGCAACTAACTCTTCTCTCTCAATATAAGGACCTAGGAGAAATTTACAGAAGTCATTACCATTGTCTGTAAAGGGTTTGTAAAGTCATTTGTAGGGGAAGTCTTAAGTTAAAGTATCTTTTCAGTAATGAAATAACATGGTAGAGTGGTTCTTGAGATAATATTATTATTTAAAAATGACTCAGTTGGCACTGAGTACAACATTTAACTTTCTTATTTTCCTAGAACTGATTTATTATTTAAAAATTTTTGTTTAGATTCTATATAGTGTTCTGATATTTTCTGATATACTTTTGTGGGTTTTTTTGATGTGGACCGTTTTTAAAGTCTTTATTGAATTTGCCACAATATTGCTTCTGCTTTATGTTTTGGTTTTTTGGCCTCGAGGCATGTGGGATCTTAGCTCCCCAACCAGGGATCGAACCCACACCCCCTGCATTGGAAGGCGAAGTCTTAACCACTGGCCATCCAGGGTAGTCCCCTGATATGGGTTTTAAATTCCGTTATTCTTAAAGCACACCAAGGAGAGTAGTAGTAAAATTGTTTAAAAGCAATTTTGTTAGGTTACAGTCCTTTCTGGAAAACTACAAGGTAAGTTAAATGTTGGTGTTTATTTCCAGTTTTATTTTATCCCTATAATGTTTTTACTAAGTAGAGGTTTGTGCAGACAGGTGTGAACCTATGTAATAAAATGCGGCACATGCACATCTATATATATTTAAACATTTACTGAATGCCCCCTTTATGTTAGGCACTTGTGCTACCTCTAGAGCATATACAGATGATAGACACAGGCCTTATTCTTAAGGGGCTCACAGTCTAGTGGGAGAGACAGGGAGAGATAGACAAATAAATAGAAAACTGCTATCAAGTATATATGCTGTCAAGTGTATGAAAATGTATCCAGGATGCTGTGAGAGTACAGAAGGGGAGTATCTAACTTAGACTTAGGGATCGGGGAAGACTTCCAGGGTGAGGGATACTGAGCTGAGTTTTAAAGGAAAACAGGAATTGGCCAGATAAAGAAGGAAAGAAAGGAGTGTCATTACAGGAAGGACATAGCACTGTGAGAAGACTTGTAGATATAAAAGAACATTCATTTAATTATTTGACAGACATTTTTTGAGCATCTGCTCTATGTCAGGCATATGTAGTACCTCCACTGGGGACATACTGGAGCATGAAAACAGACACACTTCCTGCCCTAAATGGGCTTTACAGTCTGTATGGAGAAAGAGATGAATAAAATAATCACAAATAATTTCAAAAACTGTAATGGTGATAAACGCAGTGAAGGAGAGGTTTAAGGCGCTGTGAGAACAAGTATTAGAGTTGGGGTTGGGGCATTGTTCCCTGCGGAAGTGACCCTGGACCTGACAACTGAAGGATGGGTTTGTAAACAAATATTATGCGCAGTTGGATTGATCTCACTTTTACTCTGCTTACAAAACATAGGTTCATGGGTTTCTCTCCAGGGAGTACAGAATGGCTGGAATGTAGGGTCTGTGTGGGAGAGGGAAAAGAGATGAGGCTGGAGAGCGGGGCAGGAGCAAGATCATGGAAGGCTTTGCATAGCATTCTAGGAAATTTGGTTTTTATCTTGAAGATGATGGATGTTGTGAACCACTGAAGGATTTGAAGCTAGGCTGAGAGAAACATAATCAGATTTGTGTTTTAGAAGGAACTTCTTGAGAAAGGTTACTGTGGAGGATTGGTTGGAGACGGCAAGACTACATTAATAACTACCTGTTTCTCTGCCAAGTAATACGTGATAGGTTCTGTACTTTCTATTAATATTTTAGTTCCTTCATTTCTGCCACGTCAGTGGCTACCCTTCCGTGTCTTCATTTATTTATTTTTGCTGGTACGTATAGTAAGAACCATGGTTTTTACCTTTAGTAGTGGGCATGGATTCTAAAGATTTCTCACAGGTATTACAAGAACAGGAATTGGAGGAAATATATTTCACATATTTTTATTTATTTATTTTTTGCATTACGCTGGCCTCTCACTGCTGTGGCCTCTCCCGTTGTGGAGCACAGGCTCCGGATGTCCAGGCTCAGTGGCCATGGCTCATGGGCCCAGCCGCTCCACAGCACGTGGGATCTTCCTGGACCGGGGCACGAACCCATGTCCCCTGCATCGGCAGGCGGACTCTCACCCACTGCACCACCAGGGATGCCCTATTTCACATATTTTAAAGTGATGTGGCACTGCTCCAGAAATAATACTGATTAATGTTTCCAGGAGGGAAGAACAAGTAGGAAATTCCTGGGTTATGCTTCTATTTGCAATTTTATTGACAAGGTTGCTGATTTTAAAAGTAAGAGATTCTGCTTCAATAAATGATTGGTAATAAATATTAATATTTCCACATCTGTGATTTCTTATCTAAAAATGCAGAATCTTGGACTAGCTGAGCTCTGAACACCTTTCTGCCCATTGTAAACTATGATTCTGTGTTTGCTCTTTTAAGAGGTCGTCACACTTTTGCTTTCTTCACTGACATCAAATTAAGGCATTGGTTTTCAACAGTGGGTGATTTTGCTATCTAGGAGATATTTGGCAGTATCTGAAGACATTTTTGATTGTCACAACTGGGGTGTTGCTACTCCCATCTAATGAGTAAAGGCCAGGGATGCAGCTAAACTTCCTAGAAAGTACAGGACAGCCCTTCACAAAAAGCATTATTAAAAAATTTTTAGGCTTCATAAATATGTTATGAAATAGATGGTGGTGGTGGTTTGACAGTGTATGCTTATCTCCAAACTCACCAAGTTGTATACATTGTATACATTAAATATGTACAACTTTTTGTATGTCAGTCATATCTCAGTAAAGTGTTTTTTTTTAAATTAATTTTCCAGCCCAGAATATTAATAATGACAAGGTTGGGAAACCCTGAATTAAGGCAAGATTGATAAGACTTCCTTTGGTTAAAATATAGTTCTTGAGTAGATGTGACATTCTCTCTCTACTATTGTCTTAGTCACGTTGGGCTGCTATAACAAATATACCACAGACTGGATGGCTTAAACAACAAATATTTATTTCTCATAGTTCCGGAAGCTAGAAATCCAAGATCAGGTTTGCCATCACAGTTGTGTTCTGGAGAGGGCCCTCTTCCTAGTTTATAGATGGCTGCTCTCTTGCTGTATCCTCACGTGGCAGAGAGAGAGAGATCATTTCTCCTGTGTCTCTTATGAGGGCACCAATCCCATTTATTGGGGCTCCACCCTCATGACCCAGTTATTGTCCAAAGGCCCCACCTCCTAATACAGTCATTGGAGATTAGGATTTCAACATGAATTTTGGGTGGACACAAACGTTCAGTCCATAACAAGTATAATATTTATTTGTTCATTTGTTCATTCACTCACTGTGAACTTTGCCAAATCACTAAGCACACCATCTTTGTATTCCTGTGGTATTATCTAATACAGAGTAGGTCTTGTTGAGATATCTGAGGGGACTCAATAAATAGCATTCCTCTTCTTACACTGAGTTCTGAACCAGTTGAGAGACAAGATAAGAATAAGTATCTGGGAACCAAAATATCACCCTCATTCTAATGAAAACTAAATTGGAGAATGCAGCATATATTTGCTGGCAGTTGGGCTTCCAAATTTTGAAGCTCAGAATTGGAAGGCTTATCCACCCAGTCATAACAGCACTGGACTGAGATGAGTGCCAATGTGGAGACTGTCCTTAGAGAAGCAGGTCAGACTTGTGTTCTCTGTGGTTGGCTCATTCCAGAGAGGTAAAAGGAGGGAACTGAGCCAAGTACACACAGTTTATTCTTCCAAATTTGCCAACTGGTAAACCATTCTCTCTTTCCTTAGATAGAGAGAGGACAGGCATAGAGAGGGCCAAGAGTTTGATACTAATTGAGCTCCCTTTGTAGGATACGTAGGGGAAGGAGCAGAACCTTTCTCCATAATAGGCCTCAGTAATCACTAAGGGACTGTGGTATGGAATCTACCCATACCATGAATGTCTGCAAGGTCTAGAAGGGGACAGTTTTTTTTTTTTTTTTCTGGATTTGTGTGCATTTATTGTGTCTAATCTACCCATTAGTTAACCCACAGGCAAACGACTACAGCCAAAACTAGGAAAAATGAATTAGAGTTTTAGATGATAAAAGGGACCTTACAAATTTTTTAGTCCAGTGGATCTTAATCTTGGTTGCACATTGGAATCACTTGGGAAACTTTTAAAAAAATATTGATGCGAGGGCACCATCCCAGGCCATTTAAAATAGAATCTTGCAAGGTAGGACCTGGGTATCGCTATTTTGTAAAAAGCCACTCAAAGGATTCCAGTGCATAGCCAAGACTGAGAATCACTGATCTAGCCTGGTCTTCTCATTTTATGTACAAAAACGGAATCTCAGAGAGTCTTGGTGACTTGCCTAAGGCTATAATTAGTGAGAGCTGGAGTAAGAATGTGGCCTTCTGTCTCAGAGTCTAATGCTTCTTATTGAAAACAAAGCTTTTGGTGGGTCTGCCGTTTTTTTCCTTCATAATTTTAGCTCAACAAAAGAATTTGCAAAAGCATGTTAGGAGACTTGGATTTAATCCTGGCTCTGGTGCTAGCTGGCTAAGTCATTAGGCCTTAGTTCCCTTACCTTTTAAAATTGAGGGGTTAGACAAGATCATTTCAAGGTTTTTTTTAGTTAGTAAAACTGTGTTAGGGAGTTCCCTGGCCGTCCAGTGGTTAGGACTCGGCACTTTCAGTGCCGTGGGCCCGGGTTCAATCCCTGGTTAGGGAACTAAGATCCTGCAAGCTGTGCAGAGCAGTCAAAAAACAAACAAAACTGTGTTAGACAAGATCATTTCCAAGGTTTTTTTAGTTAGTATCAATAAAACTGTGTACTTCTGTAGTTTGAAAGCACGAGCTTTATTGCTCCTTAGATAGGGTTAATTGCTGTTGTTGTTTTAACTTCTATTAAGAATCTGTCTAGCAAGTGTGATGCTAAGTGTTTTTAGATACATTAGTTCATTTTAATTGAAATATTTTAGGATAGGTTTCTGATGGGAATCTTTAAAGGGATCATTAAAATCTAGCTACTACCACCATTTAAAATTATAATGGCTTGAATATCTGAGCTTCTTTAATTTGCTTCATTAATTTACTATAAAGGTAGCCTCTAGGGACATGTCTACATGGTAAGGAATATCAGAAAAAATGCTGCTAATTCTTCTTAAGTCTGCATATATTCAAGTATCTGAACAATTACTTGAGTCCTTTTAATGTAATCCTAATATTTCTCAATATACAAATAAAACTTAAGATAAAATTACTTAATCCAGTTATGTTCTTTTAGTAACTTTTGTGTTCATTTATTTTCTTACAGTAATCAATTTAGAAAGTATTATTTGAAATTTAAATTGTTAAATTGTTTTAGCTTCTGGCCCTAAGGGCAGGGTCCATTATATTCCAGAGATTAAGCTACTATGTACCTCCCCCTTCTCTGCCCCACATAGTTCTATCCCTGGCACTTAAGACGTGCTTAATAAATATTGGTTAGCTTAATTACTATTTTATATTCTGGTATTGGTAGTCCACTGTGTCTTTTTTCCATATATATCACAACTGGAATTCTCCTTTTGGCACTATCTGGTAATGAATTATAATAAAAACTCACTAAGAATAATGAATAAGATTATTTCATTAAATGATTCTACTAGTGTTATTTATAGAGCCTTTTATGCTTGTCCATAATTCTATAAGGTTTTCCTAACTTCTGAATAAACCTCAGGTGAGGCAGGAATCAAGACACTGCTCTTTACAGCCATGTTAGAAGAAAAGGAATATTCTCTTTAAGCAGTCTCGTGTTTCTTTTAACTTCTATTCTTACAATTCTATCAAAAAAATATGGCATAGTTAATTCTTTAGGAGTCTTATTTTTTTGTTGTTTTAAATTTTCTACATACTGTAGATCTTTTTTTCTAGTCTAGATGAAAGTTTCTGCAGGAAGGCAAATATCAGATATGCTACTTTATTTTTGCCACAGTTCTCTATAGGATTTGTGTGCATGTCAAATGGTAACATTTTGGGATAAAAATGTTAAAAATTTAACTCATGTTCAGTGACTCAGGTTTGAAATCATGTCATGGAAGTCTTTTTTCTGAATTTTCAGATTCTGGAATTTTTTTTGAAGTACTGATTATTATATATAATATACAAAAAGAAAATATTTTAATTAGTCTAAACATACGAGTCTAGGGAGATAATGAAAAATGTATTAGGTAAAAATTCAAGATAGAGGTTATCTCTTGTGATGGGGTCTGGGGAGGGAGAGGGGAATGATACTAGGAATGAATACACAGAGACTTCAACTATATTGCTAGTTTTATTTTTTAAACTAAGTGGTGGGTGCATGGAAGTTCATTATGTTTTTCTTTATACCTTTGTGTAAAATAAATATTTCATAGTGGTTATTTTTAAAATGTTAAAAGTAAGCTGGATGAGAATAGGTTGAAGACACCGTAAGTGTAACTTTTTAGCCAATTGGGAATGCTAATATGAATTATTTGTTGAAAAACTTCACAGAAATAAATTTTCTAGTTAAATTTGAAAGTAGTGGAATTATTTGGCAATGGAAGCCTAAAGTTTCAAGTCTAAATGACAGAATGAAAGAAAGCCAAAATAGAGAAAAGGATGCTTGCTGGAAAATAAGGAAATGAGAGCAAGGTGGCAAATGACCATTCACTCAACTAGTTTCTTGTTATAGTCAGAATATGGTCACAAAATGAGCCACAGAGTCATACAGAAGTCATCAGTGACATCTGCCAAAGTCTTGGGAGTGGGAGGAATTCAAGAGAAGGGGAACCAAAGTCTAAACTTTCCTAAAGGACAATCTACACAAGGGTTCACTTAAGTCTCTGGGGTTTTTTTTTTTTGTAAATAAAAGCTGATTTATCTTCTACCTGAGCATGTTACTTTACATCAAGGCTTAAATCAGTACCTTTCACTACATATGAGATTCCTTATCTTTTTGGTGTAGGAATGACTAAGAAGCCCAGTTGTAAATCTCAAACTCTGTTGGTGCTGACAAACACAGGGCTTACTGGGCTCTTGAGAAGTCATCCAGACTTTCTATTGCCATGGTTCCAGAGGTAGCCCACTTAAGAAATCTTTTGGAAACTGGACTCCCTTCTAAGAAATTTGAGTCTAAAATACTTTTAAAAAGATCATAAAAAGCAGATATGCATGCAACTTGCATGATAAAATATTTTTGCACAGTTGCCAGTTACCTTATCTCAAAATTTATCTTCGACGAAGTTATGAGGCCTCTTAAAGCTGTTTTCTCAATCTGCAGCCCCTCCTTTGTTCCCTTAGTTTCTTCAGTGCTTATTACCACTTTTTCACTGGTATTAGTGAGAAGAGGCAGCCTTTTAGTGAAATTACTAAAAGTTTATCTGTTCGTCAGCATCAGAATACATCTCTGCACTTGTAAAAACCAAACCAAACCTGAAATAAGACAAAACAAAATAAAAGCCTACTAGAACACAAAACAAAAAATTTAAAAACCCTACTAAAAAAATATGATTATTAGACTTCTGTCTAGGTAAGTTTTCCCATTTTTGTTGTTGTTCAGCTTTAATTGGGCAAAATACTGAATTATAAAAACACTTCTAATTTTCACCAATGTGTTTAAATCCTCTGCATATTCTTTAATGTATGATTACTGCAACTGCATCTTCTACTCAGCTAAGCATCTGACCAGAACTTAACAATACGTGTCTCATTCCCCATGGAATCCTCACGACAGTGTGACCCCTTAGATTTATAGTTGTACACTTAAAATCTTTTATCATAAGTTTTAATGGGTGAGCTTGTAGTAGGCCAAGAACCTTCCTGTGGGGGTCTCTAAATAAATATGTGCTACATAAATTACTAATTTTAGGGTAGATTTCCAAGGCAAACATTTTTCTAACAAATTTAGTTTTTAAATCAGTATTTTCTCAACTGTTTGCTTTGAGTTACCTAATGTGCCAAAACATTTATTTATTTATTGGGATATAGTTTCTTTACGATGTTATGCTAGTTTCTGCTATACAGCAAAGTGAACCAGCCATATGTATACACATATCCCCTCCATTCTGGATTTCCCTCCCATCTAGGTCACCACAGAGCATCGAGTAGTGTTCCTTGTGCTGTACAGCAGGCTCTCACTAGTTAATCTGTTCCATACATAGCAGTGTATACATGTCAGTCCCAGTCTCCCAATTCATCCCACCACCCCTTTCCCCCCTTGGTGTCCATATGTTTGTTTTCTACATCTGTGTCTCTATATCTGCTTTTCAGATAGGTTCATCTGTACCATTTTTCTAGATTCCACATATATGCATTAATATACAGTATTTGTTTTCCTCTTTCTGACTTCACGCTGTATGACAGTCTCTAGGTCCATCCACATCTCTACAAATGACCCAATTTCGTTCCTTTTAATGGCTAATATTCCATTGTGTATATGTACTACATCGTCTTCATCCATTCAGCTGTTGTTGGATGTTTAGGTTGCTTCCATGTCCTGGTTATTGTAAATAGTGATGCAGTGAACATTGGGGTGCATGTGTCTCTTTGAATTATGATTTTCTCAGGATATATACCCAGAAGTGGGATTGCTGGGTCATATGGTAGTTCTATTTTTAGTTTTTTAAGGAACCTCCATACTGTTCTCCATACTGGCTGCATCAATTTACATTCCCACCAACAGTGCAAGAGGGTTCCCTTTTCTCCACACCCTCTCCAGCATTAATTGTTTGTAGATTTTTTGATGATGGCCATTCTGACTGGTATGAGGTGATACCTGATTGTAGTTTTGATTTGCATTTCTCTAGTAATTATTGATGTTGAGCATCTTTTCACATGCCTCTTGGCCATATGTATATCTTCTTTGGAGAAATGTCTATTTAGGTCTTCTGCCCATTTTTTGATTGGGTTGTTTGTTTTTTTTGATATTGAGCTGCAGGAGCTGTTTGTGTATTTTGGAGATTAATCCCTTGTCAGTTGCATTGGTTGCAAATATTTTCTCCCATTCTGAGTGCTGTCTTTTCGTCTTGTTTATGGTTTCCTTTGCTGTGCAAAAGCTTTGAAGTTTCATTAGGTCCCATTTGTTTATTTTTGTTTTTATTTTCATTACTCTAGGAGATGGGTGAAGAGTTCTATAGTGTCTGGTCTAAGAGTTCCTCTAAGAGTTTCCTCTAAGAGTTCTATAGTGTCCTGTCTTACATTTAGGTCTTTAATCCATTTTGAGTTTTTTTTTTTTTTTTTGCGGTACGCGGGCCTCTCACTGTTGTGGCCTCTCCCGTTGCGGAGCACGGGCTCCGGACGCGCAGGCTCAGCGGCCATGGCTCACGGTCCCAGCCGCTCCGCGGCATGTGGGATCTTCCCGGACCGGGGCACGAACCCATGTTGCCTGCATCGGCAGGCGGACTCTCAACCACTGCGCCACCAGGGAAGCCCAAGGGAGTTAATTTTGAAGAAAAAGTAATTGCTGTTCTCAGTGTACTCTGTCAGGGATGATAACATTCGTGTTCATGACCTCAGATATCTTATGGACTCCTAAAATTTTGTATCCCCTTCAGGTATCTCTCTCCTGTGTTTTAGGTACGTGTGCTAGCTGCCTATTAGATGTCTCCATGTGAACATCCCACAGGTACTTCAAGTTCAACATGTATAAGACTGTATACATCATCTACCTCCCTTCAAAATCCACACCTCTCATAATTCTTTTTTTAACAGCTTTATTGAATATATGTGATAATTCAGTAAGCTGCATATATTTAAAGAGTACAATTTGATAAGTTTTGACATATATGTACAGCCCCAAAACTATCACTACAGTCAAGATAGTGAACATATACTTCACTCCCAAAAGTCTTGTTGTGTCCCTCTAGTTTCTTCCATCCCGTCCTGTGTCACCCCTCTTCTTCTCCACCTGCAGCTGCAATCACTGATCTGCTTTCTGTCACTATAGGTTTATTTCAGATTTCTAGAGCAGGGTTTGGCAAACTATGGCCTGTGGGCTAATCTGGCCTGCTGCCATGTTTGCAAATAAAGTTTTGCCAGAACACGACAAAACCCAATTGTTTATGTATTATTATCTATGGCTGCTTTCATGTTATAATAGCAGAGTGGGGTGTTTGCAACAGAAACTTTATGGCTCGCAAAGCCTAAGATACTTACTATCTGACCCTTTACAGAAAAAGCTTGCTGAGAGCTGTTCCAGAGTTTTATTTGAAATCATACTAAATCACACAGGATGTACTATTTTTCCCCCCTGGCTTCTTTCACTCAGCATAATTATTTTCAGGTTTGTCCATGCCTTGCACGTATCAGGAGTTCCTTCCTTTCTATTGTTGAGTAGTATTACCTTGTATAGGTATACCACAAGTTTATCTGTTCACCACCTGTAGATGGACATTTGTGTTATTGCCAGGTTTTGGCTGTTGCAGATACAAGGGCAGTCGACATTTATACTTAGGAGTAAGAATATCTGGATCATATGTCTAAAGAATGTTTAAAGAAACTGTCAAAGTATGTCCCCAAATGGTTATACCACTTTACATTTCTTCAAGCAAGGTGTGAGTTCTAGTTCCTCCACATCCTTGCTACCATTTGGTACAGTTAGTCTTTTGAATTTGAGCCATTCTAATAGGTATGTAGTGATTTTTAAATTGCATTATGTTTTTTTAATTGCATTTCCATAATGACTAATGATGCTGAGCATGCTTTCTTGTTCTTATTTGCTATCTTTATATCTTCTTTGATGACACATCTATTCAAATTTTCTGCCCAGTTTTTAATTGGTTTGTTTATTATTGAGGGTTTTTTTTCTTTTTTTTTTTTAACATCTTTATTGGGGTATAATTGCTTTACAATGGTGTGTTAGTTTCTGCCCCATAACAAAGTGAATCAGTTATACATATACATATGTTCCCATATGTCTTCCTATTATTGAGTTTTGATAGTTATTTATATATTCTGGATACTATTCCTTTACCAGATATATGATTTGCAAATATTTTCTTTCAACTTGTAGCTTGTCTTTTCGTTCTCCTAACAGTATTTTTGAAGAGCTGAAGTTTAAAATTTTGATGAAATCCCATTTATCAATTTGTTCTTTTGAATTATGCTTTGGGTGTCATCTAAGAGATTTCCACAAACCAATGTTATAAAATTTTTCCTATGTTTTCTTATAGAAATTTTATAGTTTTAAGTTTTACTTTTATATTTGTGATCTAATTTGAGTTGATTTTTGTATGGGGTATCAAGTATGGATCAAATTTTTTTTTTTGATATCCAGTTGTTTCAGTATCATTTGTTGAAAAGACTAGTCTTTCTTCACTGAATTGCCTTTCCATCTTTGTCAAAAAGTAGTTGTTTATTATATGTATGGAACTATTTCTGGACTGTCAGTTCTGTTCCATTGATCTGCTTGTCTATCTTATGGCAATAGTGCTGTCTTCATTACTGTAGCTTTATGATAAGTCTGGAAATCAGGTATTGTTAATCCTCCAATTTTGTTATTTTGGCTAATCTAGGCCCTTTTGCACTTTCATATTACTTTTAGAATCACTTGTCAGCTGCTGAGATTTTGATTGGGATTGTATTGATTTATACATCAATTTAGGAGGAATTGACATCTTATCAATACGAGTTTTCTAACCCATGAACAAGATATATCTTTCCTCTTACTTAAGTCTTCCTTGACTTTTCTCAACCATACTTTGTATTTTCCAGTATATGGTCGAATTTGAATTTAATTCCATCATGGTCAAAGGATCATGCTTTGTATGACATGGATCCTTTTAAATTTAAATTTATTGAGGCTGGATTTAGAACTTAGAATATGGTCTATCCTGGAAAATATTTCATATACACTTGAGAATCATGTTTATTCTGCTCTTTTTGGGTGGTGTGTTCTATAAGCGTCAATGATGTCATGGTGGCAGATAGTGTAGTTTAATTCTATCCTATCCTTACTGATTTTCCTGCTTGTTCTCTCACTTATTGAGAGAGAGCTGGAAATCTCTGATTATATATGTTGATTTGTCTGTTTCTCTTTGCAGTTCTATCAGTTTTTACTTCAAATATACGGAAACTTTGTTTTTGAGAGCATAACAGTTAAAATTATGTCCTGTAATTAATTGACCCTGTTGTCATTGTGAAATGACCTTTTTCAAAATGAAGGTAATATTTTTTGCTTTGAAATCTATTTTGTCTGATATTAATACAGCTACTCTAGTTTTCTTTTGATTAGTGTTAATTGTATCCTTTTACTTTTAATCTATTTGTATCTTTCTATTTCAAATGTGTATTTTTAGACAGCATACAGTTGGGTCTTTTTTAAAAATCCAATTTGATAATTTCTGTCTTTTTGTTGGGTGTTTAAACCATTTACATTTATTGTGACTATTGATGTGCTTAGCTTTAAGAGTATCATCTTGCTATATTTATTCTCTGTTCCTCTTCCTTTTGAATTTGAATTAGTTGAGAAATTCTGTGATTCCATTTCATTTCCTTTGTTGGCCAATTAGGTGATTCTTTGTTGTTTTACTGATTGCTTTAGGGTTTAAGGTATTAAACTTATCATAGTCTATTTTCAATGGTATTATATGGTATTACATATAGTGTAAGAACCTTGTGATAGTATACTTCCGTTTCTCCCTTTCTGGCCTTTGTGCTACTGTTGTCATGCATATTACTTTTATTTATATTATAAATTCCATAATACATTGGGGTTTTTTTTGGTTGTTGTTGCTTAAATAGTCATTTATCTTTTGATAAGGTTTAAATCACAGGAAAGAGTTTTATATATTTATCCATGTGGATTCCATTTCCAGTGTTCTTCATTCCCTTATGTAGGTCCATATTTCCATCTGGTATCATTTTCCTTCTGCCTGAGGGACGTCCTTGAAATTTTTTTTTTTTTTTGGTATACTGGTAATAAATTCGTTCATCTTTTGTATATCTGAAAATTATTTAGCCTTCACTTCTGAAAGATATTTTCTCTGGATATAGAATTCTAGGTTGACAGTACTTTAAAGAATGTTTTTCCACTGGTTTATTGCGTGCAGTTTTTGACAAGAAATCTTCAGTCATTCCTGTATTTGCTCCTCTATCTTTTCACTCTGGCTACTTTTAAAAAGGTATCTTTATCACTGTTTTCCTTTTAATAATTTTGTATTTACTGAAACCAATTGTAGAAAATGTAAGCTTGTACTTTGTGTGCCTTTTCACATTTCACATTCTAATAATTGACTTCTGTTGGATTTTATGAAAGTTTCTGCAATAGATTGGAAATTTAAAGCTAACAAGAACAAAAACATTCTTCTCCCACAGATAATTTGAGAAGCCCTGCATTATGGATGGGACTAGATTTTTTTCTGTTTTATTCTGCTTACTTAAAAAATTGAAATATAATTTGCATACCATAAAATTTACCCATTTAAAGTATACAATCAGTGGTTTTTATTATATTAAGGTTGTATAACTGTCACCATTATCTAATTCCAGAATATTTTTATCACCCCCCCCCAAAAAACTCTGTACCCATTATCAGTTACTCCCCTTGCACTCACCCCAGCCATTTCTCCAGACCTAGGCAACCGCTAACATACTTTCTCTTTTTATGGATATGCCTATCCTGACATTTCATATAAACAGAGCCATACAACATATGGCTTTTTGTGTCTGCCTTCTTAGCATAATGTTTTCAAGATTTATCCAAGTTGTAGAATGTATCATTACTTTTTTCCTTTTTATGACCTTATAAATAAGATTCCATTGTATGGATTATACCACATTTTGTTTATCCATTCATCAGGTGAAGGACATTTGGGTTGTTTCTACTCTTTGGCTGCTATGAATAATGTTGCTATAAATGTTTGTGCACAAGTTTTTGTGTGGACATATCTTTTCCATTCTCTTGGTTATATTTCTAGGAGTGGAATTGCTAGGTCATAAGGTAACTATATTTAACTTTTTGAGAAACTGAAAAATTGTTTTCCAAAGCAGCTGCTCCACTTTGCATTCCCACAAGCAATGTTATCCAGCTCCCAATTTCTCCCATTCTTGCTGACCCTTATTGTTGTCTAGTTTTTTTTTTATACAGCAGATTCTTATTAGTCATCAATTTTATACACATCAGCGTATACATGTCAATCCCAATCGCCCAATTCATCACCCCCCCACCCCCCCTGCCGCTTCCCCCCATTGGTGTCCATACGTTTGTTCTCTACATCTGTGTTTCTATTTCTACCCTGCAAACCAGTTCATCTGTACCATTTTTCTAAGTTCACCTATATGCGTTAATATACGATATTTGTTTTTCTGACTTACTTCACTCTGTATGACAGTCTCTATATCCATCCACGTCTCAACAAATGATCCAATTTCATTCACATTCCATTGTATATATGTACCACATCTTCTTTATCCATTCATCTGTCGATGGGCATTTAGGTTGCTTCCATGTCCTGGCTATTGTAAATAGTGCTGCAGTGAACATTGGGGTGCATGTGTCTTTTTGAATTATGGTTTTCTCTGGGTGTATGCCCAGTAGTGGGACTGCTGGATCCTATGGTAATTCTATTTTTGGCTTCTTAAGGAACCTCCATACTGTTCTCCATAGTGACTGTATCAATTTACATTCCCACCAACATTGCAAGAGGGTTCCCTTTTCTCCACACCCTCTCCAGCATTTGTTGTTTGTACATTTTCTGATGATGCCCATTCTAACTGGCATGAGGTGATAGCTCACTGTAGTTTTGATTTGCATTTCTCTAATAATTAGTGATGTTGAGCAGCTTTTCATGTGCTTCTCAGCCATCTGTATGTCTTCTTCGGAGAAATGTCTATTTAGGTCTTCTGCCCATTTTTGGATTGGGTTGTTTGTTTTTTCATATTGAGCTGCATGAGCTGTTTATATATTTTGGAGGTTAATCCTTTGTTCGTTGATTCGTTTGCAAATATTTTCTCCCATTCTGAGGGTTGTCTTTTCATCTTGTTTATGGTTTCCTTTGCTGTGCAAAAGCTTTGAAGTTTCATTAGGTCCCATTTGTTTATTTTTGTTTTCATTTCCATTACTGTAGGAGGTGGATCAAAAAAGATCTTGCTGTGATTTATGTTTTTCTCTAAGATCCGGTCTTACATTTAGGTCTCTAATCCATTTTGAGTTTATTTTTGTGTATGGTGTTAGGTAGTGTTCTAATTTCATTCTTTTACATGTAGCTGTCCAGTTTTCTCAGCACCACTTACTGAAGAGACTGTCTTTTCTCCATTGTATATCCTTGCTTCCTTTGTCATAGATTAGTTGACCATAGCTGCGTGGGTTTATCTCTGGGCTTTCTATCTTGTTCCATTAATCTATGTTTCTGTTTTTGTGCCAGTATCATATTGTCTTGATTACTGTAGCTTTGTAGTATAGTCTGAAGTCAGGGAGTTTGAATCCTCCTGCTCCATTTTTTTCCCTCAAGACTGCTTTGGCTATTCGGGGTCTTTTGTGTCTACATACAAATTTTAAGATTTTTTGTTGTAGTTCCATAAAAAATGCCATTGGTAATTTGATAGGGATTGCGTTGAATCTGTAGATTGCTTTGGGTAGTATAGTCATTTTCACAATATTGATTCTTCCAATCCAAGAACATGGTATATCTCTCCATCTGTTTGTGTCATCTTTGATTTTTTTCATCAGTGTCTTATAGTTTTCTGAGTACAGGTCTTTTACCTCCTTAGGTAGGTTTATTCTTAGGTATTTTATTCTTTTTGTTGCAATGGTAAATGGGAGTGTTTCCTTAATTTCTCTTTCAGATTTTTCATCTTTAGTGTATAGGAAAGCAAGAGATTTCTGTGCATTAATTTTGTATCCTGCAACTTTACCAAATTCATTGACTAGCTCTAGTAGTTTTCTGGTGGCATCTTTAGGATTCTCTGTGTATAGTATCATGTCATCTGCAAACAGTGACAGTTTTACTTCTTCTTTTCCAATTTGTATTCCTTTTAATTCTTTTTCTTCTCTGATTTCCGTGGCTAGGACGTCCAAACTATGTTGAATTAAAGTGCCGAGGCTGGACGTCCTTGTCTTGCTCCTGTTCTTAGAGGAAGTGCTTTCAGCTTTTCACTGTTGACTATGACATTAGCTATGGGTTTGTCATATATGGTCTTTATAATGTTGAGCTATGTTCCCTCTATGCCCACTTTCTGGCAAGGTTTTATCATAAATGGGTGTGGAATTTTGTCAAAAGCTTATTCTGAATATATTGGGATGATCATATGGGTTTTTAAAAAATTTTTATTTAGTTTTGGCTGCATTGGGTCTTCAGTGCTTCATGCAGGCTTTCTCTAGATGCGGTGAGAGAGGGCTAGTCTTCATCGTGGTGTGCAGGCTTCTCATTGCGGTGGCTTCTCATGTTGCGGAGTACGGGCTTTAGGGCACAAGGGCTTCAGTAGTTTTGGCTCGCGGACTCTAGAGCTCAGGCTCAGTAGTTGTGGCGCATGGGCTTAGTTACTGCATGGCATGTGGGATCTTCCCAGACCAGGGATTGAACCCATGTCCCCTGTATTGGTAGGCGGATTCTTAACCACTGCACCATGAGGGAAGTCCATCCTTATTTCTTTTCAGTCTTTTTTCTGTATTCTGTTCTGCAGTGGTGATTTCCACCAATCTTGATTGTTTTCCAGCTCACTTATTCTTTCTTCTGCGTCAGTTACTCTGCTATTGATTCCTTCTAGTGTTTTTTTATTTCAGTTATTGTGTTGTTTATCTTTGTTTGTTCTTAAATCTTCTAGCTCTTTGTTAAACATTTCTTGTGTCTTCTCGGTCTATGCCTCCATTCTTCATTTTTTGGCTGCGCTGTGTGGCATGTGGGATCTTAGTTCCCTGACCAGTGATCAAACCTGTGCTCCCTGTAGTGGAAGCACGGAGTCCTAACCATTGGGCAGCCAGGGAATTCCCTGTGCCTCTGTCCTTTTTCCAGTATCTTGGATCATCTTTACTACCATTACTCTGAATTCCTTTTCTGGCAGATTGCCTGTCTCCACTTTACTTAGTTATACTTCTGGGGTTTTATCTTGTTCCTTCATCTGGAAAATATTTCTCTGTCATCTCATTTTGTGTAACTTTCTGTGATTGCTGTCTCCATTCTGCAGGCTGCAGGGTTGTAGTTCCTTATGCTTCTGCTGTCTGCCCTCTTGTGGGTGAGGCTGTCTAAGAGGCTTGTGTAGGCTTCCTGGTTGGAGGGACTGGTGCCTGCCCACTGGTGGGTGGAGCTGGGTCTTGTCTCTCTGATGGGCAGGGCCCAGTCAATGGGTGTGTTTAGAGGCGGCTGTGTGTTTAGGATAACTTTAGGCAAGCTGTCTGCTGATGGGTGGGGCTGTCTTCCCACCCTGTTGGTTGTTTTGCCTGAGGTGTCCCAGCCCTGGAGCCAGCACTGGAGCCTGCAGGCTGTTGTGTGGGGCTAGGTCTTGATGCCAAAATTGCGACCTCTGGGAGAGCTCATGCCAATGAATATTCCCTGGAGCCTCTGCCACCAGTGTCCTTGTCCCCCACAGTGAGCCACGGCCAGCTCCCACCTCCCCAGGAGACCCTCCAAAACCCGCAGGTCGGTCTGGCCTGGGCTCCTGTGGAGTTACTGCTTTGCTGTGGGTCAGTGCACATGAAACCTTGTGTGTGCCCTCCAAGAATGGAGTCTCTCTTTCCCCCGGTCCTGTGGAGCTCCTGCACTCAAGCTCCGCTGGCCTTGAAAGCCAAGTGCTCTGGGGGCTCCTCATCCCAATGCCAGACCCCAAGCTGAGGATCCTGATGTGGGGCTCAGAGCTCTCACTCCTTGGGAAGAACCTCTGTGATATAAGTATTTTTCAGTTTGTGGGTCGCCTACTCGGTTGGTATGGGGTTTGATTATACTGTGAAACCGCCCATTCCGCTGTCTCGTTGTGACTTCTTTGTCTTTGGATGTAGAATGCCTTTTCGGATAGATTCCAGTCTTTTTTTGTCAATGGTTGTTCAGCAGCTAGTTGTGATTTTGGTGTTTTCATCAGGGAGGGTGAGCTCAAGTTTTTCTACTCTGCCGTATTGTCCTCTTTCCTGCTTTCCCTCAGAACAAAGACTGTGACTTCACAGTGCTGCTTCTCACCAGCTGGCCTGAGAGACAGTTGAAGATGAGGTAGAAGATCTCCTTTGGGGGTGGTCTTATCAAGGAAAAAAGGCGCCAGACTAAAGAGTTGGATACATTTTTTTCCCCCATTACTGGATGTTAAAGCTTGACAGATTATATTGCCCTGGCAGTATCTTATCACCATTACAAGTAATATTAGTCCCACTGTATTATTCAGGGTTCTCCTGAGAAACAGAACCAATGGGATGTGTGTACACATAGGAAGAGATTTATTAAAAGTAATTGGCCCACACAATTATGGAGAATAGTGAGTCCAAAATCTATGGGCTGGCAGGTGTGGGCTGGCAGGTTGGAGACCCAGGAGAGCCAGTGTTGCAGATAAAGTCCAAAGATAGTCTACTTTCCCTCTCGTTCAGGGAGGCTGGTCTTTTTGCTCTATACAGGCTTCCAGCTGACTTGCTGAGGCCCGTCCGCATCATGGAGGACTATCTGCTTTACCCAAAGTCCACCAATTTAAATGTTAGTCTCATCCAAAGCCCCCTCTAAGTTGACACATACAATTAACCATCACATCCACCAAGCTGTAAAACGAGTAGTTTTGTGATAAGTGTTCTTGTGCAGTATAGTATGTGAATACATCTTTTTTTTTTTCCTGTGTGGGTTCATAAAAATATTTACTGTAAAGGAAAATACTTTCTTCCTTTATCACATCATTTTGTAATCCCTTGAGGTTTTATGGGAACATTACACATTTTCTGAATTATTGGCATTAATCAGTGAACACTTGGAGATACTTGGTTTGAATAGAATGTGGCCTGTTTTTATTCCAGACAGAAGGAATAAAAGCTTCATTAATCTGTTTGTTTGAAACCATCAAGAAGATCTCACCTGACATTTTAGTTTCATCGTCTGTAAAGGATTCAAAGAAATCCTATTTGGTTGTTTATTAGCAACATTTAAAAAAAATTCCATAATTGGTATGCCTGTGGTGGGAACAGCTGGGGATCTCTTTGAGCCAGCCATCTGCACAGACAATTCCCAGGATGGTTTTATTTGCTTAGATTAGTCCAGGCAGATAACAACAACTGCACCTGGATATGCGTCATCCTTGCTGTAAGGCTGGTGTCTGGGAGTGTTTTTTAGGCACAGTCTAGCCCCTGAAGACCTGTGGCTTTGTTTCTCTGCAGGGGATATATTTTTGCTGGTGGTACCTTTTTTTCCTTGTCAATTAAAGTGATAACTTAAAAAACTCATCAAACCCAGAGAAACCTTATTCAGCCTTTAAAATCTGCATTATCATATTACCAAATCTCATTGTTGTATCAGAAAGCTAAAACCACACAGGCAACTGCTCTAGTCATAAATTACCACACATATGTGGGCAAATAGCTATAAAGCTCGCATAGTGCTAATCACAGTGCTGAATGGGTAGGTTTACTTTACATGCTGCTCCTACGTGCTCCAAAAAGAACCACACGCTTTACAGGGAGGGCTACTTCTTTTGTATTCCACATGCTTTACAGGGAGGGCTACTTCCTCCTTGCCTCTCTTGTCCTCTTCGTAGGCAGTTGTATTCCAGGCTCTAGGGAAAAGACCTCTACTGTACTTTGCCAGCCACGATGGTCTGCTCTCATTCATAAAGCTACTGAATGTTACTCCCAACCCACCTTGAATTTTTTCAATATGGAATTAAGTTTAACATATCTTGGTCTATTGTGAAAGCTGGTTCAGATTTTTTTTTTCCAGCTTGTTTTTTAGGGAAGGAACTTTTAGTTCAGTAGTTTTATATGTCATTCCTTTGGAGGAGGATACTAAAGGGCATTCAGTAAGCTCTCTTTATCTTAGTTACATTTGACATTAATTGTTGATACAGAAATATTCAAGTAACAATGTTTTTTCTGTCATTATTTTTTTAACATCTTTATTGGAGTATAATTGCTTTACAACGTTGTGTTAGTTTCTGCTATATAACAAAGTGAATCAGCTATATATATACATATATTCCCATATCCCCTCCCTCTTGTGTGTCCCTCCCACCCTCCCTATCCCACCCCTCTAGGTGGTCACAAAGCACCGAGCTGATCTCCCTGTGCTATGCAGCTGCTTCCCACTAGCTAGCTGTTTTACATTTGGTAGTGTATATATGTCAATGCTACTCTCTCAGTTTGTCCCAGCTTACCCTTCCCCCTCCCCGTGTCCTCAAGTCCATTTTCTATGTCTGCGTCTTTATTCCTGTCCTGCCCCTAGGTTCATCAGAACCATTTTATTTTTTTAGATTCCATATATATATGTGTTAGCATATGGTATTTGTTTTCCTTTTTCTGACTGACTTCACTCTGTATGACAGACTCTATGTCCATCCACCTCACTACAAATAACTCAATTTCATTTCCTTTTATGGCTGAGTAATATTCCATTGTATATATGTGCCACATCTTCTTTATCCATTCATCTGTCGATGGACACTTAGGTTGCTTCCATGTCCTGACTATTGAAATAGTGCTGCAGTGAACATTGTGATACATGTCTCTTTTTGAATTATGGTTTTCTCAGGGTGTATGCCCAGTAGTGGGATCACTGGTTCATATGGTAATTCTATTTTTAGTTTTTTAAGGGACCTCCATACTGTTCTCCATACTGGCTGTATCAATTTACATTCCCACCAGCAATGCAGCAGGGTTCCCTTTTCTCTACACGGTCTCCAGCATTTATTGTTTGTAGATTTTTTACTGATGGTCATTCTGACTGGTGTTAGGTGATACCTCATTGTGGTTTTTATTTGCATTTCTCTAATGATTAGTGATGTTGAGCATCCTTTCATGTATTTGTTGGCAATCTGTATATCTTCTTGGAGAAATGTCTATTTAGGTCTTCTGCCCATTTTTGGATTGGGTTGTTTGTTTTTTTGCTGTTGAGCTGCATGAGCTGCTTGTATATTTAGGAGATTAATCCCTTGTCAGTTGCTTCATTTGCAAATATTTTCTCCCATTCTGAGGTTTGTTTTTGTCTTGTTTATGGTTTCCTTTGCTGTGCAAAAGCTTTCAAGTTTCATTAGTTCCCATTTGTTAATATTTGTTTTTATTTCCATTTCTGTAGGAAGTGGGTCAAAAAGGATCTTGCTGTGATTTATGTCATAGAGTGCTCTGCCTACGTTTTCCTCTAAGAGTTTTATAGTGTCTGGCCTTATATTTAGGTCTTCAATCCATTTTGAGTTTATTTTTGTGTATGGTGTTAGGAAGTGTTGTAATTTCATTCTTTTCCATGTAGCTGTCCAGTTTTCCCAGCACAACTTATTGAAGAGGCTCCATTGTATATTCTTGCATTCTTTATCAAAGATAAGGTGACCATATGTTTGTGGGTTTATCTCTGGGATTTCAGTCTTGTTTCACTGATCTATATTTATTTTTGTGCCAGTACCATACTGTCTTGATTACTGTAGCTTTGCAGTATAGTCCGAAGTCAGGGAGCCTGATTCCTCCAGCTGCATTCCTCTTTCTCATGTTTGCTTTGGCAATCTGGGGTCTTTTGTGTTTCTGAACAAATTAAAAATTTTTTTGTTCTAGTTCTGTGAAAAATGCCTTTGGTAATTTGATCAGGATTGCATTGACTCTGTAGATTGCTTTGGGTAGTGTAGTCATTTTCCCAATGTTGATTCTTCCAGTCCAGGAACATGGTATACCTCTCCATCTGTTTGTATTGTCTTTAATTTCTTTCATCAGTGTCTTATAGTTTTCTGCATACAAGTGTTTTGTCTCCATAGGTAGGTTTATTCCTAGATATTTTATTCTTTTTGTTGCAGTGGTAAACGGGAGTGTTTCCTTAATTTCTCTTTCAGATTTTTCGTCAGTGTATAGGAATGCAAGAGATTTCTGTGCCTTAATTTTGTATCCTGCTACTTTACCAACTTTACTGATTAGCCCTAGTAGTTTTCTGGTAGCATATTTAGGATTCTCTATGTATAGTATTATGTCATCTGCAAACAGTGACAATTTTACTATTTCTTTTCCAATTTGGATTCCTTTTATTTCTTTTTCTTCTCTGATTGCTGTGGCTAAAACTTCCAAAACTACGTTGAATAATAGTGGTGGAGTGGGCAACCTTTTCTTGTTTCTGATCTTGGAGGAAATGGTTTCAGTTTTTCACTGTTGAGAACAATGTTGGCTGTGGGTTTGTCATATATGGCCTTTATTATGTTGAGGTAGGTTCCCTCTGTGCCTACTTTCTGGAGGATTTTTATCATAAATGGGTGTTGAATTTTGTCGAAACCTTTTTCTGCATCTATTGAGATGATCATATGGTTTTTCTCCTTCAGTTTGTTAATATGGTGTATCACGTTGATTGATTTGCGTATATTGAAGAATCCTTGCATTCCTGGAATAAACCCCACTTGATCATGGTGTATGATCCTTTTAATCTGCTGTTGGATTCTGTTTGCTACTATTTTGTTGAGGATTTTCGTGTCTATGTTCGTCAGTGATGTTGGCTTGTAGTTTCCTTTTTTTGTGACATCTTTGTCTGGTTTTGTTATCAGGGTGATGGTGGCCTCGTAGTATGAGTTTGGGAGTGTTCCTCCCTCTGCTATATTTTGGAAGAGTTTGAGAAGGATAGGTGTTAGCTCTTCTCTAAATGTTTGATCGAATTCACCTGTGAAGCCATCTGGTCCTGGGCTTTTGTTTTGTTGGAAGATTTTAAATCACAGTTTCAATTTCAGTGCTTGTGACTGGTCTGTTCATATTTTCTGTTTCTTCCTGGTTCAGTCTCAGAAGGTTGTACTTTTCTAAGAATTCGTCCAATTTTTCCATTTTATTGGCTTATAGTTGCTTGTAGTAATATCTCATGATCCTTTGTATTTCTGTAGTATCAGTTGTTACTTTTCATTTTTCATTTCTAATTCTGTTGATTTGAGTCTTCTCCCTTTTTTTCTTGATAAGTGTGGCTAATGGTTTATCAATTTTGTTTATCTTCTCAAAGAACCAGCTTTTAGTTTTATTGATCTTTCTTATTGTTTCCTTCATTTCTTTTTCATTTATTTCTGATCTGATCTTTATGACTTCTTTCCTTCTGCTAACTTTGGGTTTTTTTGTTGTTATTGTTCTTTGTCTTTCTCTGATTGTTGTAGGTGTAAGGTTATGTTGTTTGTTTCACATTTTTCTTGTTTCTTGAGGTAGGGTTGTATTGCTATAAACTTGCCTCTTAGAACTGCTTTTGCTGCATCCCATAGGTTTTGCATTGTCTTGTTTTCCTTGTCATTTGTTTCTAGGTACTTTCTGACTTTCTCTTTGATTTCTTCAGTGATATCTTGGTTATTTAGTAGTGTATTGTTCAGCCTCCATGTGTTATTTTTACAGTTTTTTCCTGTAATTGATATCTAGTTTCATATTTTGTGGTTGGAAAAGATACTTGATATGATTTCAGTTTTCTTAAATTTACCGAGGCTTGATTTGTGACCCAATATATGAACTATCCTGGAGAATGTTCCATGAGCACTTGAGAAGAAAGTGTATTCTGTTGTTTTTGGATAGGATGTCCTATAAATATCAAGTCCATCTCGTCTAATGTGTCATTTAAAGCTTGTGTTTCCTTAATTAATTAATGAATTTATGGCTGCATTGGGTCTTTGTTGCTATGCACTGGTTTTCTCTAGTGGCAGTGAATGGGGGCTACTCTTCATTGCGGTGCATGGGCTTCTCATTGCTGTGGCTTCTCTTGTTGCGGAGCATGGGCTCTAGGCTCGTGGGTTTCAGTAGTTGCGGCACATGCACTCAGTAGTTTCGGCTCACAGGCTCTAGAGCACAGGCTCAGTAGTTGTGGCGCACAGGCTTAGTTGCTCCACAGCATGTGGGATCTTCCCAGCCCATGCTCGAACACGTGTCCCCTGCATTGGCAGATGGATTCTCAACCACTGCACCATGAGGGAAGTCCCTCCTTGTTTATTTTCATTTTGGATGATCTGTCCATTGGTGAAAGTGGGGTGTTAAAGCCCCCTGCTATTATTGTGTTACTGTTGATTTCCCCTTTCATGGCTGTTAGCATTTGTCTTATGTATTGAGGTGCTGCTATGTTGGGTGCATAAAGATTTTTAAAAATTATTTACTTATTTATTTATGGCTGCACTGGGTCTTTGTTGCTGCACGTGGGCCTTTCCTTAATTGCGGCACGTGGGGCCTACTCTTCGTTGCGGTGAGCTGGCTTCTCTTTGTGGTGGTTTCTCTTATTGCAGAGCATGGGCTCTAGGCTCAAAGGCTTCAGTAGTTGTGGCACGTGGGCTCAGTAGTTGTGGCTTGCGAGCTCTAGAGTGCAGGCTCAGTAGTTGTCTTGCATGGGCTTAGTTGCTTCCTGGCATGTGGGATCTTCCCTGACCAGGTGTTGAACCCATGTCTCCTGCATTGGCAGGCAGATTCTTAACCACAGTACCACCAGGGAAGCCTGGATGCATAAATATTTACAATTGTTATATCTTTTTCTTGGATTGAACCATAGATCATTATATAGAGTCCTTCTTTGTCTCTTGTAATAGTCTTTGTTTTAAAGTCTATTTTTTGTCTGATACGAGTATTGCTACTCTAGCTTTCTTTTGATTTCCATTTGCATGGCATATCTTTTTCCATTCCCTCTCTTGCAGTCTGTATGTGTCCCTAGGTCTGAAGTGGATCTCTTGTAGACAGCGTATATATGTGTCTTATTTTTGTATCCGTTCAGCCAGTCGGTGTCTTTTGGTGGGAGCATTTAATCCATTTACGTTTAAGGTAGTATGTATGTTCCTATTACCATTTTCTGAATTGTTTTGGGTTTGTTTTTGTAGGTCTTTTCCTTCTCTTGTGTTCCTTTAGCATTTGTTGTAAAGCTGGTTTGGTGGTGCTGAATTCTCTTAACTTTTGCTTTTCTGAAAAGGTTTTAATTTCTCCATCACATCTGAATGAGATCCTTGCTGGGTAATCTTGGTTGTAGGTTTTTCCCTTTCATCACTTTAAGTATACCATGCCACTCCCTTCTGGCTTGCAGTTTCTGCTGAAAGATCAGCTGTTAAACTTATGGAGATTCTGTTGTATGTTATCTGTTGCTTTTCCCTTGCTGCTTTTAATATTTTTTCTTTGTATTTAATTTTTGATAGTTTGATTACTATGTGTCTTGGCATGTTTCTCCTTGGGTTTATCCTGTGTGGGACTCTCTGCGCTTCCTGGACTTGATTGACTATTTCCTTTCCCATATTAGGGAAGTTTTCAACTTATAATCTCTTCAAATATTTTTCAGCTCCTTTCTCTTTCTCTTCTTCTTCTGGGATCCCTATTATTTGAATGTTGGTGCATTTAATGTTGTCCCAGAGGTCTCTGAGACCATCCTCAATTTTTTTCATTCTTTTTTCTTTATTCTGTTCTGTGACAGTTATTTCCAGTATTTTATCTTCCAGGTCACTTATCCATTCTTCTGCCTCAGTTGTTCTGCTATTGACTCCTTCTAGAGAACTTTTAATTTCATTTATTCTGGTGTTCATCATTGTTTGTTTGTTCTTTAGTTCTTCTAGGTCTTTGATAAACATTTCTTGTATTTTCCCCATTCTGTTTCCAAGATTTTGGATCATCTTTACTGTCATTGCTCTGAATTCTTTTTCAGGTAGACTGCCTATTTCCTCTTCATTTGTTTGGTCTGGTGGGTTTTTACCTTGCTCCTTAATCTGCTACATATTTCTCTGTCTTCTCATTTTGTATAACTTACTGTGTTTGGGGTCTCCTTTTTGCAGGCTGCAGGTTTGTATTTCCCGTTGTTTTTGGTGTCTGCCTCTAGTGGATGAGGTTGGTTCAGTGGCTTTTGTAGGCTTTCTTGTGGAGGAGACTGGTGCCTGTGTTCTGGGGGGGGGTGGCTGTGGATCTTGTCCTTCTGGTGGGCAGGGCTGCATCTGGTGGTGTGTTTTGGAGTGTCTGGGAACTAGTAATACTTTAGGCAGCCTCTCTGCTAATGGGTGGGGTTGTGTTCCTGTCTTGCTAGTTGTTTGGCATGGGGCATCCAACCCTGGAGCTTGCTGGCTGCTTGGTGGAGCTGGGTCTTAGTGTTGAGATGGAGATCTCTGGGAGAGCTCTTGCCGATTGATATTACGTGGGGCTGGGAGGTCTCTGGTGGACCAATGTCCTGGACTCGGCTCTGCCACCTTAGTGGCTCAGGCTTGACACCCGGCCGGAGCACCAAGACCCTGCAAGCCATACGGCTTGGAAGAAAAGGAAGAAAAAAACCCAACAAAACAAAAAAACGAACAGATAGGACCCCAAACCAAATGGTAAAAGCAAGACTAAACAGACAGAAATCACACAAAGAAACATAAACACACACACACACCATAAAAAGAAAACAAGCAAACAAACAACAAGGAAAAGAAAGCAAGAAAGAAAAATGAACAGTCAAAACCCTAGGACAAATGGTAAAAGCAAATCTTAAGCAGACAGAATCACACAAAGAAACATACGCATACACAATCACAAAGAGAGAAAAAAAAATTGTAAAAAATTTTAAAAAGGGGCTTCCCTGGTGGCGCAGTGGTTGAGAGTCCACCTGCCAATGCAGGGGACACGGGTTCGTGCCCCGGTCCGGGAAGATCCCACATGCCGCGGAGCAGCTGGGCCCATGAGCCCTGGCCGCTGAGCCTGCGCGTCCGGAGCCTGTGCTCCGCGACAGGAGGGGCCGCAACAGTGAGAGGCCTGCGTACCGCTAAAAAAAAAAAAAAAACAAAAAACGAATCCACCAATGATAGCAAGCACTAAAAAGTAAACTAAGATAAACATAATTATCAGAAACAAATCAGATGCAGAAAGCAAACCCCAAGTCTACAGTTGCTTACAAAGTCCACCCCCTCAATTTTGGGAAGATTCCTTGTCTATTCAGGTATTCCACAGATGCAGGGTTCATCAAGTTGATTGTGGGGATTTAATCTGCTGCTCCTGCGGCTGCATGGAGAGATTTCCCTTTCTCTTCTTTTGCACAGCTCCTGGGGCTCAGCTTTGGTTTTAGCCCCGCCTCTGCGTGTAGGTCGCCCTCAGGCATCTGTGCCCCCCGCCCAGACAGGACGGGGTTAAAGCAGTGGATGATTAGGGGTCTGGCTCACCCAGGCCGGGGAGAGGCAGGGGTATGGTAGTCATAATTGGAATGCAGGGTGAGCCTGCAATGGCAGAGGCTGGCATGACATTGCAACAGCCTGAGGCGTGCTGTGTGTTCTCCCGGGAAGTTGTCCCTGGATCTTGGGACCCTGACAGTGGCGAGCTGCACAGGCTCCCGGGAGGGGTGTGTACGTAGTCACCTGTGCTTGCACACAGGGTTCATGGTGGCTGCAGCAGCACCCTTAGCATTTCACGCCTGTCTCTGGGGTCTGAGCTGATAGGCATGGCTTGCCCCCGTCTCTGGAGCTTGTTTAGGTGGTGCTCTGAATCTCCTCTCCTCACGTACCCCGAAACAATGGTCTCTTGCCTCTTAGGCAGGTCCAGACTTTTCCCTGGACTCCCTCCTGGCTAGCTGTGGTGCATTAGCCCCCTTCAGACTGTGTTCATGCAGCCAACCCCAGTCCTTTCCCTGGTGTCTGACCTCCAAAGCCCCAGCCTCAGCTCCGAACCCCCACCCGTCCCAGTGGGTGAGCAGACAAGCCTCTCAGGCTGGTGAGTGCTGTCGGCACCCATCCTCTATGTGGGAATCTCTCCGCTTTGCCGTCTGCACCCCTGTTGCTGGGCTCTGCTCTGTGGCTCCAGAGCTTCCCCTCTGCCACCCCTGTCTCCGCCAGTGAAGGGGCTTCCTAGTGTGTGGAAACTTTTCCTCCTTCACAGCTCCCTCCCAGAGGAGCAGATCCCCTCCCTATTCTTTTGTCTCTGATTTTTCTTTTTTCTTTTGCCCTACCCAGGTACGTGGGGAGTTTCTTGCCTTTTGGGAAGTCTGAGGTCTTCTGCCAGTGTTGGTAGGCGTTCTGTAGGAGTCGTTCCACATGTTGATGTATTTTTGATTCATTTGTGGGGAGGAAGGTGATCTCCACGTCTTACTCCTCTGCCATCTTGATGGTCTCCCTCGAACAATATTCTTTTAAAAATAAGTTTTAGAATGCATTCTTCTAAAATTGTTCTCTGTTAATATTAAACTTAATTGTTTATCAGTTTGTCCAGTTTTAAACATCTAAAGGATTAATATTTTAATACATAAGATTTAATGTCTTAGTCTAGGCTCCAAATATATAAACTACTTAATTTTTTAATACTATACTTATATTAAAGCATTCTCAGTAGACAGGCAGTACCACCTACAGCAGTGGTCCCCAACCTTTTTGGCATCAGGGACCGGTTTTGTGGAAGACTGTTTTTCCATGGACGGGGGTGGGAGGGAAGGTTCAGGCAGTAACGCGAGCCATGAGGAGCGGCAGATGAAGCTTCGCTTGCTCGCCAGCCGCTCACCTCCTGCTGTGTGGCCTGGTTCCCCCATGGCCCGGGGGTTGGAGACCCCTGTCCTACAGGAAATCCCACACTTTGACCTTGGTCATTGAATCAATTTACATCCAATCAGTAGATGGAAACCATGTAGTAGATTACACAGGGGAAGTTTAATATAAGGAATTGTTGGACTTTCCTGGTGGTGCAGTGGTTAAGAATCCACCTGCCAATGCAGGGGACACAGTTTTGAGCCCTGTTCTGGGAAGATCCCACATGCCGCAGAGCAGCTTAGCCTGTGCGCCACAATTACTGAGCCTGCGCTCTGGAACCCACGAGCCACAACTGCTGAGCCTGTGTGCTGCAACTACGGAAGCCCGCGTTCCTAGAGCGTGTGCTCTGCAACAAGAGAAGCTACTGCAATGAGAAACCCTCACACTGCAAGGAAGAGTAGTCCCCGCTCGCCGCAACTAGAGAAAGCCCGTGTGCAGCAACAAAGACCCAATGCAGGGAAAATAAATAAATAAAGACAGAAAGAAAGAAAGAGAGAGAGGGAGGGAGGGAGAGAGAGAGAGAGAGAAAAGAAAGAGAGAAAGAAAGGAAAGAGAGAGAGAGGGAGAGAGAGAAAAGAAAGAAAGGAAAGAGAGAGAGGGAGAGAGAGAAAGAGAGAAAGAAAGGAAAGGAAAAAAAAGAAAGAGAAAAAAGAAAGAAAAAGAAAGAATTGTAAAACTCTAAGAAATAAGTGACCAAAGGATATAAGGAAACTCTGTGTATTTCCTTTGAGCTGAGGGAGTATATATACCCAGGAAGGACAAAGGTGCAAGGAATTCCGCCTCCCCAAGACTGGGGTTCAAAACTTGTTGGAGAAAGTGTAGTTCAGCCCACAGAATAGCAGAGAACCTTGCCTCTTTGCCCAGGCTGTACTGTTTTGAATTTGCTGGGCAAGCAGGAAGCGGCCCTTTGGAGTGCCAGGAAGGCATGGGCAATGAGCAGTTCAGGGCGTGGGTATGCAAAGGTGGCATAGGCTTGGGTAGGCAGGAGGGAATGATGTAGGCAGAAGGCCTTCAGAACGCTGGTTTGCACATGGAGAGGGCCATGGGAAGGCTATCATCAGGCCAGGCCAAAACTGCAAGGTTGCCAAGGAACTGTACATTCTGGGTTCACGGCTGGGGCAGACCTCCAGCAGATTTCATTCCCCCGCACCCCAGCCTGTGTGCAGCAAACATGAGAGCCCCTTCCTCCTGTAGTGTCCCTCTAGTGCTCTCTACTGAGAAATTTAGCATCTTGCTCAGTGTAGAAGAAAAATGTTTAAAGGAATTCTGTTCACTGTGGCTGAACATATATTGAAAAGAAAATTTGGAGTTGAGAGGCATTAGTTGATACTAGCACATTTATAATCTCATAATAATCTGGGCCCCTTTTTCCTCTTTACTGCTTAGTGTCAGCTGTGAAGTGACTTTCTCCATATATTTTACAACCCAGCTATTATGATGAAGAGAGGTTGTCTAAGAACAGATCTCCAGGTTGAGTTTTGGTGCCATCATCTGAGCCTCCTTGTCCCCATTCAAGAGTAGTTAAGTGAATAGTTAAGTAAAGATGCTATTTAGCTGTAAGTAGTAAATTTGTAAGTTCTTACCCCTAACTCTGGATTTCCCCAGTGGCACTGATTTTAAAGTTGGCTGGCCTAATCACAGGTCCAAGAGAAATGAGAGGTAATTATAACAACTGATTAAAGAAAAAACATGGTGAATATATTTTCTTTCATTCCATTGGGAAATATAAATTTTTGTATATAAATGTTAATAATTTGATTTTAAATTATATCTCATTGATACTTAGAATGTGTTTTATTATTGTTGTGACTGATTAATAAAAAAATAAAGCTCCAGAATGCCATACTGGTTTGTATAAATTTAAAAATGAGGTTCTTGACTAAACACAGACATGTTCCTTACAAAAATAACCTTTAACAAAAAAAATGTATTGTTTTATTTCAGTAAATATCTACTGAGCCCCTGTGAAAAGCACAGGTGGTTTAAGATCTTAATTTTCTTAGATCAGGTTGACTGGTTAGCATCCTTTTCTTGGGAATTTTCTGAACTTTTTATTCCCAGATCAATAGATGAATGTGACAGATGTCTTGTACTACTTCCCTTAGTTTTAGACTGTCACGATTATCTGCCCATTGGATTAATGGCTGCTAGTAACTTATTTGGGATCTGTAGAACTACACAGCTGTGTGTTAGTGGAATGGCAGAAAACTGCGCCAGAGTCTTCATGTTCTCCGTCTCCACTTGTGCTGCCTCCCATAGGGAGTTTCTTTGTTCTCAAATTTTTTCTAATTGAAGTTTTAGAAATCTGTTGGCTAGTCTGGTAACTCAGCCCATCCACTAATGATTTTTGCAGAGGAAGGTAGGAGGCTGAGATGGTTTAATAAAATGCCAATAAGGTCAAGGCTTCTTATAAAGAAATCAAAGGTAATGACTATCATCATTGTCATCCATCTTCAGACAAAAAAGGGGTGGCACTCATACAGCTTTCCTTACCTTGCAGTGATCCATAATCAGCCACTTTTCACTTATGCCTCTTCCCCTCCATCAGGCTTCTCTCCCAATGTTTTCCTGTGCTGCAAAGAGCAGGTACTTAATACACAGTGGTTGAGTCTCCGTGTGCCCTGTCAGCAGCCCTCCTCTTTTTTCTGAACATACGGTTTTTCATGCTTCATCTCATCCTCAGTCAACCATCCTTAGAAGACTCCCTCAGCCATCCCTTTTTTAACCAATTACTGTATTAAAACCAACTCTATAGAACAGCTCCCGGTGGATAAGTAGGACTTCTGAGATTAAGGATAAAGAGGTGGAGATATTCGCTCCATGAAACCCTTATTTGGCCCCCTAAAAGGAACTGGAAAGCCTAAGAGGGTTCTCATTCTCTGCCTTTTTTTTTTTTTTTTTTCCTTTTTTACTATGGCCTGTTTTAGCCAGACTTACCTATTGGATGTTTCTGAACTCTCTGGCCCTACAAGGGGCTCTTTCCCAACTGGAATTGTCTGTGTCTACAAGTTCAAGGAGTTCCATTGTGCCAGTTTATTCAGCAGAGTGGCTCTTATGGTATCCAGTCTCCTTAGGCAAGGGAAGGGTTTTGCTCTCTTTCTAGATTATCTGTGATGAGACTGGTTTCGTGGCAGGAGACCCTCTGTTCCAGTAAGGCTGTTTACCCCACTGCCCCTGAGACAGCCCACACTACTTCCGCCTCTGGATTTTGCATAAAGCCTGCCACTTTACTTTCTTTTGTCCAGGTCCTAGCCCTTCTTAAGTTTATATCCGTTTCTTGGGAGCCTCTTCTTAGCCCTTCCAGCCCTCACTTTTTCTGGGCTCCTGTGCCTTATATAGTGTATACCCCACAACTTAATACTTCTCTTTCTTCTTGTGGTGCTTACAGATGTTTGTGTGACCCAAATTGGGTCGTAAGAGGGATGCATTTTACACTTCTCTTTACCCCTAGTTTTTCAGTGGTAGTTACTTATTAAAATACACAAAAAATTTTTTTTTACATGTATCTGTCCCTCAAACCAGAAGACTTGGCTTCAGGTAGGAATAAACATGGTTTAAAAAAGGATAGAGCCTTCATCATGTCTCTCTTCACATTGGCTACTCTAACTTGGTAAATGTGGTGAACAGCTTCTCTCTCTCGTTGGTTTATGGAACTTTTAGAAATGTTATTTTTAAGGCAGCCCTCACTGTACTGGCTGCCCTACTTCAGGGTGTCAAAATTGTGGCCCAGAGCAGTGCAGACTGTAGAGGTCTGTTGGTGAGGGCTCCTGCCCTGCACAGAGGCTGCTCCATGGTACTTCTTCCACCTCCTCCATTCACCCTCTTACCAGTTTGACTTAACTCCAGATCTGAGTGTAAAACCAACTGGGAGAGGGTGGAAGCTTGATTGTCAAAGTCTGATTTGTGCTTTAGACCAGCTTTATCTGTGCCCATCCCATGAGAGGAGCATATAGAAATGGAAGTGAGTAGAAAGGCAAAGCTGGGAAGCCTCTAGAGGGGCTTGGAGACCTGCAGGTGTCTTCTGTAAGCAACACCAATAATAGAATTATACAATGTGCCAGGCATTGAGTCAGTGCTTTAAAAGATAGAGAGCACTGACCACTTTACCCTGAGGAAATGGAAAGCATGGGACTGTTAATTTGATAAAGGTTGGACAGCCAGTACGTAGCCCCAGTCCTTGCCCTGAACCCCCAGGATCTGCCACCTTCGTGGGAATGTCTCTTGTGTTCCTTCCTCTACTGACCCAGGTGACTTGAGTCGGGTCAGAATGTCATGCTTGAAACCCTGTAATAGCCTCCCCTTAACCCACATCTCTTCTCTTTCCAGTCCCTCTGCACATCTTTACCAGACTAAATTCTCTGAAATCCGTCTTTTATTGTTATTACTTGCCTCCTCAGTAATCTGCACTGGTCCCCATTGTTAGCAAAACACGAACACTTTGGCCTTTTATTCTAAGCCCCGTCTAGCCTCTGTCTTCCTCACAAACCTTATCCTCCTTTGCTCTCTTGGTCGACTCTGTGAACCCCACATGCCTGCTGACACATTCTGGCTCTGGAACTGGCCTGGAGCAGTTCCGCTTGCCACTCCACAGGTGTGTGTCTTTTAACAGCCAGGTACAGTCCTTCAGTGAAGCCTGGAATCCTGTTCCGCTGCTTGGTGAACGCCCTTTTGTATATTTACAGTTTTGCTCAACTGGTGTTTTATTTTTACTTTATTTTTTATCTTCTCCCTGCAGTTTGACTGGAAGCCCCTTGAAGCATGACTACACATTGTACTTTTTATTTCCCCACAGCATCTGATTTAGTAGTATAAACATGGTAAATAGTCAATAAATATTTGTTAACTGAGTAAATAAACCATGCTCTGGTGCTCTGTCTCACTGGGGTTTTGCTTTACATTAATATGTTCCTCCTCACTAAAGGTTACACGATTTGAAAAATGAAGAAATTAGCATCTTGCATAAATTTCTGATTGGGGACTTCAATATATTGAGCAATGTATGAACTTTATTGTTCTCATAGATTGAAGTACAAAAATATTCGTATATTACTGCCAGTGGAGCAGGGTGGTAGAGGGTAAGGCCACAAAAAATATTGGTTATAATAAATGTTAGGTTCTTTTGCTTTTAGTTTGTGATATGCTACTCAACTAAGTAAATAATGTACATTGCAGAAATAGCTGAATAAGAATATTTAATATTATTTTCAATATAATGAATGCCCTTGGGACTAAAATAAGCATACTTGTGATTCAGTATATAAAATCAAAGAACTGAACTGTGCATGCAGTTTCCCTTAGGCCACTCAGGTTTTTCAGTAGATTTACCTTTTTAATTATATTTTGCTTAGGCTAATTTTAAGATAACTTTGCATTCCCTGAGAGCAGTGTAGTTCATGTGTCAAGGGGACACACATTTAACAGTCATAAAACTATCTGTAAAAGCAAAAAGCTCATTCCCCTCCAGAGGATCTTTTTTAAAAATCAAAATGCACAACTGATCCTAAAAACTAGTTTAACAAAGTGCATGCAGTAGCTTAAGGGGCCACATAAATCATTTTCTACGTTAGTCCCCGCCCGCCTTCCCTTTGTGCTCTACAACCAAAAGAAAGAAACTCCTACTAGGGAATGTATCTACTATATATGTACAACTGTAATACCGATTGGAATATTAGCTGAAATTAATGGCAGAGAATGACAGTGTAAACTAATACGAGCATTAGATAAATCTTATTAATTAAGTAATGAGTATTTTCATGAAGAAAGAACATAGGATGTCACAGGGCTTGGGCTCTAGAACTGACCTCTGCCTTACATGAGCTTGAGAAAGTAATTAAGTCTCCCCTCTCTCCCTCTGTCCCTTCCTTCTTTCCACCAGGATGAAAACAAAAATCTGTTTTAGTGTCTCATTGAGGCATGGTGAAAACAGTATGTAGATCTGCATAGACCTACTAGAGAATGGACTTGAGGACACGGGGAGGGGGAAGGGTAAGCTGGGACAAAGTGAGAGAGTGGCATGGACATATATACACTACCAAACGTAAAATAGATAGCTAGTGGGAAGCAGCCACATAGCACAGGGAGATCAGCTCAGTGCTTTGTGACCACCTAGAGGGGTGGGATAGGGAGGGTGGGAGGGAGACGTAAGAGGGAGGGGATATGGGGATATATGTATATGTATAGCTGATTCACTTTGTTATACAGCAGAAACTAACACACCATTGTAAAGCAATTATACTCCAATAAAGATGTTAAAAAACAAAAACAAAAAAACAGTATGTACTACATATTGTTGCTAAACACCATAGGGAAGAACGATCAGAAAATTATGAACCAAGACTTTAAAAGAATAGTTTAAGTTACTTATTTAGTGGTTTTGATTGGCCTTTAGTTGAGAAATACCTGTAGTGTTGAACCGGCTTTCCTGAAAAGAAACATGAATATATGAAATTTATTTTTCACTTAGTGATCACAAAAACCTATTGTGATTAGTCAGTTTCATTATTGAGAATGTGATTTGAGCTCCCTTGAAAAAGATTCCATATAAATTAATGCGCTTGCGAAGTTTATTTTTAATTTTTATATTATTTTTTAAAATGGGTGTTAAGTAGTGTAATGAGGTGTAGTCTTCACTTTCGTATGGATGAATTTTGTGAGTGGCTGAATGAGTCATTCGCAAACTAAGATTCTACTTCACAGGAGTATTTTGAGAATAAGCTTAAGAATGTGTAAGTTCGTAAGAAAGGAGCTAGGGCTCCTTGGAGAAATGGCTGATTCCTGGACTGGGGCAGGGGAAGTACAGGATAAGCCAGTAACTTCTTATGACGCCAGAACGTGAGGAAGTCGTCACAAAAATATGGGGCATGTTGAAATGACACAGGGGTAACTTAAAGGAGCTCCCAAGAGCTAAGTCTGGGACAATTTGAGCAACAAAATAAAGAATGGTAGTAAAGGATTACAATCCCTAGAATAAAATAAATATGAGTCCATGCTTCTATCGGTAAATAATTGAATACATAAATAAATGAGGGAGAAGGAGCAGCTCCTGCTTAGATAGAATTCTAATTAATAAATATAGAAGGAATGATGTAAATAGAAAATCACTATTTGGCAAATACCACAGTAGTGATTGTTGCAGACCACATCCACCTGTGCATGCTAAAATTAGATGGCGGTATGATGAGAAACAGGGTATTTGCATACTCTCAAAATATCTCTTCACAAGATACTTAATATTATAGAGAGAAAAATACTAACTTTACAGTGGGGAAACCTAGACGAACACCACATTTTTAATTAATTTATTTTAAATTTATTTATTTTTGGCTGCGTTGGGTCTTTGTTGCTGCGCGCAGGCTTTCTCTAGTTGCAACGAGCGGGGGCTACTCTTTGTTGCGGTGTGCCAGCTTCTCATTGTGGTGGCTTCTCTTGTTGCAGAGCACAGGCTCTAGGCGTGCAGGCTTCAGTAGTTGTGGCACGTGGGCTCAGTAGTTGTGGTTTGCAGGCTCTAGAGCGCAGGCTCTAGAGCGCAGGCTCAGTAGTTGTGGTGCATGGGCTTAGTTGCTCCGTGGCATGTGGGATCTTCCCGGACCAGGGCTCGAACCCATGTCCGTGCATTGGCAGGCGGATTCTTAACCACTGCACCCCCAGGGAAGTCCCCCCTCTGGACTCTTTACAAAACTAAATCCTTGATATAAGTTTGTTTTATAATTTATATGCTTATGAGCAAATCAAACAATATAGTATTATATAATCATTGATATTTAAAAGATGTTTACTCAGCTGTGTTTCTCATCTGGCCATCTTTATTACTTTTCTCTTCCCTGCCTTCCTCTTTGCATCTGTATCTCAGTATCACCAGATAACAGGCTGTCACTCCAGCTCTGAATAGCATGTTTAATAGGTGTAACTGGTAGAAGAAAATGTAATCTGGAATGCAACATACCTTTCTCTCCAAGCTGCATTTCTCTTACTTTCACCACACTTCAAGAAATAAAAATGGTGCTTTGGAGGAGAGAGGAAAGTAAGAGGTAGAACAACTGAGAAGAAGAGAAAAAGCAAATTTTGAAGAAGCACAAAGGCGGGTAAGGGGGTGGGTGCAGCAAGGGGGGTTAGGTGAGAGTAGGAGAGGCTGGTCAGAGAAGGCCCAAAGTCAGGCTGCAGGATCCTCTCCACCTTTGGACTAGATAAAGCGCTGAGCCCTCTGGGTCTCAGGAACCTCTTATGCGGTGACCAGTGGGTAAGTAAACCATAGGTTAACTTGGGCCAGAATGAGCTTAATCAGCATCGCGACAAGCATTTCATGAGTGCCTGCCATCCATAGCCTCCTGAACCCAGTAACCACTAGGCTACCACCCAAGAAAAGACCAAACCTCCGTTCCAGATGTTTTATTCACCACTCTGTGGACAGAAGGGAGTAGAGTCCCCTAAATTCTCCCAGTCCCTTTTCTGTCCCCTGCCCAGACTCATCTTTCTCTAATCCTGGGGCTGACAGATCAGAGGGGAGGCTTGAAAGTCTGCCTTTTTTGCCCCTCTCCTTGGATGCAGGGTTCCTACCAAGCCATTAGAACTTGCCTGACTTGAACTTTGCCTGACAAGGAGTAATCCCTTCCTTTACAGATAACAGAATTGAAGATACCTGGTACTGGGTTGGCCAAAAAGTTGGATCGGTTAGTGAATATGTTGTTCAATACAGTTCTTCGTGAAAATGAAAAATGTCTTTTATTTTTACTTAAAACTGAATGAACTTTTTGGCCAATCCAATATATTTTAAACAATTTCCCAGGCAGGCATGACAGTTCTTGCTTGTATTTTTGTTAGACCATAAGGTTTGTGTGAAATATGTTCAGGCTTGGAAGCAGACCTGGGACCCCAAAGGCTTAACAGTTTTACTCCAGAATGATTTCTTTTCTTAGCCGTGCCGCGTGGCATGTGGGATCTTAGTTCCCAGACCAGGGATTGAACCCGGGCCCTTGGCAATGAGAGTGCGAATTCTGACGCTGGACTGCCAGGGGAATTCCCTCACTCCAGAATGAAGCTGAGTGTATTTTTAGAGTAATTTAGTTACAAAGAAATTGTGGCATCTAAGCCTACTTTTTTGTACAGGAGTCAAGAAACAGGTAAAAAATACAGGCAGGCTTGATTGATCTTAATAGATCAGATGTTGCACTGTCTGTGGCACAGTTTGCTGTTCACATTTCTGATCTAAAATTGCTATTCGGGCTTCCCTGGTGGTGCAGTGGTTGAGAGTCCGCCTGCCTATGCAGGGGACACGGGTTCGTGCCCGGTCCGGGAAGATCCCACATGCCGTGGAGCGCCTAGGCCCGTGAGCCATGGCCGTTGAGCCTGCGCGTCCGGAGCCTGTGCTCCGCAACGGGAGAGGCCACAACAGTGAGAGGCCCGCGTACCACAAAAATAAAAAAAAATAAAATAAAATAAAATTGCTATTCGTCCATGCTTAATGAACTTATTTAAAAAATATAAGGTAGTTTTCCTTACAAATGTGATCCCTATCCTAGAATTTTCGATCTGACTAAGAACTAAAACAGATGGGAGCAGAGCACAGTGGGTGATTTGCCTGCAAAGAGATGCTCATGAGGAGGTCATAAATCAGTGGTTCTCAGCGAGGGCGATTTTGCCTCCAGGTATATGTGACAACATCTGGAGATGTTTTGTTTTGGTTTTTGGTTTTTTTGGTTTTTTTTTTTTGCGGTACGCGGGCCTCTCACTGTTGTGGCCTCTCCCGTTGCGGAGCACAGGCTCTGGACGCGCAGGCTCAGCGGCCATGGCTCACGGGCCCAGCCGCTCCGCGGCATGTGGGATCTTCCCAGAGCGGGGCACGAACCCGTGTCCCCTGCATCGGCAGGCGGACTCTCAACCACTGCGCCACCAGGGAAGCCCTGGAGATGTTTTGATTGTCAGCCTGGGGAGGAGGTGCTACTGGCATCTAGTGGGTAGAGGCCAAGGATGCTGCTAAACATCCTGCAGTGCATAGGACAGCCCCTCAACAAAGGATTATCTGATCTGAAATAGCAATAGCATTGAGGTTAAAAAACAGTGTCATAAATATGTGCAGAAGATACTGTATGGACTGATTGATAAATCAGCTACGTTAGGAATAAACCCAAGATGGTGCCTACATTTGTGGCTTCTGTCTCTGGGACTTGTGGTTGTTGTTGGTTTTTTTTTTTTTTTTTTTTCCAGATTTCTATTTTTAAATCATTTTAGGCTTACAGACTGGGCAATTGTCATCTCCATCTGTTTTCTTAGCACTTGGTACATGGGAGGCTTTGTTAACTGTTGAGTGAAGAAAAAGAGAATGAGCAAAGAGATGCAGGAGGAGGAACAGATCCAGTTAGGTTTCACTTCCACATAAACTCTGTGAGAAACACTTAGGCAGAGGGAAGGTTTGGGGATAAGCTTCTTGGTTTTCTAGAAACATCTGGCAGGTCACCCCCCTGCATCTGCCTGTGCCTGTGCTTGGCTAAGGTTGTGCTTGTGGAATTGGTGTCAGGGAGAACATCTCCTGCTTTGGCCACTGATGAGCTTTGGGTCTTGAAAGAGATCATTTCACACCCTGCACCTGACCCTGGCCACTGAGGGTGACCAGGACAATGCTATAGGCCATTACCTATTAAATGTGTGTGTGTATGTGTATCCTGATTAAACATAGAAACCTGAAGAGTGAAAGTCTTATCATAATCCTGATGATAAATTTTGAATGTCTATATTAGCATATAATTATTAAAGATAAAAATGGAATTACAATTTCATGGTATATTATACTATTTTACAGTATGTTTTTACCATACTATAATGTGGACATTCTTTATTTTAGTATGATGGGTAAATCATTTCAAGTTGTCTGAAAAATAAGGATGATAGTATCCGCCCCCCTATTCCAGAGGCATTAAAGAGACTCAAATATAAATTAAGATTTGTGAAGTGTGTTGAGTTTCTTAGATGAAAACACCATGATGTTATGGTACCGTGTTGTATTTTTAATTGATTATAACAGTTTTTAACGATTCTATTATTAGTTTCTTCTGAGATGTTATTGAAATATTTTTTAAAACATTCTGAGTCCTCAGAGAGAAACCATTATGGCTACCTTAATGTAGTGTGTGTAATACTCTTAGATTTCAGCTGCCTTTTTGTGTTCCCCACAGGCAAATACGTGTATCAGCCGATGACCCCTGTGGAACAGCTTCCAAGCACTGAGATTCCCGCAAGGCCTTGGGAACCCACAAACACCATTCAGATCTCAGTGTCCCTCACTGAACACTTTTTGAAATTCGCATCTGTCTTCCAGCCTCCCCTCCCCCCTGATTCACCCAGGTACTGTATGATCTCAGACCTCTTTATTGACAACTATCAGGTTAAATGTATTAATGGGAAGATGTGTTATGTGCAGAAGCAGCCGGCGCCACATTCCCACAAAATTAGCCCCGAGGAGGTCTCTGCACACGATGCCTTAATATCAAAAGAGAGCAATACGCCAAAAATAGATCACTGCTCTTCTCCCTCAAGTTCTGAGGACTCTGGGATCAATGCAGTCGGGGCTCACTATGTGGAGTCGTGTGATGAGGACACAGAAGGAGGAGCAGAACTGAGTTCAGAGGAAGATTACAGTCCAGAGAGCAGCTGGGAACCAGACGAGTGCACCCTTCTCTCCCCTTCGCAGTCTGATCTGGAAGTGATCGAAACAATAGAAACCACCGTGTGAGCGTCCAGGCAGGAAGCCACGTCCTCTGATCCATGCTGAGCTTTTGTACTTTTGTCTAATGGATCCTTTTTCCAATGCAGTCGATGTTTTCTACCCCTCTCTAACAACCATACCAGTTCAGTGGTCTGCTGATTTAGCTTCACTTTTAAATTAGTCTTATAATTAAGACATTTTTTTCTTATAAATGGTTTTCTTTTGTATCTTGACTTCCTTTTTATGTAGCATCTGGTGTCATGAATTGTGACCCAGCCTTAATTTCACTGGGAACTTTGAAAGCAATGATGTGATGAAGTGATGATCACAGAGCACCACGGATCAGGTTGAGGAGCTGCCCGGAGTGAAGGAGACACTATTTTATAAAGAGCCAGTTCTTCGCAGAACAACTCTTTGGCGTTCCTTTTGGCGTGCTGACGAGCACCCCTACCCTGCTAGTCCCGTGTGGAAAGTGGTTCACGTGACCCCTCAAGGTGTGCACTGGTTAATGCCATTCTGTCCCTTTCCCCGTCTCCCCACCGCCTGCACTGGGGCTGGGCCAGTGCTGTCCTGGCTTACTTCTGGGAGGTTACTGGAGGCCAGCTCAGTCCCTAGTTATGGCCAGTGTCTGCACATCCCTCCGTTATCTGGGGCTGAGCTAGACCTCACTTCAGAAGAGATTCCACCTCTGTTTCAGGCTCAGTCCAGCTTTAGCTGAGTGCCTACACTCTTCAGGGATACAGAGTGAATAAGGCCTGACTCCCGGCAGGAAGGGACCACAGTCCAGTAGGTGAGGTAACTCCTGCAGGTGATGGGACCCAGAGTGCCCTGGGAACCCGGGGGAAGGAGAGATGTACTTGGCCTGGGCTAGCTGGGGATGTTGTACCATTTGAACTGGCCTCTTGGGGTGGGTTCCCCAACATATCCCTGCTTTTTAAAATTGTTCTTCAAGTCTGGGGGAAACTTTTAGGAGTTATATAGGAGGCAGCCACATCTGATGTCTTAAGAAAAAAAGTCAGTCATAGTTTTAGTTAGCATGGAAGTGCTAAAGACAGCAGTCCTTTAGGGATTAGGAATGAATCTAATAGGTTTGTTTAATTCTGCTTCATTTGGTTGTATGAAGCATTAGGATGGCTTAGGTGAGAACTGGATTAGAATTCAGTATGATGCATGGATTTTTTATGCCAATGCAAAAACAGTTGAAATAGTTTGCTAAGTCAGGAGAAAATATTTTGTGTAATATTCATTCACTTTACAACAGTAATATTCATGGGCTGTTGTAAATATTCTCTTTTCCTGCACACATAAAATAGTGACTCTTTCTTATTTAGCTCTCTTCAGAATTCTGCTCCTAATCTCCATTAGTAACTGGTGTTCTCGTGTGAGTCGGTTACCTGCTGTTTCTCCAAATATACCGTCTGTGTGGCATAGTTAAGAATCTAGGAAATTTAAAATATGGCCCACATGAAACCAGAACTGTCAAAGTTGGAGCTAGAGAAATACTTCCTACACCCTGACTATCCATGAGTGCGCGCTCATGGCATCATCTCATGACATATCTTCTGTGTCACATTAGTTTGTATTTTAAGAAGAGGCCTGTTGTGTCCTTCCCTGAAGCCTCCCCTTGGCATCTTTCAAAAGTCACTCCAGGCAGAACCTGCTTTCCTAGTTGTATGTGTAGTCACGTGACTGGCTAGAAGCGTTTGTTAGATTTAGGTGCCCCAGGCAGCCATAGGGTTTAGGAAGCAGAGTGTGCATATTCCTTTGAAAGCAGTGTTCGTTAACACTTTCTGTGCTGGATGAGAATGCAGCCAGCATAAAGTTCCCACCTATTGAAATGTAAAGACTTAACAAGTCAAACCAAGAAGGTGGTGAGCAGAGCTCCAGGTACAGCGGGGCCCAGGAGAGGGTGGCGGAGGAGGGTGTACGGAGAGGGGCTTAGGGACAGATAGCTGATGAGCCCTGCCCTGGGCTCTCAGCACCGCCCAGGATTGAGTGGCCAGCTGCAGCCAGGGCGACTCGCGCCAGGGTCCTGTCTTCACCTAACTCTGGGTGAGCTTGTTGCAACCCCGGGCAGGAACACGAGGCGCTCTTTCTCTGCCCCATTCCTATCAGTTCTCTCCTCCATCCGTTAATCTAATTGGAGTCAACCACCAGGTCTCCAGAGCCATGGGAATCCATGGGCACAGGGCCACGTTTCTGAGGCTGGCTGTGTCAGGGTTGGGCACTTTATATGGTAATATCTATGACTTTTGCCTATGTTCCTGTTTAAACTCCTGAACTGCCATTCAGATTAGCCATGATTTTAATGGAATTTTTGGATTTAAGACTTGTTGATAATCACTTTAAATATTTGCACAAACTCTTTATAATTAAAAACTAAGATTCACTTCTATCTATTTTATAGAACTGGAGATGTTCCACAGGATTCTAAATATCAGATGCTCCTGGATCTCAAAGTAGCCTTTTCTGACTAAGCACAGACAAGAATTCTTTTTTTTGTCCTAGCACTGTTAATAATTATCTGAAAATCATATATGATTGAACGAGAATTGTTTCTCTAATGCTTGCATTCCAACAACAACTGATAAGGATATAAAAATACGTAGTTTCAACTTAAATTCTAGGCCTATTCTGTTCTGTATTATATGAAAGAATTGCTCTGTAATCCTGATACTGTATTGCTCATTTGTATAAGCATATTTATAGGCACTTTTAGAAAATGTTTAGACTGCAGTGTGTACTATAGACATAGAACACAGTCATGTTAAATAGGTTTTTGATTAATACTTGTACATTGAGAGATATGAAAGCTTTATCATTTGGACCTTTGCTCATTTGGGGCAAACAGTTGGGCTGTGTGGGTGGAAAAACTGCTTTCTTGGGCTTTTATCAAAAACTGGCACTATTCCCACTTTTTGAAAGTTGGCGTAAAAGCTGTTAGGTAGAACATACAAAATAAGTGCTGTGTGGAATTTAGCTCTCTTATCTAACCAAGATTTCTTCCAGAATTTTCAAGTTTCACACATGTTCGTGACTTTTCTGAGAAATGACAAAGCAATTAAAATGCTTTTGTCGTTATAACTGTTTGGTACATTAACAACTGAAGCTTTACAATCAAATCTAGGTATTTTCAGGATCTGAAATGCAAATTTGAGGAAAACCCTGAAGAAAAACAGATGCTTTCCTGGAAGGGGAAGACCTGTAGTTCAAGGTAATACAGTACAAAATGAAACAGAAAATAAAATCACCAAAACCAGAACAAAACCATGAAGTTTGTTTTCCTGGATTTGATCTAGGATTTGATTTTATCTGAGTGGTGGTTTTATTTCTTAATCTCTACTTCCTGGCCTATTTGAAACATCAAAGTTCTTTTGGGGCGATCATAAACTCCTTTTAAAGCAAATTTCTCTACTCGGGCAATAGGATGCAACCAGATAATTTGGAAAGCTGTCAAAACATCCAGCTACTTTTGGTGGTATAAATACTTCTAGGCCAGAAAAAAAAGCACAAGTTAAAATAATATTTACACAGTCAACACTTGATTATTCCATCTTGTTTGCAAAATCTTGTTGATATGTTTTGGATTTTTACATGAGGAAAACAAAGTTTCCGTGGGATTTCTTTCCCGCTCCCCTCTCCAGAGGAGGTGTGAGCACATTAAGGAGGCCAGTTGTATTTGGGGCTTTTCTGTTGTGTGCGATTGTGTCTCTTCCCGTTGGACGTTTCCACACTTTATCAGTGCTGTCAATTCCAGGGATGTCAGTGCTTCTCACATCCAAACATAAGTACAGGGGCACTTCTCAAAACTAAGTTTGGAATTATTTATCTTAAAAAATTTCTTATGTCACTGCTCCCTTTCGTTGTCATGGATAATTGAGAGTTGACTGTCTTGGGAAAGGGTTGCGTTTCTGTTCGTGCTTTGAGTTCTTTCCGTTAAGGCTGAAGCAGTGCTCTCTTAATAGTCTGAACAAGTCTGAAAGCAAATCATCAGTAGCAGTTTTAATGCTGAGCTTCCATATCATCGTGTTCATGTGTACTTTTAAGGCTGTTCGTACCCTGTAATACGCACTGTGTGATTTTTTTAAAACCTCTCTGTTTTAAAGTTTTGAGCACAATGTTGATCCGTGTGTAATTTCCTAAAATTATATTGTTTTCCTACAAACAGCTCAACTTTCCTCTCTGTATAATACTTCAGGAAAATACTACCTTGTAAAATAAATGTGATTTTTTTCTTTTTTACCAGCACAAATACGATATTTTGAATTTTGGAATATCCTCCCCCTCCACCCCACTTTAGAGAGTTTGTCTGATTTAAGTAATAACACAATGTGAGCCTAACAAAAACAAAAGCCCCCATTTGCAAAATGTGGAAACATTTATACCCAGTGCTTACTTTGTGCTAGGAAATCAGTGTTTTACATCATTATTCCATTTAAATTTTACAAATCCTTAGTGCAGGTAATTATTATGCATACTGTACACTCACGGTCGCCACTGTTGATAATTCCCAGAACCCTTTATAATAAGAACTTTTTTGTTGGCTGCATTAGGTTTATACAAGTAAAAATTACATTCCCCCACAAACGGTATTTATTTCACACAACGCTACAAGCTATGTGTTCGGTTCATACATTCCATGTAAGACAGTTCTGACTGCAAGTTGGATCCAGGGAGGCCGCTGCCCTGCTGAGCCTCGGGGGTGCAGTCACTAGGTCACCAAGGCTGAGGGTCCAAGCCTCAGCGTGGCAGGTCCAGGAGCTTAATTTTTATATTCACACCAAGAAAAGAGTAGCTTTGGGGTTGGCTTTTATTGAATAACCTCATGGGGAGTGCTAAACAAATTTGCTTATCAGTAATAGAAATAATATCATTGTTTATATTAATAATGATAGCTCAACGGCTGCCTTCCTGCTTTCTCTGAGTATCCCTCACAGCAGCCCTGTGAAGGAGACTTCAGTATCCTCACTTCACAAATCAGGAAAAGGGCTCAAGAAAGAAAACATTTTTGTTCAGAGTGGCACAGCTTGTAAGTAAGTGGGAGTCATGTTTGAACTGTCACCTTGGCCGTGGAGCTCATACTCTCGGCCCTTTTCCTGCGTTGTGTCCTCCTGTAGCCCTTCCCACCCTCAGGGGCCATGGAGGCTGAGCCAGGAGGCCAATAGTGAGTGGGGAGGAGAGCAGAGGGTGCCCCCTTCCTGTCCGTGACCAAGAAGACGCCTCCCTCACCCAGACACCACCAGGCTTCTCCCTCCCTCCCCCTTCTGTGCTCCATGTGGACCTCCCCCCAACACGTACACGCGCCCGCACGCGCTCAGCATCTTTCTGCAGGTATCTCAGTGGTTTGATTTGGCCATTGCTTCTTCTATGTTTAATCATGAGTCTAGGCTAACTCTTTCTGCCTTCACAAAGGATAACTTGTCTTTTAAAGTGACTTCTGCAGACAACTCATCTCATTAACGAAGTGTGCATTCTACTAATTTAACTCTCTACATGATTGTATTGCCAAGTTGTAGAAAGCATCTCATTGTAGCCTCTTACAGATGCTGACTGCACACACTTTTATTCTGCAATAAACTTTAATGTAGCATCTCATCCTTACTACATTTCTATCGCTGGGAATTGGTAATGCCTTTAGCCCTTGGTGTCCCACTCCAGTTCTGTGATGAATGAAGGGGTGAGACAGGACCTCGGGACTCAGGCTCGCTGCAGCACGGTCAGGAGGAGCAATTGGAAGCCAGCGGGAATTCCTCAGAAACCGGGCAGGTAAGGGTAGACATGCCTAGATATTAACAGCGTTTTTCTGTTTGCTCTTTGGAATTTTCCGAGTTTTCTAAATGAGTTGGTGTTACTTTTATAACCAGAAACAAACCCTGTAAGCTGTTTGAAAGTGAGTTCGGGTGGAGCCTGGCACTGCAGGTTTGTGGGAGGAAGTGGGGAGTCTTCGAGTCTGGGCAGCGTTGCACCCACTCATCCACTTGGGGGAGGGGTGCAGACTGTGTGTCCTGGAACCACCCGGCCTCCCCAAGGACTGACCCCAGTCCAGGCCTCCAACCATGGCTGGAAGGGTCTTGGGTCAGTGAGTTGGAGAAAAGAGAGGATTTGTTTCTCATTGTCCTTCTCAGTCCCCAGTCTGAAACCGTGTGTGTGAATTTGGAGGTGGGAGACCAGAAAGCTTGGGCTCTGGTGGGACATCTTAGTTCTCTTTGACAACTAGCCTGTCACCTAGTGTACAGTCCCAGAGGATTTATCCCAAGAAGGAGATCTGGAGCGTCACTTGTAAGGTGACGACAGAAAGTGCAGCATTGTGGGTCCTCGGAGCCCCACAGCATCTGAAGGGGGACTTAGCAGGCATTTCCCCAGGTGTCACCTTACCTGCCAAGCCCGGCAATTCTGCATGACAGGCAGGACAGGATAATTTCATGAGTTTATGGCTGAAGCATCCAAGAGCTAAGTCAACAGTAAAGGCAGGTGAGTCACTCTTAATTGGCAGGTAAGTAGCAGGGCCAGAGCTCCAAAATTCTGTTGATGCCAAGTCCAGCCGGTGTTCCCCCCTCACTTGTTGAGCCGCTGCAGTCACACCTGCCCTCCCCTGCCTCTCTCCCTCCCCTGCCTCTCTCTCCTCCCCAGACCTGGGGCCCCGAGGCCATCCATTGCGGTCCTCACTCCCCAACCGTGGCTCTAGGTGGGGGCATCCAGGAGCCACAGCCCAGCCTTCCGGGCATCACCTGCTGCTGCCCTTGCTGTCAAGTGCTCTGAATTCTGCCCAGCCTGGCTCGACCTCGTCCTCGGTCTGGCTTGAGACCCAGATGAGACCCGGATGCTGCCTCTGGCTCAGGAGCAGCCCTGGATATAAGAACTCTCTTGAGAACTGGCCTCAGATCTTAGCACTTTCGGTGTCAGCCGCCTCGGCAGCCTCCTGCTCCCAGCCTCACTGAAGTGGGGCCTTTGATACCAGCTGCTTCCCGTGGTAGCACCAATCCTCACCCACCTTAGGCTTGCCTCCCAGGGCCAGCCTATTCCAGGGCACGAGGGCCTCATGTACTAGACTGAGTTTCTGCCCCCATGTTTAGAATCTTCCTGTATGAACTGTGATGCCAAACTTCATCAAGCAGATGTAGGTACACCCATGTATCAGCAGAGGACCTGGAAGAGCCATCCCAGCGTATCCACAACAGTGCTCTCAGAGGCCATGCAGTCAGGCCGGGAGCCCTTGGGAAGGCCCGGGGTGGGGGGGTGGTTCTGCCCTGTGTCCGGAGGGTGGGCTCCCTGAGGCCTGGCTGGGATGTGCATAGGGATCCACAGAGCTGGTTTTTCCTGGGAATCTAGAATGTTGAGAGGTAACTAGCATGATTTAGAAGCTGCACTGAATATGGGGAGGACGCCAGGGGTTCGGGATTCCTGAGGAACCCAAGGCCCTGGGTGAATGGGGCCTAGAGTGGGCATCTCTGTACAGGTCACTGGGAGGTCAGCACAAGATCAGTGGGTCCAACTAGAATTCACTGGGGTCTTTCTGATGACTGGGGTTCCAAAACAGGTCAGTTCTTCCCGGAAGATTTATCCTTACCCCAACCTATCCAAGAGTCACAGAGAAGCAGTGAATTCCTGGAGCTGCAATGTGTTTCCTGAATCGGGAAATTACTTGGGCCCCATGTTATGCCTGATATAGCCACTCGGAAAGGGAATAATGGGTTATGGAGAGGTCAGAAGTGGGGAGGATGAAGGGAGGAAGTTGACTGGGAGTCACCATCTCAGGTGGAGGTGGAGGTGGAGGTGGATTGTGGGAGTATTGAAGGATGATGGGCCAACTCATTCTTCTAGAGAGAGAAGAGGCCAGGTTGGGCAAACCATGAGGTCCCCCACTTTGTCAGGGGCTGGGACCTGATCTGGCCCTCCAAGGCTATTGGCACCAAATTCTGACCTCTGCGATGCATGTAGCGCAGAGTTCCGAGGGAACCGATGTCCGATAGGAATGGGCTACTGGCTTCCCTCGGTTATTAAGTGTCCCTGTGTGAAGCCGAGGCCCATCCCCACCAGCAGCTTAACAGCAGATCCCAAAAGGCTCCTGAGCCAACTGATCCCTGGCTGGGGCAGGAGGCAGAAGCCAGGGCCTGTGCACCAAGAGCTGGGGAAGGGACTGTGCAGGGGGTGGTGTGCATGTCTGACCTGCCCCGTCGCCCCCGAAGCTGTAGACACGCATTCATTCACACAGGCATGCATATGTTCAAAAATCTGTTAATTATACCTACTCTCTGACTCTGAAAAATCATTCCTAAGTTTATACCCAACAGAAATGCATACATATGTTCACCCAAAAGACAGGAAGAAGAATGGTAATGAGCCAGTACTGGAAACAACGCAAACATCCATTAACGATAGAATGGATCGGTTATGGTATATTCATACAGTGCAATACTATTCAGCTTTGAGAAGGAATACCATGGAGCAATCTCACAAGCGTGATTGGAGTAAAAGAAGCCACTTCCAAAAGAGTAAATAATGTACTTTGTGAAGTTCAAAACAGGCAAAACCATGTATGGTGTTAGAAGGCAGGATGGTGGCTGACTTGCGGGGTGATGAACAGAATTCAGGGGACGTCTGAGGTGCTGGCCATTTCCATTTGCGTGATCCGGGTGCTGGTTATACAGGTGTGTTCACTTCATGAATTAATCTGGCTTTGCAATGTGGTTTGTGAACATTTCTGTCCATAAAAAGTTTACTTTAAAAAGAGACTTAAGAGATGGTGGCAGCGAGCCTGCTTTTCAGCACTGTGCTGTGAAAGACACAGGCGTGGACTGGACACAGCCACGTCCCTCAGGAGTGATGGAGGCAGACAGGAAAACACCCAAGCGTGGAAACAAGGTGAGTCAAACTGCCCCTTGCCTGGGGAAGTGGGGAAGGCTTCATAGAGTATTGGGGTGTGGAGGAGGCTGGTGGCAGAAAGATGGCCATGGGTGCTCTGAGAGGAGGGGCCCCTGGATGAACCCTCTGATGAGTCAGGGCCACCCCCTGGAGCTCAGAGGTGCTCAGAATCCCCTCAGACTCTGCAGGGACCTGAGGTCCGCCCTGGGCTGCCAGAGGACGACACACTAGGTCTTTCCTGCAGCTCTGGGCACGTCACACGCACCTGATTCTGGAGATGCACCTTTGGAAAAAACATTTTCAGCAGGCAGAGCTGAGTGGAAACATACTGCTGCTAAAAGGATCCCCAAAGCTCTGAATTATTTATTCACGGATGCATTCATCATTGATGAGGCCCCAGTTGGCTTTCCTCTTCCACAAACAACTGCCCTCCCGCTCTCACCATGGTAGGCTGTGGTTGGTACCATGTTACCTTTACAAAGCATCTCCCCCACGTCACTTGGACCTTCACTGTAGATGCAGCAGATGCGTCTCTATTTTTCAGAGGAGTACTAGCCTTCCTCAGCTCACACGTGGGCCTGTGGGGCCTGTGCCTAGAACCTGGGGCCCCTGACTGGCAGTCCAGGGCTCTTTCCAACAGCGCATTCTGCTTCCTGTGGGGAACTGGGTGAGACTCCATCCCCCTCCTCGCCCCCCGTGGCAGGAGGTGGGGCACTCAGCTGAGCTGGGAGCTGACTATTTTCAGATGGTCCTTTCAAATACTTAACCGTTTGCCATGTACAAAGAAGAAACAGGCTGTGATGGACACTGCTGCGTTTTTGGCAAATCAGAATCCCTCCCTTCTTAGGGCCCTGACTTCCTTTCAGAGGACCACCTTCCCCTCCCCCGGGCGCAGCATGGGAGGAGCCGGCTCAGACCAGGCACGTGCCCTCCCCAAATGGTAGCTGATGGGTGCCTGGAGCCTCCCTCCCTCAGATCTTTCCTCTTACCACCTGTCACAGCCCAGGGGCGGGCATGTGACCCGCAAGAGCAGCTGGAGCTCAGCACTGGGGCTGGAAGCGAGTGCTCAGAGCTGCTGCTCCTCCATCCTGGGAGCCCCCCACCCCCTCAGTGAACTCCTGTGGCCATGTCAGCGGAACCACGGCCGCTGACTGAGCCTGGATGGATTTCCAGAGAAGTCTCTGCTAAGGAACTGCTCTGAGGTGGGACCCGACGTCACTGCAGAGTAGGACATGTGCTAAGTGCCACGAGGGGACAGGGACCGGGCCCAGCACTGCCCAGCCCTGGAGTCGGTTTCTCATCTGCCCTTAGATGAGGCAAGAGGGCTCTTCAATCCAATCCAGAAGGCATGACCTGGATATAAGGCTGCTGTCACTTATTCAATGGTGCTGTGACTCGAATGACAAATAACTCTTGGGGATGATCAACCAGGTTAGTGGCTGGAGGAGACTGCATTGCTGGTGTTTACCAGCCCTGGTTTGAATAGGGGCTCGGATGCTCAGTAAACTGCCTTGGCCCTTTAGAGTGTCGACTGAGGGCAGGCAATCACCACATTTTGCTTTGAGACTGTCGAGCCCCTTTGGCCTTAATTTTAGACTCGTTAAGAAACCTTCTGATACGGAATTTGTGGAGGTGGCATCACTGGCCCTGAAATCAGTTCTGAGTTTTGTGCTTTGCTACTTCTTGTGTGTCGCCTTGGTTAAATTTTCCAGTGTGAGCCTCCGCTTTCTCATCTGTAGAATGGAGATGAGACTCTCATGTGGCTTCAAGGGCCATCCAGCTGGTGGCCACTTCACTTAATGCTCCACCATGTCCCCCAGTGTGGCTTCCTTGCACCTCTGGCAGGAGGCGGCAGCTTGGGCTGCCACCTCGGGGGTAGTTCTGTGATAAGAGCTAAGCTGACATGTCTGGGGGCATTTGCCATGTGCCTGCCCAGCCCTACGCGTTCTCAGGTACTGGCTCATTTAGTCTTCACTGCAGCTTTATTTTATAAAGAAACTGAAGCTGAGAGAGGTTAAGTGACTTGCTCAGGATCACAGCCAGGATGCGGCAGAAGCAGGATATATTTTTTATGAAAAGTTGTATCTGGTTTCTACATCTATTTCCTGTGGGTTGTTCTGGAGGATTAAAAATGATGCACACGTAAAGGAGCCAGCATGGTGCCTGGCACCTAGAAGGCGCTGGCTGGTCACTGGGCTGGTAGGAGCACCATGGGCTTTGGGCCCGGAGCTGGACAGGTGGGCTTGCCCTGCGCACCTGACAGCCAGTCCCTGGGAGCCCGGTTGGCCGTGAGGGAACCACACAAGGAGCACCTGAGCCTGGGAGGCAGACACCTAGCCTCTGTGCGTGTGGTGTGAGCTCCTGCGGTGGTTGGTTCAATGACGTATAGGAAGTGCCCAGGCCAAGAAATGGAAAAATCCTGCTCTGGCAGCCTGGTCCCTGGCAGAGGGGGACCTGGGTGGCTGGTGCTCTGGATGGAGCTTGTGACACAGCTGCTTATGGAATAAAGGCAGGGCTGCCCCCATCAGTCAGGGTCCTTGACTTGGAGCTAATAGAACTGAATGGTGGCAACAAGGGTTCTAAACGTCCTTTATGACTTGACAGACGGGGAGTGAGACAGCCAGCAGGGCTTAAACACGAGGCATTTATTGTTAGAAGTGGCAGATCTTACACTCAAATGGGTTTAAGCACAAACACATGGAAAGAAGGGAGGTGCCCCAGCTCCCGCAAGCCCTTCATTCCCTCCAATGCAGGTTTCAGCTGTGCTGCGGCCTGGCAACCACCGTTCCCAACCGTGCTGTTCCCTGTCCCAATGGCAGCAGGAGGTGACAGCCCTCCGTGGTGCCTACCAGCTGGCGGAGACAGGCTGCGCCGGACTCAAAACGCCATCTGCAGGAGCTCCGCCTCTTCTCCACACTTCAGGGAAAATGAGAAAAAGTCCCAACAGGCAAGATGCATTTTCTTAAATAACTGGATAGAGGTATATGGCATTCATTTGCTTAATAAGCAAAACAAAACCAACCAGTCTGGTGCTGGTGCTGCGGCAACATCAGGAAAAGCCGGAGTCTCCCAGGGCTGGCGGGCGTGGAGCCACCCTCGGACCTCGCCCGGGAGCCTGAGGGCAGCGGGGCCGGGCCTGTCAGAGGGGGCCCTCCCCACCTGCTGGGGTGGTCTCGGGGCTCCAGGCCCGGGAGAGTCTTCAGTCCTCAGTCACAGGCGGGGGTATGAGCTGTAGCTGGAAGTTCTCCTTCTGGAAGATGCTGGTGAAGGCAGGGCCACTCTGGGAGCCGCTAAACGGCCTGCAGCTCTCGCTGCCACGCTTCTGGGAGAGTTCCGTAAGCAGAGCCAGCTGCAAAGGAGGGGACACCCGTCACCCAAGGCTGGAGGGCAAGACCCGGGTGTGGACCCCAGAGCTGCATCTCGCTAACAGGCACTGGTGACTTGGCACAAGTTCACGCCGTCTGCTAGGGCCTAAATTCCCTCCTGTGATGAGGAGGAGGCTGGACTGGGTAAGTCCTGTGGGCACAACAAACTGTGACACTTTCCGACAAGGGGAAGCTGTCCGATCCTGAACCTCCTTCACTCTGAGGAGTCCCTCTCCAGCGGGTGTGTGACCCTGTTGCCTCCGTTCTCTCCCTGTGGACACACAGCCTGAGCCGCGGTTCTCCACTGTCTGCTCAGCTCACGCCACACACTCCCTGTTGGTGGGTTCTCCTGGGGATGAATGACGATCACTGGCTCCGACCCCTCTCCTTCGTGGAACCAGGGCAGCTCCAAGTGGACGCCCAGCTGCCACTTCAAACTCAGGGGCTCCAGGCAAACTCACAGATGCCACCTTCTCCTCTAAGTGCCCTCCCTGCGCCTGTCCACCAGCGACACCAGCGCTACCCTCACCCTGTTACAGGCTCAGTTCTGGGAGACCTGCTGAGGGGGGGAGAATGTTAACCCAGCCCACTGGGAAACCAGGCTTGGGCCCTCAGTGGGGCCATTCCTTTGACCTCAGAAATGCTTTCGGCAAAAGTACAGAGCCTGACCGCCTAGCCCTTGAGATGCCCTTGATGGTCAGAGAAGAGCTGAATGCCACACCCAAGCTCCTTCATCCGGAGAGAGGGCAGCTGTGAGGACCGAGCCATCACACACAGCAGGGCGAGCCTCTCGGTGTCAGCCTGCAGGCCCGGAGTCTGCGGGACTTCTAAAAGCCCCAGGTAAGTTCCCTGAGTGAGTGCCTTTTAGGCACCAGGCACCAGGACACTAGGTCCTTTACATGAATTATGTCTAATCCTCCACAACCACCCTCTGGGTAAACATCCCAGAGCCCTGAGAAGTTAAGTTACTTGCCCTGGGTCACCCAGCGATGAGTGACAGCGTGGGACTTGAACTCTGGTCCCTGTGACAGTTTCTGCTCAGCCGAGCTGCCTACGGTTCTGCCTTCTCTGGAGATAACTTGTCTGTCACCTGCTCTCTCCTCACCTCCCCTGCCAGGTAGTCTGTCTTCCAGCTGTTCTCCAATCTCTAGCAAGGGTTCTCTCCTCACCCAGGCAATAGTGGCAGAAGACTCATACGTGTCTGTCACTTCTGTTGAAAACTCAATACCAGTGACTGTGGTAACTGGGAAGACATCTCAAGGCCCCTTGGTTCAAAGTGCCAATTTATCTAAAATAATCCAGCGCCTGCTCCCGGTTCCAACACACAGCTATGGTTCAATGCATAATTCGTAACACAGGCTCGAAAGCTCCGACTGCAAACTCCTTAGCTGGCCCAGGACACGCAGGAGGTGGCTCCCTGCAGGGACTTCCACTGCTGCCTGAGCAGGTTACAGAGTGGTGTCCCTCGCTCTGCACAAGCCCCACCTGTGCCACTTTCTGTCTTCTGTAACCCTCTCAGCTTCCCATCAGCATGTGGAGTTCTCTGCAAGGACTGTTATGTACGATGCTATAACACGACAGGTGATAGATGCTACGTAAACCCAAAGTTCTTCCACATTGACACTGAAGTACACAAAAAATATTTTCTGTTTTCTAAGGAAAAAGATATTTTTGTGTTCTACTTCTGTAACTTAGTGTTCTAGAAATTGATGAGTCCTGAATAGTGGCTCAACAGTTTAAAGCAGCAGAACTTCCTTAGAATAGAAGGCCCAGAAACCCAACTCCTGGGGCAGAGCCTGGCTGGAAGTGATGCCAGTTCAGGAAACCTCCTGGAATAAAAGACCCTGCCCAAGACCAGCTCTCAAAGAGGGAACACCATTTTTGCTCTGGGCTGCCAGCAACCTAGCAGGTGTGTGGGGAGTGGGCAGAGGGAGCCCAGGCATAAAAAACAGCACATAGGCAGTCTGTGAAAGCCCAAGAAAAGCTTATGGAACAAATCTGGCCTGGCTAGAATTTAGGTGTGACTTTGGGCATGGAGGAGGTGGCAGAGTTTGGATTCCACTTCAGGTGATGGAGGGCCAGGAAAGTGCTGTAAGCAAGGGGGTAACAGGACTTTTGGGTTTGGAGATGGTGCCCAAGCAGCAGCCTGGAGAAGGGACAGAAGACCTGCAGTGACCTCTGTGAGCTGGAAGGAAAGGGGAGAAAGAGACAGGAGAGCTCCCTACTGAGTGGGTGGGGTGGGAGGGATGAACCCAGGGTGCCAGCAGGTGACTGCTTTGGGTGACCTGATGACAGAGGATGACACCCAGAGACAGGCACGGGCAAGGAGGAGCGGGTTGGAAAAGTTAATAAGTGCACTTCTGAAGTGCCTGTGGGGCCCCCAGACTGATGTTGTGGCATGACTGCTGTAGCCCTCTAAATCTGTACTCTTCTACAGCAACAGGATTCCAGCAGTTTTAGCCCATGGCCTTTTGGAATCAAGACCAATGTCCCCAGTCTCCACTGCAGTTAGGTGTGGTCACATGTCTAAGTTCCAGACAAAGGAGGTAAGTGGAAGCGGTGTATACCGTTTCTAGGAACTATCCTTAAGTAGAGGGCTTATGGTCTTCCTCCTTTTTCTCCACCTTGCTAGCAGGAATGCAGATGTGATGGTTTGAGCTGGGGCAACCATGCTGCATCATGCAAATATAAGCCATATGTTAGAGATGGCAGAGCCACAAAGTAGAAGAAATCTGGAGAGAGGTTTGTGGAAGATGCCCTGGGATGCCCATATTTACAATTCTATTTTGGTTAAGCCACTACAACTTAGCATTTATCTTTCATGGCAAAGCAAATTCAACCAGTGCAGATGTCCAGCAGAGTCTGGGGCTTAGGGCAGATTTGGCAGTCATCAGTATAAACAGAGGCTCCCACATGAGGGATTAGGCTTATGCCTGCTCTCTCTGGAGGCAGTACAAACACAGATGCCCTTCTGTGTCCTCACAGCCCAGGGCAGGTAAGGGACAGATACCTTTCCACTTCCTCTGCATGCTTTGCCAAGTTCTGAGTGCTCCCTGGGGTCAGGGCTCCACATAGCCATAACAGGGATGCCAGGGCACCTTACAGACTAAGGATGAGGCTGGAGTGAGGACCTGAGAACACTGTGTTACCAAAACACTAATTATAAATAGGGAAATAAAAATGTAAACCACCACACCAACATTACCCTAGAACTTCCTCGGTAGAGATGGCAAAGCTGATCAAATGCTTGGATCTGCTGTGGATCCAGAACAGGTTCTGAGGTTACCTGAGAAATCAAAAACAATAAGGTTAATAATAACACCCATGGGCAGCCTCTGTATTTGGTCAGCGGTGAAACAGGATGCAGTGCTTCCTTCACTCCTCTGAAGAAAATCCATGCTACCAGCAACTGATAAGATATTTTACTGAACATGAATTAGAAATGGCCGTGTGCCTCCACACGCCCTTGGTGCCAGCTCCAGGCCGACAACCTCCCTATGGCCCCTTCCCATGTGGTCTCCAGATTCTCCATACTTAAAAACGAAGAGATATGGGAACATATGTATATGTATAACTGATTCACTTTGTTATAAAGCAGAAACTAACACACCATTGTAAAGCAATTATACTCCAATAAAGACATAAGAAAAAAAAAAAAAGAGCTTCCCCTGGGGCTTCTTGGTCCCTCTTGGCCTTTACTCTGCAGAATAATTTAGCTGCACCCAGCCTGGCAACCCCAGCACTGAATACGGCCAGCAAAGATGCCCCTTCTTTGTGCTGCCAGTGGAGATACGTCATACATGAAAAAGCATGTCATTTCCCTGCCTCGTTATAAAGCTGGTAGCCACCTAAGGGGCTGAGATTTTAATCTGCTTTTGGGAGAGGGGAAGTCTACCTTGCTTTTCCAGCAGTCTCGTTTTGTTCCACTGGTTACTGCGCCCAACACTGTGGTCCTGCTCTTGGTGGATCAGATCCAACTCACAGCTAGAGGAAGAAATGGGATCCTGGCAGAGGCCGCCATAAGCTTTGGAGTCAGGTGAACTGGAATACCAGTTCTGATACTAACCTGCTATGTGACTTTAGGCAAGTTCCTGCTCTGACTTGTGAGACAGGATAATGCTTCCTTATGAGGTTACTGAACATTAAATTAGATGAGGTCCATATTTAAAGTGTCTTTTACCTGCCTGCCCCCACCCCATAAAGGCTCAGTATATGCTGGTTTTTGTTTCTTTTTTAACATCTTTATTGGAGTATAATTGCTTTACAATGGTGTGTTAGTTTCTGCTTTATAACAAAGTGAATCAGTTATACATATGTTCCCATATCTCTTCCCTCTTGCATCTCCCTCCCTCCCACCCTCCCTATCCACCCCTCTAGGTGGTCACAAAGCACCGAGCTGATCTCCCTGTGCTATGCGGCTGCTTCCCACTAGCTATCTATTTTACGTTTGGTAGTGTATATATGTCCATGTCACTCTCTCACTGTGTCACAGCTTACCCTCCCCCCCCAATATCCTCAAGTCCATTCTCTAGTAGGTCTGTGCCTTTATTTCCATCTTGCCCCTAGGTTCTTCATGACCATTTACTTTTTCCTTAGATTCCATATATACCGTGTTAGCATACGGTATTTGTTTTTCTCTTTCTGACTTACTTTACTCTGTATGACAGACTCTAGGTCCAGCCACCTCACTACAAATAACTCAATTTCGTTTCTTTTTATGGCTGAGTAGTATTCCATTGTATATATGTGCCACATCTCCTTTATCCATTCATCTGTTGATGGACACTTAGGTTGCTTCCATCTCCAGGCTATTGTACATAGAACTGCAATGAACATTTTGGTACATGACTCTCTTTGAATTATGGTTTTCTCTGGGTATATGCCCAGTAGTGGGATTGCTGGGTCATATGGTAGTTCTATTTTTAGTTTTTTAAGGAACCTCCATACTGTTCTCCATAGTGGCTGTATCAATTTACATTCCCACCAACAGTGCAAGAGGGTTCCCTTTTCTCCACACCCTCTCCACCATTTACTGTTTGTATATTTTTTGATGATGGCCATTCTGGTGTGAGATGATATCTCATTGTAGTTTTGATTTGCATTTCTCTAATGATTAATGATGTTGAGCATTCTTTCATGTGTTTGTTGGCAATCTGTATATCTTCTTTGGAGAAATGTCTGTTTAGGTCTCCTGCCCATTTTTGGACTGGGTTGTTTGTTTTTTTGATATTGAGCTGCATGAGCTGCTTGTAAATTTTGGAGATTCATCCTTTGTCAGTTGCTTCATTTGAAAATATTTTCTCCCATTCTGAGGGTTGCTTTTTTGTCTTGTTTATGGTTTCCTTTGCTATGCAAAAGCTCTGAAGTTTCATTAGGTCCCATTCGTTTATTTTTGTTTTTATTTCCATTTCTCTAGGAGGTGGGTCAAAAAGGATCTTGCTGTGATTTATGTCATAGCGTGTTCTAGCCTATGTTTTCCTCTAAGAGTTTGATAGTGTCTGGCCTTACATTTAGGTCTTTAATCCATTTTGAGTTTATTTTTGTGTGTGGTGTTAGGGAGTGTTCTAATTTCATACTTTTACATGTACCTGTCCAGTTTTCCCAGCACCACTTATTGAAGAGGCTGTGTTTTCTCCACTGTATATTCTTGCCTCCTTCATCAAAGATAAGGTGACCATATGTGCGTGAGCTTATCTCTGGGCTTTCTATCCTGTTCCATTGATCTATCTTTCTGTTTTTGTGCCAGTACCATACTGTCTTGATTACTATAGCTTCGTAGTATAGTCTGAAGTCAGGGAGCCTGATTGCTCCAGCTCTGTTTTTCTTTCTCAAGATTGCTTTGGCTATTCTGGGTCTTTTGTGTTTCCATACAAATTGTGAATTTTTTTGTTCTAGTTCTGTGAAAAATTATGCTGTTTTTTCTTACCACAATTTAGAGCTCCCTCAGTTAAATGATGGTGTGTTTCAGTGATGAAGGTGTTGACATTTGCGTCCATCCTGAGGGCTGAGTGAGGGCTCTGGGACTAAAGGGAGCTTCAAAAGGTGGTCTGGAGACTCGTTCTGTTTATAAGAAAGTCCTGGCAGGAACGGCCACCAGAACAGTGATATAAACAAATGCCTGCATCCAGGATGTGGAAGAAGTTCAGGAACAGGGCAGGCACAGAGCAAGTAACATCACTCAGAACAGTTACCATGTACTGAGCATTTCCTACGTGTCAAGCCCTGTGTGCTACGTGATTTTCGTGGATGACCTCATTAAACCCTCACAGCCACTCTAGGAGGGAGGTTCTGCCATGTTCATTCTCCCCCACCCCCCAAAGACTTGAACTTTAAACAGCGTTACAACTTTAAGAAGTTATGTGAACTTGTGTTCCAGGAATGACTTTGCTTCTTTTCTTCAAAATTTTCACCACCCTTAGGGGGAAAAAACCCACTAAGCAGTAAGAGAGAATGGAAATAAGCACTACCCCTGAATGAATCATGCTAATGATTGTGAAATGACTTCACAGCTTCTCTGTGAAAGGATCTGCTTCAAGACCAAGAGAGCAGCTGTCAATAAGGAGGCTCACAGCTCCTGGGCTTCTGTAATCCCACGATGATGCCCCAGAGACCAGCCCAGGACACAGCTGCCTCAGTTCTTCCTGATGCTCTCAGTGATGTGGGAATGGCTGAGGATGGCCTGATGGGAATCCCAAGCAGGGCAGCCAGAAAGAGAAAAGGATGGACCATAGGGGTCCTGCTTTTCATTCTAGACTCATACCTCTGGGTCTGCCAGACACATGGAGGGATCATCCTCTAATCTGAGAATGCTTAAACTTGCCTTGACACTTTAAGAAACACTTCTTCTCAATATAATTTGGTACAAAAACTATCCTATTCTTAGAACGTGTGTGGAGTATCACACTTCCAATAGATACTAAGTAAGACGCACAGGGGAGTTCCAAGCTAAAGATGAGGAGAAGGTTTGAGAAATACTGCAAACCAAGCTACTAAGTAAGACGCACAGGGGAGTTCCAAGCTAAAGATGAGGAGAAGGTTTGAGAAATACTGCAAACCAAGCTCAAACAAACAAGCAAAAAGAGAAAATATATAAATACCTTTGAGAGACTTAACACTGGTCCTCCCCTGATTTTCCAAATCCCTTCAGTACTACTGGCATGAACGGGGGAGCAGGACAGGCTAAGGACAAGGATGACACCTGCCTTTCACTGGCAATTCAAAACCTCAGCTGTGGGGCCTGCCAGTGCCGCAGTCCATATGACAAGGGACCAAGCTGCCCTGATCTTACCTTTGTTTATTATTCCCTGGTTACTCCGTGATGCAGTTTAACAAGGAGGGTCCAAGTGGAATGGCGTCAGGAGTGGACTAGGTAAGGCAGCAGGGGCTGGGGGTGGGGCTGTTAAGGCAGGTTAATTAACAAGGAGATTGTAAAGGCGAAGGTGGAAGATGACAAAGCAGCAAGAGCAAGAAAAGGTCTCTCCTTACAGAAACGCTTCTATAAAACAGCCCTTTGCCTTGAAGGGATAATGTAAGAAAAAAAATCTCATGAAACGTGCACCACTGTACTTGTTATGAAAATCCAGATGTACAGGCTACTTGTGATGGTCCAGTGAAGAAATTCCCATCAGACCCTGTGCTGAGAAAAACTGTGTTGGACACAGTTACTAGTTGTGTAGACTTGCTACTAATTGTGTTTTCTTTTTTGTTTCTGTCACTAGGGAGCTCAAAACTTTAAGTGGTCAGCTACATAAGTCTAGCAGCTGCACAAGACTTGGTGGCAAACATTTATGTGTGCTATTATAGTCTGGTTTTATATTAGTTTCCATAGGCATACAGTTTTTTTTAAAATCTAGATTTCCTCATTTCTTCATCCAATCGGTTGTATTTTGGAAGCCAACTCAAATCATTTTGGGAAAGCAAAGGTCAAGTCAGGTCAGAAGTAGAAAATGCATATGACAAACCCACAACTAACATCATTCTCAACAGTGAAAAGCTGAAAGCATTCCCTCTAAGATCAGGAACAAGACAAGGATGTCCACCCTCACCACTTTTATTCAACATAGTTTTGGAAGTCCTAGCCATGGCAATCAGAGAAGAAGAAGAAATAAAAGGAATCCAAATTGGAAAAGAAGAAATAAATCTGTCACTGTTTCCAGATGACATGATACTATATGTAGAAACTCCTAAAGACGCTACCAGAAAACTACTAGAGCTCATCAGTGAATTCAGTAAAGTTGCAGGATACAAAATTAATATACAGAAATCTCTTGTATACCTATACACTAACAACGAAAGATCAGAAAGAGAAATTAAGGAAACACTCCCATTTACCATCACATCAAAAAGAATAAAATTCCTAGGAATAAACCTACCTAAGGAGGCAAAAGACCTGTACTCTGAAACTATAAGACACTGATGAAAGAAATCAAAGATGACACAAACAGATGGAAAGATGCACCATGTTCTTGGATTGGAAGAATCAATATTGTGAAAATGACTACACCACCCAAGACAATCTAAAGATTCAATGCAATCCTGATCAAATTACTAATGGCATTTTTCACAGAACTAGAACAAAAAAATTTTTAATTTGTACAGAAACACAAAAGACCCCAGACTGCCTAAGCAAACATGAAAAAGAAAAATGGAGCTGGAGGAATCAGGCTCCCTGACTTCAGACTATACTACAAAGCAACAGCAATCAAGACAGTATGGTACTGGCACAAAAACAGAAATACAGATCAATGGAACAGGATAGAAAGCCCAGAAGTAAACCCATGCACCTATGGTCAATTAATCTATGGCAAAGGAGGCAAGAACATATAATGTGCAAAAGACAGTCTCTTCAATAAGTGGTGCTGGGAAAACTGGACAGCCACATGTAAAAGAATGAAATTAGAACATTCTCTAACACCATATACAAAAATAAACTCAAAATGGAATAAAGACAAATGTAAGGCTGGATACTATAAAACTCTTAGAGGAAAACATAGGGAGAACATAATTTGACATAAATTACAGCAAGATCTCTTTTGATCCACCTCCTAGAATAATGAAAATAAAAACAAAAATAAACAAATGGGACCTAATGAAACTTCAAAGCTTTTGCACAGCAAAGGAAACCATAAACAAAATGAAAAGAAAACCCACAGAATTGGAGAAAATATTTGCAAACAAAGTGACTGACTGACAAGGGATTAATCTCCCAAATATACAAACAGCTCATGCAACTCTATATCAAAAAACAAACAACCCGGTAAAAAAATGGGCAGATCTAAATAGACATTTCTCCAAAGAAGACATACAGATGGCCAAAAAGCACATGAAAAGATGCTCAACATCACTAATTATTAGAGAAATGCAAATCAAAACTACAATGAGGTGTCACCTCACACTGGTCAGAAGGGCCATCATCAATAAGTCTGCAAACAATAAATTCTAGAGAGGGTGTGGAGAAAAGGGAACCATCTTGCACTGTTGGTGGGAATGTAAACTGATACAGCCACTATGGAGAACAGTATGGAGGTTCCTTAAAAAACTAAAAATAGAGCTACCATATGATCCAGCAATCCTACTCCTGGGAATAATATCCAGAGAAATCCATAATTCGAAAAGACACATGCACCCCAATGTTCACTGCAACACTATTTACAATAGCCAAGACATGGAAGCAACGTAAATGTCCATTGACAGAGGAATGGATAAAGATGATGTGGTACATATATACAATGGAATATTACTCAGCCATAAAACAGAATGAAATAATGACATTTGCAGCAACATGGATGGACTCAGTAACCTCTAAGTGAAGTAAGTCAGACAGCGAAAGACAAATATACAGAGAAAGACAAATATATGCTATCACTCATATGTAGAACCTAATTTTCAAAAGTGATACAAATGAACTTATTTACAAAACAGACAGAGATTTTGAAAACAAACTTATGGTTACCAATGGGGAAATGTTGGGGGGAGGGATAGATTGGGAGTTTTGGATTAACATATACATACTACTATAATATAAAATAGACAACCAACAAGGACCTACTGTACAGCACAGGGAACTCTACTCAATCTTCTGTAATACCCTATATGGAAAAGAATCTGAAAAAGAATGAATATACATATATGTATAACTGAATCACTTTGCTGTACACTTGAAACTAACACAACATTGTAAATCAACCATACTCTAACAAAGTTAAAAAAAAAAAGTAGAAAATGCTACTGTTAAAAATAGAATCACGCTTTCATCCCCAGGAAGCATTACACAGATGAGTCTATTCCAGGCACAGAATAAATGGCTCTAGCCCCTGGAAGTTTGCTCACTGAGGCAGAAAGTGCAGGAGTCTCAAATGATAGTCCAACCCATGTTTTCTGATCCAGCGCTTCTCCAAGCGATTTCTTTCACGTACATAAGAACTGCAGAAAGATCTTGTTAAAATGCAGATTCTGGTTACAAGGTTTGGGGTGGAGTCTGAGATTCAGTGTTTCTCACATGCTCCCGGGTGATACTTGGAGCAGCACAGTGCTAATCTGTACCTAGAACAGCTCAGCACAGCTGGACTTCCTGTCCTCACTGCGTCCTAATGGGAGCAGGACACTCTCAGCTTATGGGCATTTGCCTTCTTCTGATTCGACTGTACCAAATCAATCAACCAACATTTCTCTTTTTCTAAGTGTCCCGATTAGGTATGTTGTATTCAACTTTCAATGAGTTCCAATACATCTTAGAAGCCCTTGGGTATAATAAGAAAATTTAATAAGATAAGAATGTTTCTGCCATATGGTTTATTTTGAATCCTACTGAATTGCAAGCCCTACACCTACTCTACTACATAAGTGAACAGGATTGTGCAAATTGAGGAAAGGAAGGCTAGGAGACTTGCCCAACACAAATCAAAAATTCACAATCCAGTAAGGGTCATAACCAGGACCTCTACCTTATAAACCCTAGTCCCCCTCTCCTGGGAGAAAAGCTGGAGTAACAAATAGGTAAGTGTGCACACAAACACGTACACACACCCAGACCCATAATTTCAAACACGACATGTCCAGATAAGTGTGCAGGGTTGCACTGAGTTCTGGCCTTGTCATCATCATATTCCCCCTCTTGGCCCTTAAACTCCTTGGAGGTACCAAAGGAAGGGGTTTTCCAACAACGACATCCTTCCGAAATTGAAAAATGTGGTTGTTCCATGGGTGTGAAATAACTGAAGGTGACAGGACCTTTCTTACAACACAAGCCATCATCCTGGACAACCAGATACTGAACAAAGGAGCCACTGCTGGGGCTGCCCTGGGACCCTCTGGAAGCAAAGGTGCTGCAGGACAGAGATGCCCTGTTCTTGGCCAGGCGGTGCTGTCTCTGTGGAAAACTATCTGAATACAGTTCATCTGAGGTGAAACAGCAGAGCTCTTTGTAGACGTGCCTAGGACCCAGTAGATGCTTACCTGTCTTAAAATCCTTCCTGGAACAAGACGGAATATTAAAAAAAAGGAAGCATTCAGGGAATGACTAATACATCACTAAGGTGAGGATTTCTGTACTCTTCTCCTTGGGTTGAGGGTTCCAGCAGTGAGGCGGGGTGAGAATGAGGGAAGGGACAGGGCCCTGGGCAGGCGGCTTGTCCAGAGAAGGCCAGTTTAGTGGTTTTATGCCCTGCCCTATGCAGGGTCCGGCCCACTCACCTCCAGGCCTCACAAATGGGGACCCAGTTCTGTTGTTCAACAGATATTTCTGGGACCTCCGCTATATCAGTGCCTGGGATATAAAGATGAGTAAATGAAGAGGAGCTTAAATGTCTCATTTTGGGACATTAAAAACCCCACAAAAAGATCACCTTCTCCAGAGCTGATAAGCAAAGCTTGAGAGGTTACTGAGGTATAATAACCATATACAGCATATTTGCCAGGGCAGCCTTGTTTGAAACACGCTCTCACATTATCTACATATACCATCAAAAGGTCTCTGAAATCACAACATTTTTGGGTCCAGATTACACTCTTGCACACTTGAGAGTAAACACTTAGGAAGGCTCAGCTCCAGCCCTCTCCCCGAGCGCCCCCATCCCGTCCTGTCCGTAGATTAGCTGCCACATGGCCCGTCCACAACTGCATTGTTGTGCTATAGTGTAATTATGTTTACCTGTCTCCCCGTTAGCCTGTGAACTCCTTAAATATCAGAACTTTATCTTATCCATCCTTTATTCCCAGTGCTCTACAGCCAGCAAATAAATGTTCAACCAACATTTGCTGAACATCCCACATCCTGTTTTCCTCTGCACCGTCCATTTTAGGAACAGGAGCAGGCAGTAATTTGCTCTCGGCCCAGTGTGAAGTCACTGGCATTTGTCTTCCTGTGTCTAAGAACTTGGACTTTGTAAAAAGATTCTTTGTGATTTCTAGCAGGTTTATCCTGTGTCTCAGTGAAATATCTATTTCATCCTATTTAATTCACTTTTGGGGAAAGTATTATTTTTCAAATGTCAGAAGATACCAACCCTTGTAAGAAGGAATGGAAATTTACCAAACCAGTGGGACTTTTGGTTAAAAGCCTCTTTCTGTTGTTGCTCTGGCACATCCTGTGCAGGGCCCTCTGTCCCACATGACCAAAGCCTGCTTCCCAAGTGCCCGTGATAACTGCGGCAGCAGGTAGACAAAAGCCTGGGCTCTAGAGCCTGCCTGCCTGAGCCCACACCCTGCGTCACCAAACAGTGGCACTAAAATCACTGGCAAGTTACCTGTTCTCTCTGAGCTAGGGGTGTGTGTGTCTGAGAAGATCAGGAAGGTAATGCACGTGGAGCACGCAGTAAACACCCAAGACTCAGTAAGTCCTCAATAAGTGTTACCAGTCTATGCACGATACTGGTCGTGTGTACCTAGTCCTAACGTGGCCACTGAAAATGGAAAGAAAGGAGACATCAGAGCACAGTGCAGACAAGACTGGCCTGGCGATAAGAGGGATCGGTGGATGTTGCAGGAGAGAGAGAAGGGACAGTGGAGGGAAAGCTTCGAGAAAGGAGTGCCCCAAGGACAGGGCGCCGTCTCTCGCTCACGGCACCCAGCACTGTGCCTGGCACAGAACAGCTGTGAAATAATTATCTGCTGAAAGGATGGGAAGGGTGAGCAGATTTTCTACTTCTTACAGTCACTGGGGTGTTTCTAAACCGCCTGCAATGCAGGAAGGGGAACACAGGGCATGGCTTGCACAGACCTTGGCTCCACCTGGATTCTGTGATGACTAGTGAGTGGCCCTGGCCAAGTTTTCTAGCTTCTCTCAGCTTCTTTAGCTGTAAAACACTACCCGGCAGAATTGTGAGGATCAGAGATGACGTATGGTCCTGACACCTATTTGATGGTCAGTAATCGGCCACGACTATTGTGCCTGTGTTATCTCTGCTCCCTGCGGAAGCACCTGGAAGGAAGAGCACTGGGCTGAGACGCAGGAAACTTGAGCGCTCATCCGGTCATAGCTCCCTGTGTAAGCTGAGCGGGTTGCATTGCTCCGCTGGGTCTGTGCTCCAATTTATTGAAGGGCAGTGCCACCATAGGCCACACTCTACCATCCGGGGAAGATGTGGGCGCCATGAGACAATAGGCATTTAGGGCACGAAAGATTCAAGTAAGCTAGTGGTGTTTACTGAAGCTAATCTTGGATTTTATTGCATCATCAGAAGCAAACTAGGGCAACCAACTACAGACACTGTCACAAAGACCCACGATAGCCCTGAAGAGAAATAGTAGATTCAGTCTAAGATGCTGTACAGAGAAACTGATTTGCCAAATCAGTGTCATGCACAGAAGTGGGAGCAACAAAATTTGAACACAGTCTCAAGTTTGGCGAATCCTTAAACACAAGGCACCCTACCTAGACCATCTAACCCACTAGCACAGAGCTGATCAGGAGTGATTTTCCAATTGTAAGAGAAAGAAAAACATACTTGATACCATCTGCTAGAGCAAATTTCTTTCTCCCCATGTGATGAAGCCCAGTGATAAGAGCTGAAAATTAAACTGCAGCTGAACATTAGAGGAAGAAGCAATGACAACCCTGGAAATGACCTTGTAACACTCAGCATTAAAGTAAATCCGGGGGAAAATGAGGCTCTGATGATCTGGGAGAGCCACAGGGAGAGGGATGCTGGGCTGACATAGTGACTCAGAAAGCTCAGTGACTCCCAGATGTGGTAGAAGTGAGAGCTGTAATTACATTCGATGCAAGGAAGAAAACAAACCAGGGCTTTCAGGATCCACGGGCCTTGTAACCGGCACATCAAGCTTGATACAGGAAACAACTATGATCCCTGCCACCCTGAAGGCTGGGTTCCTAGGAATATGGATAATAACACTAGGGATTCTGAATACAGAGCCTTCCGAGTCACACACGCAGACAGGGACAGTCACAGAAGACTAAGCTCTGCTTGTTCGTGTCTTATTCTCCACAACAAACAAGGTCCTGAAATCAAAATCCCAACATTTCCCTTCCTGATTGTCTTCCCACGCGAGCACATGACAGGTGAACCTAGTCTAATTCTGCAACACGATATTTGTCTGCACGCACTCCAGGAGCCTTTTCTACTGGCAGCTCTGTAACTGGCTGGCGGGAATGGGGGCACAGATGGAGCAGAATGAACGGAATGAGAACGGTATTGCCCACCTGCTCCCACCTGCCTTGGCCTCACTACCAAATCCTTCTCTATTTCTAATAGAGTCAGACTTTTGCCACCACCTAAGCTGTTTCAAACTAGAGGTCCTTAATATTTAACACTCTTGCTAAAATGAAACTCTGACTTCAGAGGTAAGAGTGAAGCCATACTTCCTTCCCCACCTGCAAACAGAAAACACCTTTCCTAAAATTCCCACCCACGGCACAGTTTGCTTTCACACAGAACCTGGCCCCTCACACACCCTCCTTTCCCAGTGCCTCAAAACACTCAATTAGCTCAAAGCTAATAATGAATCAGGTGAAGAAATAATAAAATAAGCAGGTACATTGCTAAGCTGACTGGAGAGAGGAGGGAAACACCTGGCAGAACATCTCTTAAGGAGATTTCACTTAGAACCAGCTATAAGGGAAGAGAGTATTTGAGGTTGGAGATGGAAATGTGAGAAAGGCTGACTGAAAATATCCATAAAAAACCAAGACCTTCAAAACCACAATTAAAAAGAAAGAGCACAGTGACTTTTCACAGCAGAGGAAGAAAATGCTGGTTTAAGTCTTCCAAGGTGTGAAAAGGAGTAACAACCACCACTGCAGCTGACAGTTATGGAGCAAGTGATTACTGTGTGCCAGCGTGTTCCAAGCCCTGAACGTGTATTACCTCACCTCATCTAACCATCACAAACACCCCATGAAGTTGGTTCTGTCGTTATCCTCATTTTACCTTTGAAGGAACTAAGGTCCTGGGTGCAGGATGTGCCCAAGGTCACTCTGGCTGGTGGCAGAGCCCAGATGTGAACTTGGGCACTTCAGTCCCAGAGGTTTCTTCTACTTGCCATGCTCTTGGTATCGGTCTGGAAAAAGCCTGACAGAAAGTCACTTTCAAGGGACTCAGAAGGCTGTGTCAGGAGCACACTAGGTACAAACAGCTCATGCAGCTCAATATCAAAAAACAACCCAATCAAAAAGTGGGTGGAAGATCTAAATAGACATTTCTCCAAAGAAGACATACAGATGGCCAAAAAGCATATGAAAAGATGCTCAACATCACTATTTATTAGAGAAATGCAAATCAAATGTGTACCGCCTCACACTAGTCAGAATGGCCATCATCAAAATATCTACAAACAATAAATGCTGGAGAGGGTGTGGAGAAAAGGGAACCCTCCTGCACTGTTGGTGGGAATGTGAATTGATACAGCCACTATGGAGAACAGTATGGAGGTTCCTTAAAAAACTAAAAATAGAATTACCATATGACCCAGCAATCCCACTACTGGGCATATACCTGGAGCAAACCATAATTCGAAAAGATACATGCACCCCAATGTTCATCGCAGCACTATTTATAATAGCCAGGACATGGAAGCAACTGAAATGTCCATCAACAGAGGAATGGATAAAGAAGATGTGGTACATATATACAATGGAACCATAGCAAAGAACAAAATAATGCCATTTGCAGCAACATGGATGGACCTAGAGATTATTATACTGAGTGAAGTTAAGTCAGACACAGAAAGACAAATATCACACAATATCACTTATATGTGGAATCTAAAAGAAAGGGTACAAATGAACTTATTTACAAAACAGAAGTAGAGTCACAAATGTAATAGAAAACAAACTTATGGTTACCAAGGGATAAGGGGGAGGGAGGGATATATTGGGAGACTGGGGATTGACATATACATGCTACTATATATAAAATAGATAACTAATAAGAACCTGCTGTATAGCACAGGGAACTCTACTCAATACTCTGTAATGGCCTATGTGGGAAAAAAATCTAAAAAAGAGTGGATATATGTATATGTATAACTGATTCACTTTGCTGTACACCTGAAATTACACAACATTGTAAATCAACTTTACTCCAATAAGAATTTAAAAAAGGGGGGAAGCACACTAGGACTAGCTGGGGTCAATATCTGAGCCATGCTCTTGAAACACTGATGGCTTCTCACCTCCTTCAGGGGATCCTTCACGATTCTGCTTTTTAGTTAAAGAAACTCATCCTATCAGGCCTATGAGGTCTCAACAAAAAGCCCAGGAGACAGAGACAGCAGATCTGATGAATATCCTCTACAGCTATTAGTGTCAGGCCTAAAAGTGCATCTTGGAAGGCTGGGCTGCAGAAGCCCCGTGAAAGCCAACGGTGCTAAGGACCAAGCTAAGCTCTTGCAGTGAGAGACTTCACACGTGGTGAAAAGGCAGTTTTGTGCACACACCAGGACATGAATGCTTTCTGCCACCACAGAAAAAACTCTGAACTTGGCTGACACTAATTAGTTGTGTTGATACCCTTGATGTCAGTTATCTCATCTACAAAACAGAAGATACCTGCATAGCCTACCTCACAAGGCTCTTGTGAGGGGAGTGGAGGGGAGGGAAGAAGGGGAGAAGAAGGAAATGGAGAAAACATTTCCTGGCATCTATTTAAGTCTCTGGCCTTATTCTACTACTTTCGTGTTTGATGTGTATATGAACCCAACAGGTAGATTTGATTGTCTCTAATTTACATGGGAGGAAACTGAGGTTCAGACATGTTAAAATACAATTTGTAAGAGACAGGGCAGCGCCTGATAATAGGTCTAACCCTAAGCCCACTACCCATGTTAGCAACATAAGGTGCTACGAGTGTGTGAGGTACTAGGTACTCCCGAGGACAACCTGAGCTGCCCAGTGTGCTGGGGGCTGACAGGGCATCTGCCCAAGTTACCTGTCAGGATCCTTGGGGCCATCCATGAGGTCAGTGCCACTAATTCTGTGTCACTATACAAGGGACACAGTATTTTTTTTTTTGGTTGTCCACCCATTTTGCTCCCTCACAAAAAGAAATGCCCCCCAATTGGTTTAAAGTCTCTGATACCTGTATACCCTGTCTATGCTTGGCTACTCCTTGCCTAACCTGCTTTGAAAGGCAACAACCTGGGGAAAATCCATGCTGGCAAAAACTGACTATCTCATTATGCCTAAAAGAAAGGATTAAAAAAAACCAACGGATTAGGCAACTGGAGAATGCAGTTTGAACTTTTAAATAACTAATGTAGTTCCTTGGTTAAATTCATGAAAACTTGCCTATTATCTTAACAGGGATTATTATTACTATTATTACAAAGGGTTGGTCATCTTGGTGTAATGGGAAGCTCAAACTCCCAAACAGATGAAAACATAATTGCTGGGTGTTGCCATCCCCATGTAATGGAGGCATTATCTAGAGCCAGCGTTATCTGGCTATGTCAGGACACAGACCAGGACCATTATAACTAGAAATGAAAAATGAAAGTACCAGGAAATGAGGTGAATGACAACTAGGCTGGGACCCCCAACCTCTTTCCTTCCTGAGGGCACTGTCCTATGCAAACTTGCATTTTGCTACATGGTATATCGTGGTTCCTCTAATCTTGCTTTTTCTTTCTGTCAGGAAAGGACCAGAAAGATTTACTTTTATGGGAAGAACACTCACAAAGGAAGCTCTTTAGTGGTGTGGCATTTTCTGTTAGTCAGGAATCCCCCTTTGTCTTATTAAAAAAAATTAAAACAGGGAATTCATGTATGTAATTAAGGCTTGCTACCCTTTGATTATCTAACTGATTGTTGTCTACTTAAGAAGAAAGTCAAACCATTATCTTGATGGATGCCACTGTGGGGTAGCAATTATGACAAAGCTCTCCTCTTAAGGGTAGGGTCCTTAATGATATTTTATTAGAGTCGTGATTGCTGAAACATTTAAGTTCCAGTATTCCTGCCCATTTTAACTGGGCTAAAATGATTACCTGATAACAAGGAGTATAGAATCAACTGGAAAAGCAAGTTTAACCCTGAAATTAGCAAAACCCGATTCAAGTTAACAACATAATTACAAACCAAAGGAAAAAGAACACTGGTGCACTGTGGTTGTACTCTATTTCGTTTAGACACCAGTTTGCTGTCTACAAGAGAGAAAAGCTTTTGGACCAACAAGAAATGCCCCCCAATTGGTTTAAAGTCTCTGATACCTGTATACTCTATGCTTGGCTACTCTTTGCCTAACCTTCGCTTAACTGAAATTTATAGGAATTATACCCAACAACTGTAGATTACACTTTTTTCAAGTGCATGAATAATGTTCACATAGAGAGACCATATGCTTGCCCATAAAAAAGTCTTGATGACTTTCCAAAGATTTATATGTTACAGGGTATGCTCTCTGACCACAACAGAATTAAATTAGAAATCGAAAACAATAATGTATCTAAAGAAACCTCAAATATTTGAAAATTAAAATAATATACTTCTGAATAACCAATAAGTGAAGAAGAAATCACAAGGTAAAATAGAAAATATTTCAAGATAATAATGAAAGTATAACATTCTCAAAATTTGTGGGATGCAGCTAAAGCAGTGCTTAGACAGAAATTTATAGCTTTAAAGTTTTATATTAGGTAAGAAGAAAGGCTTACTAAGTTTCCACCTTAAGAAGCTAGAAAGAGAAAAGCAAATTAAATCCTAAGTAGAAGGAAGACAAAAATAACTAAATGGAAATTGTAGAACTGACAAGTATAATATCTGGTGTGAAAAACTCACTGGATGATCTTGACAGTCGATTTGATACTGCAGAAGAAAATATCAGTGAATTTGAAGCCATGACAATAGAAATTATTCAAATTGAAGCACAGAGAGAAAATAAGGTAAAAATAATGAAAAAGGCCTCAGTGACCTGTGGAACAACATTAAACTGTCTAATATAGGTGTAATTAGAGGCCCAGAAGGAGAGAGATTGGGGCAGAAAATATATTTCAAGAAATAATGGCCAAAAGTTTTCCAAAATTGATGAAAATATTAAACATATAGATCCAAGAATCTTAATGAACCCCAAGAAAAAAAAACGTAAAGAAATCCACACCGAGGCATATCATTGCTGAAGAACAAAGATAAAGAGGAAAACTTGAAAGCAGCCAGAGGGAAAGAGGACATTGTATACAATGTTATCAGCTGCCGTCCCTGGAAAAAAGACACTAAGATGGAGATCTATGTGCCGGCAGTTACTGGCGGGTGCTTGGAATGGACACCTCTGGGGAAGTAAAGGATGCAGAAGTGGGCAGAGGGAGAAGTTAAACTGTGATGCAATCACAACATAGGCCCCAGGTGATCCCAAGGAGAGTTCTGGAGCTAAGATGGCTTTGAAGAAATTGTCCTGCATTAAGACAAGCGTCTGGCCTTTATAACCCTTCAATCACTAGACATTAGATGCAGGCCACTCTCAGGAAGAGGCTGTCACTGTTGGCAAGATACATCCTCTTTAGCCGAGGACAATTCCTAGAGGAGGATGAGCTGAAAGCTATCGGCTGCTGAAACTCCCGGCAGCTGAAGGAATGAGTACTTCTCATTCTGGAAGATGGGAGAACAGGGCACCCACAACATCCACAATAGAGGAAAACAATGGTAAGAATTACCACTAATGACTTATTAAAACAATGCAAACCCAAGACAGTAGAATAGCATTTTTAATGAACTGAAAGGAAAAGATACGGACTGTAAACATCATGGACATTTTACAAGGGTGACAATCAACAAAAGCTTCTCAATGGGGGAAATCTTTATAGATTCCTTTGTGGAATGAATTTGTACTTTGGCTCAGAAGGTCCCTGGGTCCTGCAATGCCTGTCCAGGACTCCTGTGCCCATGAGAAAACTATGCCAGGCATTTTCTCAAAGCATCAGGCCTCTGCGTGCTCTTCTCAGCAAGCTTCATGGCAATCACTGCAGTCCTTACCAAATATCTCTGATATGACATTGTAAATTATAAGGAATCAATACACTGGGTACATGTAAAACTTTTTTTTCCCGGGAATCAAGGTGGACGTGTGGGACAAAAATTGAGGCAATGCAAAGGTGGGTTTCACTGTAATTATTGCAGTAATGATTTTCATATTATTCAATTTCAATAAACTATCCTGTTTTTAGGTAGTGGAGATTAAAAAGTTTTCATTCAAGATTCCTCCTCTCCAAATGCTTTTCAGCTATTATTGAATTCTACTCAGGTATATTTTCATTTTTTGGTTTGTTTTTTATATTTTCATTTTGTTCTGACACTCTCCATTATTTATTTTTGTACTTTTCTGCTGTTTGCATATTGAAAGTTACTTCAAAGCAGCTGAGGAGACAGGTGGGGTATAACACATTAAAAAAACCCCAACAAATAACAAGCTAGAAAGTTAGGCCAGACACTGGAAACAATAGAAGGCAGTTTATGCCAAGTACCAAATGAAGTATGGGTAACAACTGCTACAAGAATTCAAAGGAAGAGGTGATCAGGTCAAAGACATTTAAATTCAATGTTAGGAACTGCAAGTGAGCCCCCTGGTATCTCCCTAGTCTGTTCACTCTGCTGCTATGCTAGAGGTTTACCTTCACCTCTCTCTCCAAACTTCCAACATTTCTCACTTCCTCTGTATTCTCAATGGATTTCTCAGTGCACTAGAAAACGAGGAAGACCGCCCCCGCCCCCACCCCGCCCCAATGCTCACCACCACAGCCACCAAGCTGCGTCCCAGGCAGAGTGGCCTCCATGTTGTTCCTGGGACACACTGGCATTCTCCTGTGTCCAGACCCTGTGTCTGCTGTTGCGTCTGTCTGGAACACTCTTTCTCCTCATGCTCACATGACTGAACCTTCACTTTTTTCATGTAGAAAATGTTAGCTATCAACCTTTGGTGACCACTCCTTTTAAAACAGCCATCTTCCTTTTTAGCTCCTTCATCATGTTTTTCCTCCACAGCCTTCTCAGAATCTGACATCCTATATGTATACCCACGTATCTTACCATATGTTTGTTCAATATCTACCCTCTGCCACCTGAATGAGCTCTGTGAAGGCAGAGGCTTGGTTTTGTTTCCTGTAGGATTCCTTGCACTTAGACCCATGCCTGGTGTACAGAAAGTGCTCAATAAATATTTTTTGAATGAATGAAGCAGAATTTGAGCTGCAGGTTAAAAACAAGGCATCACTTACAAGGGGAGTGAAGGAAGGACATACCAGATTATGGAAAGGAGAGGAGGAGTAAATATATGGGCATGGGATTCATTACGTTTAGGAAAATGAGAAATTTCCTTTAGTTAAGGAAAGGAAGAGAAGATAAGGATGAAATGTGGGCTGGTGATGCATCAACAGCCTAGACGGTCACTCTAAACTTATTCAGATTTAACTTTGTTAGCAACAGGGAGCAACTGAAGTTTTCTCAGCACTAGAAGAGGTGGAGGAGGATGGACTGGAGCTCCAGGAGACAGAGACAGTGAGGTCAGTGAAGAGACTCGTGGAAGTAGAGGTGTGCACTGATTGGGAAATGACAACACTATTGAAGCAAATGGGAAGTATAGAGGAGGAGATGGTTTTGGCACTGTTGAAGAAGGCTTCTCAGAGCTAAAAGCAAAACGCAGAGAATTAGATAATCCTTCCAAAGATTGCAAAGAAATTTCTATTTAATTTCATTTTCTCTTACACATTGCTGTGAAGTTGCTGGAGACAGATATGAATTGCCCCACTTAGTACCATAAAAAGGTAGCCTTAGCTGACTCTGCCAATAAATGAAAAAGTTAAGTGATGTAACCATGTAGAGTGGGGTCTCGTTAAGAAAATGCTGTGTTTGGAATAGTATCTACCGTTAACAGATGTTTCACTACAAACCAGGAGGCTAAAACTTATTCATGTTGTAACAGAATCACAACTAGAATGCCCCTAGGATATGTGTAGAAAACAACAAAAACACAAAAGTCCCAAGGCAGTGACCTGTCAGACAGAACAGATTGTACTAAGTACCCGCCCACACTTCATTCATCTTCTCTTCCTTTGCTTCTGCTTTAACCAAAGAAGATTTCTCACTGTTTGCTGAACATACTCAATCCCATGTTCTGATACTACATGAAAGGAGTGTGAGCTTTCAGGGGTGACGCAGTAACTGCTTTGGGACAGTGGTCCAGACAGAAAGCTGTACTCTGGGTAACAGTATATCGGCCACTCAAGAACTTCACATACATTAAAGCAGCTCAAAATGCAAAGCTCTGCTGTTTGGATTCTATGACCTTTACGAATAGGTGATATTTCAACAGAGTGCAATTAAGAATCGCCTACTGAGTTGTCTGAATGCCAAACAGGCTGTTAGTTGCTCTGTCATGCATGCTGAAGAGAGAAAAGATCTCTGCCATATATTGTAGGAAGGCCGAAAAGCTTCATCAGGAAATACTGTTGGAGGGGAAAGGCCCATTTGTAAGTTGCTCAATACTCTAAACTGCAGTAGGATCCAGAATTCCAAGGAGATGGTAGACATGATGGCACTACTTGTTTTGATAAGGGAATCCACTTCCATATCCTGAGGGGACAAGGGTAGAATAAAGAACTACCACTGGCTCTGATGTGGTCTCACATACGTGTATCATATGATTAGACTCTACTAAGTGGAAACAATCCTGTCAACTGTTCATGAAGTGGTGTGAACAGAAGCAGAAAAATCGCATCCATCGACCCTCAATTGCCAAGGTATGCTGACTAATAAATAATGTGACCTAGGTCTCTCATGATGAGCTGTAGGGCTCTATCCCAGGCTTTGTTCTATACAAATATTTTATCCATGACTTGGATAAGGGTTAAAATGCATGGTATGAAAATCCATGACTCCCAAAGGTTATAAACTGAAACAATATAAGAAAAGCCCTGCACTGGCTCTAGAAACTAATTTATTTACATAGGGTAGGATCAGGAGCATGTGTGAACAGAATTAGGAGTTTGCTATCAAACATGTTCATTGAGTCAACCATGCAAAATGGCTGCTAAAAAACAATGTGCTTCTGGTGTGATTTACAGAAACAGAACCTAGAGTAATGAAAAGGCTGCATATTGTCCAACTACATGACGTTCTGGAAAAGGAAAAACTATGCAGACTGAAAAAAAAAAAAGGCAGTTGCCAGAAGTTTGCAGGGAGGGAGGGAAGGATGACTAGGTGAAGCATGGGATATTTAGGGCAGTGAAACTATACTGTCTGATACAGTAATGGTTGATACATTTCATTAGACATTTGTCAGCACCCACAGAACATACAACACAGAGCGAACTACAGTGTAAACTACAGACTTTAGTTAATAATAATTTTCAATGGTGACTCATCAATTGTTAATACATGTACCACAGAAATGCAAGATGTTAATAACAGGGGAAATTGGGGTGAGGGGATATATGGGAACTGTGTACTTTCTGTTCAATATTTCTGTCAACCTAAAACTGCTCTAAAAAATAAAGTGTATTAATTTTAAAAAATCATTAAAGCAATCAAATGCTACATTGGAAAATGTTCACTTAACGCAAAAGAAATGGGTGAGGAGTGGATCTCCACATTGGGTAAGAATTCTGCGATCCCTTGAAATCCTCAGCTAGTCTCACTGTGCAGGTCAGAAGATATGCATAATTATCATTGAGAAGGATGAGTACCACAAACAAATGGTCACCACTGTCCTTCTTAGTAACTGTTTCCTGCTGACATTCTTTCTACCTGAGAAGTAACAGGCAGACTTCGGAAAATCTCAGGTCACTATATATAGTATCATGTCATCAGCAAATGACGTGATACTATATATAGGAAACCCTAAAGACTCCACACAAAAACTACTAGAACTGATACATGAATCCAGCAACGTAGCAGGATACAAGATTAACATACAGAAATCAGTGGCATTTCTTTACACTAAAAATGAAATAGCAAAAAGGAAATGTAAAAAAACACTGCCTTTTAATTATTTTTCGAATTTTCGAATATTATTTTTTTATACAGCAGTTTCTTATTAGTTATCCATTTTATACATATTAGTGTATATATGTCAATCCCAATCTCCCAATTCATCACACCACCACCACCAACCCCCCGCCACTTTTCCCCCCTGGTGTCCATACGTTTGTTCTCTGCATCTGTGTCTCTGTTTCTGCCCTGCAAACTGGTTCATCTGTACCATTTTTCTAGGTTCCACATATATGGGTTAATATACGATATTTGTCTTTCTCTTTCTGACATACTTCACTCTGTATGACAGTCTCTAGATCCATCCATGTCTCTGCAAATGACCCAGTTTCGTTCCTTTTTATGGCTGAGTAATATTCCATTGTACATAAGTACCACAACTTCTTTATCCATTCGTCTATCGATGGGCATTTAGGTTGCTTCCATGTCCTGGCTATTGTAAATAGTGCTGCAATGAACATTGGGGTGCATGTGTCTTTTTGAATTATGGTTTTCTCTGGCTATAGGCACAGTAGTGGAATTGCGGGGTCATATGGTAATTCTACATTTACTTTTTTAAGGAACCTCCATACTATTCTCCATAGTGGTTTTATCAATTTACATTCCCACCAACAGTGCAAGAGGGTTCCCTTTTCTCCACACCCTCTCCAGCATTTGTTGTTTGTAGATTTTCTGATGATGCCCATTCTAACTGGTGTGAGGTGATAGCTCATTGTAGTTTTGATTTGCATTTCTCTAATAATTAGTGATGTTGAGCAGCTTTTCATGTGCTTCTGGGCCATCTGTTTGTCTTCTTTGGAGACATGTCTATTTAGGTTTTCTGCCCATTTTTTGATTGGGTTGTCTGTTTTTTTAAAATATTGAGCTGCATGAGCTGTTTATATATTTTGGGGATTAATCCTTTGTCCGTTGCTTCGTTTGCAAATATTTCCTTCCATTCTGAGGGTTGTCTTTTAGTCTTGTTTGCAGCTTCCTTTGCTATGCAAAAACTTTTAAGTTTCATTAGGTCCCATTTGTTTATTTTCGTTTTTATTTCCATTATTCTAGGAGGTGGATCAAAAAAGATCTTGCTATGATTTAGGTCAAAGAGTGTTCTTCCTATGATTTCCTCTAAGAGTTTTATAGTGTCCGGTCTTACATTTAGGTCTCTAATCCATTTTGAGTTTACTTTTGTGTATGGTGTTAGGGAGTGTTCTAATTTCATTCTTTTACATGTAGCTGTCCAGTTTTCCCAGCACCACTTATTGGAGAGGCTGTCTTTTCTCCATTGTATATCCTTGCCTCCTTTATCAAAAATAAGGTGACCATATGTGCGTGGGTTAATCTCTGGGCTTTCTATCCTGTTCCATTGATCTGTATTTGTGTTTTTGTGCCAGTACCATATTGTCTTGATTACTGTAGCTCTGTAGCATAGTCTGAGGTCAGGGAGTCTGATTCCTCCAGCTCCATTTTTTCCCCTCAAGACTGCTTTGGCTATTCGGGGTCTTTTGTGTCTCCATACAAGTTTTAAGATATTTTGTTCTAGTTCCATAAAAAATACCATTGGTAATTTGATAGGGATTGCATTGAATCTGTACATTGCTTTGGACAGTATAGTCATTTTCACAATATTGATTCTTCCAATCCAAAAACATGGTATATCTCTCCATCTATTTGTATCATCTTTAATTTCTTTCATCAGTGTCTTATAGTTTTCTGCATATAGGACTTTTGTCCCCCTAGGTAGGTTTATTCCTAGGTATTTTCTTTTTGTTGCAATGGTTAAATGGGAGTGTTTCCTTAATTTCTCTTTCAGATTTTTCATCATTAGTGTATTGAAATGCAAGAGATTTCTGTGCATTAATTTTGTATCCTGCAACTTTACCAAATTCATTGACTAGCTCTAGTGGTTTTCTAGTGGCATCTTTAGAATTCTTTATGTATAGTATCATGTCATCTGCAAACAGTGACAGTTTTACTTCTTTTCCAATTTGTAATCCTTTTATTTGTCTTCCTTCTCTGATTGCCGTGGCTAGGACTTCCAAAACTATGTTGAATAACAGTGGCGAGAGTGGACATCCTTGTCTTGTTCCTGATTTTAGAGGAAATGCTTTCAGTTTTTCACGAGTGAGAATGATGCTTGCTGTGGGTTTGTCATATATGGCCTTTATTATGTTGAGGTAGGTTCCCTCTATGCCCACTTTCTGGAGAGTTTTTATCATAAACGGGTGTTGAATTTTGTCAAAAGCTTTTTCTGCATATATTGAGATGATCATATGGTTTTTGTACTTCAATTTGTTAATATGGTGTATCACACTGATTGATTTGCGTATATTGAAGAATCCTTGCATCCCTGGGATAAATCCCACTTGATCGTGGTGTATGATCCTTTTAATGTGCTGTTGGATTCTCTTTGCTAGTATTTTGTTGAGGATTTTTGCATCTATACTCACCAGTGATACTGGTCTGTAATTTTCTTTTTTTGTAGTATCTTTGTTTGGTTTTGGTATCAGGGTGATGGTGGCCTCACAGAATGACTTGGGAGTGTTCCTTCCTCTGCAGTTTTTGGAAGAGTTTGAGAAGGATGGGTGATAGCTCTTCTCTAAATGTTTGATAGAATTCACCCATGAAGCATTCTGGTCCTGGACTTTTGTTTGTTACAAGATTTTTAATCACAGTTTCAATTTCATTACTTGTGATTGGTCTGTTCATATTTTCTGTTTCTTCCTGGTTCATTCGTGGAAGTTTATTCTAAGAATTTGTCCATTTCTTCCAGGTTGTCCAATTTATTGGCATAGAGTTGCTTGTAGTCATCTCTTAGGATGATTTGTATTTCTTTGGTGTCTGTTGTAACTTCTATTTTTTCATTTCTAATTTTACTGATTTGAGTCCTCTCCCTCTTTTTCTTGATGAGTCTGGTTTATCAATTTTGTTTATCTTCTCAAAGAACCAGCTTTTAGTTTTATTGATCTTTGTGATTGTTTTCTTTGTTTCTATTTCACTTATTTCTGCTCTGATCTTTATGATTTCCTTCCTTCTACTAACGTTGAGTTTTGTTTGTTCTTCTTCTCTAGTTCCTTTAGGTGTAAGGTTAGATTGTTTATTTGAGATTTTTCTTGTTTCTGGAGGTAGGCTTGTATTGCTATAAACTCCCCTCTTAGAACTGATTTGCTGAAACCCATAGGTGTTGGATCATCGTGTTTTGGTTGTAATGTGTCTCTATGTATTTTTTGATTTCCTCTTTGATTCCTTCAGTGATCTCTTGGTTATTTAGTAACATATTGTTTAGACTCCATGTGTTTGTGTTTTTTATGTTGTTTGTGTTTTTTATGTTTTTTTCCCTGTAATTGATTTCTAATCTCATAGCGTTGTGGTCAGAAAAGATACTTGATATGAATTCAATTTTCTTAAATTTCTGAGGCTTGATTTGTGACCCAAGCTGTGATCTATCCTGGAGAATGTTCCACGTGCACATGAGAAGAAACTGTAATCTGCTATTTTTGGATGGAATGTCCTATAAATATCAATTAAATCTTTCTGGTCTATTGTGTCATTTAAAGCTTGTGTTTCCTTATTAATATTCTGTTTGGATGATCTGTCCATTTGTGTAAGTAAGGTGTTAAAGTCCCCCACTATTATTGTGTTACTGTTGACTTCCTCTTTTATAGTGGTTAGCAGTTGCCTTATGTATTGAGGTGCTCCTATGTTGGGTGCATATATATTTATAAGCATTTTATCTTCTTCTTGGACTGATCCCTTGATCATTTTGTAGTGTCCTTCCTTGTGTCTTATAACATTCTTTATTTTAAAGTCTATTTTATCTGATATGAGTATTGCTACTCCAGCTTTCTTTTGATTTCCATTTGCTTTTTTTTTTAACATCTTTATTGGAGTATAATTGCTTTACAATGGTGTGTTAGTTTCTGCTTTGTAACAAAGTGATTCAGTTATACATATACATATGTCCCCATATCTCTTCCTTCTTGTATCTCCCTCCCTCCCACCCTCCCTATCCCACCCCTCTACGTGGTCACAAAGCACCGAGCTAATCTCCCTGTGCTATGCGGCTGCTTCCAACTAGCTATCTATTTTACATTTGGGAGTGTATATATGTCCATGCCACTCTCTCACTTTGTCCCAGCTTACCCTTCCCCCTCCCCATATACATTTGCATGGAATATCTTTTTCCATCCCCTCACTTTCAGTCTGTATGTGTCCCTAGGTCTGAAGTGGGTCTCTTGTAGACAGCATATATATGGGTCTTGTTTTTGTATCCATTCAGCAAGCCTGTGTCCTTTGGTTGGAGCATTTAATCCATTCACGTTTAAGGTAATTATCGATATGTACGTTCCTATGACCATTTTCTTAATTTTTAAGGGTTTGTTTTTGTAGGTCCTTTTCTTCTCTTGTGTTTCCCTCTTAGAGAAGTTCCTTTAGCATTTGTTGTAGAGCTGGTTTGGTGGTGCTGAATTCTTTTAGCTTTTGCTTTTCTGTAAAGCTTTTGATTTCTCCATCGAATCTGAATGAGATCCTTGCTGGGTAGAGTAATCTTGGTTGTAGGTTCTTCTCTTTCATCACTTTTAATATATCATGCCACTCCCTTCTGGTTTGTAGAGTTTCTGCTGAGATATCAGTTGCTAACCTTATGGGAGTTCCCTTGTATGTTATTTGTCATTTTTCCCTTGTTGCTTTCAATAATTTTTCTGTGTCTTTAATTTTTGTCAATTTGATTACTATGTTTCTTGGCGTGTTCTTTTGTGGGTTTATCTTGCCTGGGACTCTCTGCACTTACTCGACTTGGGTGGCTATTTCATTTCCCATGTTAGGGAAGTGTTTGACTATAATCTCTTCGAATATTTTCTCGGGTCCTTTTTCTCTCCCTTCTCCTTCTGGGATCACTATAAGGCGAATGTTGTTGCATTTAACGTTGTCCCAGAGTTCTCTTAGGCTGTCTTCAATTCTTTTCATTCTTTTTTCATTATTCTGTTCCCCGGCAGTGGATTCCACCATTCTGTCTTGCAGGTCACTTATCCATTCTTCTGCCTCAGTTATTCTGGTATTGATTCCTTCTAGTATATTTTTCATTTCAGTTATTGTATTGTTCTTCTCTGTCTGTTCTTAAATTTTTCTAGTTGTTTGTTTTTTAATGCTTCTAGGTCTTTGTTAAACATTTCTTGCATCTTCTCAATCTTTGCCTCCATTCTTTTTCCGAGGTCTTGGATATCTTCACTATCATTATTCTGAATTCTTTTTCTGGAAGGTTTCCTATCTTCACTTCTTCATTTAGTTGATTTTCTAGGGTTTTATCTTGTTCCTTCATCTGGTACGTAGCCCTCTGCCTTTTCATCTTGTCTATCTTTCTGTGAATGTGGTTTTTGTTCTACAGGCCACAGGACTGTACTTCTCCTTGCTTCTGCTGTCTGCTCCCTGGTGGATGAGGCTATCTAAGAGGCTTGTGCAAGTTTCTTGATGGGAGGGACTGGTGATGGGTAGAGCTGGGTGTTGCTCTGGTGGGCAGAGCTCATTAAAACTTTAATCCGCTTGTCTCCTGATGGGTGGGGTTGGGTTCCCTCCCTGTTGGTTGTCTGGCCTGAGGCGACCCAGCACTGTAGCCTACAGGCTCTTTGGTGGGGCTAATGGTGGACTCCAGAAGGGCTCACACCCAGGAGTACTTCCCCGAACTTCTGTTGCCAGTGTCCTTCCCCCCACGGTGAGCCACAGCCACCCCCCACCTTTGCAGGAGACCCTCTAGCACTAGCAGGTACATCTAGTTCAGTCTCCAATGAGGTCACTGCTCCTTCCCTCTGGGTCCTGATGTGCACACTACTTTGTGTGTGCCCTCCAAGAGTGGAGTCTCAGTTTACCCCAGTCCTGTCAAAGTCCCACAGTCAAATCCTGTTAGCCTTCAAAGTCTGATTCTCTAGGAATTCCTCCCCCCATTGCTGGACCCCCAGGTTGGGAAGCCTGACGTGGGGCTCAGAACCTTCACTCCAGTGGGTGGACTTCTGTGGTATAAGTGTTCTGCAGTTTGTCAGTCACCCACCCAGCAGTTATGGGATTTGATTTTATTGTGATTGCACCCCTCCTACCATCTCATTGTGGCTTCTCCTTTTTCTTTGGATGTGGGGTGTCTTTTTTGGTGAGTTCCAGTGTCTTCCTGTCGATGACTGTTCAGCAGTTAGTTGTGATTCCAGTGCTCTAGTAAGAGCGAGTGAACGCATGTCCTTCTACTCCGCCGTCGTGAACCAATCCTCCAAACAATGCCTTTTAAAATCACACCAAAAAACCCCCAAAACTTAGAAATAAACCTGACCAAGGAGGTGAGAGACTTACATGCTAAGAACTATAAAACATTAATAAAGGAAATTAAAGATAATTCAAAGAAATGGAAAGATATCCCATGCTCTAGGATTAGAAGAATTAATATTGTTAAAATGGCAATACTACCCAAAGCAATCTATAGATTTAATATGATCCCTATCAAATTACCCATGACTTTTTTCACAGAACTGGAATAAATAATCCTAAAATTTATATGGAACTATAATAGACCCAGAATTGCCCAACTAATCCTGAGGAGAAAGAAGAAAGCAAGAAGCTTTCAATGAAGTCAGACACACCCTCACACCATGAACAAAAATAAACTGAAAATGGCTTAAAGACTTAAATACAAGACAAGCCACCATAAACCTCCTAGAAGAGATCATAGGCAAAACATGAATCATACTAATGTTTACTCAGGTCATCTCCCAAGGCAACAGATAAAAAAACAAAAACATGTGACCTAATCAAACAGGCTTTTGCACAGCAAAGGAAACCATAAACAAAATGAAAAGGCAACCTATGGAATGGGAGAAAATATTTGCAAATGATGCAACCGACAAGGGCTTAATTTCCAAAATATACAAAAAACTCATACAACTCAACAACAACAAAAAGCAAACAAACAACCCAATCAAAAAATGGGCAGAAGACCTAAACAGACTTTTCTCCAAAGAAGACATACAGATGGGCAACAGGCAGATGAAAAGATGCTCAACATCGCTAATTATTAGAGAAATGCAAATCAAAACTACAATGAGGTGCCACCTCACACTGGTCAGAATGGCCATCATGAAAAAGTCTACAAATAACAAATGCTGGAGAGGGTGTGGAGAAAAGGGAACCCTCCTACGCTGTTGGTGGGAATGTAAATTGCTGCACCTACTATGGAGAACAGTATGGAGGTTCCTTAAAAAAACTAAAAATAGAATTACCATATGACTCAGCAATCCCACTCCTGGGCATATATCCAGGCAAAACTGGATATTCAAAAAGATACATGCACCCCTATGTTCATAGCAGGACTATTCACAATAGCCAAGACGTGGAAACAACCTAAATGTCCACTGACAGATGAATGGATAAATAAGATGTGGTACATATATACAATGGAATAGTACTCAGTCATAAAAAGGAACAAAATAATGCCATTTGCAGCAACATGGATGCAACCAGAGATCATCATACTAAGACAAATATTGTATGATATCACCTATCTGTGGAATCTAAAATACGGCACAAATGAACCTATCTATGAAACAGAAACAGACTCACAGACATAGAGAACAGACTTGTGGTTGCCGAGGGGGAGGAAACTGGGGGAGGGATGGACTGGGGGTTTGGGTTAGTAGATGCAAACTATTACATATAGAATGGATAAACAACAAGGTGCTACTGTATAGCACAGGGAACTATATTCAATATCCTGTGATGAACTATAATGGAAAAGAGCATAGAAAAGAATGTATATAAGTGTATAACTCAGTCACCTTGCTATACAGCAGAAGTTAACACAACATTGTAAATCAACAATACTTCAATAAAAAAATAAATTAAAGAATAAGGAGAGCTTTGCCCGGGAGTAACCAAGATGGCAGAGTAGAAGGACGTGCTCTCACTTCCTCTTGTTAGAACACCAGAATCACAACTAGCTGCTGGACAATCATCGACAGGAAGACACTGGAACTCACCAAAAAAGACACCCCACATCCAAAGACAAAGGAGAAGCCACAATGAGATGGTAGGAGGGGTGCAATCACAGTAAAATCAAATCCCATAACTGCTGGGTGGGTGACTCACAGACTGCAGAACACTTATACCACAGAAGACCACCCACTGGAGTGAAGGTTCTGAGCCCCACGTCCGGCTTCCCAAGCTGGGGGTCCGGCAACGGGAGGAGGAATTCCTAGAGAACCAGACTTTGAAGGCTAGCAGGATTTTATTGCAGGACTTCGACAGGACTGGGGGAAACTGAGACTCCACTCTTGGAGGGCACACACACAAAGTAGTGTGCTCATCGGGACCCAGGGGAAGGAGCAGTGACCCCATAGACACTGAACCAGACCTACCTGCTAGTGCTGGAGGGTCTTCTGCAGAGGTGGGGGGTGGCTGTGGCTCACCCTGGGGACAAGGACACTGGCAGCAGAAGTTCTTGGTGTGAGCCCTCCCAGAGTCTGTCATTAGCCCCACCAAAGAGCCCAGGTAGGCTCCAGTGTTGGGATGCCCCAGGCCAAAGGATCAACAGGGAAGGAACCCAGCCCCACCCAACATCAGTCAAGCAGATTAGAGTTTTAATGAGCTGTGCCCACCAGGGCAACAGTCAGCTGTACCCACTGCCAGTCCCTCCCATCAGGAAACTTACACAAGCCTCTTAGATAGCCTCATCCACCAGAGGGCAGACAGCAGAAGCAAGAACTACAATCCTGCAGTCTGTAGATAAAAAGCACATTCACAGAAAGATAGACAAGATGAAAAGGCAGAGGGCTACGTACCAGATGAAGGAACAAGATAAAACCCTAGAAAAACAACTAAATGAAGACGTGAAGATAGGAAACCTTCCAAAAAAAGAATTCAGAATAATGATAGCGAAGATGATCCAAGACCTCGGAAAAGGAATGGAGGCAAAGATCGAGAAGATGCAAGAAATGTTTAACAAAGACCTAGAAGAATTAAAGAACAAACAACTAGAAGAATTTAAAAACAGACAGAGATGAACAATACAGTAACTGAAATGAAAAATACACTAGAAGGAATCAATAGCAGAATAACTGAGGCAGAAGAATGGATAAGTGACCTGGAAGACAGAATGGTGGAATTCACTGCTGCGGAACAGAATAAAAAAAAAAGAATGAAAAGAAATGAAGACAGCCTAAGAGACCTCTGGGACATTAAATACAACAACCTTCACATTATAGGGGTCCCAGAAGGAGAAGGGAGGGAGAAAGCACCCGAGAAAATATTTGAGGAGATTATAGTCAAAAAATTCCCTAACATGGGAAAGGAAATAGTCACCCAAGTCCAGGAAGCACAGCGAGTCCCAAACAGGAAAAACCCAAGGAGAAATATGCTGAGACACATAGTAATCAAACTGGCAAAAATCAAAGACAAAGAGAAATTATTGAAAGCAACAAGGGAAGAATGACAAATAACATACAAGGGAACTCCCATAAGGTTAACAGCTGATTTCTCAGCAGAAACTCTACAAGCAAGACGGGAGAGGCATGATATAATTAAAGTGATGAAAGGAAAGAACGTACAATCAAGATTACTCTACCCAGCAAGGATCTCATTCAGATCCGATGCAGAAATCAAAAGCTTTACAGACAAGCAAAAGCTAAGAGAATTCAGCACCACCAAACCATCTCTACAACAAATGCTAAAGTAACTTCTCTAACTGGGAAACACAAGAGAAGAAAAGGACCTACAAAAACAAACCCAAAACAATTAAGAAAATGGTCATAAGAACATACATATCGATAATTACCCTAAACGTGAATGGATCAAATGCTCCAAGCAAAAGACACAGGCTTGCTGAATGGATACAAAAACAAGACCCATATATATGCTGTCTACAAGAGACCCACTTCAGACCTAGGGACACATACAGACTGAAAGTGAGGGGATGGAAAAAGATGTTCCATGCAAATGGAAATCAAAAGAAAGCTGTAGGGCATCCTGGGTGGCTCAGTGGTTGAGAGACCGCCTGCCGATGCAGGGGACACGGGTTCGTGCCCGATCTGGGAAGATCCCACATGCAGCAGAGCAGCTGGGCCCATGAGCCATGGCCACTGAGCCTGTGCGTCTGGAGCCTGTGCTCCGCAACAGGAGGGGCCACAACAGTAAGAGGCCCGCGTACCACAAAAAAAAGAAAGAAAGCTGTAGTAGCAATACTCATATCCAATAAAATAGACTTTAAAATAAAGAATGTTACAAGAGACAAGGAAGGACACTACATAATAATCAATGGATCAATCCAAGAAGAAGATATAACAATTATAAATATATATGCACCCAACATAGGAGCACCAAATACATAAGGCAACTGCTAACAACTATAAAACAGGAAATCCACAGTAACACAATAATAGTGGGGGACTTTAACACCTCACCTACACCAATGGACAGATCATGCAAAATGAAAATAAATAAGCAAACACAAGCTTTAAATGACACAATGGACCAGACAGATTTAATTGATATTTATACGATATTCCATACAAAAACAAGAGATTACACTTTCTTCTCAAGTGTGCACGGAACATTCTCCAGGATAGATGACATCCTGGGTCACAATTCAAGCCTCAGTAAATTTAAGAAAACTGAAATCATATCAAGCATCTTTTCTGACCACAATGCTATGAGATTAGAAATCAATTTCAGGGAAAAAAAACGTAAAAGACACAAACACGTGGAGGCTAAACAATGCATTACTAAATAACCAAGAGATCACTGAAGAAATCAAAAAACACCTAGAGACAAATGACAATGAAAACACAATGATCCAAGACCTATGGGATGCAGCAAAAGCAGCTCTAAGAGGGAAGTTTATAGCTATACAAGCCTACCTCAAGAAACAAGAAAAATCTCAAACAATCTTAACCTTACACCTAAAGGAACTAGAAAAAGAAGAACAAACAAAACCCTTAGTTAGCAGAAGGAAAGAAATCATAAAGAGGAGAGCAGAAATAAATGAAATAGAAACAAAGAAAACAACTGCAAAGATCAATAAAACTAAAAGCTGGTTCTTTGAGGAGATAAACAAAATTGATAAACCATTAGCCAGACTCATCAAGAAAAAGACTGAGAGGACTCAAATGAATAAAATTAGAAATGAAAAAGAAGTTACAACAGACACCGCAGAAATACAAAGCATCCTACAAGACCACTACAGGCAACTCTATGGCAATAAAATGGACAACCTGGAAGAAATGGACAAATTCTTAGAAAGGTATAACCTTCCATGACTGAACAAGGAAGAAATAGAAAATATGAACAGACCAATCACAAGTAATGAAATTGAAAATGTGATTAGAAATCTTCCAACAGGGCAGAGGGGAAGATGGTGGAAGAGTAAGACGCGGAGATCACCTTCCTCCCCACAGATACACCAGAAATACATCTACACGTGGAGCAACTCCTACAGAACACCTACTGAATGCTGGCAGGAGACCTCAGACCTCCCAAAAGGCAAGAAACTCCTCACGTACCTGGGTAGGGCAAAAGAAAAAACAGAGACAAAAGAATAGGGACGGGACCTGCACCAGTGGGAGGGAGCTGTGAAGGAGGAAAGGTTTCCACACACTAGGAAGCCCCTTCGCAGGCGGAGACTGCAGGAGGCGGAGGGGGGAGCTTTGGAGCTGCCGAGGAGAGCACAGCAACAGGGGTGGGGAGGGCAAAGCGGGGAGATTCCCGCACAGAGGATCGGTGCTGACCGGCACTCACCAGCCCGAGAGGCTTGTCTGCTCACCTGCCAGGGCAGGCGGGGCTGCGAGCTGAGGCTCGGGCTTTGGTCGGAGCGCAGGGAGAGGACTGGGGTTGGGAGCGTGAACACAGCCTGAAGGGGTTAGTGCACCACGGCTAGCCGGGAGGGAGTCCGAGAAAAGGTCTGGAGCTGCCAAAGAGGCAAGAGACTTTTTCTTCACTCTCTGTTTCCTGGTGCGCGAGGAGAGGGGATTAAGAGCGCTACTTAAAGGAACTCCAGAGATGGGCACGAGACGCGGCTAAAAGCGCGGAACCCAGAGACGGGCAGGAGACGCTAAGGCTGCTGCTGCCGCCACCAAGGGGCCTGTGTGCGAGCACAGGTCACTATCCACATCCCTCTTCCGGGGCGCCTGTGCAGCCCGCCACTGCCAGGTTCCCTGGATCCAGGGACAACTTCCCCGAGAGAACGCACGGCACGCCTCAGGCTGGTGCAACGTCATGCTGGCCTCTGCTGCCGCAGGCTCGCCCCACACTCCGCACCCCTCCGTCCCCCCAGCCTGAGTGAGCCAGAGCCCCCGAATCAGCGGCTCCTTTAACCCCATCCTGTCTGAGCAAAAAACAGACGCCCTCCAGTGACCTACACACAGAGACGGGGCCAAATCCAAAGCTGAGCCCCTGGGAGCTGTGAGAACAAAGAAGGGAAAGGGAAATCTTTCCCAGCAGCCTCAGAAGCAGCGGATGAAAGCTCCACAATCAACTTGATGTATCCTGCAACTGTGGAATACGTGAATAGAAAACGAATCATCCCAAATTGAGGAGGTGGACTTTGAGAGGAAGATTTATGATTTTTTCCCCTTTTCCTCTTTTTGTGAGTGTGTATGCGTATGCTTCTGTGTGAGATTTTGTCTGTATAGCTTTGCTTCCACCATTTGTCCTAGGGTTCTATCCGTCCATTGTTTTTTTTTTTTATTTTTCTTTCTTAATAATTAATTTTAATAACTTTATTTTACTTTATCTTCTCTCTTTCTTTTTCTTTCTTTCTTTCCTTCCTTCCCTCCTTTAGAAAACGAATCATCTCAAATTAAGGAGGTGGACTTTGAGAGCAAGATTTATGATTTTTTCCGCTTATCCTCTTTTTGTGAGGGTGTATGTGTATGCTTCTTGTGAGATTTTGTCTGTATAGCTTTGCTTCCACCATTTTGTCCTAAGGTTCTATCCGTCCATTTTTTTTCTTATTATTTTTTAATTTAATAACTTTATTATATTTTACTTTATTATATTTTACTGTATCTTCTTTCTTTCTTTCTTCCTTCCCTCCTTCCTTCCTCCCTCCCACCTTTCTTTCTTTCTTTTCTCCTTTCTTTCTTCCTTCCTTCCCTCCTTTCTTTCTTTCTTTTCTTCCTTCCTTCCTTCCTTTCTACTTCTACTAATTCTTTCTACTTCTTCTCCCTTTTATTCTGAGCCGTGTGGATGAAAGGCTCTTGGTGCTGCAGCCAGGAGCCAGTGCTGTGCCTATGAGGTGGGAGAGCCAACTTCAGGACACTGGTCAACAAGAGACCTCCCAGCTCTACATAATATCAAACAGCAAAAATCTCCCAGAGATCACCATCTCAACACCAGCACCCAGCTTCACTCAATGACCAGCAAGCTACAGTGCTGGACAACCTATGCCAAACAACTAGCAAAAGAGGAACACAACCCCACACATTAGCAGACAGGCTGCCTAAAATCATAATAAGTCCACAGACACCCCCAAAACACACCACCAGACGTGGACCTGTCCACCAGAGAGACAAGATCCAGCCTCATCCACCAGAACACAGGCACTAATCCCCTCCACCAGGAAGCCTACACACACACTGAACCAACCTTAGCCACTGGGGACAGACATCAAAAACAAAGGGAACTATGAACCTGCAGCCTGCAAAAAGGAGACCCCAAACACAGTCAGATAAGAAAAATGAGAAGACAGAAAAACACACAGCAGATGAAGGAGCAAGATAAAAACGCATCAGACCTAACAAATGAAGAGGAAATAGGCAGTCTACCTGAAAAACAATTCAGAATAATGATAGTAAAGATGATCCAAAATCTTGGAAATAGAACAGACAAAATGCAAGAAACATTTAACAAGAACCTAGAAGAACTAAAGATGAAACAAACAATGATGAACAACACAATAAATAGAATTAAAAATACTATAGATGGGATCAATAGCAGAATAACTGAGGCAGAAGAACGGATAAGTGACCTGGAAGATAAAATAGTGGAAATAACGACTGCAGAGCAGAATAAAGAAAAAAAAAATGAAAAGAACTGAGGACAGTCTCAGAGACCTCTGGAACAACATTAAACGCACCAACATTCGAAATATAGGGGTTCCAGAGGAAGAAGAGAAAAAGAAAGGGACTGAGAAAATATTTGAAGAGATTATAGTTGAAAACTTCCCTAATATGGGAAAGGAAATGGTTAATCAAGCCCAGGAAGCACAGAGAGTCCCATATAGGATAAATCCAAGGAGAAATACGCCAAGACACATATTAATCAAACTGTCAAAAATTAAATACAAAGAAAGCATATTAAAAGCAGCAAGGGAAAAACAACAAATAATACACAAGGGAATCCCCATAAGGTTAACACCTGATCTCAGCAGAAACTCTGCAAGCCAGAAGGGAGTGGTAGGACATACTGAAAGTGATGAAGGAGAAAAACCTGCAACCAAGATTATTCTACCCAGCAAGGATCTCATTCAGATTTGATGGAGAAATTAAAACCTTTACAGACAAGCAAAAGCTGAGAGAGTTCAGCACCACCAAACCAGCTTTACAACAAATGCTGAAAGAACTTCTCTAGGCAAGAAACACAAGAGAAAGAAAAGACCTATAATAACGAACGCAAAACAATTTAGAAAATGGGAATAGGAACATACATATTGATAATTACCTTAAATGTAAATGGACTAAATGCTCCCACCAAAAGACACAGATTGGCTGAATGGATACAAAAACAAGACCCATATATATGCTGTCTACAAGAGACCCACTTCAGACCTAGGGACACATACAGACTGAAAGTGAGGGGATGGAAAAAGACATTCCATGGAAATGGAAACCAAAAGAAAGCTGGAGTAGCAATTCTCACATCAGACAAAATAGACTTTAAAATATAGACTATTACAAGAGACAAAGAAGGACACTACATAATGATCAAGGGATCGACCCAAGAAGATATAACAATAGTAAATATTTATGCACCCAACATAAGAGCACCTCAATACATAAGGCAAATACTAACAGCCATAAAAGGGGAAATCAACACTAACACATTCATAGTAGGGGACTTTAACACCCCACTTTCACGAATGAACAGATCATCCAAAATGAAGATAAATAAGGAAACACAAGCTTTAAATGATACATTAAACAAGATGGACTTAATTGATATTTATAGGACATTCCATCCAAAAACAACAGAATACACATTCTTCTCAAGTGCTCATGGAACATTCTCCAGGATAGATCATATCTTGGGTCACAAATCAAGCCTTGATAAATTTAAGAAAATTGAAATTGTATCAAGTATCTTTTCCGACCACAACGCCATGAAACTAGATATCAATTACAGGAAGAGATCTGTAAAAAATACAAACACATGGAGGCTAAACAATACACTACTTAATAACGAAGTGATCACTGAAGAAATCAAAGAGGAAATAAAAAAATACCTAGAAACAAATGACAATGGAGACACGACGACCCAAAACCTATGGGATGCAGCAAAAGCAGTTCTAAGAGGGAAGTTTATAGCAATACAAGCCCACCTTAAGAAACAGGAAACATCTCCAATAAACAACCTAACCTTGCACCTAAAGCAATTAGAGAAAGAAGAACAAAAAAACCCCAAAGTTAGCAGAAGGAAAGAAATCATAAAAATCAGATCAGAAATAAATGAAAAAGAAATGAAGGAAACAATAGCAAAGATCAATAAAACTAAAAGCTGGTTTTTTGAGAAGACAAACAAAATAGATAAACCATTAGCCAGACTCATCAAGAATAAAAGGGAGAAGACTCAAATCAATAGAATTAGAAATGAAAAGGGAGAAATAACAACTGACACTGCAGAAATAAAAAAGATCATGAGAGATTACTACAAGAAACTCTATGCCAGTAAAATGGACAACATGGAAGAAATGGACAAATTCTTAGAAACGCACAACCTGCGAAGACTGAATCAGGAAGAAATAGAAAATATGAACACACCAGTCACAAGCACTGAAATTGAAACTGTGATTAAAAATCTTCCAACAAACAAAAGCCCAGGACCAGATGGCTTCACAGGCGAATTCTATCAAACGTTTAGAGAAGAGCTAACACCTATCCTTCTCAAACTCTTCCAAAATATAGCAGAGGGAGGAACACTCCTAAATTCCATCTACGAGGCCACCATCACCTTGGTACCAAAACCAGACAAGGATGTCACAAAGAAAGAAAACTACAGGTCAATATCACTGATGAACATAGATGCAAAGATCCTCAACAAAATACTAGCAAACAGAATCCAACAGCACACTAAAAGAATCATACACCATGATCAAGTGGGGTTTATTGCAGGAATGCAAGGATTCTTCAATATACACAAATCTATCAGTGTGATAAAACATATTAAAAAATTGAAGGAGAAAAACCATATGATCATCACAATACATGCAGAGAAAGCTTTTGACAAAATTCAACACCCATTTATGAAAAAACCCTGCAGAAAGTAGGCATAGAGGGAACTTTCCTCAACATAATAAAGGCCATATATGACAAGCCCACAGCCAACATCCTCCTCAATGGTGAAAAACTGAAAGCATTTCCACTAAGATCAGGAACAAGACAAGGTTGCCCACTCTCACCACTCTTATTCAACATAGTTTTGGAAGTTTTAGCCACAGCAATCGGAGAAGAAAAGGAAATAAAAGGAATCCAAATCGGAAAAGAAGAAGTAAAGCTGTCACTGTTTGCAGATGACATGATACTATACATAGAGAATCCTAAAGATGCTACCAGAAAACTACTAGAGCTAATCAATGAGTTTGGTAAAGTAGCAGGATACAAAATTAATGCACAGAAATCTCTGGCATTCCTGTACACTAATGATGCAAAATCTGAAAGTGAAATCAAGAAAACACTCCCATTTACCACTGCAACAAAAAGAATAAAATATCTAGGAATAAACCTACCTAAGGAGACAAAAGACCTGTATGCAGAAAATTATAAGACACTGATGAAAGAAATTAAAGATGATACAAATAGATGGAGAGATATACCATGTCCTTGGATTGGAAGAATTAACATTGTGAAAATTACTCTACTACCCAAAGCAATCTACAGATTCAATGCAATCCCTATCAAACTACCACTGGCATTTTTCACAGAACTAGAACAAAAAATTTCACAATTTGTATGGAAACACAAAAGACCCCAAATAGCCAAAGCAATCTTGATAACGAAAAACGGAGCTGGAGGAATCAGGCTCCCTGACTTCAGACTATACTACAAAGCTACAGTAATCAAGACAGTATGGTACTGGCACAAAAACAGAAAGATAGATCAATGGAACAGGATAGAAAGCCCAGAGATAAACCCACGCACATATGGTCACCTTATCTTTGATAAAGGAAGCAGGAATGTACAGTGGAGAAAGGACAGCCTCTTCAATAAGTGGTGCTGGGAAAACTGGACAGGTACATGTAAAAGTATAAGATTAGATCACTCCCTAACACCATACACTAAAATAAGCTCAAAATGGATTAAAGACCTAAATGTAAAGCCAGAAACTATCAAACTCTTAGAGGAAAACATAGGCAGAACACTCTATGACATAAATCACAGCAAGATCCTTTTTGACCCACCTCCTAGAGAAATGGAAATAAAAACGAAAATAAACAAATGGGATCTAATGAAACTTCAAAGCTTTTGCATAGCAAAGGAAACCATAAACAAGACAAAAAGCGAATCCTCAGAATGGGAGAAAATATTTGCAAATGAAGCAACTGACAAAGGATTAATTTCCAAAATTTACAAGCAGCTCATGCAGCTCAATAACAAAAAAACAAACAACCCAATCCAAAAATGGGCAGAAGACCTAAATAGACATTTCTTCAAAGAAGAGATACAGACTGCCAAGAAACACATGAAAGAATGCTCAACATCATTAACCATTAGAGAAATGCAAATCAAAACTACAATGAGATATCATCTCACACCAGTCAGAATGGCCATCATCAAAAAATCTAGAAACAATAAATGCTGGAGAGGGTGTGGAGAAAAGGGAACACTCTTGCACTGCTGGTGGGAATGTGAATTGGTTCAGCCACTATGGAGAACAGTATGGAGGTTCCTTAAAAAACTACAAATAGAACTACCATATGACCCAGCAATCCCACTACTGGGCATATACCCTGAGAAAACCAAAATTCAAAAACAGTCATGTACCAAAATATTCACTGAAGCTCTATTTACAATAGCCCGGAGGTGGAAACAACCTAAGTGCCCACCATCGGATGAATGGATAAAGAAGATGTGGCACATATATACAATGGAATATTACTCAGCCATAAAAAGAAATGAAATTGAGCTATTTGTAATGAGGTGGACAGACCTAGAGTCTGTCATACAGAGTGAAGTAAGTCAGAAAAAGAAAGACAAATACCATATGCTAACACATATATATGGAATTTAAGAAAAAAAAATGTCATGAAGAACCTAGGGGTAAGACAGGAATAAAGACACAGACCTACTGGAGAATGGACTTGAGGATACGGGGAGGGGGAAGGGTAAGCTGGGACAAAGCGAGAGAGAGGCATGGACATATATACACTACCAAACGTAAGGTAGATAGCTAGTGGGAAGCAGCCGCAAAGCACAGGGAGATCAGCTCGGTGCTTTGTGACCGCCTGGAGGGGTGGGATAGGGAGGGTGGGAGGGAGGGAGACACAAGAGGGAAGAGATATGGGAACATATGTATATGTGTAACTGATGCACTTTGTCATAAAGCAGAAACTAACACACCATTGTAAAGCAATTATATCCCAATAAAGATGTTAAAAAAAAAAAAGAGATCTTCCAACAAACAGAAGTCCAGGACCAGACGGCTTCACAGGTGAATTCCATCCAACATTTAGCGACAAGCTACCACACATCCTTCTCAAACTCCTCCAAAAACTGCGGAGGAAAGAGCACTCTCAAACTCCTTCTATTAGGCCACGATCACCCTGATACAAAAAACAGACAATAAAAGAAAATTACAGACCAATATCACTGATTAATATAGATGCAAAAATCCGCAACAAAATACTAGCAAAGAGAATCCAACAATACATTAAAAGGATCATACACCATGAACAAGTGTGATTTATCCCAGGGATGCAAGCATTCTTCAATATACGCAAATCAATCAATGTGATACACCATATTAACAAACTGAAGAATAAAAACCATATATGATCATCTCAATAGATGCAGAAAAAGCTTTTGACAAAATTCAACACCCATTTATGATAAAAACTCTCCAGAAAGTGGGCATAGAGGGAACCTACCTCAACATAATAAAGGCCATATATGAGAAACCCACAGCAAACATCATTCTCAATGGTGAAAAACTGAATGCATTTCTGCTAAGATCAGGAACAAAACAAGGATGTCTACTCTCACAACTATTATTCAACATAGTTTTGGAAGTCCTAGCCACGGCAATCGGAGAAAAAAAGAAATAAAAGGAATACAAATCGGAAAAGAAGACAAACTGTCACTGTTTGCAGAGGACATGATACTATACATAGAGAATCCTAAAGATGCCACCAAAAAACTACTAGAGCTAGTCAATGAATTTGGTAAAGTTGCAGGATACAAAATTGATGCACAGAAACCTCCTGCATTCCTATACAGTAATGATGAAAAATCTGAAAGAGAAATTAAGGAAACACTCCCATTTACCATTGCAACAAAAAGAATAAAATACCTAGGAATAAACCTACCTAGGGAGATAAAAGACGTATATGCAGAAAACTATAAAACACTGATGAAAGAAATTAAAGATGATACCAACAGATGGAGAGATACCATGTTTTTGGATTGGAAGAATCAATATTGTGAAAATGACGATACTGCCCAAAGCAATCTACAGATTCAATGCAATCCCTATGAAACTACCAATGGTACTTTTTATGGAACTAGAACAAAAAATCTTAAAATTTGTATGGAGACACAAAAGACCCTGAATAGCCAAAGTAGTCTTGAGGGAAAAAATGGAGCGGGAGGATTCAGACTCCCTGGCTTCAGACTATACTACAAAGCTAGAGTAATCAAGGCAATATGGTACTGGCACAAAAACAGAAACATAGATCAATGGAACAAGACAGAAAGCCCAGAGATAAACCCACACACCTATGGTCAACTAATCTATGACAAAGGACGCAGGGATATACAATGGAGAAAAGACAGTCTCTTCAATAAGTGGCGCTGGGAAAACTGGACAGCTACATGTAAAAGAATGAAATTAGAACACTCCCTAACATCATACACAAAAATAAACTCAAAATGGATTCGAGACCTAAATGTAAGACCGGACACTATAAAACTCTTAGAGGGAAACATAGGAAGAACACTCTTTGACATAAATCACAGCAAGATCTTTTTTGATCCACCTCCTACAGTAATGGAAATGAAAACAAAAATAAACAAATGGGATCTAATGAAACTTCAAAGCTTTTGCACAGCAGAGGAAACCATAAACAAGACGAAAAAGAGAACCCTCAGAATGGGAGAAAATATTTGCAAATGAAACAACGGACAAAGGATTAATCTCCAAAATATATAAACAGCTCATGCAGCTCAATAATAAAGAAACAAACAATCCAATCCAAAAATGGGCAGAAGAGCTAAAGAGACATTTCTCCAAAGAAGACATATAGATGGCCAAGAGGCATATGAAAAGCTGCTCAACATCACTAATCATTGGAGATTTGCAAATCAAAACTACAATGAGCTATTACCTCACACCAGTTAGAATGGGAATCATCAGAAAATCTACAAACAACAAATGCTGGAGAGGGTGTGGAGAAAAGGGAACCCTCTTGCACTGTTGGTGGGAATGTAAATTGATACAGTCACTATGGAGAACAGTATGGAGGTTCCTTAAAAAACTAAAAATAGAATTACCATATGATCCAGCAATCCCACTAGTGGGCATATACCCACAGAAAAACATAATTCAGAAAGACAAATGCGCCCCAATGTTCACTGTAGCACTATTTACAATAGCCTGGTCATGGAAGCAACCTACATGCCCATCGACAGACAAATGGATAAAGAAGATGTGATACATATATACAGTGGAATATTACTCAGCCATAAAAAGGAATGAAACTGGGTCGTTTGTTGAGACGTGGATGGATCTAGAGACTGTCATACAGTATGAATTAAGTAAGAAAGAGAAAAACAAATATCGTATATTAACACATGTATGTGGAACCTAGAAAAATGGTACAGATGAACCGGTTTGCAGGGCAGAAGTTGAGACACAGATGTAGAGAACAAACTTATGGACACCAAGGGGGGAAAGCCATGGGGGTGGGGTGGGGATGGTGGTGTGATGAATTGGGCGGTTGGAATTGACATGTATACACTGATGTGTATAAAGTTGATGACTAATAAGAACCTCCTGTATAAAAAAATAAAATAAAATTCAAAAATTAAAAAAAAGAAAAAGAATAAGGAAAGAACATAACAAGTATAGCCAGATCCATTACCATGTTAAACTTTACTTCACCTGAGCTCTTGGAAAACAGCACAGTTAAAAAAAATCTCCCACCCTGTTACAGAAAACAGCTTACTGCAAAGAACCACACCTCCCCGTAAGACTCAGGGAAGACTCACCTAGCCCCCATGCTTACCTATGACAAGGCCAGACACAGACCTATCAAATTTCCATGCTTTGCCTGAAAAAAGATAAGCTGAGCTGCTTGTTCTCACTGATTGATTAGAATGAAATGCTTGCTAACTGATGACCAAATGTTATCTAAGCTTCTCTCCTTCTCCCAAGCCTCTGATCCACCCTCAGCCCAAGCCAGCATATAACCTCTCCTTAATGATGTCTCCTGAGAATCAGCTGACATCAAGGAAAGACATTTCCTGATCACTGTCTGATTCTGCCATCTATTCCCCCATATTTGGTTCTTTCTAGCCTTGTTTACCTGCCCCTATAAAAGAAATTTCCTTTTTGCCTGATCTTTGAGACCCTTGCAGATCCTTTGGTCAAATTGTTCTCCCTATGGAATAGCCTCTTCCCCTCTATTGTACTAGCTCCCTCCCCTTATTGCAATAATTCTTTTGAATGAAGTCTTCTTCTTACCTAAGTCCAGATTTGTTTTTCCTTGATAGACAACATATTCTGTTAATTCAGACTGGGGGTTAGGGTCTAACTAAAATCATTCAGCACATCAACAAACATGCCACTTGTTTAATACAACTGTAGACTCAGAAGATCTTAACCTTCAAAAAGATCTAAAAATCAACGAATCCAACCTCTCACCCATGCCAGGAATCCCTCTGCAGCAGCTCTGAGAGACAGACATCCTGCCACTCATGGCACGCCTCTGGTAATGGGTAGTGTTAGAAAATTCTCATACCAAGCCAACATCTCCATCTACATAGCAGTTACCCACAGGTACCAGTTCTGTCCTCTGAACTACAAAGAATGCCTCTACTTCCAAATCAGCACCCTTCAGATGTCTGAAGACAACTGCACCTGAGCTTCTTCACATCAGCATAAAGAGGTACCTGGCCTGCTGAGATATTCTACCATGCCTGTGCAAAAACAAAGATCAAATCATGTCCTCTGGGTTTTTCTTTGTTAAATCAATAGAGGCATGGAAATCACATCTGGATATAATGTGCATCGAAGTCCTACTAAGACAAATACTCTAAGGAAAGAGGCAGCATACAATCATCAAGGGCTACCACTTTGTTGTTCATGAGGAATTGCATCTTTGCAGGAGTTAAGAGAGAGTCTTAAGGCAGATGACTCCCTGACTTCAGAGTATACTACAAAGTTTCAGTAATCAAAACAGTATGGTACTGGCACAAAAAGAGACACACAGATCAATGGAACAGAACAGAGAGCTCAGAAATAAACCCACACCCTTATGGTCAATAATCTACAACAAAGGATGCAAGAATATACGCTGGAGAAAAGACAAAGTGGTGCTAGGAAAACTGGACAGCTACATGTAAAAGAATGAAATTAGAACATTCTCTAACACCGTACACAAATTAAACTCAAAATGGATTAAAGACCTAAATGTAAGACCCCAAACCATAAAACTCCTAGAGGAAGACATAGGCAGAACACTCTCTGACATAAATTGTAGTAATATTTTTTTGGATCCATCTCCTAGAGTAATGGAAATAAAAGCAAAAATAAACAAATGGGACCTAATTAAACTTAAAGGCTTTTGCACAGTGAAGGAAACCATCAACAAAATGAAAGACAATCTACTGAAGGGGAGAAAATATTTGCAAATGATATGACTGATAAGGGTTAATATCCAAAATAAATAAACAGCTCATATAACTCAACATCAAAAACAAACAACCCAATTAAAAAATGGTCAGAAGACCTGAATAGACTTTTTTCCAAAGAGGAAATGCAGATGGCCAATAGGCACATGAAAAGATGCTCAACATTGCTAACTAACTATGAGGAAAATGCAAATCAAAACCACAATGAGATATCACCTTACACCTGTCAGAATGGCTATCATAAAAAAGAACACATAATAAATGTTGGTGAATACGTAGAGAAAAGGGAAACCTTGTACACTGTTGGTGGGAATGTAAATTGGTGCAGCCACTGTGGAAAACAGTATGGAGATTTCTCATTAAAGTAAAAATAGAACTACCATATGACCCAGAAATTCCTCTCCTGAGTATATATCCAAAAAGCCCCCCATAACACTAATTTGAAAAGATACATGCACCCCAATGTTCATAGTACTATAATTTACAGTTGCCAAGAAACAACTGGAAGCAACCTAAGTGTCCATCAACAGATGTATGGATAAAGAAGATGTATAAACATACAATGGAATACTATTCAGCCATAAAAAAGAATGAAAATTTGCTACTTCCAGCAACATGGATGGACTTGGAGGGTATTATACTAAGTGAAAGTTGTCAGACAGAGAAAGACAGATACTGTATGATATCACTTATATGTGGAATCTAAAAAACACAACAAACTAGTGAATATAACAAAAAAGAAACAGACTCACAGATATAGAGAACAAACTAGTGGTTACCACTGGGGAGAGGGAAAGGGGGAGAGGCAATGTAAGGGTAGGGAAACTGGGAGGTACAAACTATTACATATAAGATAAGCTATAAGGATACATTGTACAACAGAGGGAATGTAGCCAATATTTTATAATAACTATAAATGGAGTATAACCTTTAAAAATTGTGAATCACTATATTGTACACCTGTAACTTATATAATATTGTACATCAACTACACTTCAGTTAAATTAAAAAAGGCAACTGAATCTTTACTTAAGCCAACATCACACAACATCTAGAAAATGTTTCATCTATCTCTCAGTGCTTTCTCCTTTTGTGTTCCCTTGACTTTTGTGAAACTATCAACCAGCCATTCTTGGGCTGGTCAGTTGAGACACTGCAGCCAGCTTTTCCTGTTGCTATGGAAACAGTGGCTCTATGGGGCTTTTTCCCTAAAAAAAAAAAAAAAAAAAAAAACCCTCCCACTCCATAATTCAATAAAAATCATGAGCAAGTACAGTCAACTACATTCTTGACATGAGTGGCAAGACTGGGAACCAGCTATAAAAATTTTGCCTCACCAGAACACTTGGAAAAAAAGAATCAGCTCTAAATTCTGGTATTAAACTTGAATATTTGAGAAGCTATGCACCAATTTCTGGGAGGCTTGGCTATTCAGCCCACCAGTTCAGTCACCATTAACTTTTAAGTGTGCTGAGAGCAAGAACTATATATATATATTTAGGATATAAAATACAGTTTAAATCAGAGAAATAACAGAATGCATGTATTCCCCGTAACTCTTATAATCTCACAATTTAGGTTGTGCATAGTTGACCTCCAAGTGCCTGGCCTATGTGCAGTAGAGAGGGGCCCTTTGCTACTGATAAGGCTGTACATATTTATAGTGTGTAGGTCAGGTAGGAATGATCTATGAAACTATGCAACACTGGAAGTTCCCAACATGAGGAAATGGTTTCACTAGAAATATGGAGCTCCTGGAGTCCAGGGGTTGATATCAGCCTCTTCTTCCAAGGAACTAACTTAGACTTACTGAGAAGTTCCTTGCTAAGCTACTACAAAGAATTTCCAAGAGCACTGGGAGATCTCACTGGTGGACAACTGGAAAAAAAGTTTTTTTCCATCTTCCATTGTTTTTTAAACATCTTTATTGGAGTATAATTGCTTTACAATGGTGTGTTAGTTTCTGCTCTATAACAAAATGAATCAGCTATACATATACATATATCCCCATATCCCCTCCCTCTTGCGTCTCCCTCCCACCCTTCCTATCCCACCCCTCTAGGTGGTCACAAAGCACTGAGCTGATCTCCCTGTGCTATGCGGCTGCTCCCCACTAGCTATCTATTTTACATTTGGCACTGTATATATGTCAATGCCATTCTCTCACTCCATCCCAGCTTACCCTTCCCCCACCCTGTGTCCTCAAGTCCGTTCTCTACATCAGCGTCTTTATTCCTGTCCTGTTCCTAGGTTCTTCAGAACCTTTTTTTTCTTTTTAGATTCCATATATATGTGTTAGTATATGGTATTTGTTTTTCTTCCTGACTTACTTCACTCTGTATGACAGACTCTAGGTCACTACAGATAAGTCAATTTCGTTTCTTTTTATGGCTGAGTAATATTCCATTGTATATATGTGCCACATCTTCTTTATCCATTTATCTGTTGATGGACGCTTAGGTTGTTTCCATGTCCTGGCTATTGTAAACAGTGCTGCAATGAACATTGTGGTACATGACTCTTTTCGAATTACGGTTTGCTCAGGGTATATGCCCAGTAGTGGGATTGCTGGGTCGTATGGTAGTTCTACTTTTAGTTTTTTAAGGGACCTCCATACTGTTCTCCATAGTGGCTGTATCAGTTTACATTCCCACCAGCAGTGCAAGAGGGCTCCTTTTTCTCCACACCTTCTCCAGCATTTATTGTTTGTAGACTTTTTGATGATGGCCATTCTGACTGGTGTGAGGTGATACCTCACTGTGGTTTTGATTGCAAATCTCTAATGATTAGTGATGTTGAGCATCCTTTCATGTGTTTGTTGGCAGTCTATATATCTTCTTTGGAGAAATGTCTATTTACGCCTTCTGCCCATTTTTGGACTGGGTTGTTTGTTTTTTTGATATTGAGCTGCATGAACTGTTTATATACTTTGGAGATTCATCCTTTGTCAGTTGCTTCATTTGCAAATATTTTCTCCCATTCTGAGGGTTGTCTTTTCATCTTGTTTATGGTTTCTTTTGCTGTGCAAAAGGTCTTAAGTTTCATTAGATCCCATTTGTTTATTTTTGTTTTTATTTCCATTTCTCTAGGAGGTGGGTCAAAAAGGATCTTGCTGTGATTTATGTCATAGAGTGTTCTGCCTATGTTTTCCTCTAAGAGTTTTACAGTGTCTGGTCTTACATTTAGGTCTTTAATCCATTTTGAGTTTATTTTTGTGTATGAGTTTGGGAGTGTTCTAATTTCATTCACTTACATGTAGCTGTCCAGTTTTCCCAGCACTACTTATTGAAGAGGCTGTCTTTTCTCCACTGTATATTCTTGCCTCCTTTATCAAAGATAAGGTGACCACAGGTGCATGGGTTTATCTCTGGGATTTCAATCCTGTTCCATTGATCTATGTTTCTGTTTTTGTGCCAGTACCATACTGTCTTGATTACTGTAGCTTTGTAGTGTAGTCCAAAGTCAGGGAGCCTGATTGCTCCAATTCCATTTTTCTTTCTCAAGACTGCTTTGGCTATTCGGGGTCTTTTGTGTTTCCATACAAATTGTGAAATATTTTGGAAGAGCTTGAGAAGGATAGGTGTTAGCTCTTCTCTAAATGTTTGATAGCGTTCACCTGTGAAACCATCTGGTCCTGGCTTTTGTTTGTTGGAAGATTTTTAATCACAGTTTCAATTTCAGTGCTTGTGACTGGTCTGTTTATATTTTCTATTTCTTCCTGGTTCAGACTCAGAAGGTTGTACTTTGCTAAGAATTTGCCCATTTCTTCCATGTTGTCCATTTTATTGGCATATAGTTGCTTGTAGTAATCTCTCATGATCCTTTGTATTTCTGCAGTGTCAGTTGTTAGTTCTCCTCTTTCATTTCTAATTCTGTTGATTTGAATCTTCTCCCTTTTTTTCTTGATGAGTCTGGCTAATGGTTTATCAATTTTGTTTATCTTCTCAAAGAACCAACTTTTAGTTTTATTGATCTTTGCTATCATTTCCTTCATTTCTCTTTCATTTATTTCTGATCTGATCTTTATGATTTCTTTCCTTCTGCTAACTTGGGTTTTTTTTTTTGTTCTTTCTCTAATTGCTTTAGGTGTAAGGTTAGGTCATTTATTTGAGACTTTTCTTATTTCCTGAGGTAGGATTGTATTGCTATAAACTTCCCTCTTAGAAATGCTTTTGCTGCATCCCATAGGTTTTGGGTCATCGTGTTTTCAATGTCATTTGTTTCTAGGTATTTTTTTATTTCCTCTTTGATTTCTTCAGTGATCTCTTGGTTATTTAATAGTGTATTGTTCAGCCTCCATGTGTTTGTATTTTTTACAGTTTTTTCCTGTAATTGATATCTAGTCTCATAGCGTTGTGGTTGGAAAAGATACTTGATATGATGTCAATTTTCTTAAATTTACCGAGGCTTGATTTGTGACCCAATATGTGATCTGGCATGGAGAATATTCCATGAGCACTTGAGAAGAAACTGTATTCTGTTGTTTTTGGATGGAATGTCCTATAAATATCAATTAAGTCCATCTTGTTTAATGTGTCATTTAAAGCTTCTGTTTCCTTATTTATTTTCATTTTGGATGATCTGTCCATTGGTGAAAGTGGGTTGTTAAAGTCCCCTACTATTATAGTGTTACTGTCGATTTCTCCTGTTATGGCTGTTAGCATTTGCCTGATGTATTGAGGTGCTCCTATGTTGGGTGCATAAATATTTACAATTGTTATATCTTCTTCTTGGATTGATCCTTTGATCATTATGTAGTGTCCTTCTTTGTCTCTTGTAATAGTCTTTATTTTAAAGTCTATTTTGTCTGATATGAGAATTGCTACTCCAGGTTTTTTTTGATTTCCATTTGCATGGAATATCTTTTTCCATCCCGTCACTTTCAGTCTGTATGTGTCCCTAGGTCTGAAGTGAGTCTCTTGTAGACAGCATATATATGGGTCTTGTTTTTGTATCCATTCAGCCAGTCTATGTCTTTTGGTTGGAGCATTTAATCCATTTACACTTAAGATAATTATTGATATTTATGTTCCTATTACCATTTTCTTCATTGTTTTGGGTTTGTTTTTGTAGGTCTTTTCCTTCTGCAAGAACTATTTTTCACTGACCTTTGTTCCCCCAAGTCCTGGCACCTTAGAGGCTTGTTGAATATTTACTGAATTACCCAGAACTATTAGAAAGGCTTCCCACTATGCCACTCCCAGTACCTTCTCCCTAACTGGAAGAAGTCATTCTGAGAAGAACATTAACTGTACCCCTTATAGTGGATCTACCAGCGAGAACACCCGGCCCCTCAGGCTTCCACAAACACAACAGCAGAGAAGGTTCATCTAAAACAGGGGATGGCTCAGAGGGTAACCATGCTTTTGTGATCAAGAATAAGACAAAACTGCTTTCTCTGATTATTATGCATGTAACAATGCCAACTTTGCCACACAAGTTCCTGGTTGGTGTTTCTACAGTAGTCAAGAAGTGCTGCATCATAGCTGAGACGTTTTTGATGCTGCCTTCAACTAACCCTCTAAACTCCTTTAATCCACCTCAAACACTTCAGCACCTCCTATTTGGATCTATGCTAGGGAGTTTAGTGCAATGGACTTTAGGACAATTTTTATCTAAGGAAAATGCTTCTAATTTCTAGTTATCTATGATCAAACACTGAAGAAGTCCTAGGGAAGCATATGTGTCTTCCTACTTTTTTATTGAAGTTATCAGTTAGAGCCCATTAAGAAGAAATTTTATATACAAAAGATAAATATGATATACAAATTTTAAATGCTATAGATATATTATTACGTATGATAAGTATTTCTAATCCAGAGCTTTCTGAAAGAATATCACAAATACAAAATGCTCATGGCGTCTGCCAGGCCCTGACATGGCAGCAGAATAGGAGAGTGACTTCTACATAAGCCGCGTATCCCGAGCTAGCAGGACCTACAGAACATGGCTCCTGACTCGTCGGCGCTTGAGCAGAGCTCTTTGCAGGGCCAATATGCAGTAGAGTCACTGAGCACTCTCTTCAGTTATTGGTCAACAGAGAATCTTTGGCTTAAATCAAGAACACTGCTGCTCTTTTGTGTTTCTTACACATGTCACTTTGGCAGTCACACTGTTCAACAGACACTCTTGGTGCTCCCATCTGTCAGTGCAACTTTGGGAAGAGGGACTGTAGCTCCAGGATGACAACCAGAATATATATGTAGATGCATATATATATGCACACACAAACACATACACACAAATATACATATCCAACTAGGGAAGTAACAATGAGGTGCTGAGCTTTACACTGGTCTCACTTGGAGTATTGCTGATAGAGCTTAAACAGTAAGGAACTGACCATGCTGGGAATACAAGCCCAGAACAGCAATGATGCTTCATTTGTTCTTTCTCCAGTTATTCAGCAGAAACTTCTTTTTTCTCCTCACTTCCCATAAACAACTATGAAGTCCTACAGAATCTCTTCCATGTCTCTCATTCACGCAACAACTACTGAGTGACTGCATACTTTGTTCTACACTTAGATAGACAACAGGAAACAGAACTGCTACGGGCCCTGCCCTTATGAGGCAGAGAGTCTAATGAGGGACACATATAAGCAAAGAGGCAATTTCAACACAGCCAGATAAGTATGTTTGTAAGGACTAGTTCAGGGTACTCTGAGAGCTCAAAAAGGGAAGGACACCTAACTCACGGTGTCAAAAAGGTTTGTGGGGAGAATAAAAAGGCTAAGACCTAAATCTATCTCACCTCCTCATTCTATTAACATAGCATAGGCTTAGGACCTTTTTTCTTCTAATTGGTCTTTCTGCCTCATGTTTGATGGAAACACTTATCCTTGAGATAAAAAGCAAACTTCACAGACTGGGGCTCTGTGATCTGGACTCCCGTTTACTTCACCAGGCTTCTGCAAGATCCCATACTTAAGACAATCAGAACTGCCTCCATTTCCTAGCTCACCCATGTCTGCCTGGAATACCTTTTGCCTTGTGTTTCCAGGCTAGATCAAGCTTTACCTCTACTGGGAAGCCTTCCTTGACCTTTTGGTTTGGGAGAGGCACCTGTTATGATATATACTTTAAAGTTATTCTACACACCATAAACAGTGCAATATTAAGTATGTGCTATTAAGTTTAGGCTTCAAGTCAGGGGTGGTCAGTGGCTCTAAACAAGAATCCACATTTCAGAAACTGCAGCTCACATGAACTTCCAAAGGCAGCTCCTAAAAGCTGTTCATATATTGACCAACACCTAAGACTTTGCTCATTAGCTCAAAAGACAGCAGAAAAATTTTCCATTGGTGAAATCAATGTCTTATTAATCAGAATGGTAAATATTAGAAATGAACCCTCATTGCTAAAATAAAAGGTATTCATGATATGTCAACTGGATAAAATGTTTTCGTGATCTTAATTTAATAAATGTCTTTAAGTATGGTAGGATTTGCTTTCATTACAATCTAGTAACAAAGTTGTAGGGGAGCAGCTAACCATTTCTCAAGTTTCTTCACTGGACTCTTTACCATAAAGAATGTAAGAGTTGTACTAAAGGAGCTTAGTCATTTCAAAACCGGGCCTCTCCCGCACACTCTTGCAGCACCCTGCGCACCCTGCATGGCACGTGTCAAGTAGTCTGGTAACTGTCAGTGCAACCTGTCTACCTTTCCAATTAAATGCTGAGGTCCTTGAGAACAGGGATTGTATTTTTAATCTCTGTAGTCTGCTTCTTAGCTCACTTTCTAGTATAAAGAAATACTTGCTGAATGGACAATAGTATATAAGTAGCATAATAAAGGACAGATGAAAGGACATCTGACTAGGAGTTGGGAGACTTGTGTTTTAATACTAGTTTCAGTAACAGCTGAGTACTTGTGTTATAATTTACTGAGTACTTAATATGTGTCAAACACAGCGTCAGGCACTTATATTGTTTCTCATTTAATCTTTAGGGCAATTCTGAGAGGAGCATCATCACTTTACAGAGGAGGAAACAGAGAGGCTGACTTACTCAAGGTTATTCAGATAAAGTAGATGAGTCAATCACTGAATCCAAAGCACATGTTTTTAACCTCTATGGTAGAAGTGTGTCCCATGGAACATTTGAGAGAGGTAAAAAATTTCCCTCTGGATTCCAGTTTCCTCCTTTGCTTACTGAGTGCGACTAAGTGGCTGACACCCTTTCCAGCTCCTCATGTTACGGTGTGATGGTTCTGAGCGGCAACAATCACCACTGTGGTTGCGCCTGCCCTTGCTGTCTTGACAAGAGTGAAAGAGGGTTTCACGTGCAGCACGTTATAAGGCTTTTCAGACAACATATTTCATTTCTATTCTTTTTTTCCTTTGAAAAGGGGATTCTGAAGGCAGAGAAAAGGCATCCATTTTTGGCACACCGCTTTGAAGCTAGAACCTGCTGTTAGTCAACAGAGCCAGCAAGGTGTTATTTTTGTTCTACAATCCTTCCCTGACACGGATGCTGGCTGAAATCATAAAAAAGAGCAAGGAAAGCACACCTACAACCAGGGACAAGTCAACTATCAGAGAAATAAAAATGGTAAGAGAAAACATAGCAAAAATGTCAATCTGTTTGCTAAATTTCAACTGCACTGTTGCAGTTGGATAAAGAAAAGGATTTTAGTGGTTCTTTTGACATCATCTGAGGATTACTTGAAAGACAAACAACCTATCTGTGTCACAGAGTTCACATTCAAGGGTTGAAATGGCCTAGATAAGAGTTCTATCACACAAGTATTTATTGAGGTCTTACTTAGCTGGTATGTGCTGAAATGTTAATACCTCAGACCAGTTTTCTTTAGGAACAGCTATCTGGAGGGAAAGTACATTGTTAAGAAAAACTATGTACGTTTCATCCTTAAAATATCTTTCATCTGCTACCACTCACTGATACCAGGATGCCCATCTGGTAGAGAGGGTGGGAATTCTAGAACAATGAAAGTCCCTAGTTGTCAAGAGACTGATGCTAGACCCAAACCCCCATTTGGCTTCTCTGGAAGAGCCAACAAGTCCGGGTGACACCTCTTTAAGGCATTCAATCAGAAAGAAACTTTGACGCATTAAAATGATTTAAAATCACTCATTTTGAGAACATGGTTCAACAGAGGAGAATAAATACACAGAAGGAGGAAGTCGGCTTTTTGCCGTTAAAACTCACCCACCTTCTTAACAGCAGGATCCCCTTTGGATGGATGACAGGATGGGGACATTTTTACCTAAAAAAAAAAAAAAAAAAGCAAACCTTCTGATATCTTCTTAGTTATAGTCTAGCTTTATTTGACCCGTACTTAAAATAATTCAACTAGAACTCACGTAACTGAGATAAAACAGACATTTTCAGGGGAACAATGAATAGATTTTTTTGTTAAGTCCCTTTGAAGTTTCTCTGGAGATCAAAAAGTCAGTAGTTAGCCAAGATAAAAATGTGATTAGGGTAAGAAAAGTAGAAAAGATGGTCCAAATTGGTTTTAGCGAAATGGTGAGGAACCTAATAGACACAGATCTCTGTGGACAATGGAAATCAACTGACGCGATATGTAGTAGCACGTCTTGCAGAGACCAACTCAGAGTATCCCTTCTGATCTAATGTCCCTTTTAAGCAAAACATGCACAAGTGTTTGATAATAATAGAAGGATTTAGAAAAAGTATCAGCCAAGCCATAATAAAAGGATGTTTAGTCCTAAGAAGAGAAGACTGATGATATAGTAAGATCTTCAAATATAGGAAAGGTTGAAAGAGACTATCAGATAAAAGAACAAGACCCAACTACATGCTGCCTGCAGGAAACATACTTTAAATATAAAGGCACAAATAGATTAAAAGCAAAAAGATTGAAAAAATATACCATGATAGTACTAGATTTCAGAGCAAAGACTATTGCCAGGGATATATTATTGCATAACGATAAAGGAATCAATTCATCAGGAGGACGTAACAATCCTAAATGTCTACACATCTAATAGCTTAAACCTAAGTGTCCATCAACAGAGGAATGGATAAACAAGATGTGATACATATATTACTCAGCCATAAAAAGGAATGAAATTGTGCCATTTGCAGAGACGTGGATGGACCTAGAGACTGTCATACAGAGTGAAGTAAGTCAGAAAGAGAAAAACAAATACCGTATAAGATCGCTCATATGTGGAATCTAGAAAATGGTACAGGTGAACTTATTTGCAAAGCAGAAATAGAGACACAGATGTAGAGAACAAACTTACGGATACCAAGGGGGGAAGGAGGGAGTGGGATGAATTGGGAGATTGGGATTGACATATATACACTACTATGTATAAAACAGATAACGAATGAGAACCTACTGTATAGTACAGGGAACTCTACTCAATTATCTGTGGTGAACTAAATGGGAAGGAAATCCAAAAAAGAGGGGATATATGTATACATATAACTGATTCACTCTGATGTACAGAAGAAACTAACACAACATTGTAAAGCAACTATACTCCAATAAATAGTAATTTTAAAAAGTACATAAAATAAAAACTGATAGAAATGCAAGGAGAAATAGATTTTACAGTCAGAGATTTCCATATCTCTCTCAATAAATGAGAGAACAAATATGAAGATTAGGAAGGATATACTCAATTTAAAAAATGGGCAAAGGATCTGAACAGACATTTTTCCAAAGTAGATATACAAAAGAGTAACAGGTACATGAAAAGATGCTCAACATCACTTATCAGGGAAAGGCAAATCACAACTACAATGATGTATCACCTCACACCAGTTAGGATGGCTTTTATAAAAAAAAGACAAGAGATAACAAACGTTGGTGAGGATGTAGAGAAAGGGAAACCTTACACATTGTTGGTGGGAATGTAGATGGGTACAGTATGGCGGTTCCTCAAAAAATTTAAAAACTTAACTACCATATCATCCAGCAATCCCACAGCTGGGTATATACCAGAAGGAATTGAAATCAGTATCTTGAAGAGATATCTTCCCACCAGTGTTCAGAGCAGCATTATTTACAATAGCCAAGATATGGAAACGACCTAAGCATCCAACAGAAGTTGAACAGATAAAGAAGATGTGATAATATATACACAGACACACACACACACACAGAAATATTATTCAGCCATAAAAGAAGGAAATCTTGCCATATGCAACAACACGGATGGACCTTGAGGGCATCCTCAAGGATGCTAAGTGAGAGAAATCAGACAGAGAAGGACAAATGCTGTATGACAGCACTCATATGTGGAATTTAGAAAAACTGAACTCATAAAAACAGAGTAGAATGGTGGTTACCAGGGGTTGCGAGGTGGGGGTAGTTGGGGGGATGCTGTTTAAGGGTATAACCTTTCAACTAGTAGAGAAATAAGTTCTGAAGATGTAAGGCACAAGATAGTGGTCATAGTTAACAATATTGTATCATAAACTTCTAAGTTGCTAAGAGACTAGATCTTCACTGTTCTCTACCCAAAAAAAGAAATGATAATTATTGATATGATAAAGGTGTTAGCTAAGGCTATCGTGGTAATCATACTGCAATACATAAATGTATCAAACCAACACATGGAACACCTCAAACTACACAATATCATATATCAATTACATCTCAATTTAAAAACTAAAAAAGGAAGGATATAGAATAGGGACATTGACAGAACCCTCCACCCAACAAAGGCAGAATACATACATATTCTTTTCAAGTACAGGTATACCTCAGAGATATTGCGAATTCAGTTCTAGACCACTGCATTAAAGTGAATACTGCAATAAAGCAAGTCACACAAACTTTCTGGTTTCCCGATGTATATAAAAGTCGTCTACAGGGCTTCCCTGGTGGCACAGTGGTTGAGAGTCCGCCTACCGATGCAGGGGACGCGGGTTCGTGCCCCGGCCCAGGAGGGATCCCACATGCCGCGGAGCGGCTGGGCCCGTGGGCCGTGGCCGCTGGGCCTGCGCGTCTGGAGGCTGTGCTCCGCGGCGGGAGAGGCCACAGCGGTGAGAGGCCCGCGTACCGCAAAAAAAAAAAAAAAGTTGTTTACACTATACTGTAGTCTATTAAAGAGCATTGTGTCTAAAGAAACAATGTACATACCTTAATTAAAAAATACATTATTGCTATAAAGTACTAACTATCATGTAAGCCTTCAGCAAGTCATAATTTTTTTTTTTTTTTCGGTATGCGGGCCTCTCACCATTGTGGCCTCTCCCGTTGCGGAGCACAGGCTCCGGACGCGCAGGCTCAGCGGCCATGGCTCACGGGCCCAGCCGCTCTGTGGCATGTGGGATCTTCCCGGACCGGGGCACGAACCCGTGTCCCCTGCATCGGCAGGCGGACTCTCAACCACTGCGCCACCAGGGAAGCCCCTAGTCATAATTTTTTGGCTGGTGGAGGGTCTTGCCTCCATGGTGATGGCTGCTGACTGATCAGGTGGTGGCTGCTGAAGGCTGGGGTGGCCATGGTAGTTTCTTAAAATAAGGCAACGATGAAGTTTGCCACATCGACTGACTCTTCCTTTCACGAGCGATTTCTCTGTAACACGCAATGCTGTTTGACAGCATTTATAGTAAAGCTTCTTTCAAAATTGGAGTCAAACCCCTCAAACCTTGCTGCTGCTTTATATGTTTATGTAATATAAATCCTTTGTTGTCATTTCAACAATCTTCACAGCATTTCACCAGGAGAAGATTCCACCTCAAGAAACCACTTTCTTTGTTCATTCATAAGAAGCAACTCCTCATCTGTTCAAGTTTTATCGTGAGATTGCAGCAACTCAGTCACATCTTCAGGCTTCACTTCTACTTCTCTTGCTATTTCCACCACGTCTGCAGTTACTTCCTCCACTGAAGTCTTGAACCCCTCCAAGTTATCCATGAGGGCTGGAATCAACTTCTTCCCAACTCCAGTTAATGGTGATATTTTAACCTCTTCCCATAAATCACCAATGTTCTTAATGGCATCCAGAATGGTGCATCCTTTCCAGAATGTTTTCAATTGACTTTTCTTAGATCCATCAGTGGAATCACTACCTTTGGCGGCTATAGCCTTATGAAATGTATTTCTTGCATAATGAGACTTAAAAGTCAAAATTACTCCTTGATCCATGGGCTGCAGAATGGATATTGTATTAGCAGGCATGAAAACAACATTCATCTTGTTGTACAGCTCCATCAGAGTCCTTAGGTGACCAGGTGCATTGTCAGTGAGCAGTAATATTTTTCAAAGGAAACTTTTTTTCTGAGCAGTATGTCTCAACAATGGGCTTAAAATATTCAGCGAACCATGTTGTAAGCAGATGTGCTGCCATCCAGGATTTGTTCCATTTACAGAACACAGGCAGAGCAGATTTAGCATCATTCTTAAGGGCCCCAGGATTTTTGGACTGGTAAATGAGCATTGGCTTCATCTTAAAGTCACCAGCTGCATTAGCCCCTAACAAGAGAGTCAGCCTGTCCTTTGAAGCTAGGCACTGACTTCTCCTTTCTAGCTATGAAAGTCCTAGAAGGCAAGCCATCTTCTTCTAATATTAAGGCTGTTTTTGTCTATGTTGAAAAATTATCTTAGCTAGATCTTCTGAATAACTTGCTGCTGCTTCTACACCAGCACTTTCTGCTTCACCTTACACTCTTACATTATGGCTTCTTTCCTTACACTTCATGAACCAACCTCTGCTAAGTTCAAACTTTTCTACTTCAGGTTCCTCACCTCTCTCAGCCTTCACAGAAATTGAAGACAACTAGGACCTTGCTCTGGATTAAGCTTTGGCTTAAGGGAATTTTATGGCTGATTTGATCTTCTATCCAGACCACTAAAACTTTCTCCACATGAACCATAAGGCTATTTTGCTTTCTTATCATTTGTATGTTCACTGAAGTAGCGCTTTTAATTTCCTTTAAGAACTTTTACTTTTCATTCACAACCTGGATAACTGTTTGGCACAAGAGGCCTAGCTTCTGACCTGTCTTGGCTTTTGACAACACTTTCTCACTAAGCTTAATCATTTCTAGCTTCTGATTTAAAGTGAGATATGTGTGACTCTTCCTTTCACTTGAACACTTAGAGGCCACTGTAAGGTTATCAACTGGCCTAACTTCAAAATTATTGTCGCTCAGGGTATAGGGAGGCCCAAGGAGAGGGAAAGAGACAAGGGAACAGCTGGTAGGTGGAACAGTCAGAACACACACATCTATAGATTAAGTTTGCCATCTTACGTGAGTGCAGTTTGTGGCACCCCAAACAATTACAATAGTAACATCAAAGATCACTGATCACAGATCACCATGTAAATAATAATAAAAAGTTTGAAATACTGAGAGAATAATCAAAATGTGGCACAGAGATGCAAAATAAGCAAATGCTGTTGGAAAAATGGTGCCAAAGGCCTCGCTTGATGCAAGGTTGCCACAAACCTTCAATTTGTAAAAAAAAAAATGCAGTATCTGAAACGTGCAATAAAGAAAAGCACAATTAAATGAGGTATGCCTGGACCATTTACCAACATATATTATCTTCCGGCAATAACAATTTTCAATTAATTTTGAAGATTCAAGTCATACAAAGAATATTCTCTGACTATAATAGAAATAAATTAGATATCAATAACAGAAAGATTTCTGGAAAAATTCTCAAATATTTAGGAACTTACACACTTCGAAATAACACTTGGATCAAAGAAGAAATCAAAAGGAAATTGATCCTTTTTAAAAACACCCATAGGGCTTCCCTGGTGGCACAGTGGTTGGGAGTCCACCTGCCGATGCAGGGGACACGGGTTCGTGCCCCGGTCCAGGAAGATCCCACATGCAGCTGAGCGGCTGGGCCCGTGAGCCATGGCCGCTGAGCCTGCACGTCCGGAGCCTGTGCTCCGCAGCGGGAGAGGCCGCAACAGTGAGAGGCTCGCGGGCTGCAGAAAAAAAAAAAAAAGAAAAAAAAAAAGAAAAAGGAGAAGTAACAACTGACACTGCAGAAATACAAAGGATCATGAAAGATTACTACAAGCAACTACATGCCAATAAAATGGACAACCTGGAAGATATGGACAAATTCTTAGAAAAGCACAACCTTCTGAGACTGAACTAGGAAGAAACAGAAAATATAAACAGACCAATCACAAGCATTGAAATTGAAACTGTGATTAAAAATCTTCCAACAAACAAAAGCTCAGGACCAGATGGTTTCACAGGCGAATTCTATAAAACATTTAGAGATGAGCTAACACCTATCCTTCTCAAACTCTTCCAAAATATAGCAGAGGGAGGAACACTCCCAAACTCATTCTATGAGGCCACCATCACCCTGATACCAAAACCAGACAAGGATGTCACAAAGAAAGAAAACTACAGACCAATATCACTGATGAACACAGATGCAAAACCCTTCAACAAATACTAGCAAACAGAATCCAACAGCACATTAAAAGGATCATACACCATGATCAAGTGGGGTTTATTCCAAGAATGCAAGGATTCTTCATTATACGCAAATCAATCAATGTGATACACCATATTAACAAATTGAATAAATACCATATGATCATCTCAAGAGACGCAGAAAAAGCTTTTGACAAAATTCAGCACCCATTTATAATAAAAACCCTCCAGTAAGTAGGCATAGAGGGAACTTTCCTCAACATAATAAAGGCCATATACGACAAACCCACAGCCAACATCGTCCTCAATGGTGAAAAACTGAAAGCATTTCCACGAAGATCAGGAACAAGACTTGGCTGCCCACTCTCACCATTATTATTCAACATTGTTTTGGAAGTTTTAGCCACAGCAATCAGAGAGAAACAGAAATAATAGGAATCCAAATCAGAAAAGAAGTAAAGATGTCACTGTCTGCAGATGACATGATACTATACATAGAGAATCCTAAAGATGCCACCAGAAAACTACTAGAGCTAATCAATGAATTTGGTAAAGTAGAAAAATTAATGCACAGAAATCTCTTGCATTCCTATACACTAATGATGAAAAATCTGAATGTGCAATTAAGGAAACATTCCCATTTACCACCACAACAAAAAGAATAAAATACCTAGGAATGAATCTACCTAAGGAGACAAAACACCTGTATGCAGAAAACTATGACACTGATGAAAAAAATTAAAGATGATACAAATAGATGCAGAGATATACCATGTCCTTGGATTGGAAGAATCAACATTGTGAAAATGACTCTATTATCCAAAGCAATCTACAGATTCAATGCAATCCCTATCAAACTATCGCTGGCATTTTTCACTGAACTAGAACAAAAAATTTCACAATTTGTATGAAAACACAAAGGACCCCGAATAGCCAAATTGATCTTGAGAAAGAAAAACGGAGCTGGAGCAATCAGGCTCCCTGACTTCAGACTATACTACGAAGCTACAGTAATCAAGACAGTATGGTACTGGCACAAAAACAGAAAGATAGATCAATGGAACAGGATAGAAAGCCCAGAGATAAACCCACGCACATATGGTCACCTTATCTTTGACAAAGGAGGCAACAATATACAATGGAGAAAAGACAGCCTCTTCAATAAGTGGTACTGGGAAAACTGGACAGGTACATGTAAAAATATGAAATTGGAACACTCCCTAACACCATACACAAAAATAAACTCAAAATGGATTAAAGACCTAAATGGAAGGCCAGACACTATCAAACTCTTAGAGGAAAACACAGGCAGAACACTCTGTGACATAAATCACAGCAGGATCCTTTTGGACCCACCTCCAAGAGACATGGAAATAAAAACAAAAATAAACATATGGGACCTAATGAAACTTAAATGCTTTTGCACAGCAAAGAAAAGCATAAATAAGACAAAAAGACAACCCTCAGAATGGGAAAAAATATTTTCAAATGAAGCAACTGACAAAGGATGAATCTCCAAAATTTACAGGCAGCTCATGCACCTCTATATCAAGAAAACAAACATCCCAATCCAAAAATGGGCTGAAGACCTAAACAGAGATTTCTCCAAAGAAGATATACAGATTGCCAACAAACACATGAAAGAATGCTCAAAATCATTAATCATTAGAGAAATGCAAATCAAAACTACAATGAGATATCATCTCACACCAGTCCGAATGGCCATCATCAAAAAAGGCACAGACAGTAAATGCTGGAGAGGGTGTGGAGAAAAGGCAACCCTCTTGCACTGTTGGTGAGAATGTAAATTGATACAGCCAGTATGGAGAACAGTATGGAGGTTCCTTAAAAAACTAAAAGTAGAACTACCATACGACCCAGCAATCCCACTACTGGGCATATACCCTGAGAAAACCATAATTCAAAAAGAGTCTTGTACCACTATGTTCATTGCAGCTCTATTTACAATAGCCAGGACATGGAAGCAACCTAAGTGTCCATCGAGAGATGAATGGATAAAGAAGATGTGGCACATATATACAATGGAATATTACTCAGCCATAAAAAGAAACGAAATTGAGTTATTTGTAGTGAGGTGGCTGGACCTAGAGTCTGTCATACAGAGTGAAGTAAGTCAGAAAGAGAAAAACAAATACCGTAAGCTAACACATATATATGGAATCTAAGAAAAAAAAATGGTCATGAGAACCTAGGGACAGGAAGGGAATAAAGATGTGACCTACTACAGAATGGACTTGAGGACAAGGGGAGGGGAAGGGTAAGCTGGGATGAAGTGAGAGAGTGGCATGGTCATATATATACTACCAAATGTAAAACAGATAGCTAGTGGGAAGCAGCCGCATAGCACAGGGAGATCAGCTCAGTGCTTTGTGACCACCTAGAGAGTGGGATAGGGAGGGTGGGAGGGAGACGCAAGAGGGAGGGGATATGGGGATATATGTATATGTATAGCTGATTCACTTTGTTATAAAGCAGAAACTAACACACCACTGTAAAGCAATTATACTCCAATAAAGATGTTAAATAATAATAATAATAATAATTTAATAAAAGAGACATGCACCCCAGTGTTCATTGCAGCACTATTTACAATAGCCAGGACACGGAACCAACTTAAATGTCCATTGACAGATGAATGGATTACGAAGATGTGGCACATATATACAATGGAATATTACTCAGCCATAAAAAGAAACAAAATTAAGTTACTTGTAGTGAGGTGGATGGACCTAGAGTCTGTCATGCGGAGTGTGGTAAGTCAGAAAGAGAAAAATAAATACCATATGCTAACACATGTATATGGAATCTAAGAAAAAAAATAGTTTCTGAAGAATCTAGGGGCAGGACAGGAATAAAGACGCAGACGTAGAGAATGGACTTGAGGACATGGGGAGGGGGGAAGGGTAAGCTGGGACGGAGTGAGAGGAGTGGCATTGACATATATACACTGCCAAATGTAAAACAGATAGCTAGTAGGAAGCAGCCGCATAGCACAAGGAGATCAGTTCGGTGCTTTGTGACCACCTAGAGGGGTGGGATAGCGAGGGTGGGAGGGAGATGCAAGAGGGAGGGTATATGGGGATATATGTATATGTATAGCTGATTCACTTTGTTTTACAGCAGAAACTAACACACCATTGTAAAGCAATTATACTCCAATAAAGATGTTGAAAAAAAGAAAGAAAAAAAGGCAATAGGAGCCTATTAATAATTTTATGCCAATAAATTAGATAAATGAAAAGCATACTTCCTTAAAAACTACTTATAAAAATGGACCCAAGATCAAAAAGAAAATATGAATAGCCCTGTATTTATTAAAGAAATTGAATTTTTAATCAAACTTTCCCACAAAGAAACCTCCAAGTTCACATGGTTTCAGCAGTGAATTCTAGCAAATATTAAGTACACAGAGACTAAGATATGAAATCAGAATATCTACTTATTAACTTATAAGGAAAAATAATTATTACATGTAGTTCAATAGATACTAGATACTATCTATCTACAATGATGTAGAAGAGATATGAGTACTGGGAGAGCAACTGGGCTCAAGTTCTCAAGCCTGTTCCAATTCTAACAGTTTAATTCTAACAGCCTACAGTATATAATGATAAAGACATTTCCTATCACTGTGGCATCAATCTATTCAAACAGGACCATGTTGCAGTCTTTTATGCCTTTCCCCTCTGACTTTCAGAATAACTTTAGAAAACATACCTCAGCTCTGGGATCAAAACTGCTGGCTGTACAGACTGTCCTTTAAGATTTAGCAGGTCTGCAAAAATTAGACTTGAAAGTCTTTCCTTTAACATACAATGACATTAATACTCTGGAATTTACTCCAGATGTATGATGTAGTTTGCTGAATGTGATCCAATTTTAACTCCTGGTATGCTCTTTTTGAAAAGGGAGAAAATAGATTTCAAAGCAAAGTAGATATTTAAGCTTAAAAAAAATGAACTCATAAAAAGATCTACAGACTTTTTAAAACAAGCCAAAAACTAGATGCGGTGCTGGACAATTTATCTGAGAAAGCTGTTCTCTGGAGATTAAGTCAGAGAGTGTTTGAAGTGGCAACAGAAATGGTTCAGCATCACTTACGAATGGTCTTATTTTTTGTTTAAAAGGATTCCTTCTGGAAATGCCTCAGGCAATGCAGCTTAAAAGACACTTTAAATCCAGGTGTGCAGAACACTAGATCTGGGGATATGGATGATATATTAAGCCAAGGCCTTAATAATGCTAAACTTTTGTGATCTTTGTTAATAAAATGATTCCTAACTTAGAGAAGCAATCTGATCTGAAGTTTGATAGCAATAGGAATACCTTCCTTATCACCTTGCTTTTTAAAAAACAAGCCTTGATTTTTCTGATTACCAAAGGAATACTGTTCATGAATGAAGAAGAGATATGGGAACATATGTATATGTTTAACTGATTCACTTTGTTATAAAGCAGAAACTAACACACCATTGTAAAGCAATTATACTCCAATAAACATGTTAAAAAAAAAAGAAATACAAAAGAGCAAAATAAAGCAAATAAAAATGACAATCCAACCACACAGGAATAACTACTATTAACATTTGGAATCACACAGCTTTGTGATCTTTTCATGTAACATATTGAGAGTTTATTTCACCATATCAATGTTCTCTGACAACATGCTTTTTCATGGCTATAAAGCAGTCCATTCATTGCATACATATAACATAGCTAATTTAACCAAGTATTAGGAAAGTATTGGGACATTTAGGTTGTTTTCAATTTTTTTAATTATTTAAAAAATGCTGTCATAAACATCCTTGTGTAACACTCGGTATACACTCTTCACATGTTACTTTCATTGCACAGATTCTTCTAAGTCCCACTTCTAAGAGTGTAGACATTTATAAATATATATTGCCAGTTCTCCACCTGACAAGTAAAATAGATCCACAAATCCTTTTATTATAATTCTAAAATCCAAAAAGCTCTGAAATCAAAAGTACTTTTTAAAAACTTTTGGCACCAAAAGTTATCTGACATCAAAACCTGACCTGGAGTGAGGCTATTTATAGTCTTTATTTATCCCACATAAGCATTTGATTATGGGATGCTGCCCTAGACCCCACTGGGAATGTTATGTAACATACAATATAAGCACCGTATTACCATTCTTTAGTAGTTTAAAGATGCCATTTATTGTCACTTGGCCTCTCCTCCCCATCCCCTTTTTATGAGAAATCAGTCATCATTCTTATTATTGTCTTTTCTTTGGCTGCTTTTAAGATTTCCTCTTTATCTTTGGTTTTGGCAGTTTGACCAAGATGTGTCTGAATGTGGTTTTCTTTGTACTTATGCCACTAGCAGTTTGCTGAGTTTTTGGACATACGGGTTAATGTTTTTCACCAAATGTGGGAAATTTTCAGTCCCCCCCTCCACTTCTCTCTTTCTCCTCACCAGTGATACATACGTTAGGACTTCTTGATATCATTTCACAGGTTACTGAGAGCTCTCTTCACTTATTTTCAACCCTTTTAGTCTCTGTGCTTCTATTAGGATTATTTCTATTGAACTCTCTCCAAATTTATAGATAACATTTGTCTCAGTGTTAAAAATGCTGTTGATATCTAATGAAATTTTCATCTTATTTTTTTAACTCTAGAATTTACATTTGGTTTTATTTTATTTTATAGTTTCCATTTATCTGCTGAGATTTCCCTATGTATCCAATCATTCTGCTGATCTTTTTCCTCTAAATCCTTTAACTTATTTATAATTTCTATTTTAAAGTCCTTGACTCCCAATTCCAATATCTAGGTCATCCATAGATCTGCTTCTATTGATGTTTTTCTCTTGATTTTAGGTTATATTTTCCTTCTGATCCTATAATAGTTTGGCCTTTGGCTTTGTTAGAAAGGATTTATTTTACTTTTGCCCTTAGTCTTAGGGTGGCGCTTAGTCATAAGGCATGGTCCCTTTGCAGTTTCAATACAAAACCTGAGATGTTTATCAATCCCTCAAATTTGGCAGGGCTTGCACTCAAATTCAGCACTATGCACTTGCTGATATCTCTGCTCAGTGCTTTAGTCCTCCTGATGCTACTTTCTGCATGGTTTCTTGAAGCACTGTTTGTGTATGTGCAACTTAGAAACCTGTAAAAAGAATTTAGGGCTCCCTCCTCCCTGGCTCCCTTCCTTCTGAGATGGCCTCTCAATTTACAACTGCTTTGGTAGTCTTGAACTCTGTTTCTTCATCCAATAAGAATACTACTATAAGCTCTTTTCCCCCAGCTCTCCAAGACAAACTGAAATGTGTGATAAAGGGAAAAAAACCTCATTAAATGTAGAGCTCCTCTAGTTTGCTTCCCTTATTTCAAGGTTTGTGTTCTCTAAGGTTTCTGCCTGCTTCTGGTTGCTCTCTAAACAATACTTTGTCTATATAATTGTTACTGGCAGAAGGGTTGTCCAATACAGGCTGCCCTGCCCTTACTGGAATTGGAACTCTGTATTAAGTTTCTTCAAATACTTTTTCTGTCCTATCCCTTCCCTTACTTCTTGCAGAACTCCAATTACATGTATATCTTGCTAGTTGAAGTTGTTCTGTAGTTCATAGTCATTCATTTCTTTTCAGTGTGTGTTTGATTTGGGATAGTTTCTATTGCTATACAGTCAAGTTCACTAATCCTTTCTTCTGCAATGTCCTTATGCTGTTAATCCCATCTACTGTGTTCTTCATCTCATACATTGTAGGTTTAATCTCTAGATGTTTGGTTGGCTCTTATGTTCAATCCTTCCTCTAGCTTCTTGAACATATGCAATATAATAATAATAACTGTTTTAATGTTCTTATCTACTAATCCTATCATATGTGCCATTTCTGGGTCTGTTTCAATGGATTGGTTTTTTTAATTCATAAGTTAATTTTAATACATCCTTTCTTATAACTTGTGAGTAGAAGACACAAAAACAGAAACTGAAAAAAATTAAATGAATGGCATTGTGTGCTAGTGTGAAAAATCTGGGATTTAGTCAAAGTGATTTTTTTTAATGGCTGCTTTTTAAAATTTATTTATTTATTTAAATATCTTTATTGGAGTATAATTGCTTTACAATGGTGTGTTAGTTTCTGCTTTGTAACAAAGTGAATCAGCTATACATATACATATATCCCCATATCTCCTCCCTCCTGCATCTCCCTCCCTCGCACCATACCTATCCCACCCCTCTAGGTGGTCACAAAGCACCGAGCTGATCTCCCTGTGCTATGCGACTGCTTCCCACTAGCTATCTACTTTACATTTGGTAGTGTGTATATGTCCATGCCACTCTCACCTTGTCCCAGCTTACCCTTCCCCCTCCCCGTGTCCTCAAGTCCATTCTCTAGTAGGTCTGCACAGACCTACATACTGTTTTCACCATGCCTCAATGAGACACTAAAAAAGATTTATGTTTTCATCCTGGTGGAAAGAAGGAAGGGATAGAGGGAGAGAGGGGAGAGTTAATTACTTTCTCGAGCTCATGTAATAAGACAGAGGTCAGTTCTAGAGCCCAAGCCCTGTGACATCCTATGTTCTTTCTTCATGAGAATACTCATTACTTAATTAATAAGATTTATCTAATGCTCTTATCAGTTTACACTGTCATTCTCTGCCATTAACTTCAGCTAATATTCCAATCTATAGCACAGTTGTATGTACATAGTAGATACATTCCCTAGTAGGAGTTTCTTTCTTTTGGTTGTAGAGCACAAAGGGAAGGTGGGGGATTTTTTTTTTAAGAGCAGTTTTAGGTTCATAGCAAAATTGAGAGGAAGGTACAGAGATACTACACATGTGGCATGCTTCACAGATGTACAGCTTCCCCTATTATCAACCTCTCCCACCAGAGTGGTGCATTTGTTATAACTGATGACACATTACATTGACACATCATTATCACCCAAAGTCCATAGTTTACATTAGGGTTCACCCTTGGCATTGCACATTCTATGGATTTGGACAAAGGCATAATGACTTATATCCATCATTATATCAATAGTATCATACAGAATATTTTCACCACACTAAAAAATCCTCTGTTCTGTTTCTTCATCCTTCCCCCTGACCACCCCTGGCAACCAATGATCTTTTTACTGTCTCCATAACTTGCCTGTTCCAAAATGTCATGTAATCGATTTTTTTCTCCTTTTTATGATGTGTATTTTCCTGCTTTCTTGCATGCCTTGTAGTATTTGATCAAATGCCAGGCACTGTGAATTCTACTTTGTTCAGTTAGATGTTCCTGTAATCCTTAACATAATCTTGAACTTTGTTCTGGGATGTTGTTAAAATACATAGAAATAATTTGATCTCTTTAGATTTTGCTTTTAAGTTTTGTTGCGTGGGATCAAAACAGCAGCTAGTCTAGGGTTAACTCTTCCCCCAATATTGAGGTCAAACCCTCTTACTTAGTAGTACTCTCAGTGCTGCCCTGTGAATTATGACATTTTCCAGCTTGCAGTATTCCTGGCTATATATGAATTGGGGGCACTGCTACCTCTAATACTTTTGGGTGCTCCTTTTTCTGGCCTTGAGTCATTTACTCACAAACATGAGTGGGTCAGTATTCAACTCAAGGTTGCCTTCTGCAGATCTCTGAAGTCCTCTCTCTGTGTGACCCTCTCCTGTGAACTCCAGCCCTTGTTTTCCCTGGACTTCCTGCTCTGTTCAAAATCAGAGATACTGATGAGCTCTGTCTTGGCTCTCCCTCCCTGTGCAGTGGCTTGGAAACTTTCCTCCAGCAGTACTTTAGTACATCATTTGTTTATTGTCTCTCAAGGGTTATTATCCTTCACGGCTTGAGGTCCAATGTCTTGAGAACCATTCTTTTATATATTTTGTCCATTTCTCCCCCAAAAGACTCTTAGTGAAATGGAAGTCCCTGTAGGTATACCTTTCTTTTTTTCTTTAAATTTATTTTTTATACAGCAGGTTCTTATTAGTTATCTATTTTATACATATTAGTGTATATATGTCAATCCCACTCTCCCAATTCATCCCACCATGACCCACACCCGATTTCCCCCATTGGTGTCCATACATTTGTTTTCTACATCTGTGTCTCTATTTCTGCCTTGCGAACCGGTTCATCTGTACCATTTCTCTAGATTCCACATATATACGTTAATATACGATATTTGTTCTTCTCCTTCTGACTTACTTCACTCTATGTGACAGTCTCTAGGTCCATCCACGTCTCTACAAATGACCCAACTTTGTTCTTTTTTATGGCTAATATTCCATTGTATATATGTACCACATCTTCTTTATCCATTCATCTGTCGATGGGTCATCTTCCATGACCTGGCTATTGTAAATAGTGCTGCAATGAACACTGGGGTGCATGTGTCTTTTTGAATTATGGTTTTCTCTGGGTATATGCCCAGTAGTGGGATTGCTGGCTCATATGGTAATTCTATTCTTAGTTTTTTAAGGAACCTCCATACTGTTCTCCATAGTGGCTGTATCAATTTACATTCCCGCCAACAGTGCAAGAGGGTTCCCTTTTCTCCACACCCTCTCCAGCATTTGTTTTATTTTATTTATTTTTGGCTGCGTTGGGTCTTCGTTGCTGTGCGCAGGCTTTCTCTACTTGTGGCGAGTGGGGGCTACTCTTCATTGTGGCGCGTGGGCTTCTTGTTGAGGTGGCTGCTCTTGTTGCGGAGCATGGGCTCTAGGCGCGTAGGCTCAGGAGCTGCGACGCTCGGGCTTAGTCGCTCCGCGGTATGTGGATCTTCCCAGACCAGGGGTCGAACCCATGTCCCCTGCATTGGCAGGTGTATTCTTAACCACTGCGCCACCGGGGAAGTCCTCCAGCATTTGTTGTTTGTAGATTCTCTGATGATGCCCATTCTAACCAGTGTGAGGTGATACCTCATCGTACTTTTGATTTGCATTTGTCTAATAATTAGTGATGTTGAGCAGCTTTTCATGTGCCTCTTGGCCATCTGTATGTCTTCTTTGGAGAAATGTCTATTTAGGTCTTCTGCCCATTTTTGGACTGGGTTATTATTTTTTTTAATATTGAGCTGCATGAGCTGTTTATATATTTTGGAGATTAATCCTTTGCCCATTGATTCGTTTGCAAATATTTTCTCCCATTCTGAGGGTTGTCTTTTAGTCTTGTCTATAGCTTCGTTTGCTGTGCAAAAGCTTTTAAGTTTCATTAGGTCCCATTTGCTTATTTTTGTTTTTACTTCCATTTCTCTAGAAGGTGGGTCAAAAAAGATCTTGCTGTGATTTATGTCAGAGTGTTCTTCCTATGTTTTCTTCTAAGAGTTTTATAGTGTCTAGTCTTACATTTAGGTCTTTAATCCATTTTGAGTTTATTTTTGTATATGGTGTTAGGGAGTGCTCTAATTTCATTCTTTTACATGTAGCTGTCCAGTTTTCCCACCACCACTTATTGAAGAGACTGTCTTTTCTCCACTGTATATCCTTGCCTCCTTTGTGATAGATTAGTTGACCATATAGGCTCAGTAGTTGTGGCACAATGGCTTAGTTGCTCTGCAGCATGTGGGATCTTCCCAGACCAGGGCTGGAACCTGTGTCCCCTGCATTGGCAGGCAGATTCTTAACCACTGTGCCACCAGGGAAGTCCCTGCATTAGTATTTTTAATGTATGCCAGTTTAATATCTATTTTCAAAACTTTGCCAGTTTAATAAGTTTTTTTAAAATGGCATCATATTGCTATTTTAACTGGTATTTCTTTGATCACTGGTGAAGTTCAACATTTTTTCACATTTTATTGGACAACAAAACTTTTTTATGCCCTTCGCCCATATTTCCAGCAAAGCTTTAGTTCTACGCAGAGACTGGAAACACTTTCTCAGTACTATTGCCTTCCTTCGGTCCCTTGGACACAAGCGTTTTCTAGATCAAAGGGAAGTGACCATATTTATAGAATCTTAAGAATCTGATTGTTACGCTGGTCCGGCAAAGAGGTGAAGACTTGGACAGTAATAGAGGTGTGGCTGTCTATCCATTTTCCACAGTCACAATCAATTGATGGTATGAATTCCCTTGTTTTAAATCCTTTTTATTCTTACTTTAAGAATATAAACTAAACTCTTCACCAGAGTCTTACATTCTAATAAGGATCTGGCCCTGCCTATCTCTTAAACCTTATTCCTTGCTATGTTCCTCTTTAGTCACTGTTCCAGACTGATCTTTTTTCAGTTCCTTGAACAAGTCATTTTCCTCCTCAGTTCCTCTGTGCTTACTGTTCTCTTTTGCTTGGAATGTTCTTCCCAGGTCTGGTAGCATCTTATTTTCATCTCTGCAGATAGATATTCCCTGACCACCCAATAAAAAGTAGGTTTCCCTTCTGTTATTCTTCCTATAACATTCTATTCTTTCCCCTCATAGCACTCACATACCTATCACAATTTGAAATTATATGTTTGATAGTTTGTTTACTTAATTACTGTCTAGCTCTCTTACTAGATGGTAAGCTACATGATGTTAGGAACTATTTTTTTGTTGTTGTTCACCAGTGTATACTTGGTACCAAGAATAGTGTTTGGTCCAAAGTAGGCATATATTATATATTGGCTGAAGTAATGAATCACTTAATACTAGGGTATAATAACAAGATTATTGGAAAATGGGCAATAATCTCCTCAAACAGATTCATTTATATTAGGATTATTTATCACCTCTCTGCACTTCCGAGACATATTAATCTTCATTTAATTTGTAAGTTTAATTTAGAAGATACTCTTTTGAGAAATGCTGCTATCACCAAAAATGGAAATCTCATTTTTTAGCATTTAATTTGAATCTAACATATTTATAACAGGGAGCTAATACTCTTTAAAAATGGACAAATGAAAACAGGCATTAATACCAGTGTTTCTATTTCATTAAATGGCATGTAAAACAAATCTCCAATTTATAGTGGGAATCCAAAATCAATAAGCAATGCTTAATGGTTAACAGAAAATTATGACCAGTGGGCATAAATGTCACTTACTGAATAATTTCTTCAAAGCTGTAAATACTTCCATCTGACTTTATTTGTAAATTTATCCCAAAAGACAAGACATTTTCTTAGACAATTCTAAAAACCAAGAAATAAAACCAACTCCAAGTACCAGGGAAAATATCAGGTTATTTCTTTTAATTCTCTCCTTTTGTGATTATTAAAGGATGAGTAGGCAGCTATATGTTTACTTCCAATCCCCTTCTTCTTCAGATATTTACCTCTTACTGAAAAAACAAAAAACTCTGATACTGGACTAATGTACCTGGCTTTTTACTGATAAGTGATGATATTCTGAAAAGATATCAAGCAATACATAATAAGACTTTCTAATGAGTCTCCAAATGCTCTTGGTTTTTGAAGTTTTAAAAGGAATAACAACTGGAATGTTTCTGGCACATAATGTGTTATGTGTTAGCTTATTACTATCTCTCAAGAACCCTAAACTCTGTTAATAATATACTAATGTTAAAACTAAAATCTAGTAAATTGCCAATTATACTTCTTTGAATTTATATCAAGTTGCTGTTGACCAAGAATTATTATTTTTTAAATGAATAGCAAGTTAATTTTTTCTAATGCTAATCAGTGCCAATTAAGATAGTTATTTGCTACTATAAATTTAATAAAAGAATAATCTAAGATAAAATTACTCCTATTCTATTCTATTCTATTGGAATAACATTTGTTGAGAAAATATAATAGCATGATGAGAACTTCAGTTGAAATTAGTTTCTCAAATGTATTTTATCTGTGAGTAATATATACCAAAAGCAAAAAAGAAAATCAGACTTTCAAGGTCTACTCTTCGGACCTATATTTCAGATTGAGCTACTGTAAACCTGAGGTGGAGGGGGAATGGAGATAAGGAAAGAAAGAAAGAAATTTGAGTTATTTCTTTTCATTTGCTTTCAAAGAATAAAATGCTTATTCCAAAGGAAAGCAGGCTTTCTGGGGGAACAACTCCAATCATGTCTGTGCAGACCTGTTGGGAGGCAATTGATGTGTCACATTTTTGTTTTTCACCAGTTGTGAAAAACAGAAATGAGATTAAGAGAGGCAAGAAGCAAGACTGTACCCACCAAACCACAGTTTTGAGGGTAACTGTTGCATCCTGTTGAGTCAGAGTCAGTAATTGAAGAAGTAAAAGTCAATCATCTCAAGTCCTGGAAAAGGATGAAATAAAAAGCTATTTGACAGAAGGATCACATTACAAGGGCAGTGAAAAGCTTCAAATGTATTCAGTATCTACTGAGGGTAGAAAGCAACAGGTGGAAGCTGACCGGCAACCTCAGCTTCATTTTGAAGTCACTGGGACACATACCTCCGCTTCTCTCCATGCACTGGTTAGGAACTTAATAACCAAGGGTGATAGATTTTCAAAGGAAATTAAAAGAGCAAAGTAGAACTTTCATGAAATTAAGTTTGATAAAAACCATCATATATAGAATTAGTATTTTCATTTTAAATTCTCTTACAATTAAAAATGTGAATGGCTCATACAATGGTAAGAAATCTTAAGTTAGCACAGCCAACATAGTATAGATATATTTTAAAAATCAGCTTTGTCAGGTTTCAATAAAGCCAGAATGCTAAAAATAGAACAGATTGGAGGCAGGAAAACTGAGGGTGATGACGGTTCTAAAAACTTGAATTCAAATACTGGCCCTCCCTCTCTTAGCTACATACAGTTCCTTCAGCTAAACTTGTTGTGAAGATTAGCATAAACACATCTAAAGCATGTATTTAATAAATTTCATTTTCTCTTTCCTTGCATTACCAACCCACTATATCTTTTTACAATATCTTAGCTAGAAAAACAAAGGAGACAGACAGCTAGAGGAAAATTTAAGGAATCCAAGATAGTTCTCATTCTATTTTGCTTCATTAATTAGGAAGCATCAAAGAGAGATTTTCAAGAGGATCTGATCAGTAATCTCACTTGGGTTTTCCTAAAGAATGAAAAGGTTGAGTCGCCTCTCCTGCCCTGCAGAATGGGATAGCTTCAGAAATAAAGTTGTCTTTGACATATAGATCCAATTTCAAAATAATTTCCCTTTTCTCGATGCTCTGAGAGCAGGCAGGCAGGAAGTCAATGAAACAGATTACTGTCTTTCTTGTGTGAGGTGTGGGGACGTGGGAACACGGCAACTAATGTAGTATAAATGTCTTCAAAATTCAACACCCTTTCATGGAAAAAATCCTCAACAAAATATGGAATAAAAGGAAACTTCCTAAACATGATATAAAGATTACACACAAAAAGCCTACAGTTAACATTATACTTAATAATGAAAAACTGAATACTTTCTCCCTACGATCAGTAACAAGACAAGGATGTCTATTCTTACCATTCCTATTCAACGCTGTATTGGAGGCCAATGCAACAAGGTGAGAAAAAGAAATAAAAGGTATAAAATTGGAAAGGAAGAAATAAAACAGTCATTATTTGTATTTGATAAGATTGTCTATGTATAAAATACCAAAGAATCTACAAAAAAGTACTGGTACTAATAAGTAAGCTTAGTAAGGTGCACTGGTCACTAGATAAAAGATCAACATGCAAAAATAAATTGTATTTTTATATTCTAGGAATGAACAATTAGAAACTGAAATATAAAACAGGGACTTCCCTCATGGTCCAATGGTTAAGAATCTGCCTTCCAATACAGGGGACGTGGGTTCAATCCCTGGTCAGGGAACTAAGATTCCACATGCCATGGGGCAACTAAGCTCGTGCACCGCAACTACTGAGCCCACGTGCTCTAGAGCCCATGCACCACAACTAGAGAGTCTGAGCGCCGCAACTACTGAGCCTGCACACTCTGGAGCCCGTGTGCCACAACAAAGGGCTCACACGCCGCAACAAAAGATCCCGCATGCTGCAATGGTGATCCCATGTGCCACAACTAAGACATGACGCAGCCAAATTTAAAAAAAAAGAAATATAAAACAGTAAAATATATAATAGCATCAAAAGTCATCAAATACTTAGAAATGAATCTTACAAAACTACCACAAGATTTATATGCCAAAAACTATAAAACACTGATGAAATGAATCAAAGAAGATTTAAATAAAGTGGGAGCGATACCATGTTAATGGATTGGACTCAATATCACTAAGATGTCAACTCTCCCCAGTTGATCTAGATATTCAACACAATCCCAATAAAATCCAAGAATGATTTTTTTTTGTAGAAATTGACAGGCTGATTTTTAAATTTATATGGAAAAGCAAGTAGAATAGCCAAATGTTAGAAAGAAGAACAAACTTTGAGGACTCACTACCTGATATCCAGATTTACTATAAAGACACAGTATTGGAGCAAGGATAGGTACATAGATCAATGGAACAGAATAGAAAGTCTAGAAATAGACCCGCATGTACATGTTCAATTGATTTTTGACTAAGGTACAAAGGCAATTCAATGGATAGCCATATGCAAAAGAAAGAACCTCAATCCTTATCTCACATGCTATTAAAAATTAACTCCAAATGGATCAGTGGTTGCCAGGGATTGGAGGGTGGAGGAAAAGGCTGACTACAAAGAGCTATGGGGGACTTTAGAGGGAGGTGATGATACTGCTCTATGTCTTGATTGTAAAGGTGGTTGCCAAAACTTGCAGAAAGTGAATTTTACTGTTTATAAATTATGTATTAAAATACATAATTGCATATAAAATTGTGTTTTTTAAAAAAAAGGAAAAAAGTCTATTTTAGCCTCTGAGGACTATCTAGGAAGAAAGAAAAACATCTAGTTGGTAATATCCAGGCAATAATACACATGTAATCACAAGTTATTTATCAACAGGATGTAACTGAAACAGAAAAAACACTTAAGTGCCCCAAGATGTAAAGCCTTAAGTATCTGCATAAATAAGATTCCCCCATCTGCATTTGAATTCAGCTTGGAAAGATTCTAGAAATCACAGGACCTGTTTTTTCTTTCCTAAAGGCAAGCAAGGAAGCATTCTGGATGACTAATAAAATTTTCAATCCAGAAACATATTGAACATCTTTACCTGTATGTCCTGCAGACAGCTCTAACTCCAACAATGAATTCTTTGTCTTATTCCCAAATATGTTCTTTGTTCATTTTTTCCATCTCAGTAAATGGTACCACCATCCATTTGAGTTTAAACAAGAAATCTGGGTGTTATCTTTGACTCCTCCCTGTCTTGTCTCCCCCACCAACCAATTTATTTATCACCGAGTCCTGATAATTCTACGTCTCAAATACAGGATCTCTGCTGTAAAGCAGAAAAGAGTACAGAACTAGAACTTGAGCATAATTGAATCTAGAAGGTGAAAGACAGTGGTATGAGATGAAGTTAGTGAGGTAGGCAGGGACCATATTAATTATTTTGATTTTTGTACTCATCTCAGACACATCTCAAATATGTACTCTTTTCTCCATCCCAACTTCCACCATCCTAGTACAAGTTACCATTCCTTTCCTCAAAATTATTTCAATATTCTTGGTCTCCCTACATCCATTCTTGTTTCCCTTTCAATTCATTTTTTGCACTGCAGTTCTTTTAAAAGTACTATTCTGAAAAAAAAATACTATTTTGATCATATCATATAGTTCCTTCTTTAAAGCCCTTCAATGTCTTCCTGTTTCTTTACCACAAACATAAAAATAATTAATATGGTCCCTGTTTACCTACTAATTTCATTTAATACCATTCTTTCACCCTGTAGATCCAATCTTTCATTTAATACCATCCTTTCACCCTGTAGATCCAATCATACTCAATGCCTAGTTCCAGCAGAGATGCTTTGTTTGTGCTATATATTGTTCCCTGACTGGAATACTCCTCCTCCTGCCTACCCCTGTGCTTAAACCTTATCTTCTTTTTTTCCTTCAGAGGCAGCTAACATGGCATTTTGAGGAAGTCTTCCATGACCTCTCATGTCTAGATTAGGTCTACTCATTATCTGCTTTTATGGCACAGTTCATCTGTAAGTACTTGTGGTATAATAAAAAATATTATTTGGTCTTTGTCCCTGGTTCCTGTCTTGTAGTTCCTAAAACTCTTGGACTCTCCTGAGTGAAAACAGTGCCTTTTGAATGCTAATGAGATGACTGGTACCTGGGGACCCCTAGATAGTTTCAGGATGGCAGCTGGTCACCAGAAAGATCAAGCCATGACTAGAGGGTTAGAACTTTCAGTTCTCCCCTCCCTGTCCTTCCCCCAATCCCATGTATGGGGAGGAAAGAGGGGCTAGATATTGAGTCTAATCACTAACAGCCAGTGATTTAATCAATCATGGCTATGTAATGGAACTTCCAATAAAAAACCCTAAATGTTGAGGTTCAAGGAACTTCTGAATTGGTGAGCACACTGATATACTGGGAAGATGGTATGCCAAGAGAGGGCACTGAAGCTTCGGGCACCCTCTTCCCCCCATGCCTTGCCCTATGCACTTCCTTCATATGGCTATTCCTGAGTTGTATCCTTTATAATAAATGGGTAAACGTAAAGTATGTTCCTAAGTTCTATGAGTTGTTCTGGTGAATTATCAAACCTGGGGGAGTGGGTCATAGGGACCCCTAAATTTGTAAGTCAGATAGAAGAGCATGTAATCTGGGCACCCCATTTGTAACTGGTGTCTGAAGTGAGGACAGTCTTATGGGAATGAACCTTTAAACCTGTGGAGTCTGACACTAATTCCTGGTGGTTAGTGTCAGAATTTAATTGCATTATTGGACATCCAGTTGGTATCCAAAGAACTGACAGAATTGGTGTCAGAACTGATGATGGAAAAGACACCAACTATTCAGAGTCAGAAAGAACTTAAGAACACTTTCTGAAAATCTGTTTATAATTTCATTGGTCATAAACTCTAAAAGACAAATGTCCTGTCTATAATTGTATCCCCAGCACTTAGCACAGTGCCTGGAACACAGTTCCATTATCTATCGGATGAATATATAAACTAATGCCTATCACTGGAGTGTAGAAATTCTGTCAACTGTTACCTAGGAGAAGCAAGGTCAGGGTTTTTTTTCCCTGGGTCTGATTTTGACTTAACACTGAAAGCTGATAAAACAAAGAGAAAAAAGCAACAGGTCCAAATTTCACTATGTGATGTTAAGGTCAACTACAGGATAGGGTGGCATAGAGGAAGGACCAGGAAACAGCAAATTAAGTAAATGTGCTGAGGCCTATAGGACCTGAAAAAAAATGAGGCCAGGCCTAAAAGACATTGTTAAGAAAAGACCATCTGCATCTTGCCATGAAAACAAGTCTTACCTGTGATGGGGTTATTCTTCCCTTTTTAACTTCAGATGAATTTTCACTCAACTTTCCTACTTTGTTAATTGAGCTGCATTTGTAGCACGTCCATCTTGTTTGCCCCTCAATTTCTATGGTGCACTCCTTGCTTTGCAGACAGAATGAGTGATACAAATGGCCACAGCTGCAAAATGAAGGCAACCAATTGACACTTTTCATTATCATAAAATCATAAACCTAAGTTGTGTTAGAGTGTATTTAAAAGTGATAAATATTTCCAGTAAGCTGAAATGCGCTGATGGGGTATAGGTTAAGAAACAAGGAAGGGGATTTACTTGTTGCTGTCCTCTCTTTTTTAAAATCCAGACTCACGTATTTGCGCACTTAAGTTATGAGCATGAACAGCATCACAGTTCTCTGATTACAAACCACCAGGGGATGAGTTGAACTTCTGTTAATTTCTCAAACTATGAAACATTTTTAGACAGTTTGAAAAAAGTCAATTGGGGAAAATCATAATTATATAAGTAATTTGATAATAACATGAGTGGTCTGCCTCATCAAATTCAAGAGTCATGATTTGATTAATAAGCATTTAAAAAATGTCAGTGTTACAGGAAATTCTAACATTATTCCTATGAAGAAATTCCCTACTGAATACACTAAATCACCAAATAAGCCTTCCAGAAATGAGGGTTGAGTATAATTCTAAGTCATCTTCACTGATTCCTCCTCATTTCTCCAACCTGAAATCTTGGACCACCTCAGACATCAATCCTTTTCTCTTCGATAGTCTTTATAATCTTCCTTTTCTCTATCTTCCCCCACATATATATATATATATCCATCCATCCATCCATCCTTCTCTTCTGTAGTCTTTCTCTTCTATACTCTTCTTTCTATAGCCATCCTTGCTCCTTTAGTGATTACTTCCAGTTCCACAGCTTTAAAATACCATCTCCATGTTGGTGACTGCCACATTTATACCTTCAGCCCAGACTTCTCTCCTCAACCTCATCTACCTGTCTCAAGACCTCTACTATGGATGTTTAATAGGCATCTTAAATTTAACATGCCCCAAATTCTTGATTTCCACCCCACTCCACCCCCACCACACACTCTCATCCAACCTTCCACATCTAAATAATGGCAACTACACTCTTCTAGTTTCTCAAGCCAAAAACTATTCTTTCTTTCACACCTCATATACAAACTATAAACAGATCTTATCAGCTATACCTTCAGAATATATCCAGAATCCCACCACTGCTTATTTTCATTACAATCATCTTGGGCCATCTCTCACTTGGATTACTGCAATAGTTTAACTGGTCATTCTATTTTCACCCTTGGCTTTCTACAGTCTATTCTCACCACGGCAGTCAAAGTGATCCTTAGGACAGAGGTCAGATCATGTCAACGCTATCCTCAAAAACATCCAATGGCTTTTCATCTCAGAGCAAAAGTTTAACTCTTTATAATGACCCAGTTCCTACATGATTTGGCCGCTGAAGTCATCTCTTATATTTTTCCTTCACTCTGCTCAGGCAACACTAGCCTGCTCCCTTCACTACCCATCAAGTATGCCTAGCATCTGCATCGTGGTTTCTGCACTTGATGATCCTCTGTCTGGGGCACTCTCCCCCTGATATTGCATGGTCACTTCCTTTAGGTCTCTACTCAAATGTTACTTAAACTTCCTTAATAACTCTTTATAAATTAGTAGCTCCCAACGTTCTCTCTCCTCTATACCATGTTTTATTTTATTCATGGTAATTATTACCTTTTTATTAATTAATTTTTAAATTGTCTGTCCATAATCACCTTAACAGTGTTGCTTTCTCTGACCACTCTTCATAAAATATCTTCCCCCACAAAGGCTATATATGTCACTTAACATGTTTTATTTTTTTCTGTGTTAGTCATTTTACTTGTCTGTTTGCCTCTTTCACTAGAGTGTAAACTCCGTAAAAGCAGAACCTTTGTTTTGTTCATGTGGTACCCTACCCCCTTGAACAGTACCAGGCATATAGTAGGTGCTCAATAAATACTTGTTGAATGAATGGGCTGTTTGTGTGATGAAAACTACTTCCTCTTCCAACCACCAAATCTACCTATCTTCCTGTATCTGTAATAACAGAAGCCAACACTTATATAGTGCTTACTATATGTCAGCATGGTTACAAGTATCTTACGTAAATTATCTCACTTAATCTTCACGAAACCCTATCAAGTAGGTATCCCAATTTACAGATGAAGAAACTAAGATGTAAAGAGATGAAATAACTTGTCAAAGTCTCATAGCTAGTAGTGGCAGAGTCAGGATTTGAACTCAAGATTTAAAGTCTGGCTCCAGAGTCCATCTTATATTGCCTCTATCCATATATTCTGGATGAGCTGTCTCCTCCTGAGATCAAACTTTCCATTTTTGCACTAAACTTCCTTTCTCTTTGTACTGTGGCTTTAAATATCATTTACATGCTGATGATTTCTAAATTTATATTTCCAGGACATGTCTCTGACTAGAATAACTGTCTACCTGACATTCCTACTTGAATGTTTAAAGGGCATCTCAAACCTAACATCTCCAAGACAAGACTCTTGATTTCCCCAGCTCCTGACGCCTGTTCCTTCTCATCTTAGAGGATGGTACCACATTCATCCAGTAGCTCAGGCCGAAGATGTTTTTCCCTCTCACTTCACATCTAATACATCACCAAGTTAACACTTCCCTTAAAATATATTCTGAACCTTCACTCCTACCTCTCTCATTCTGCTCAAATGTCACTTCCTTAGACATGTTTTTCCTCATTATAGTGTCTTAAAATAGTACTCTCACCCTGAATGCTTCTTCTTTCCATCCCCTTACCCTGTGTTTTATTTCTCTCCATAGCTCTTATTACTCTGTATTTATTTACCGCCTGACCACCCTAACACCCTTTCCTCCTGACTCCCATGCAGAATGTAAGGTCTATAAGGGCAGGAACTTTGCCTTGTTTTGTTCACTGGCAGAACGATTGACTGGGGCTGTGTGTCCCCGTGTATTTCTGCCTGGCAATACCATACACGCACATACACCATATGTGTCACATTTCCTTCCCTTTCTTACCTAAAGACAATAATTTCATCAGCCATTTCTTGGCGTCTCTTGTACTGCTGCAAACAAATAGAGCAGTAATCCTGCTTGGGATTCAGTCCTCTGGTGACTGAAGCTCTCAGGTTACACAATGACCAATGGAGATCTTGGTTTAGAAGGCTAGTCGTCGTTTCCAGCAGGGTCTATGAAAGACCAAAATAAAAAATAAGCCAACAAAAAATTGTTCATAAAGTGAAAGAGACAGAGGAGATGAGTGGAAAATAGCACTTGTTTCATTTTCAACCACAATTGAATTGGAATATACTATAAAGGCATAAAACTGATCAAATAAACATCAAAACACCCCAAACTTAAGTGGTTAACTTTAATGTGCAGGGTATTGATAAGTGCATACATCAAGATTCTCAAAATAATTATTAAAAGGCTCTAACCAGTTACTACTGAGAAATGTGTGCTCTGCCATTCTGTGGATTAATTCAGTACTGATGGCTTTCAGATGACTAGATAAACCCAAATCTACTTATTTATTACATTTATATAATGAGTTCTCTCTGAATGGCTCAAAGTTGTGTTGTAACAAATAATAAAAAAGAAATCCCTGATTTTTAAATAGAAACTGCCTCCATGGCGATATTTCACAGTAACCTCTCACTGGAAAAGCTAATGGCCATTACTCGGTTTTCATCTCCCTTAGGCAGAGAGATCACTGTTTCCTGATCAGTACTTACAAGCCATTTGAATCTACTCAAGACTGTGATATCTGTCATTAAGTCACATAAAGTTATTTCACAGCTATCACATCAAGTCATTTTAAGGCTCTCTGTGTTTATAAACTATTGTTTACTTACTTCAGTGTGCAGCTGGGTTCTTTTCTGTCAGTCCCAAAGGGGAAGATATACTGCCCATCCTCCTTGCTACACAGCCTGGCCCTTTAACTTTATCTATAACGCAGAACTTTCAGTTCTAATGGTCTGTTTTAATTCTTTCCAATCAACCCCATCTTTTCCTCCTCTTCCAAAGTTCACAAAAAATTTCTGTCTTGCACTCAGCTTTCCTTCTGCCGCCATGGAGTCTGTGCCTGAAGGGGGATCAGCTTCCTTGGGCTATGCTTATTTAGCAAAACTGCAGTTCTTATAACATCCTAAGAAAAGCTCTATCACCCAAATTTTTCTTTTTCTTCTACTAAAAAAGCAGACAGTGTATCTAACATGCCTAAGTGGCACTTTTCCTAGGTGGCTTCATGAGTCACTTTGAAGTACATGAAGAAAAAAATCTGTATACCAAGCTGGCTCTTACTGAGAATTAAAGCTATAGGCAGTTTTGGGTTAAGGGAAGACTAATGACCATTTTTGGTTAGTAGCAATTATCTGTTTCAGAATGTTTAAAAGAACACTAGTTTATTTTGCAATTTTTCTATACTCATGCTTCCTTTTCAATGAGTTATATCTTTGCATTCCATTACTTTCCAAGAAAGTATCTTACATTTTTCATTTGGAAAAAAACTATATGTCCCACTGCCAATGAATCAAAAGAATAAAATGAATCTAAACTCGATGCATTTCCACATTCCAGAATATATGTGTATGTGTATATAAAATACATATTAATTAAGGTCAAGAGAAATTTAAAAATTAAAAAGCCATACACTTCAATCTATCAAACTTCCACTAAACAGATGGTAATTTTTAAAGAAAAAGTATAGGTGCAAAGAAAAAAGAATAGCTTCTTTCTACCTTAGAATGGGCTTAGAAATAGAAAGTAGCTTACCTGTTCATAGCTAAAGGTATCCAACATTCCCAGAATAAGTCCCTGGATTTCTCCAAGTTTTCCTTTTCCATAAACTGGGTCCTAATTAGAAAAAAGTTGCAAAAAATTACAATTCTATTCTTGCTATTTTAAAATTACTTTAAAATATAAGTTATCTGAAAAAGCCAAATACTCTTAAGTATTTTGTCTACAGTCACAAAATATTTATTCTTCCATGAACCTTCTGCTGGAAATGCACATTGGTCTCCTCAAGCCATCAAAAATATTTTGGAAAAATAAATAAAATTTAAATGATCCAAGCCCCTTGCTTAACAACTGTCTTTGCAAGTCTAATTAAATTTCACTCTGGTTTTGTTTCTGCAGCAAGCTTCCTTTCCTTCTTACTAAACATCACTTATCCCCTTTTGAGCTCTTATTTATCTGCTCCATTAAAACCAAAGTACTCATGAATACTCAGAATCTGTCCAACTCCTCCTGTGACCCACATTTGGCCACCTCCTGGTCCAAGCCAACTAAGTTACATCAGTTTAGGAGATGAGTTTCTGAATCCAAGCAACTTTCAGTTTTCCAAAGCTTTTCTCAATAAAGTTGCTACTGATAAACAACAGATACCTAGACACCCAATCTTCCCTCCATTGCTTTTCATATGCCAGCTTGTTTATTGTACACAATTTGAAAAACACTGATGTGTACAAAAATAAAACCGAACTGAAATCCAACCACCTGGAGATAAACACTTTTGATTTTTTGAGATATATTCTTCCAGTCTTATTTCTGGGGAAGTAGAGAGAGGGATGTTATTTCTTAGTGTACAAAATTTGAGTATTTCACATAATACTTTCGTAACTTTTTTTTTCTTAAATAGTATGTTGTGAGCAGTTTCCCATATTATCAAATACTTTGTAATAGTAAGAGTATGAATCATGTAAAAATGCCATGTGTTATTCAACCATTCTCTGTTGTCGGGGATTTAAGTTTCCCTCCCCATAACCCACATTTAAGTCCCACTCACTATTATGCTAGTGGCTGTAAATTTTGGTCTGAATCTCTAAGTCTTTCTTAAGAGGAGATTTCAAGAAAGGGGATGAATTACAGACTCAAAGTATTTTTATGGGTATTGATAAATATACTTCACCCTTGAATAACATGGGTTATAAGTGAGCAGGTCCACTTATATGCAGATTTTTTCCAATAAATATATAGGAAAAGCTTTTTCAGATTTGCAATATGAAAAAACTCACAGATGAACCACGTAGCCAAGAAATATCAAAAAATTAGGGTTGTCATGAATGCATAAAATATATGTAGACACTAATCTATTCTTACATAGGCATAAGGTGAGTGATATTTAATATAAAATTAATAATCTGTTAGTTTTCTTACTGTTTTATAACTTTGCTTTTAAAGAATTACATTACTGTATAGTATGCCCCTCTCCCTCTCCCTCTCTGTCTCTCCTTTAATTGGAGAAACTGTATATCAGCCTATCATCACAGGTAGGATGTTTTTTTAAAAAAATTAACAATGTTCCAATACTGTATTATGAATATGACTATAATATCATAAAAATTTTTAATGCCATAAAAATGTTATAACAATTCATTCATTACTGTATCGGCTAGGCTACCGTGAAGTAACCGTATTGATTACACTAGGTTACCATAAGACAATAATATTGCTGCTTCTTTGTTTTAATGCATGAATTGTCATACCTGTAAATATGAATTTTTTTCACATTATCTTTTCATTTTTAATGTCTAGTGTTAGTAATACATATAGTATCAACTGAGTTTTGTATCATATGAGATAATATTGATGTAGGTACTGACAGACAATTCATCTTGTAAACAGATGATGTAAACTTAGGCTATTGATAAATACAGTACAGTACTGTAAATGTATTTTCTCTTCTTTATGATTTTTTAAATAACTTTTTCTTTTCTCTAGCTTACTTTATTATAAGAATACAGTAACAATACATATAATGTACAAAATATGTGTTAATCGACTGTTTATGTTACTAGAAAAGCTTCCAGTCAACAGTAGGCTATTAGTAGTTAAGCTCTGGGGGAGTCAAAAGTTATACATGGATTTTCGACTGAGCAGGGGGGGTCAGCGTCCCTAACTCCCACGTTGTTCAAGGTCAACTGTAGTGCGTAATTGCTCTACCAAAAAGTTGTATTATGCAATTTCTATCTCCATCAGCACATCTGTGTGCCCATTTTACTGCACCTTTGGCTAGGCTGGGAATTATAAAAATTTGCTAATAAATGTGTATGTCAAGTCTATTACTTTACTGTAACGTGAGGTTATATACGACATAAATGTCTCTTCCATGCTAAATAGGGGAATCCAACTATACAGTAATGATAAAAGTAGCTGCTATTTATTAACTGCATAGCACACGCCAAGTACAATGCTAAGCATTTTATATATACCACATCACTGAATTCCTTCCAGAACATTTATAAATGAAGAAATTCAGGCTCAGAAAGGTTAGGTAAAATTCTCTAAGAACGCAACACTATTAAGCAGATAAGCTGGGATTTCAATCTAGGCACTTCAGAAACTATGTTTTTAAATAACACTACACTGGTCTCCCAAAGATGGACACATAAACTAATAAACTAAATAATACATTAATGTTTACTAGATGAGTAACAAATATGAATAACTAAATGATAAACTAATGTATGCTGGAAAATATAGGTAACATTTCTGGTTACTTATTAGGGAGTAGGGATTATTAAAACCTTGATACAGTAACTGTGAGTTCAGATGTTAAGAAAAATAAAAGACTGTGGAGCAAGAAAAACTTAGGAGACAGGTTCAGAAATGTGAGAAGAAATTTGCGTTCCTGCACTTGTTACAACATAGTCTTAGGACTTGCTGTTTTTCTCTCTTCTATGCTCTGATGTTGTTTCTTAAAGACTGGATAGATGTGGTTTCTAAATAAGATCAGTTTTCAGTACTTTTAGCTGGTCAAGAGCAGCACCAGATTATCTGCCATAGGTTCCTGGTCCCTGATGCTGAGGTTATGCTGAAGAAACCAAAGGTAGAGAATAACTACACATTTGTTTACTAATTAACAAGTTTACTTTGGGCTTGAACAGATCACTTAAATTTACTGGGGAAATCTGTTTCACTAAGCTAAAGATACCTGTGAAACATGCACAGAACATTTGCAAAAGACAAGACTACAGATATCTCAGACTAACTCTTAACCAGAACAACTCAAGCCATATACTCACAAGATAATCTTTTAATTTTCTTTGCATAAAAACAGAACCATGTTAATGCTTCTGAACTTACACTCAATTATGTTTTTGGTCAAGCTCTTAGTAAATACATTTACTTCTCAAAGTATCAATGGAGAGTGTAATACTTTATTATAAACACGTTGTAATAGCTATTCTAACACGTCCACACATACACAATACACATGAACATAGCTCTAGCACAGAAAACTTCTGTCCCTTGTTTATAACAGGGTGGTTTGGGGAATAAAGAGGTCTTGAAAATGTTAAATTCTGGGAAAAGGAAGAAATCTTTATAGGTCATGTCTGTATTTATATCAGTACATTTCACTGTAATATGCATACTTTAAAAGCAAAATCATGAAAATAACCTCATGCTGGGACAACATATAAATTATACAACGCAAAAGGGAGCTCAAGGCTTCTGGCACAGCATGTACACAATACACTAGCTTTTCAAATTATTTTCCAAATATGTCAGCTGGATCCTTCAGCAATAAATAACTGCTGAGGTTTCTCTTTAACTTGTTCATAAACTACAAAAGAAGAGCACATTTAGGTACTCCAAATAAACTTGTTTTTTAAAAAGCACACTAAAAAATATGTGATGAGCACTTTTTTCCCTATTGTTTTCTTTCTTTTAAATTGAAGTATAGTTGATTTAAAATACTGTGTTAGTTTCAGGTGCATAGCATAGTGATTCAGTTATTTTTTTTCTGATTATATTCCATTATAGGTTATTACAAGATATTGAATATAATTTCCCATGCTATACAGTAAATCCATGTTGTTTATTCATTTTATATATAGTAGTTTATATCTGTTAATCCCATACTCCTAATTTGTCCCTCTCCCCTCCTCTCTCCCCTTTGGTAACCATAAGATTGTTTTCTATGTCTGTGAGTCTGTTTCTGATTTGTATGTAGATTCATTTGTATTATTTTTTTAGAATCTCACATATGAGTGATATCATACAGTATTTGTCTTTCTCTGTCTGACTCACTTCACTAAGTGTAATATTCTCTAGGTCCATCCATGTTGTTGCAAATGGCAATATCCCTATTGCTTTCTGATACTTATTGTATCATGTATGTGGTTTGCTATAAAATTAAAATTTTTACTAATCAAGCATTACTTTAAAATATGAATAATGCCCACAGCAGGTTAGCATATAAATCATTTGTGTGTATTAATTCCTTCCATATAACAGTCATGAGCAGCTTCTCAGAAGCCAAACGTTACTTTCCCCATAGAGCGAAGATCCATAAGAGCCAGCAGTGCAGAATGTATATAACATAAATATGGTCCCTTAAAAATATTAACTTATCACCTAATGTTCCTGAAAGAAACATGTATAATTCAGGTCCCAAGTATCAATTTGAATAAATATTTAGAGGTCAGGAAGATCTTTGAGAACCTCTTATCAGGTGAATATCTCTTCTGGAAAAACTGTAAATATCTGAGCAATTATGCATCTAAATAAATGTGCATCTAAATATCTTCTCCCCAAGGGACCTGATAAAGTGAGGTAGATATGAAAAACACTATGGTTGGTGTTAGGTACAGAAGGCCGAAAGTTTGGAGTTAGAAGACCCAGGTTAATGTTCCCACTTAATAACTGGGCAAATTATTTAATTTTTTGAATGCCACTTTCCTCTTGAGAACCACAAGGATACCACTGCTTCCCCAGCATAATGTACACAGAGATAAAGGAGATAAAGAACACAAAAGTGCTTTATAAACTGCAGAGGACTACTCAGAGACGTTAGATGGTTGAGCCAACTAATATTTACTGAGTATATACTATGTTCCAAGCACCGTGCTAGGTGGTGGAGATAAAGCAGCAAACAAGACGGAACTCACGTCTAGAGGGGCAAGCCTATGTGAAGGTGAGAGTCAAAAAAAAGAAAGTCTGTACTTATTCTTGTTGATGGTTTCTTTTGCTGTGGAAAAGCTTTTAAGTTTAATTAGGTCCCGTTTTTTAATTTTTGCTTTTATTTCTTTGCCTTAGGAGACAGATCCAAAATAACATTGTTCAGATTTATGTCAAAAAGTGTTTTGTTCTACCTATGTTCTCTGCTATAAAGTTTTATGGTTTCAGGTCTTACATTTATGTCTTTAATCCATTTTGAGTTTATTTTTGTATATGGTATGAGGAAATGTTTTAATCTCATTCTTTTACATGTAGCTGGCCATTTTTCATAGCACCACTTACTGAGTAGACTGTCTTTCCTCCAGTGTATATTCTTGTCTCCTTTGTCGTGGATTAATTGACTGTAGTTGCGTGGGTTTATTTCTGGATTCTCTATTCTGTTCCACTTATCCATACATCTGTTTTTGTGCCAGTATCACACTGTTTTGATTACTGCAGCTTTGCAGTATAGTCTGAAGTCTGGGAGTGCGACACCTCCAGCTTTGCTCTTTTTTCTCAAGATTGCTTTGGCAATTTGGGGTCTTTTGTGGTTCCAAATAAATTTTAGAATTATTTGTTCTAGTTCTGTGAAAAACGTTGTGGGTGGGACTTCATGCAGTGGCTAAGAATCCGCCTACCAATGCAGGGGACACGGGTTCAACCCCTGGTCCAGGAAGATCCCACATGCCGTGAAGCAACTAAGCCCATGTGCCACAACCACTGAGCCTGCGCTCTAGAGCCTGCGAGCCACAACTACTGAGCCTGTGCATCACAACTACTGAAGCCCACATGCCTAGAGCCTGTGCTCTGCAACAAGAGAAGCCACCACAATGAGAAGCCTGCACACAACGAAGAGTAGCCCCCACTCGCTGCAACTAGAGAAAGCCCAGGCGTGGCAATGAAGACCCAGCACAGCTAATAAATAAATTAAATTTTTTTAGAAATGTTGTAGGTATTTTGCCAGGGACTGCATTAAATCTGTAGGTTGCTTTGGGTAGTGTGGACATTTAAACAATATTAATTCTTATAATCCAAGAACACAGGATATCCTTGCAATTCTTTGTATCCTCTTCAATTTCCTTCATCAATGCTTTATATTTTTCAGAGTATAGGTCTTTCACCTTGGTTAAGTTTATTCTTAGATATTTTATTCTTTTTGATGCAATTTTATTTATTTTTAAGTTTTTATTGGAGTATAGTTGCTTTACAATGTTGTTAGTTTCTACTGTACAGCAAAGTGAATCAGCTATGCATATACATATATCCCTTTTTTTTTTGGATTTCCTTCCCAGTTAGGTCACCACAGAGCACTGAGTGAAATTCCCTGTGCTATACGGTAGGTTCTTGTTAGTTATCTATTTTATACATAGTATCAATAGTGTATATATGTCAATCCAATCTCCCAATTCATCCCACCTCCTCCTTTCCCCCTTGGTATCCATACGTTTGTTCTCTACATCTGTGTCTCTATTTCTGCTTTGTGAATAAGAGCGACTATACCAATTTTTTCAGATTCCACATATATGCATTAATATACGATATCTGTTTTTCTCTTTCTGACTTCCTTCACTCTGTATGACAGTCTCTAGGTCCATCCACGTCTCTACAAATGACCCAATTTCGTTCCTTTTTATGGCTGAGTAATATTCCATTGTATATATGAGTCACATCTTCTTTATCCATTCATCTGTCGTTGGACATTTAGGTTGTTTCCATGTCCTGACTACTGTAAATAGTGCTGCAATGAACATTGGTGTGCATGTGCCTTTTTGAATTATGCACAGAAAACTCATAAGTAATGAAATTGACACTGTGATTAAAAATCTTTCAACAAACAAAAGTCCAGGACCAGATGGCTTCACAGCAGAATTCTACCAGAATTCTTCTCTATATTTAGAGAAGAACTAACACCTATCCTTCTCAAACTCTTCCAAAAAATTGCAGAGGGAGGAACACTCCCAAACTCATTTTACGAGGCCACCATCACCCTGATACCAAAACCAGACAAAGAAATCACAAAAATAGAAAATTATAGGCCAATATCACTGATGAACACAGATGCAAAAATCCTCAACATAATACTAGCAAACCAAATCCAACAACACATTAAAAGGATCATACACCATGATCAAGTGGGATTTGTCCCAGGGATGCAAGGATTCTTCAATGTACACAAATCAATCAATGTGATACACCATATTAACAAATTGAAGAATAAAAACCATATGATCATCTCAAGAGATGCAGAGAAAGCTTTCAATAAAGTTCAACACCCATTTATGACAAAAACTCTCCAGAAAGTGGGCATAGAGGGAACTTACCTCAACATAATAAAGGCCATATATGACAAACGCACAGCAAACCTTATTCTCAATGGTGAAAAACTGAAAGCATTTCCTCTGAAATCAGGAACAAGACAAGACAAGGGTGCTCACTCTTGTCACTGTTATTCAATATAATTTTGGAAGTCCTAGCCACAGCAATCAGAGAAGAAAAAGAAATAAAAGGAATCCAAAATGGCAAAGAATAAATAAAACTGTCACTGTTTGCAGATGACATGATACTATATATAGAAAATCCTAAAGATGCCACCAGAACACTACTAGAGCTAATCAATAAATTTAGCTCAGTCACAGGATACAAAATTAACACACAGAAATCTCTTGCATTCCTATACACTAACAATGAAAGATCAGAAAGAGAAATTAAGGATGCAATTTTAAATGGGACTTTTTTTTTGCTTTCTTTTTCTGATAGGTCACTATTAGTGTATAGAAAAGTGAAAGATTTCTGTATATTACTCTTGTATCCTGAAACTACTGAATTCATTACTAGTTCTAATGTTTTTTGGGTACAGACTTTAGGGCTTTATATATATATATATATATATATATAGTACCACGTTATCTGCAAATTGTGACAGTTTTACTTCTTTCCTTCCAATTTGGATGCCTAAAAAGACATTTCTTTTTCTTGTCTGACTGCTGTGGCTAGGACTTCCAATACTATATTAAATACAAGTGGCAATAGTGGGCATCCTTGTCTTGTCCCCAGTTTTAGAGGAAAGGCTTTCAGCTTTTCACCAGTGAGTATGATGTTAGCTGTTAGTTTGTCATAAATGGCTTTTATTATGTTGAGATATGTTCCCTCTACACCTTTTCTTTTTTTTTTTTGGCTGCATTGGGTCTTCGTTGCTGTGCGCGGGCTTTCTCTAGTTGTGGCGAGCGGGGGCTAATCTTTGTTTTGGTGCGCTAGCTTCTCATTGCAGTGGCTTCTCTTGTTGTGGAGGACGGGCTCTAGATGTATGGGCTTCAGTACTTGCAGCATGTGGGCTCAGTAGTTGTGGCACGTGGGCCCTAGAGCATGCGGGCTTCAGTAGTTGTGGCATGTGGGCGCAGTAGTTGTGGCTCATGGGCTCAGTAGTTGTGGCTCATGGGCTCTAGAGCACAGGATCAGTAGTTATGGCACATGAGCTTAGATGCTCCGCAGCATGTGGGATCCTCCCAGACCAGGGATCGAACCCACATCCCCTGCATTGGCAGGTGGATTCTTAACCACTGCGTCACCAGGAAAGTCTCTCTACACCAATTCTGATGAGTGTTTTTATCATGAATGGATGTTCAATGTTGTCAAATGCTTTTTTTGCATCTGTTGAGATGATCATGTGATGTTTATACTTCCTTTTGTTAATGTGGTATATAACACTGATTGATCCGCAAATACTGAACCATCCTTGCATCTCTAGAATAAATCCCACTTGATCATGGTGTATGACCCTTTTTATACATTGTTGGTTTGGTAATATTTTGTTGAGGATTTTTATGTCTATATTCATCAAAGATATTGGCCTGTAACTTTCTTTTTTGGTAGTGTCTTTGTCTGGTTTTGGTATGAGGGTAATGGTATCCTCATAGAAGGGATTTGAGAGTGTTCCCTCCTCTTCAATTTTTTGGAATAGTTTGAGAAGGATAGGTATTAGCTCTTCTTTATGTGTTTGGTAGAATTCCCCTGTGATGCTGTCCTGTCCTGGACTTTTGTTTGTTGGGAGTAATTTTTTTTTTACTACAAATTCAATTTCACTACTTGTGATCAGTCTGTTCAGATTGTTTCTTCCTGATTGAGTCTCAGCAGGTTGCATGTTTCTAGAAATCTGCCCATTTCTTCTAGGTTGTCCAATTTGTTGGCATACAACTCTTTGTAGTATTATGAGTTTGTGTATCTCTGTGGTATCAGTTGTTATTTCTTCTTTTTCATTTCTTATTTTATTTGGATCCTCTCTCTTCTTGTAAGACTGGCTAATGGTTTATCAATTTCGTTTATCTTTTCAAAAACCAGCTCTTGGTTTTACTGATCTTTTCTATTATTTTTTTTAATCTCAATTTTATTTTCTCTCTCTTCTTTAAGACTGGCTAATGGTTTATCAATTTCATTTATCTTTTCAAAAACCAGCTCTTGGTTTCACTGATCTTTTTTATTATTTTTTTGATCTCAATTTTATTTCCTCTCCGATCTTTATTATTTCTTTCTTCCTGCTGACTTTGGGCTTTGTTTGTTCTTCTTTATTTAATTCCTTTAGGTGGTAGGTTAGGTTTATTTGGAATTTTTCTTGTTTCTTGAGGAAGGCCTGTATTGCTATAAATTTCCCTCTTAGGATTACTTTTCCTGCATCCCACAGATTTTGGAAAGTTGTGTTCCATTTGCATTTGTCTTGAGGTGTCTTCTGATTTCCTCTTTGATTTCTGTTAATTTTTTATTTTGAGCAATTATAATGTGCCTTGTAGTTTTCTTCATGTTTTTGAGTTTGGGGTTATTGATCTGTGCTAACAGTTGTCAATAAATTTGGAAATTTTCACCTAATATTTCTTCAAATATTTTTTTCTGTTCCAACTCTCTATTTTCAGGACTCCAAGTACATGTATTTTGGGTCACTTGAAGTTGTCCCACAGCTCACTGATACTCTGTTGTTTTTTTTTCCTGCTTCATTTTTCTCTAAGTGTTTCATTTTGGATAGTCTGTATTGCTATGTCTTCAAATTCACTAATCTTTTGTTTTGGTGTCCCTGCCTGCTAATTCCAATATCCAATGTCATATCTAGGTTTTATTTTCCAACTTCTTTGCATACCTTTTAAGTTTTAATTCAATGTCATACATATACTGTAAAGTTTTACAAGGTTGGAACCTAGATATTTTTGTATTCCTCAAAATATTTTTAAGCTTTGTTCTGGGATGTAGTTAAATTACATGGAAACGGTCTGATCCTTTAGGTCTTGCTTTTAAGATTTGAAAGGCATGACAGGAGCTATGTTTAGTCTAGGGCTAACTGTTTCCCACTGTTGAGTACTTCTGAGTACTCTACCCAATGTTCTGTGAATTATGAGTTCTTCTGATCTTACTGGTGAATAAGACTCTATTGTTGGCCCTGTGTGAATATGAGTATTATTCCCTCTAATCCTTTCAGGTGATTCTTTCCCTGGCCTAGGTAGTTTCCTCAGATCATGTACTTATACTTGAGGGAGGCCTTCTGATTGCTCCAGAGTTCTCTCTCTTCATACTTGCCCTAAAAACTCTGGCCACCTTGCTGTCTCTTGACTCTCAACTCCATCTCCTCAAATCAATGAGTATGCTGGAAACTTCTTGGGATCCCCCTTCCTGCTATTGCCTGGAAACTCTCTCAGGACATTAAGCTGGGGCAAACATAGGGCTTACGTTGTTTATTTCCTGTCTCTAAGGAATTACTGTCCTGTACTGCCTGATATCCATTTCTTTGAAAACCACTATTTCATATATTTTGTCCACTTTTTAGTTGTTGTAAGCAAGAGGATAAACGCAGTCTCTGATACTCCTCTTAGCCAGAAATTGAATTCCTCCATCCTTGACTTATATTCACTCTAGAATATTTACTGAGTACCTATTATATTTTTTGACAATTCTACCAAAAATTTAATATAAAAAATACCAATTTTACACAAATCCTTTGAGAATATAAAGGAAGCTGAAATGTTTCCATATTCATTTTATGAAGCCAGCATTGTCCTAAAATCAAATCCAGCAGAGACATAACAAAGAAAGAAAACCACAAAGATCCCTTATGAACATAATCATGAAAGTTTCTAACAAAATATTAGCAAACTGACTTCAACATTATATAAAAAGAGCAAAATGGAGTTTATCCCAGAAATGCAAGGATGGTTTGTTACCAAGAATCAATCAAAATAATGTACTATATTAGCAAAATAACCAAAGAGAATGTGAACATTTTAATATATGCAGAAAAATCATTCAACAAAATTCAACATCCATTCGTAACAAAAACTCTCAGCAAACTACGAAGAACAGCAAATTTTCTCAACATGCATCTGATATGCAATTGATGAAAGAATTAACAATTCTCTCAAGATTAGGAACAAGGCAAGGATTGTCCATCTTCACCATCGCTATTCAACACTATAGTAGAGGTCCTGACCAGCACAATAAGGTGAGAAAAAGATATTAAAATATAGATGGAAGGATAATATATAGATTGATAGACAGATATAGATAGAAAATAAAGAAATAGATTGGAATTAAATAAAAATGGCCTTTATTCATAGACATTATAATTATAAATGTAGAACATCTTATGTATAAATACCCTATTACAATTGATATCTTAAATTAAGAAATAAATGGAATACCATAGTCATGCATCAGATGACTCAAGATTTTTAAACCTTTAGTTCTCCCTAAATTCAATACATAGCCATCAAAATAGCACCAGGTTGTTTTGTAGAGATTGAAAGACAATTTTAATATTTATATGGAAATGCAAAAGGCCCAGAAGAGCCAAAACAATTTATTTTTAACTCTGTGTTTAACTTTTTTTTTTTTAAACATCTTTATTGGAGTATAATTCCTTTACAACAGTGTGTTAGTTTCTGCTTTATAACAAAGTCTGAGTACCTATTATATGCCAGGTGCCTCTGGGTTAAGTGATGGTGATAGAGTACTAGCCAAAGTACAGTTTCATCTCTCAGGGTCCTTATGTTCTAATGGGAAATAAAAATAGGTAAACAACCTGATTCTTGAATGTTTCCTAGAACTCCATTTTATGCTAAAGTTCACCTAGTTTCAATAATTTAACTACCACTTCTATGTTGATGACTTCCAAATCTTCTGATCCACTTCTTACCTCTTCCTATAAAGTCCAGTCGTGTGTTCCCCCACTGCTCACTGTTAGTCACATGAAACTGAAATCAGGGGTTTACCTAGGTTCTTCTTGTGTTCCCCTACATCCAGTCAGTCAAAAAGTTAAGTAGATTGTATCAGCTAAGTAATTTCCAAGTCCATCTTCTCCTATCCAGTCTATGTAACTCATTTAACAAACTTTAGGTATCTATTACATTCTGGGTATTTCTATGCCTTCAGTTTTGATCCCTTCCAATTTATTCTATATAACACAGGCTGAGCCATCTTTCTAAAAAGAAACCTCATTCCATCATTCCTCTGGTTAAAATCCTTTAATGAGAATTTAATGAATTTAAAATAAAATCCAAAGTCCTTACCATAGCTTACAAAGCAATTAAGGACAGAGTCTCTGCCTCTCAAATTTCAGCTCTGTGACTCACCTTTATTCTTGTCCTATGTTCCAAGAATACTTAAACACTTGCAACTCCCCAGATGTACCGTGTTTTACCTCAAATTCTTTGTACATATAGTTCACTCTGCTTAGAGTAGTCCTATCTGTTTTTTACCCCTGTTCCTTTAGGCTCTGTAAGATTCAGTTCAGACATCCCCTCCTCCAGGAAATCTTTCCACAGTCTGTTTCATATATATACTTTTATTGGTACTCCTCTGGAGATATATATATAAATTCAGAAACCTAGCTCATTCTAACTTATTCAGAAAAGATAATAACTGTAGAGGTACTGGGGTGTTTAAGGATCCAAGCAAAGGAATCAGGTAAGCCTTAAGAACTACAATGAGGGACTCAGATGCCATCAGTATTTTCTCTCCATGTTGTCTCCTCTCTTAGTGTCTTGAATCCTCTCCTTGTTATCTTCTCTCTTCTCCATGCATCTTGTCTATTCTCCTCTTTGTGTGTCTGCTTCATTGTTCTTTTCTCTGCAGATTAACTTTTTACTGTTTCAGTTCATATGATGGAAAGGTAGTCACTATCAGCTCCTGAACTTTGTACCTTATATAATCCAGAGAACTGAAGATAAACTACTCATCTTTTCAATCCAGTTCTAAAATTTCCTGGAAAGGACACTGATTGGCCCCTCTTAGGCCAGCTGCCTACCCTGAGTCAATCAGATAGAGTCAAGAGGCAGGGTCATGCTTTCACCTGGCTGCTCCTGCTATAATCATGTGGACTAAAAGTGTACAGATGCAGAAGTAGCAATTACCCTACCTGGGGTTCAGAGAAGGTAATCCTTAAGGTGGCCAATATTGCTTGCTCTTTAGAGCCGTGTGAATAGTTGTATCAGATACTTTCTTGTCTCCCTTAAAACAGGCCTTTTAGGGCAAGAACTGTGCCTTTCTTTCATCTACACAGATAATAACCAAACAGGGTAACATATATAAACCAATTAATTATTAACTTCTCAAAAGACCAGGGACTGAAACAAATGAAGGAGCTTACATGATATAATGGGAATGAGCTTAAATTAGCATTATCTGTGAAAGCAACTTGAAAAGATAAAAATCTCTATACAAATATAAGGTAGAGTTATCATTACAGTGATCACAAACATGCAAATAAGGAATTTAAGAATCAGCATACTCTCCTTATTAGTGTGAGTTAACAACCACTGAAGGTGGAAAATGATAAGAACGCAATTACAATAAATGCCAGTATAACACAAAAATAAAGTTAAGACTTTCAAATATCAAAAGCCTTCAAGGATATGAGTCTGAAATACATTTTTTTAAAAACATCATATGCTTATGCCAAGATAAAAAATCAATTTATATTTATTATAGTTTATGTGTCAAAGTGTGGTTAAAGCTCAAAATAAAGCTAAATGCGTACAATGAGAGGGAAGACACTTTTGGCTTTAGGATTTCATTTTTTTCTAATTTACCTGGTAAATTAAAGGATTCTTGTCTTATTATATATTACTTTATATATGATTAAAAACCTTATGACTGGGGCTTCCCTGGTGGCACAGTGGTTGAGAGTCCACCTGCCGATGCAGGGGACACAGGTTCGTGCCCCGGTCTGGGAAGATCCCGCATGCCGCGGAGCGGCTGGGCCCGTGAGCCATGGCCGCTGAGCGTGCGCGTCCGGAGCCTGTGCTCTGCAACGGGAGAGGCCACAACAGTGAGAGGCCCGCGTACCGCAAGAAAAAAAAAACAAAAACCTTATGACTAATATATTTTAGAATGGATATAAGAAAAGTAGTCTGTACCAAATTATTATTCAATTCATGATAAGGATCAATGAAATGATATGTGTGAAGATACATTCTAAAGGATAACGTACAATGTGGTGAGAGACTGCTGGACGCAGTAGTCTTATCAGCAAAGGTCCAGCTGCTTCATACCAGATCGGAAGGAGAGCTTGGAGAGTCTTAAAAAAGAGCTGAGAGGGCCATTCTTGACTGGATAAAAATCATTTGAAAATTATGAAGATCAATGGCATCATATTACTGTCTGACTTTATTTTTTTCTTTCTTTTTGGTGTGTCTCTATCGTGGATAAAGTAAGGGAAGACAAAATGGATTCTAAGGATAATTCCTGCTGTTTACCCAAGAATGTTCACAGATGTTTCTAAAAATATATCTTAGCATATTTTTAGTGTTCTCTTTTTGATGAAGTTGGAAAGGTTCTGGCCTTTTTGCTGAAGAAAACAGGCTGGAATGATGTTTCCTACAAAGACTTTGGACACAAAGCCAGTTAGAATTTATAGTAGGAGATGAGCTTTGGACAGAAAGTTTTAGGATGAGTTAGAAACCCGAAGTAACAAGATTAAAAAATGTCTATATTAATATAATTTTTATGTTTCTCTCTTTTTTTTTTTTTTTTTTTTGCGGTACGCAGACCTCTCACCGTTGTGGCCTCTCCCGCCGCGGAGCACAGGCTCTGGACGCGCAGGCCCAGCAGCCGTGGCCCACGGGCCCAGCTGCTCCGCGGCATGCGGGATCCTCCCGGACTGGGGCACGAACCTGCGTTCCCCGCATCGGCAGGCGGACCCCCAACCACTGCGCCACTAGGGAAGCCCTACGTTTCTCTTTTTGATCTAAAAAGTATAATCAGCTGGAAGCAATGGTGATTCTCTCCCAGTTAGCACACCAAAAGGAAGCTTGTGTATCTGAATCCAAAGGTCACAGTGAACTGAAGTCTGCACCCCCTAACTGAAGGTTGCAAGTGTGTGCCAGGCAAACCCACATCACTGGAGTGCTAGGAAGGATGAGAGTTGTAAGTTAGATATTTCGTTAATGCCAAAAATCAGCTGCATTATGCTTGAGATCCATTTACACATTAGCCCAATTTGCTGTTATTTATACATAACTAAAATATTAGTTAAAATTGATCAACACTGAATTTTCCCCCTTTCAACTCACCTGCAAGATTCTTTGCAAGATTGATGGAAGGGCAATAAATGCTGCCATGTTGTTTAGAACTTGCATGGTCAAAGATTTCAGAGCTGTTATAACAAAATGTCAATATTAAGGTTAGTTTAAAATAAGAGGTTTTTGTCTTTCCTGTAAGTCATAGGACTACAACTTCCTAGAAACTTGGCTAACCAAGGCCAGTTTGATATTTTAAAGTTAACTGCTGGTAAGTTGCAAAGCTACTATTATCCAAGACAAATGATATATAACTGGTGCCACAGAAAGCAGTGAACATGAAAAAATGAGATCAGCAGTACAGTATGATTTCAGTAAGGAAAATAATAAAAATACGATGCTGGGAGAGGTATCAAAATGACAATCATCAGCAGATAGAAATTGGGGGACAGTATAGGTGGACACTGTGACCTTACCTTCAGAGTGCAGATGAGGCGCAGCTGAACTAGACAGCTTCTGAGGTGCCATCATTGCCTCCAGTAATGGAAACCAGAGTGCCTATAATGGCAGAGGAAACCAAAGGAAAACAAAAGTACTCTGTTGTTTTTAAGAACAACTAACATCAGCTTAGTGTTTCACAGGTTGAAATGTACTTCTCACATACATTTGTTGGTAAAAATTAGAAAAAGAAAAGATGGAACACTTGACTGGGAAGAGGAAAGACAGTAAAAAAGCAAAGACCACAGCCAGAACAGATATCTTTATCATGCACCTTGGGAAAATAAGGAAGCTGAAGTTAAGTAAGTCTAGACCTTGGAACTGCAAATCTTCTGTGTCTCAGAAAAGGGTAGGTTCAAAGGAGCCAGAGCAGAGCCTCAGGCTACGTTCTTAAATGTTTCACTGACACAGTCTAAACGGCCCTATGTACTGCAGAAGGGAATAAAGAACTCTCCCACAACTACCCTCCCCCCATTTCTCATCAGCTATGTCAAGCAAGATAAATAAATACAGTTATCCAAAGTTTTCTCCTATATCAAGCATTATTTTGTTATTTCCTCAGTCATCACTGACTAAGAAGTGGAAGTTAACATTATTTCAATTAACATTTCCAATCACATCATGACATAAATGAACAGATCTAACATTTATTTATTCCTATTACGTAGGGCACTGTATTAAACGCTTTACATACATTTTGTCGTTTCAATCTCATGATAACCTTATACAGTAAGCATTATCTTTACTGGAGATAAGATGCTGAAGCTTAGAGAAGTTGAGCAATTTGCCAATGATTATACACTGCCATATGTGCATCATATGTGTTCTTCCTAAGCCTTAGGAAAAATCTTCATCATCAAAAATCAAACTAATACATTTAAAAATTTCAAGCATATTTTCCTGTTGGGTAATGATTTACAAAGGCCTTATTTCACTCAGTATCTTGGGAGAAACCTATTCCTGCAAACATCCAAGAGGTATGAAAAAAAAGTCAGTATTGACAAAGCAGGACAAGCATGGTTAAGGGGACAGGCTAATGGTCCGGCGACTTTCCCACGGGGTGACCTTCCACTGAAGAGCTCTACAAGGAAGACCTTATCTGCCCCCATTTGAGGTTTTCTAAGGCCAGGATTTTATGTACTTTTTTTTTTAACAGTATTTCTTCAAATTCTTAAGATACTGGTTTTAACTATGTTGTATACTGGCAATTCTTTATTTTATTGAAATTTTAATTTAATTTATCTAGTATTCATGAATTTTTAATCTTGTATTTTATTCTTGGATGGCTTTACTTAGCTTGTGTTTTCGTTGCCTATTTCAATTTGTTTTTACAACCACATCATTTATTTCAATGTATTTTTATAGTCTTTTAATTTAACTGTATATGGTATACCTAATTTTTACCTTTTGGTTTTTATATTTATTATATTTAGAAATTTGATTTAAAATTTTTCTTATTTAGTCCAGAAATTTTAGAAGAATTACCTTTTTAAAGGTTACTTTATTCTTGGTTTATAAATAGCAGACCGGGGGAAGCATGGTTGCAGAGATAATAGCCATGGGAAGTGTTCATACCCTAGAGAAATTGTTCTTCTTCAATTAAATCTCCACATTAACCTGAAATATATGGTAGACACCTTTTAAATATTTTGTCTCTCTTGCTCTTTAATGTTGGTTCTTAAAATGTTAACTTGGATAAACTCTAAAAACCCACAGGCTAAAATAACAATCCATGATAATGACAATCCTAACCCCTGAGAGCAACACAACTGAACCTGAATTACTTTCTCATGTTACATAATCAACAGCTTTCTTTTTCAGGGAATTATGTGCATAAGAAAGCCATATTCTTTATTTATGCAATCACTGGACACTGGGGTAGACAGACATACAAAGTAGGACAGGTATAGATTCTACCTAGGGAAGGACTGACAACCCGATTTCCTGCAGTCTAACTTTAAGGAAATACTCCATGACATTAAATCTTCTGAAGAAACTTTTGGAAAGAGATATTACAGACAATTCATTATCAAGCTTTTGGATACTTCAAATTTTCTAGTTAGATTAGGGTCGGTGGCAACAGCTCTTGTTCTCACTCTCTCCAAACCAAAAAAAAAGCAAAGAGGAACAGGGGAAACAACCATGAAAATCCCCCCAAATTAATGTTTGCTATTACATAAAATCAGTTCAGCATTTTCACAAAAATAGTATTTACATAAAAACTAACATGCAATGTTTTTATTGTTGCTATGAACGTTGTTCAGAAAAGAAGCAAAAACCAGTTGTTGGAGGGTGGGGGGGAGTAGAGAGTGGTGTGAGAGGCATGTGTGTGTGTCTAAGAGAGGAAGAGACAGATTCCAACTCAGATATATTTTTAGACAAAAAAATACAGAATAAATTACCCTTTCACCACATCAAAGGAAGCCTTAGTCCTGTCTCTGATTAAGAGATAAGAGTTCAAATATAGTCAGAATAATCCCTAGAGTTCTGGAGGCATGAATTTTATATCTAATTCTACCATTAATATATGTGAATCTGGACACATTTCAGCTTATGTGAGCCTAAATGGCTCTATTTATGAAACAATGACAATTTATAATTGTCATTTTTCCTTAAATTTTCCACGAGAAGAAGGAAGAATATCAAATAGATGTTAGGGAGGAGACAGAAGGGTTGAAAAATATTTATGTATATTTATGTATAAACATAGCTCTAATAGTTTTACCCTCTTGTGTTTTTCTATCAAAATATAACCATGTCCAAATGCAGACAGTTAGCCAAAAGATAAATGAAAACAAAAACTTAGGAATGGAAAAATCAGGGCAAAAGGAATGTTGTGAAGCCCATAATCCATTTAAATAAAGATTGAACAACTATGGGAATTGTGGATACAGAAAAGAATGTATTGTTAACCTTAATGAGGTAAAATAACATAACTAACTAAAATTCAGAGGGGTGGAGAAGGGAGGCTGGAGCAAGTGTGTATGAGTTCATGTAAACTTCCTTACTGGTCGGACATCATAGATATTATAAAAACCAAAATGTAATTATAAACGATACTTCTAATCTATTAACAGTTATTTAGATTTTTTTCAACTTCAGGGAGATTTATTAAGAGATAGTGTATTGAAGAACTATTTATTTGAATTTCAGAATTTCCTCAGTTTTACATAAGCTTCCTAAATGAGATTAAATACTATATTTTTAAAGCAAGCATTATTTGATTCAATTTTTCTAAAATTATGTTAACCTAGGTAGATAAAAAATATCTAGAGTGATATTCACCAAATGATAATGACGGTTATTTCTGGGTGATAAGATGGAAACAGGGTAATTCTTTTAAACAACCCTCTGTGTAACTTTCTGTATTGCAGGATTTAAAAAAATAATGGGTATGTATCATTTCACTCAAAAAAGTTTTTAAATAAAAAAACCATATCTATTATATAAATGTGTTTGTTAAATACAATTTATATTCTAAAGGGTATTCAAAATTTATGACCTTAAAAAAACCCTTGACAAAAACATAAAGGAGAAATTTTACCCATCTCATAAGAACAGAAACATACCAAGTTTATCATTTTCATTGGAACATGTATGGCAAACTATATAAGAAAAATGTACCCTGCTTCCCATTTCAGAAGCCCAGGCAGTGGAAGGAGGCCAGGTGGTGTTAAGTCAGAGGCCAGAGCCTGGAGGGGCAGACGCAGTTATGCCATACATATCACACTGCTAACTTTACTTCTTAAAACTACTGCACAATTTAGCTGTCAAGTTGCATCTCGCCCCCTTGGTTTCTGCTTCATTGCTGTAACTCCCACCCGCCCCACGTGCTCTACTATATCTCCTTCAGCTCTGCGTTCTCCCTTTTTGCAGTCTGGAATCTGTTACAGACGCGGTTCCAACCTTGGCTGCACAGTGGAATCATGTGGGAAGCCTTAAAACATACTGATGACTGCGGCCCAGCCCCAAAGACTATAATTTAATTGATCTCAGGTACAGTCTGGGATTTTTCAAAGCTCCCCATGTGACTCTTATGTGCGGCCAAGGATGAGAACTACTACACCGTACCTTCTTGACCTTTTTCAGCTTTCTCTGTATCCCTTGAGGCTTTTCCTCTAGTGCTTCACGCTCCCCTTATCCACGGGGAACGGTACAGATGATAAATGGACGACACAACCACAGTACCACTACACGGAATACACAAAAACTCAGTCCAAAGAGAACAAGGACATCTAGTATTCACACACCTAAATTTTGCAGCACAGCCAAATCTAAGAATATAAAGCCTTTTGCGAGAACAAAGCATACAGGCACTCCTCATAATAACTTTAGGAGTCTTATACTCCTGGGAGCACTGAACTCAGGTAGCTGAGAGGGCAGTGGAAATAGAACTAATTCCTAGTTTCAGACCAGAACAGATTTTTAAAAGCCTCTGTAGTCACTCTCCTACCTCTCTCTGCTGCTGGTTCAAATTATGTGAATTTCTCTGGCAAAGGGCAATTGTCTCCACCATGGTCTCTTCAACATTCTTCAGTGAGGGATCCTCTTTGGTATCTAGATTCAGAAAAACTGTTAACATCACTCAAGGGTATATTACTGATAATCTCAAAGCTTCTGTAAAAAATTAAACAATTTTTTCTCTGCATACTTTGTCTTCTATGATATAATCATGTATAAGACCTGATACCTAACTTCAGTAGATAAAAAGTAGGTAGTTCTTTGCAACAGTTTTCCATATAAATGTCTGACATTCCTAGGACAGAGAAAGCACATCATACTTAGCATTTTAATATGCTTTAGCTATGGAAAATCCCCAACCATTTATCTGTGGATTACTTAATAGAAAGATTATCTTTTATCTTTCTTGCTCTACCATTTCTTCCTCTATTTCTTAAATGTATGTATTTCTCCAAGATACTATCTCAGGCCCTTTTCTTTTCATTTTTTCCAATAATTTCAGCCACTCTTCTGGTTTTAATTCCTATGCCCTTGCTAATAATTTTCAAATATACACCTCCAGCCCTTATTCCTTTCATAATCTGCAGGTTGAATTTTCACCAGGCTCTAGGACATCTATCTCTACATGGACATCCTGCAGTCACTTTGAACTTTATATGTGCAAAACCCAACCCATTTTTCTTACTTCAAATCTGCTCCTCCCCCTACATTTCCAAACTAAGTTAATAGAACCATGACCTTTAAGTCAACCAGTTTATAAATCTTCACCATCTTTGATGCTTTCACCTGTACATTCAAATAAATTGTTAATTTTGTTAATTCTACTTCCACACTCTCATATACCCGCTACTTTACCAGAGTGGAGCCCTTCATCACCTCGTTTGCACTACTGCAGCAGCCTCTAAATTAACTTTTGACTTCCAAATCTTGCCTTCCTCATTCCCTTTTATACTGTCACTACAGTTCTCTTACGCACAAGTCCAAACATATGAGTCTCATGCACAAAAACTATCAAAGACTTCTAATTTTTACAAAGAGAATGTCAATAAACCTCTGATCCTAAGTAAACACAGTAAACATCCTGGTGCATCTTCCCACCCTCGGTGCTCTTATATCACCAGATTATTTCCTCCTCCCCAAGGTTACTAGCCAGGCACTTTCATGCTCATGTCCTCCTCAGCCCAGAAGACACTTTCCTTGCTTTTGTCTATCAAATTCCTATTCATCATTCCAATCGTGATTACTTCAAAGGTCACATCTTCCAGAAAAGAATCTCAGTTACAGGTAGTTCCCCAATTTTCCACAACCCTTTGCCACTCTCACTGTACCTTTTTTATAGTATTTGATTCTACATGCATTAGAGGTTTTTATTTACATATCTGTCTCCTTCAAGAGACTGTAGCTCTTTGGGTGAGGACTGTTTTAGCCATCTGTGTATCACCCACAGAAACTAGCCCAGTGCTGTGCAATTACCAAATCCTTCAAAATTCTTAAGCACACTATCAAAATTGAATCTGACAGTAAATGTCAGTTATGAGACTATTACTGAGAAATTTACCTTCATTGGAATTCAAGGAATTGGCTTCCCTACACATATCACCTGCAAATTACTGTAGTGATTTGGGGGAAACATTCTTCTTACTTTTCCCACAATCCTTTATGTAATGTCTATAAAAATTATTCTCATAACAGTAAATTGAAAGAGAAAAATGCCATAAATGCAACAAATCTAATAGTCAAATTGACTGAACGTATACTAAAGCACAAAAACAATAATTAAATGTTTAGTTGGACTAAATATAGAAAAGTCAACCAACTGTTATGGAAGTTCCAAAAACAAATAATATATGGAGAATTAGGGTAAAGGTGTTTAGGGGAATGTGTGGGCTAAGGGGTCCAAAAAATGTGTTAATGGGTTAAAAAGGTAAAACAATCTAAAAATCACCTATTAAGTGTTTCTCTGAACTTTGGGAGGGATATTTTGAAAATGTCAAGTAATAGGAAAACAAATAATCCAATTCAAAAGTGGACAAAGCGGGGCTTCCCTGGTGGTGCAGTGGTTGAGAGTCCGCCTGCCGATGCAGGGGACACGAGTTCATGTCCCGGTCTGGGAAGATCCCACATGCCGTGGAGCGGCTGGGCCCGTGGGCCATGGCCGCTAAGCCTGCGCATCCGGAGCCTGTTCTCCACAATGGAAGAGGCCACAACAGTGAGAGGCCCGCGTACCGCAAAAAAAAAAAAAAAAAAGAAAAGAAAAAAAAGAAAAAGTGGACAAAGGATATGAATAGACATTTCTCCAAAGAAGATACAGAAATGGCCAATAAGTCTAAGAAAAGATGCTCAACATCACCAATCATTAGGGAAATGCAAATCAAAACCACAATGAGATGCTACCTCACACTCATTAGGAATGGCTACTACCAAGAAAACAGAAAATAAAAGTGTTAGTGAAGATATGGAGAATTTGGAACCCTTGTGCATTGCTGGTGAGAATGTAAAATGATATTGCCATTACGGAAAACGGTACGGTGGTTCCTCAAAAAATTAAAAATAGAATTACCATTTAACTCAGTAATCCCACTTCTGGGTATACACCGAGAAGAGCTGAAAGCAGGGACTCAAAAAGATATTTCTACACCCACGTTCATAGCAGCATTATTCACAATAGTCAAAAGGTGGAAGCAATCAAGTGCCCATTGATAAATGAATGGAAAAACAAAATGTAGTATATACATAAAACAGAATATTATTCAGTCTTAGAAATGAATGAAATTCTGCATGTGCTACAACATGGATAAATCCTGAAGACTTTATGCTAAGTGTAATAAGCTAGACACAAAAGGACAATTACTGTTTGATTCCACTTATGAGATACACAGAGTAATCAAATTCAAATTCATCAAGTCAGAAAGTAGAATGGTGGTTACCAGGGGCTGTGTGGGGAGGAGGGAATTAGGAGTAATTGTCTAATGGGTACAGAGTTTCAGTTTGGGATGCTGAAAAGGTTCTGGAGATGGATGGTGGTGATTATTGCACAATGATGTGAATGTACTTATTGCCAATGAACTGTAAACTTAAAAATGGTGAATTTTATGTTATGTTTATTTTACCACACTTTTACAAAATAAATAACTTTATTTTAGTTTCAAGGAATATAATAGGAATTACATATCTATCTGTGACAAAGCCATTCAAGATTTTAAACTGTTTCAAGTTTTACTGCTTTCTGCTAAAATTATATAAATTCAATACAGAAACACTGATTATTACTTACTGATTAGAAGCTCTGCTTTGCTGTTGTTCAGCACATTATAGTAATTTTTAAGATGTTAGTTATGTACCTCATTTATAATAACCAAAACATAAGTACAGAAATATAACTAAAAAATGAATCAAGACCCGTGAAGACTACCTAATTTTCTGTCCAATGACCTCTACTGACAATTAGCACTGCAAAACTACAGTGGTTTATATTACTTCCTATTATGAGCCCTTGAAAACAAGCCAAAATTGGGATCAATGTCAGATAAACAGTAACATGCAGATCAATGTGATTATTACTTAATAAATACAGTTTATCATTTAATATCTTTTAAAACATGGGGCCCATGGAAAAAGAAATTGTGAATTACACTCGAGAACTTACTTTCATCTTGATGTGTTATCTCTTGAAGTTTGCTTTGTAGTCTCTAGGAGGTAAAAAGAACACTTTATATTTCTAATCCACCAATACCTGAATTACCATATTTTAAAGGTAAACTCCAAGAAACAACAAGGTTATTAAGAATGATCTCTGCCATTCAGAAGAGAATTGTTGTGTATATAGAAAGCACAGGGCTTCCCTGGTGGCGCAGTGGTTAAGAATCCGCCTGCCAATGCAGGGGACACAGGTCCAAGCCCTGGTCCGGGAGGACCCCACATGCTGTGCAGCAACTAAGCCCATGCGCCACAACTACTGAGCCTGTGCTCTAGAGCCCGCAAGCCACAACTACTAAGCCTTGGGATTAGTATCATGTGGCATACTGGTGTATCATGACATGCATGATAAAAATATTTAGAGATAAAATGTACAAAAAAAGTGTACTGTTGTCTGCAGCTTACTTTGAAACATAAGAATTAAGATGGATTGACAAAAACTTACACAATGCTGTATGTCAATTTTATCTCACGAAGAAAAGATGGATTGATAAATGGTTATAGGGCTAGACAGAAACATGACAAAGCAAATACAGTAAAATGTTACCTTTAGCATTATTAAGAAGGCACCATGAATATCTCCTTTCTTTTCTAATAGATAAGCAGTGACTTCATGAAGTTGATACTTCTGGGTAATCTAGGAAAGAAGAAAAGATAAAGCTTTTTTGCTCAAAAATCTTGCTTGTGGAGTCAGAAGGTCCTACTAAGGATGAAAAAAAAACCTATGATAGTAAATAGTGAATTCATACCCTAGTAGTATGCTACTTTACAGTATAACATGCAAATATTTGACTCTCTAGTCTTAGAGTGACCCATTTGGGACTCTGACTGAACCAAGGTCACTCATTTTTTTTCACTTATTTATTTAAAAAGTTGTTATGCACCTGAATCAGGTATATCCATTGCACAAAAGGTAACATGTACACATAAACAGTAATAATATACACCAGAAATTGGTAAGTGTAATTATTCACAAAATATTTAGAACAAAATGACAATGAAAACTCTATACATTAGCTTGTGGGATCTTAATGAAAATTAATAAACTAAGAATTTCTAATAAGTAAAAAAGAAATGCCAGTTAAGCTAAGGTAAAAGAAAGAAAATAAGTACAGAAAAGAATGTCATGGAAAGAAACAACAGAGAAACAATAGCGAGGTTTAAAAGAAAATCCTAAATTAGTCTTTTTTTTTTTAATATCTTTATTGGAGTATAATTGCTTTACAATGGTGTGTTAGTTTCTGCTTTACAACGAAGTGAATCAGTTATACATATACATATGTTCCCATATCTCTTCCCTCTTGCGTCTCCCTCCCTCCCACCCTCCCTATCCCACCCCTCTAGGTGGTCACAAACCACCTAGCTAAATTAGTCTTTGAAAAGACTAATAACATAGAATAAAACTTTCTTAGGAGTAAGAAAAAAAGAGAGGCACAAATAACATATTATAGGTTAACAGATCAAAGGAGGAAAACATGTGATCATTTCAACAAATGCAGAAAAAGTATTTAGTAAAATGCAGCACCCATTTTTGACAAAAATAAAAACAATACAAAACACTCTAACCCAAACTGGTAATGGCACTTGTCTAGGTTAATAAAAATTATCTATCAAAATCTGACAATAAACACCGTATTTAACATAAAATGTTAGAAACATCCCCTTTTAAATAAGGAACAAGGAGAGAATGCATACTATCGCTGCCTCTGTTCAATAATATCCCAGAGCTCCTAGATATCTGATGAGGGAATGAGAAAAGTATAAAATTGGAAAGAAAGAAAAAAAACTACCATTATTCTCAGAAAAAATTACTGTCATAAAAAAATCTAGAAAATATTTGAACGAAAAAAGAATTCAGCCTGGTTGCTAGATATAAGACACTGAACAAAAATTAATAACATATACCAGCAGTAACCAATTAAAAAAAAGTCATTTCAAAAAATTTCCTTTTAGAAATTTCATTTCTAATGAGCCTGAGTAAACGTGGAGGGAGTGGAGCCCACCTCACACCATGGCCCTGCATCTAGCCAGAGCAGAGAGAGCCACTGCAGATACTAGCATGCATGCCTGTACTTGGGAGGGAGCAGAGGCTGCTTGGACTATAACCCTTCCTCCAGCCACGTCAGAGACTGTCACTGCCTGCACACAAATATGTGCAAGCACTAGGGAAGGAGTGGAATCAACTCAGGCCCTTGTCCTGCCTCCAGCTAGGGTGGAGACTGCCATTGCTGGTACAACTGCACAAAGGTAGAAGTGGAAACAGCTTATTAGCGTGGTTCCTACTGCTCTGGCCCTGACCCTGCCTCTACCCAATGTGTGCATACCAGGGAAGAAGTGGAACAAGTTTAGAAGTGCAGCCCCAAACCCTTAGGTCCCAGCCATATCCCAAACCATGGCGAACACCACCATCACACTGGGAAGAAGCCCAACTCGCTCAAAGATCCTGCTCCAGACCCTTAGGCCTCGGCACCACCCCTAATAGGGCAGTGACTCTAGCCCTACATGCCAGCAATACAGTGCCTTGTAGCACATAATAGGGAAAGATGCAGCCTATGCTCACTTTAAAATTAGCTCTTCCACCAATGCCACTGGGAACAAGCAGACTTCATAGAGATGCTCCCACATATGGACATGCCTTCAAGACTGGGATATGGAACTGTTTCACATAATCTCACACAGAAGAACAGAGAATGTCAAGCAAGATATAAAAAGAGAGGAATATGTTTCAGATGAAAGAAAAAGGTAAATTCATTAAGGGGGAGGGAAACAAATTTAAAAAGTGATAAATAATTTACCTGGAAAGAGTTCAAAGCATTAGTAATAAAATGCTAACTGAACATGGGAAAATAATGGATAAACACAATGATAACTGCAAAAAAGAAATAGAAAATGTATAAAAGAATGATCAAATCTTAAGAATACAATAACTGAAATTTAAAATACACAAGAAGGAGTTAACAACAGAATGAAAAATAAGTTAAAACTGACACGAGTGAAATACAAAGAACCATAAGAGACTATTACAAACAACTATATGCCAATAAAATGTATAACCTAGAAGAAATGGACAAATTCTTAGAAAGATACAACCATCCAAGACTGAACCAGGAAGAAACAGATAATATGAACAGACAAATCACAAGTACTGAAATTGAAACAGTGATTTAAAAACTTCCAACAAACTGAAGTCCAGGTCCCAGTGGCTCCACAGGTGAATTCCATCAAACATTTAGAGAAGAATTAACACTTATCCTTCTGAAACTCTTCCAAAATACTGCAGAGGATGGAACATTCCCAAGCTCATTCCATGAGGCCCCCATCACCCTGATACCAAAACCAGACAAAGGTACCACAAAAAAAGAAAATTACAGGCCAATACCACTGAGGAATAAAGACGTAAAAATACTCAAGAAAATACTAGCAAACTGAATCCAACAATACATTAAAAGGATCATACATTATGATCAAGTGGGATTTATCCCAGGGATGCAAGGATTCTTCAGTATCCACAAATTAATCAATGTGATACACCATATTAACAAACTGAAGAATAAAAACCATATGATCGGGACTTCCCTGGTGGTGCAGTGGTTAAGAATCTGCCTGCCAATGCAGAGGACACCGGTTCGAGCCCCGGTCCAGGAAGATCCCACATGCCGTGGAGCAGCTAAGCCCATGTGCCACAACTACTGAGCCTGAGCCCACGAACCACAACTACTGAGCCCACGTGCCACAACTACTGAAGCCCACGCACCTAGCATGCTCCACAATAAGAGAAGCCACCACAATGAGAAGCTCGCGCACCGCAACCAAGAGTAGCCCCCACTCACCACAACTAGAGAAAGCCCACGGCACAGCAACGAAGACCCAACATAGCCAAAAATAAATAAATAACCATATGTCATCTCAATAGGTGCAGAAAAAACTTTCGACAAAATTCAACGCCCATTTATGATTAAAAAAAACTCTCTAGAAAGTGGGCATAGAGGGAACTTACCTCAACATAATAAAGGACATACATGAAAACCACACAGCTAACATCATTCTTAATGGTGAAAAGCTGAAAGCGTTCCCTCTAAGATTAGGAACAAGGCAAGCATAACCACTGTCAACACTTCTATTCAACAAGTTTTGGAAGTCCTAGCCACAGCAATCAGAGAAGAAAAAAGAAATAAAAAGAATCCAAATCGGAAAAGAAGAAATAAGACCATCACTGTTTGCAGATGAAATGATACTATCCATAGAAAATCCTAAAGATGCTACCAGAAAACTATTAGAATGCATCAATGAATTTGGTTAAGTTGCAGGATACAAAATTAATACATGGAAATCTTTTGCATTCTTATACATAACAATGAAAGATCAGAAAGAGAAATAAAGGAAAGAATCTCATTTATCATCACATCAAAAAGAATAAAATAACTAGGAATAAACCTACCTAAGGAGTCAGAAGACCTATACTCTGAAAACTATAAGATGCTGATGAAAGAAATCGAAGATGACACAAACAGTTGGAAAGATATATCATGTTCTTGGATTGAAAGAAAATATTGTCAAAATGACTATACGACCTAAGGCAATCTACATATTTAATGCAATTCCTTTCAAATTACCAATGGCATTTTTCACAGAACTAGAACAAAAAATTATAAAATTTATATGGAAACACAAAAGACCCCAAAGAGCCAAAGCAATACTGAGAAAGAAAAACGAAGCTGGAGGAATCAGACTCCCTGACTTCAGACTACAGTACAAAACAACAGAAATCAAAACAGTATGGTAGATCAATGGAACAGGATAGAAAGCCCAGAAATAAACCCATGCACATATGGTCAATTAATCTACAACAAAGGAGGCTAGACTATACAATGGACAAAAGACAGTCTCTTCAGGAAGTGATGCTGAGAAAACCGGACAGCTACATGTAAAGGAATGAAATTAGAACATTCTCTAACACCATACACAAAAATAAACTCAAAGTGGATCAAAGGCCTAAATGTAAGACCAGACACTGTAAAACTCTTAGGGGAAAACATAGGCAGAACACTCTTTGACATAAATCTTAGCAATAATTTTTTGGCTCCGTCTCCTAGAGCAATGGAAATGAAAACAAAAATAAACAAACGGGACCTAATTAAACTTAAAAGCTTCTGCATAGCAAAGGAAACCATAAACAAAACAAAAAGACAACCCACAGAATGAGAGAAAATATTTGCAAACAAAGTGACTGACAAAGGATTAATCTCCAAAACCTACAAACAGCTCATGCGGCTCTATGTCAAAAAAACAAACAACCCAATCAAAAAATGGGTAGAAGATCGAAACAGAGATTTCTCCAAAGAAGACACACAGATGTCCAAAAAAGCTCATGAAAAGATGCTCAACATCACTAATTATCAGAGAAATGCAACTCAAAACTACAATGTGGTATCACCTCACATAGCTTAGAATGGCCATCATCAAAAAGTCTACAAACAATAAATGCTGGAGAGGGTGTGGAGAAAAGGGAACCCTCCTACACTGTTGGTGAGAATGTAAATTGGTACAACTGCTATGGAGAACAATATGGAAGTTCCTTAAAGAACCAAAAATAGAACTACCATATACTCCAGCAATCCCACTTCTGGCCATATATCCTGAGAAAACCATAATCTAAAACGATACATGCACCCCAATGTTCGTTGCAGAGCTATTTACAATAGCCAAGACGTGGAAGCAATCTAAATGTCCATCAATAGAGGAATGGATAAAGAAGATGTGATACATATATACAATGGAATATTACTCAGCCATAAAAAGAATGAAATACCGCCATTTGTAGAAACATGGGTCGACCTAGAGATTATCATACTAAGTGAAGTAAGTCAGACAGAGAAAGACAAATATAATATGATGTCACTCATATGTGGAGTCTAATTTAAAAATGATACAAATGATCTTATTTACAAAACAGAAACAGACTCACAGACTTCGAAAGCAAACTTATGGTTACCAAAGGGGAAACGTGGGGGGGTGTGGGGGGATAAATCAGGAGCTTGGGATTAACACATACACACTACCATACATAAAACAGATAACCAACAAGGGCCTACTGTATGACACAGGGAACTCTACTCAATATTCTGTGATATTAATAACCTATATGAGAAAAGAATCTAAAAAAGAATGAATACATGTATATGTATAACTGAACTACTTTGCTGTACATATGAAACTAACACAAAATTGAAATCAACTATATTCCAATAAAATTTTTTTAAAAATTTCCTTTTACAATGTTAACAAAAAGTATCTAAGAACAAATTGAGGAAAATGTGCAAGAGCCTTATGTAAAATATTATATTTTATAACTTTAGTTATAAAACCTCACCAAAGTGGGTAAAAGGCATTTCAAAAAGACAACCATGTTCCTGAATGTGAAGACCATAAGATGTCAATCCTCCCTGAATTAATCTATAAATTCAATGTTGTTTTCATCAAAATCCCAGAAGAATATGTTATTTTTATAGGAATGTGACAATGTGATTCCTAATTTGATGTGAAATAGTAAGAGGCCAAGAGTAGCCAAAGAATTTTAAAGAAAAAGAATGAGGAGGGAAGACTCTTCTTCCAAATAATAAAGCTTATTTTAAAGCTGTGTTAATTAAAATATGTGCCATGGGTATAGGGAAAGACAAATGACCAAAAGAATAGAACAGAATTCACAAAAAGATCTATGTATATTTGGGAGTTTGGTGTACAGCAGTATGGCATTACAAATAAGTGAAGAAAGGACAAGAAAATGCCACATGGACCATTAGCCATCCACATGGAAAAAATATATAAATCCCTTTCTTGATCTGTTTACAAGAATAAATTCCAGATGGATTAAAAGCCTAAATGAAAAAAGCCAAACTATAAAACTCATATAAGAGGATATCCTTAATGCCATTAAATTAGGAAAGGAAATAAAAGTCACACACACAAAATTTTAACGTTAAAGGAAAAGACTGATAAATTAAAATAGAAGCCACTAAAAACCAAGTTAAAAGACATGCCATAATAGACTGGAAGAAGGCATCTCCAACATATAAAATCAGCAAAGGACTAGAGATCCAGAAATTAGAAAGAACTTCTAGAAATCAGTAACAGAAGGGCAAAACCTCAATAGGAAACTGGGCAAATGATATGAATGGATAATTCAGAGAAAAGAAAACCCAAAGTGTCATTAAAAATATGGAAAGATATGCAATGTTATGAGTAAGCAATGATAATCATCACACTGGCAAAAAATAAGAAGTCTAAAAATACTAGAAATCAGCAAGGATGTGGAAAAACAGCAAATTTCAAATACTGATGATGAGACTGGAAACAAATAAGAAATCAACTTGACAATATGAACAGAATTAAGCTACTGTATTGTCTAAAGAATTCCACTTCCAGGCATACTACTTAGAGAAATCTCAGATGGCCACAAAGAAGGTATGTACAAAGGTGCCCAAAGTAGCATTGTTTATAATGGCAAAAGATTGGAAACACTCTGAATGTCTGTGAATAGGAAAATATATAAACTGCGGCACAGTCATTCAATAGACTATTATATGATCATTAAAATGAATGAACTAGAGCTATATGTATTAAAAACTGAAAGATAAAAAATTAATAAAAAAGCAATTTGCAATAGGATATTACTGTATGATACCATTAATACAAATTTTAAAAACATACAGAACTGTACCTTGTGTTATATAGGTAAATTCATATATAGGAAAAATTTTTTAAATGGATGGGAAGGATAAGCTTCCCATCTTCAGGTTGGCAGTAACCTCAGGTGAGACATGACAGATAAAGGATGCTTTATTTCTAAAACAAACAACAAAGATCTGAAGCCAGTATGGCAAAACATTAACATCTATAAAGTTGGGTTGGTGGGAATATATGTACCCATTTTGCACATTTCTATGTATTTTGAAATATTTTATAATTTAAAAAATTTTAATTGTGTGGGCAGTTTAGGACATGGATGCAGAAAATACGGGTTACTGTTTCATGAGTATTGATAGCAACAATATAAAGGTAGCTTAAAAACAAATTTTAAACAGGGAACATACTAGCCTCATGGTAGATTAGAATATGTGTGTATGTATATATATGTACATATGTGCATACACACACACACACTCATTTCAATTTGGAAACAGGAGAAAACAAGGAAAGAGAATCAAGGTAATGACTGTGTAATTGCCTTCTAGACTTTAAGTCACATGGCACAACAGGACTATCTAACCATCAATGCCTGCAAGTAAGAGCTTAGTTTTTCTCTCTTAATATTTTTACTGTATTCCTTTTTCTATGTTTATCCTGTTGGCTAGAATGCCTGTGAAACTTGATGAACAACAATGATGGACATGTGCTGTTTCTGACTCTACTAAAACAAACAGAGAGGCAATAACACAGCAATGCAGAGCATGCACGATGGAGTCAAACTATCTGGGTTCCATCTCTGGTGCTAGCACTTACTAGGAATAAACTTAGCCAACTGATTTAATATATGAATCTCCCTGTGCTCATCTGTAAAATGGTGAGCAATAAAGAAAAGTTTACTCTTGCCTTCTCTACATTACTGGTCTTACCTGAATAGTTTCTTCTAGGCGGTAGCACTCAAGGATTTGCAGTGTCTCTATAACCTGGTTTGGGCTGAACTGACACAACAGCTCAATGAACTGCTCTGTAATACAAGGAGATATCTGCAGCAATTCTTGATTTACATGAATACCTTCCCTGAAAACAGAAAAGGCAAGACAGTAGCATTATTTAATCATACCATAATTAAAGCTACAGGTGAAAAGTATGTTACCTTAAAACCAAGACTACCTTTTGATCAAGTAAAATCATGAATTAAAAGTCTTAATGTTACTTAGGTTATTAAGGTGAATCATACACTACATCAGAAACATTCTAAATCACAATATTTCTCAATTTACATTGAATAATTAAGGAAATGATATTCAGTGGAGGCTCCTCTAAATCATACCTGAAGTTGTACTGTTGCTCTAAAAGAAACAACGATGACTCAATTTAGTTTAAACAATTTGATCCATGAGTAACTATACATAATAAGCCATCTTCTAGTCTCAACAACTGTCCCTACTAAACTTCCCTTATAGCACCAATCACATCATGTTGTAATTACTTCTTCAATTATCTATCTTCTCTAAAGGACTATAAATTCTGTGAGGGTAGGCACCAGTACCTTCTCACTAATGAATTCTTAAAGCCTACAACAGTGTCTTCCATGTAGCAAGGGCTAATTATTTGGTTGTTGTTAAAACAAAAGTGGATGAATAGTAGGTTATACAAAATTTATGGTTCATTTGCCTTGTATGCCAGCCACTCACAAAGCCCACTATTCATAATGCCTACACAAAAGCTGTGGGAGTATTCGTTTTACCATGGTGGACACTACTGGAACTATTTAGAAAAATCAACTGCAGTTCATTGGAGATATAAGAATCATCTTCTCTCTACCTTCAAAAGAAGTCAGTTTCTTCTGGGAGTCCTATCTTCTCTTCAGAATTTCTCAACTAAAGCTCCTTATATAAAGAACTGGAACAGCATTAGTAACATACAAAAAATTGCTACAAAAACTCCCTACAAACAAAAGTCCAGGACCAGATGGCTTCACTGGGAAATTCTACCAAATGTACAAAGAAGAACATATACCGATCCTTCTCAAACTCTTCCAAAAGACTGAAGAGGAAGGAATACTCCCAAAAACATTCTATGATGCCACCATCACCCTGATACCAAAACCAGACAAAGACACTACCAAAAAAGAAAATTAAAGGCCAGTATCTGTGGTGAATATAGATGCAAAAACTCAACAAACATTAGCAAACCGAATCCAACAACACATAAAAAAGGTCATACACCATGACCAAGTTGGATTCATCCCAGGGTCCCAAGGATGGTTCAACACATGCAAATCATCAATGTGATACACCACATCAACAAAAACCACATGATCATCTTGATACAGAAAAAGCATTTGACAAAATTCAACAGCCATTCATGATAAAAACCCTTACGAAATGGGTATAGAGGGAACATATCTCAACATAATAAAAGCTATTTATGACAAACCCACAGCCAATATAATATTCAACAGTGAAAAGCTGAAAGCCTTCCCATTAAAATCTGGAGCAAGGATGCCCACTCTCACCACTTCTCTTCAACATAGTATTGGAAGTCCTAGCCACAGCAATCACACAAGAAAAAGAAATAAAAGGTATTCAAATTGGTACGGAAGAGGTAAAACTGTCACTGTATGCAGATGACATAGTTTTCTACTATATATAGAAAACCCTAAAGACTCCACACAACAACTACTAGAACTGATAAATGAATTCAGCAACGTAGCAGGATACAAGATTAACACACAGAAATCGGTTGCATGTGTCTACACTAACAATGGAACAGCATAAAGGGAATGTAAAAATTAATACCTTTTAAAATTGCATCATAAATAAATAAAATATTCAGGAATAAACCCCATCAAGGAGGTGAAAGATTTACATGCTGAGAACTACAAAACATTAATAAAGGAAATTAAAGATGATTCAAAGAAATGGAAAGATATTCCATGCTCTTGGATTGGAAGAATCAGTACTGTTAAAATGGCAATACTACCCAAAGCAATCTACAGATTTAATGTGATCCCTATCAAATTACCCATGACATTTTTCACAAAACTAGAACAAATAAATCTAAAATTTATATGGAACCATAAAAGATTCAGAATTGCCAAGGCAATCCTGAGGAAGCATAACCCTCCCAGACTTCAGATAATACTAAAAAGCTTCAGTAATCAAAACAGTGTGGCATTGGCACAAAAACAGACATACAGATCAATGGAACAGAACAGAGACCCCCAGAAATAAACCCACACACCTCTGGTCAATTAATGTTCAACAAAGGAGGCCAAAAAATAAAATGTGAAAAAGACAGTCTCTTCAGCAAGTGGTGCTGGGAAAGTTGAACAACTGCATGTAAATCAAAGAAGTCAAAACATACCCTCATGCCACGCACAAAAAGAAGCTCGAAATAGCTTAAAGACTTAAATACAAGACGAGACACCATAAAACTCCTAGAAGAGATCATAGACAAAACATTCCCTGACATAAATTGTACCAATGTTTTCTTAGGTCAGTCTCCCAAGGCAATAGAAATAAAAGCAAAAATAAACAAATGGGACCTAATCAAACTTACAAGCTTTTGCATAGCAAAGGAAACCATAAACAAAAGGAAAAGAGAACCTACAGAATGGGAGAAAATATTTGTGAAGGATGGGACCGACAAGGGCTTAATTCCCAAAATATACAAACAGCTCATACAACTCAACAACAAAAGAACAAACGACCTAATCGAAAAATGGAAAGTCAACCACTAGAAAAAGTTTTTTAAAAGAAGTATAATTAATATACTAAGACAGACAAAAAATGGAATCATATACAAAACACTCAGTTAAAGTCAGAGGAGGCATAAAAATAGTAGGAAACAAACAAAAAGAAACAAAAAACAAGGGTGATGAATAAAAAATAGTATAAACAGAACAGAAGAAAGGGTAGGATTTTGTAAAAGCCACAAAGTACCTTAATATGTGTCCTTTTCATTGTAAATAGAAAAAATATGAGTATTTGGAAAGATTTCTTTAAATATCAATGAAGCAAAGTTTTTGAAACTTTAGTTTGTAGCACTCACATGCCAGTTTTCATTGTTTCAGAAATTCTAAAAGCAAAGAGCAGACCATTCCAAACTCCTAACAACTGCTCTCATTTTTATTATTAACGTATCAATCTAAATTTCTATTATTAACTAAGCAACTAGTGGGGGCAAAGAATATGGTGAGCATTAAGATACCTACATCTAACCACATCATCTGATTATCATTCAATCACACACACAAACAGTATGTGTGCATACCATTTAATGTTATGTATTTTTCCAGTTTAGCATTATTTAAACATTCACATTGCCATGTTTGCCAATTTGGTATTCAATTATGTTCATATACCTTACCATTTATATAGCTATCTCCCCCATCTACTTTTTTAAACAGTTTTTTCACTATATAAATGTTAATACGGATATTTCAATATTAACTACCTTTTTCTTATGGTATTTCCTTAAAATATATTTTCCAAAATGGAATCACTGGATCAAAGCACATGTACACCCTTAGAGCTCTTAATACATATAGATAAAACTATGAAAAGAAAGAAAACAAAGTGGACTAAAAGGGAGGAACACATATTCAAAGGGTGGGCAGAACAACCCTGTGTAGTGTATCCCATGAACAAAAAGTTCAGTACTACTGAGGAATAAAGGGGAAAAGAGAAATGGCAGGATGGAAGAAAATTAAGCTGAACCGATATGCCTGAATAAGATCAAGAAGGGTCTTTTACACCATAAGGAGTTCAGATTTTACCTTGGATAATGGAAGCTAAAAGAACTTTGAGAAGCGGAAAGGGAACACTATCATTATTTGCCTATTTGAAAATGGAAGTAGAAGAATTAAGAAGGCTGGTTAGGAGACCAGCAAAAAAGACCAGAAGAGAGATACTGAGGGCCTGAACCAGGGTGGAGGGGGTGGACAAGAGAAGGACTCACATGTAAGAGATATACAAGAGGTACATTTTGATGACTGACTGGTTCTGTGTCGTGTGGCTGAGAAGGTGCAGTGGAGTTGGTAAAGGAAAGTTAAAAATTCATCATCACGCCAAGGATTTTATTTAAGACACTTACACTGCAATTGCCTCTGAAGGCAGGGTCCCACCTTATTCACCATTTTATCTCCCATGCCTGTCACAGTGCTTAGTATGCTGTAGTTACTCAGTAAATTTTTAAATAAAATAAATGGGTGGATACAGCCATTTGCTAAGAGAGAAAATAAAGAAGGAGGAACAGGTTTAGACTGAAAAAAGTGAGTATAATTTTGAACTATTTCAACCTCTCACACATTGCTTAGCAGATAGCAATCTCATTATAAAGAATTATTAAATTAAGGAATAAAGATATAAATGCATGTAAACTATCTATCCATCCATCCATCCATCCATTTACCTAAAAGAAGATTAGTAGATGATGATGTGTTAGGATTTAGAAGGTTGAATTTGAGCTGCTGGCAAAAATACTAACAAAGATAACGATATCTGGTGGTGAGTCTGTCCAAGCAGACAGGCACTCACTGAGGTAGGAATGCATTTTTATATGTCAAAGTTCATGAATATATATAATGTTCTATTTTTTAACTTTGAAATATGCTATTTCAACACTGTGTCAATATCTTAAAATATCCCTTCAGAATTATCCACAGAAACAGTGACAGATTCAATTTAAATCCAATGTATAACCATTTCCATAATCTATGTTTTGCTCCTTGGCAAAGATACTCATTTCCTTAGCAATGTTCAATTTTTACTTTATTTTGATTAAAGACTTAGAAATACAGTACAACATTTTATGTGTTTTTTTCCTACAGGAAAATCATACCATATATTTCAGAGGCCTCCAGGACATTGTTAACAAAGGCTAAATGGACATTACCAAGAAAACTGAGGAAAATATTGTGACTATAAATACACTTGCACATTCTCTTTATTCCTTATGAAGCTCATAGCCCCACAAAAACCGTCAGTGTCTTTTAGTATTATCCTTCAAGCATCCCCACTGCACAAAGGACCTGCATCTGGATGTACGTATATCAGGAGAACTCCTGTGAGAAATCTTGGCCAGCAGGGACGCACACAGGGAGTGGGCGTGGGGTAGGACTTTATGTAGCAGCTGTCCCAAAGAAAAGAATTGGAAGAGGATGCAAACCCTTTCTCCCGGGCTGTTGGCCTCAATTCAGGCAAATAATTTGTTTCTGGAGGATTAACCTCCCTCCCTTCAAAACTATCTAATCTTTCTACATACAAATGCCACCAATATCTTTGTAGGTCAATTAATTCTACAGAGGACATTATTTACAGAGCAAAGGTAACTTAAAGAAATTGGATAAAGAAAATAGAGAAATACACATGAGAATTCAACTAGATTATTAGTTCCCTAAAACATGCTGTTGACAAAATAAGTCACTCCTTTAGAAACAACTCAATAAATACATATAAATGTTAAATCAAATGTGCATAAACTACACACACACACACACACACACACAGACACACACACACAGGAATGAGGATCCTACTAACTTGCATAACCTATACACACACACACACACACACACACACACACACACACACACGAATGAGGATCCTACTAACTCAGGTTTTTGGGGCAAGGGCAAAAAAAGCAATTTTCTGCTATGACACATATATACAAGCAGTCACCATCTCAAAATAACTTTCTTTCATTTTCTCTACTCTCTAGAATGCTGCTATAGGAGCTTCATGAAAGGAAAAAAACTGGAAGTTAAAAAAAAATCCTATTGCTTAAGAAGAACAGAAAGGGAAGAATCAAAGGCAAAAACAGTCTGAAGTTGTCTGCCAGGGAAAACTGCTAGGCAGTACCAGTCTACCTATTCTTGATATTCTTTTGTCCCTAAATACCTTTTTCTATACTCCCCTAGTTTCCCACTTCAGTTTTCCCAGTACCTGGAAAGACTCTAATCCTTTACTTGAGATTAGTTAACAGGCATACTCATTTACAAAGGCTAAAGTGTGATGGGAAATCATTCAGAGACTTAATGTAATCTAGTCCACACAACCTGCTTTCTTCTTACCCTTGAGGTCAACTGGTATTGGAAAAGGGTTTTTTCATAATTGTGTATACTTCATTGTATTCATATGTTAATTGTACACTCCCACTGTAAAAGTGTCACATTGACAAGCAATTAGCAATTAGTTGTGATTGTTTTGATTGGGGCATAGAAGAAGGTAATTCTAGATTTAAAAAATCTACCTAGGCACAATACTATATATCCGAGTATGCTTATAAAGTGTAGAGCTTAAAGAAGTGTGTGCACCCTGCAACCCTTGAAAGAAGAGGACAGAGTGGAAGGAGGCAGAGTTCAAAGGGCATCAAAGACAAACTTTCTATAATTCAAAACTTTGTCTAAGGCAGGCTCAAGAAGCACCTCCTCCTTACCTCCTCTGAACTCAACCTTCTTAACCTTGCTCTCCCCCTCAATCCAGAATTCAATGTACGTATTATTAGTGATGGGGTTCAGGACATGCTTCCCCAAAATATGGTATGTTGGCATATTGAATATTTTAAGCTCAAGGAATTTGAGAAATGTCAGGTGCAGGAAGGACTCTCTGCCCTTCCCCTTCTCCTGTGAAGCAGATCATAAGACCATCTTATGAAAGGTACTCTCTCTTTCTGGAAGAGAGGAGCATCCTCATCTCTGAAAATGGAGGGACACTCAGAGGAATCCAAACAAACGCGTCTTGCTAAGTCTCCCCCAGTTTATCATCCTTAGCTCATATCCTTCAGTCCCATCACATTTGCCTATGACTTTCTACCCTTCATCAAACCTAGCACAAAACGCTCAGGTTTAAGTGCGTCTTCAGGTCTTCATTTCCTTGTGAAGACTCCCAGGTCACGTAAAACACTCAATAAATTTGTATGCTTTTCTCTTCTCAATCTGTCTAGGACACAGAAGGGTAGAAGAAAAAAAATTTTTCCCCTCCCCTCACTGGTATTACTTATTTACATTGTGGGTCAAACAGGCTTTTATGGGTTAGTCTGGGACACCATCATTTAAAATACTGTTCATATAAAAATGATTGTATTGAAATGCCAAACATCAAATTTAAAATAAATCTATAGCATAATCTTAATGGACGCCTGCCTCCTATATAAGACATAAAATAAGAGGATAAAGTATTGGGTTGGCCAAAAAGTTCATTAGGGTTTTTCCATAACAGCTTACGGAAAAACCCGAACGAACTTTTTGGCCAATCCAATATGATGGATTCTGGACTGGACTGGGACTCTCAAAGCAGAACACTACTAGATTTTTGGCATCCTGGATATGGTGGATCAATTTGAAAGAGTGCTCTTTTTAAAGGTGGAGCTAAAGTTATCTGTCTTGTTAATTCAAGGTTCTGTTAAAGAAAAAATTATCCATGATGCTTGTTAAAACAGTAAAGCAGAATTTATTCGGACTCTCATGATAGGGAACACTACAATGGGGTATTGCAGTAAACGAGAGAGACTGGGCTCAACTCAAAAACAACAAGAAAAAGTAGAGATTATAGCCATGGGGTGGGAGTGGGGCAGTCAATGGATGGAGAATTACTAGGAGGGTAGGATAATTCTTTGAAAAACTGACCTAACAGAATTCTTGCTGAAGGCAGGCCAGGATGATCACATATTACCTGGGGTGGGGGGGAAGTGTGTGTGAGAAATTTGGACAGATATCAAGGCTGATCACATATTGAGGGTGAGGATTCTAGCTAAACTGACTTAGCAGGATTCTTGCTAAAAACAGACTCTACAAAAACAGAGATGGAAGCCCAGGGTCAGACCTAGTGGAGCAGAGGGCTCAGAGGAGCCTGACTAAAGTTTGGTCAAGGGGAGAATCTCTGCCAACTCTTCATTTCTCTAGGCTCAAGCAGAGCTGGCCATTTAGCTGTTGTCAAGAGTGAGGACATTCCGGGTCATATTGCTTTTGGGGGAGAGGGAAGAGTCAGGACTGTGGGTGCACTGCTTCTCTCTGAAGTAGGTGAGAGAGGGCCTTGCAGCTGAACTGATATGACAGAAAGGAATAATGGGTGACAAGTTAACTTAGAGTTAATTATCCTGGGTTGGAGTTAGTTTAGGGAGATAAAATACACCGAGTAAATGTAAAATTATTCGTGGTTCGCTAGTGAACAAAACAACTTTCATAGTACTTCTAAAGGATCTTACCTATAACATATTTACAATCTAGGTATAGGTAATAACAGAGCAAGACTTTCCATGGAAGACGTCTGATACTCTTGTGATTTGCCATTTTTATTACTGTGAAGTTTAACTAAATTCAATATCAAAGCAAATGACTATATTGATATTTATATTACCTAATACTTTTTCTTAATTAAAAAAATTAAGATTTGGTCACCACTGTCTTCTGTACTTTGTTACATGTGAGAAAAGGCCGAGTTCAAAGATGAGCTTCTCTGTCCTTCCAGCCTGAGTCTCTCCAGGTAGGATGGATGGAGAACAAGGACTTGGTTAAAATAAATTATCCTAGGGGAAGAGGAGTCAGGTCCTAAGAGAATGGATGTGACACTGGAGGAAGCAAAAGAGGAACAGAAGGAATTTTGCTATGGGAAAAAAGGTACAGGGGCTCCAGAGAAAGGGCTGGGCCCTCCTTCCTCTTCCAACTAGCTCAGTCCTCCTCGGCCCCCTCCCCCTTCTCTCAGCTCCACCCCCAGCTCCCCCATCCTTCTCCCAGCTCTCTTCCTTCCCTCTTACCCCTAACCCTAATTCTAAGGTATCTCCTAGTTAATTCTAGGGGTAGACTAGGACCCAAACTGGATCTGAGGGAAGTACAAATGATTCATAAAAATAAAAATAGATGTCTAGCTTCAGTAATTTCTGAGAACAGGGAATTAAAGCACAGATACTTTGAAAAGGTATTGAACTGAAGTTCAGGAGGGTATGTAGTCAGACTGCTCTTCTCAACATCTGCATATGCACATCTGTATGACTAAATTTAAATGAACCGTAGCCTGCTTAAGGTTTAAATGACTGAAATTTCAAAAAATTATTACAATCCACAAAACTCCTGGTATTTTGGTATTTAAAAATAGCACAGAATACTAGAATAACCAAAACTTTCTACTTTTATAATATTATCTCTAAAGTAAGTATATTACCATTTCCAATGGCTAGTGTACATTTTAATGCAACTTAAAAATTTGTATGTGTGATGTGAAAGCTATGTCACCCTGGAATATTACATTTAGGCCAGTGATGCTTAACTCTAGAAGTATATCACAATGATTCTGTGGGGTTGGGGCCAGGCAACTATATTTTTAAAAATTTCTTAGGTTATTCTGACACACAATTCTGGTTAAGAGTGACTGTCTTAGAGGATGTTAAATACTACACTCAGCTCCCAGTGTACTCCACGTTGTCACAGGAAGACGTTAAGATCTCACATATGGAGCTACTTTGCTAACAAATCCATTACTAATTTCATCATCTCCTTGGGTTAGTTTTTACCTGATGAGTACTACAGCAGCACTTAAAAAAACATTTAAACTTTCCTTCTCACACCTCCAGGAAAGTTATTTAAAACTAAACAATTCAAATGAAAGTTTAAAAGGTAATACAGGGCTTCCCTGGTGGTGCAGTGGTTGAGAGTTCGCCTGCTGATGCAGGGGACACGGGTTCGTGCCCCGGTCCGGGAAGATCCCACATGCCGCGGAGCGGCTGGGCCCGTGAGCCATGGCCACTGAGCCTGCGCGTCCGGAGCCTGTGCTCCGCAACGGGAGAGGCCACAACAGTGAGAGGCCCGCGTACCGCAAAAAAAAAATAATAATAATAAAAATAAAATAAAATGTAATACATTTAGAGGTGGGCTGGGAACTAGGTGTTTACTTTGAAAAGTAAAGCTATCAATCTACAGCATGGAAAAAGGAATCAGAAGGAGTGATGCTACCAGAGACAGCGGAAGCTAGATGGTCATCAACATGTCCTGAAACATGTCCTCATGGCACACCTTCATTATTTTCTTTACATTGATAACAACTCATCATGTATGCTCATGTTCAAATAGAAACAAAAGTATTCCTTCAAGATGTAATCAATTTTCCAATCATGTATTTAGAATAATCTCTGTAACTATTACTCCTGCTAATATTAAAAATCAAGAGCTGACTATACTATTTGGATATCATGAGCCAGTTTCTTCAATTCAATTTATTTCCTTTGATTTCTCATCTATGTATTATGAAAAACTAAATTTTATTAACATACCTTGGGTCAAGAAGACTCCTCAAAAATTTGAAAAGCAAAACCTGGTTCTGAAGAGAAAGACAATAAAAAATACAATTAAATATTAAAATGAATTCTTCAAACTATGCCATGGTAAATAACTCTAGAATATCCCTTTAAAAAGCACACACGCATATGACTACTTCCATTATGCCCTCTGTACAGATCTAAGGAATTCTAAAGAATCATTTGGAGGTCATTTTCTCTCAGTAATTCTAATCATTGTCACATACTCAATTTTGAGAGTAGAAGAAATTCAAACACCTTGGTTATTGGTACCCCAACCCTGCCAAAAAAAAAAAAAAAAAGGCCCTCTATTGAGACAAATCCCTTAACAGTTCCCAGCATGAAGACCCTTGGAATGGCAGGTGCTCTGAACTGCTCTGGCTACAATGACGGGTACACACTGCCTCACCTGGTCCTCCTTGTGACAACAGCCAACTGTGAGACAGTTAATCTAGGTGGGGTGGGAGGCTGAGGCCCAAACAACAACCAGTACCAAAAAAGCTCATTAACTCCTCAATATAATCAACTACAGAAGAGATGGCAAACAGGTTAGCAACTAATATGCAAAATGTCTGGCTTCTGTTTCTTCCACTTTTTAGCTATGTGACTTTGTGTAAGTCACTGACTCTCGTAAGCCATTTGGTTTACTTATGTGAAAAAGAGAACACCAATATCTTCTCTTCCTCCTGCGCAGGACAGAGGTGAGAATTAAGTGAGATAAATCTTAGAATACTATATGAATATTAATAATGTTTCTAAGTTCTTAAGAAAGCTAAGCAAAAATTATTATAGTTTTGTTTTCCTTTTTTCTTTATTTTTTTGACACATTCTACTTCACCTATAAAAAGCAGGGGATCTCAAAACCAAAAAGGATTAATGTCATTTAGAATTTAACATTTTAAATATATTTATCAGTCTTTGATTTTCTATCTTTTTCCTGGCCTATCACTTTGTTTTATTTTACATGGCTTTCCTTCTGGTTATACCTTAATATTCTGGCTTATTTTTCATTTCAAGAATTCTGAAAATAATTGGTCAGAGGCATATTTCTTGCCATCAAAAGTGAAGGTAATTTATAAAATTTGTGTGGGATTCTTATACAATCAATAAAGCTCTGCAATAAAAAAAAATTTCATTTCTTTAAAAGGAATGTGTAAGACTCCACAAATAGTCCATGGTCAAGAGCCACCTTTTTTGTGTGTGTAAATTATTTCAGCTTTTATATATTTGTCTAATGAATGACATTATATTCATTTACCTAGCCTCTCTACCTCTAAATATTTTAAAGCCTGTAGGAAAAAGAAAATCCTGCAATGGATAATCTTAACATTTTTTTAAAAAAATGTAGATCTAGTTTTGTTTTGTTTTTTAATATTTATTTATTTATTTGGCTGTGCCAGGTCTTAGTTGTAGCATGCAAGATCTTCATCGTCACATGCGGAATCTTTAGTTGCAGCATGAGGGCTCTTAGTTGCGGCATGTGGGATCTAGTTCTCTGACCAGGGATTGAACCTGGGCCCCCTGCGTTGGGAGCAAGAAGTCTTAACCACTGGACCACCAGGGAAGTCCGATAATCTTATATTTTAAATGACAATAACATCACTATAGACAAGAAGATTCATCAAAATTGCTGACTTTTAAAAGACGGAGATGCTCTGTGGGTTGAGAGTAGTTTTAGCAGAAATGTACCCCCCTCACTAGAATGGACCGGATGACCCTCCATGTACTTCCTCAGGATCCTGGGCAGTCCTCTATCATCATTCAAGTCAAACTATTCTACAATTATCTTTTGGCTTATCTGTCTTCTTGAGCACAGGGATACATTTACAGTTGACCCTTGAAGAGCACAGATTTGAACTGAGTGGGCTGACTTACACGTGAATTTTTTTAAATAAATATATTGGAAAAAATTTGGAAGATTTGCAACAATTTGAAAAAACCTGCAGGCTAACCACATAGCCCAGCAATAGTGAAAAAATTAAGAAAAAGTTAGGTATGTCATGAATGCATAAAATATACGTAGATACTAGTCTATCCTTACATAGGCATGAGTGATAATAAATATAAAATATGCCCCTCTCTCTCCCCCTCTCTAGTAATTGGAGAAACTGCATGTCAACCCACCATCACGTGTTTTTTTTTAAAAAGTAACAATGTTTCCAATACTGTATCATGAATATGACTGTAATACTGTATGCTATAAAAATTTTATAACAATTCACTCATTGGTGTATACGTTAGGCTACTCTGAAGCAATCATATCAATTACACTAGACTACCACAGAGCAAACATTTGCTTTTTCATTATCAATGTATGAATTGTTATACCTGTAAATAAATACAAATTTCTTTTTCACATCTTTTCATTTTTGATGTCTAGTGTTAGTAATATGTATAACAGTACTCTGTTTAAGACAATATTGTATGGGTACTGACAGACAGATGATTCATCTTATAAAAAGATGACATAAATGTACAGTATTGATAAGTTTAGTTCAGTACTGTAAATGTATTTTCTCTTCCTTATGATTTTAATAATATTTTCTTTTCTCTAATTCACGTATTCTAAGAATACAGTATATAATACATATAACATACAAAGCATGTGTTAATTGACTGTTTCTGTTATTGGTAAGGCTTCCAGCCAACAGTAGGCTATTAGTAGTTAAGCTTTTGGTTAAGTCAAAAGTTATACAAGGATTTTTGACTGCACTGGGGTTGGCACCCCTAACCCCCGCATTGTTCAAGGGTCAACTGTATATGTTTTTGTATCCTTAGCACTTTATTGTGGTTTTGGCCCACAGCAGGTACATAAATATTTATTGAATTAGTGGATGAGTCCTTATCTTGATTTAATGGACTTCATCATGCTGGACAACCAACCCTACATCTGGGAGTCATTTTTAACTCCACCCATCACATTCAACTAATTTCCAAGCCCTATACATTTTATTTCACAAACGTATCTTCGACCTGTCTTCTCCACTGCCACTGCTTTCATCCTGTCCTCACTGTTTTTTGTCGAGACCTTTTGCCTTCCAACTGGTCTAACTGTTCTCTCCTCCATCTGCTCTCTTTGCCAGTCCATTCTCCATACTACAGAATTACTTTTCTATAAAATGAATCTAATGGTATAATTCCTTTGCTTAAAAAACTTCAGTAATTCTCCAGCACACAGGAGATATAGCATAATTTCTTAGCATTACATATAAGATTGTTCAATATCAGCCCCAAAAGTCTATTTCCCAGGCTCTATGCTTTTAACTCCTTCCCTCCAATATACCTTTGTAAGCTTAATCTGATGCTTCTTCCACCATTGTCTTTACCACATCATCCTCTGAATATGCATGTTGCTTCAAGACTTCATCAAGTCTTTACATACCCAGAACCCTTTATCTAGAATGCCCTTCCCAATTCTCTGCCTAGAAGACTGATCCCAATTATTCCAGACCCAGTTCAGGCATATGTGGGAACTCTTGTCTGCTTCTCTCACACAGTCTGTCACTCTCTCCTCTTATTCCTACAGCACTTTTTTACATATGTCTGGTGTAGAGCTTATAACACTGTGCTGTGGTTATATAAGTGCTTCTCTGTTCCACAGGAAAAATTAAGAAAAAGACTGCATTCTTATTTGTGCCCCCCAGAGCCTACTATACTGTGGGGTACAGAGTGGCACCACGGTAGTGTGTAAATGAATGAATTCCACATCTCTGTCTCATGTCAGCTGCCTCCCACTCACTGCTTTGGTTTCCTTCTTGCATACCTAACCCCTACTACTATTACTGCTACTTGAGGACTCTGGGTTGTGCTACATGTTCCTGTCATTGTCCTATTCCCTATCTCTATCACTTGTGGCCATAACGGTAACAAGCAAAACTCACTACTAGCACTGCCACAGTAGTGACAAGTGAAATATTAGGTCCATTAAATAGTACTTCAAAATGAGCATCTCAATATTCAGCATTAATATACCTGTATTCTAGCTAAGATTTTCCGAGAAAAATTCTAAATAGTCAGCATTGGGACTTCCCTGGTGGCGCAGTGGTTAAGAATCCACCTGCCAATGCAGGGGACACGGGTTTGAGCCCTAGTCTGGGAAGATCCCACATGCCCCAGAGCAACTAAGCCCATGTGCCACAACTACTGAGCCCACGTGCCACAGCTACTGAAGCCCACACACCTAGAGCCCGTGCTCTGCAACAAGAGAAGCCACCGCAATGAGAAGCCAGCGCACCACAACGAAGAGTAGCCCCCGCTCGCCGCAACTAGAGAAAGCCCGCACGCAGCGACAAAGACCCAACGCAGCCAAAAATAAATAAATATACAATAAAATAAATTTTAAAAAATAGTCAGCATTAACCCAGTAGGAGGATGACAAAAGTCTGAATAAATAACATGAAGCCTGAAGAGAATATGGTTGCAGTCACTATAGCAAAAGATATGGAGAGGTGGGTGGGTGGCGGGGGGAGAGGACCCTCTGTGGATTATGATTTCCAGGTAACAACAGGTTGTATTTCCAAAAATATTTCTGTGATGTTAATATTTGTTATGCACAAAGATGAACTCCCTCATTTCTAGACTCAGAGATTATCACACAATTGCTTCCAAATACATACACACACACACATACACACAATGTGTAGAAACTGCTATTAGAAGGCAACTATCAACTGAAGAAATTACTATAGTCAAAAGTTCTTAGGTGGATAGTCAATCATTGTCTCTCCACTAGATGCTTCTTCCCAGTATATTTTGCGAAGTTTACCTGAAGTTTTTTAATGACTGTTTCAATCTGTTCAGAAAAGTGAGTAGCAACCAGCTCTGCAGCTTTACAGGGCTTCAGGGACACAAGCTCCTGTAATGAAAGAAAAATATAAAATAATCTTCAATGTTAAAGTTAAATAGAATTTCCACAGGTGTGAAGTATGATCACCTACATCAATATTTTCATGAGCTTCTACACTGCATTTCAGGAAACCTCAATATAGGGCCACAATTTAAAGACATATTGCAAATGAGTAAAATTAGAAAAGCATCATGTAAAAAACCAGATTTTGATATGAAAGGTAATTCAGAATTCTTAGAAAATGAAAGCACTAAAATTCTGGATTTAGGCCATGATATCTACAGGATGAATGGAAGGAACAAAAGCTTCCCAAATTCTCTGCCAGTGAATTTACCCTTGAGCTTAAAGTAATAACTTAAAGAAATGGAAAAAAGAAGAACATAGTTGTAATTTCTCTAGCTAAGAATTCTAAAACTTTACCTCTGATGCCTGGTAGATTTTGAAACCAGAGGTGTCTTAAGAAATCAACTTCAGGTCATAAGTCTTAAATGAGACTAAGAGGTTGACCACTGTTAATAAGACCTATTTCTGTCAAATCTAAGACTTCCAACCTGCCCTCTCCTGAACTTTCCTAGACACTACAGGCTTTCCTTTTCTTCTTGAAACTCTCTTCTTGGTTTCTGTGATCCTATTCTACCTTTTCAATTGCATGTTCCATGGCTAAAATGCCAAGACTGGCTATAGATCAACATATTATATTGTCAAATAAAAATAAGACAAGTTATTGTGATGGCAACACTTGTGATATGTATCTAATAATTTTGTGTTAGTATGTGCAGATTAATAATACTTAGATGACACAAGTTATTGTAGTTTAAACTACTTTTATACGATACATCTCAAAACAGAGAAGGCACAACTAATCAATATCACATATGAAAAGGGGGATATTACTACTGATCTTCAGGCATTAAAAAGATAAGAAACTATTATGAATTAATTTATGTTGAAGATTTAAATATTTAGTCAAAATGGATAAATTCCTAGAAAAATATAATATAATAAACTGACGTAAGAAATAGAAAACAAGGGCTTCCCTGGTGGTACAGTGCTTAAGAATCCACCTGCCAATGCAGGGGACATGGGTTCGAGCCCTGGTCCGGGAAGATCCCACATGCCGCAGAGCAACTAAGCCTGTGCGCCACAACTACAGAGCCTGCGTGCCACAGCTACTGAAGCCCGCGTGCCTAGAGCCTGTGTTCGGCAACAAGAGAAGCCACTGCAGTGAGAAGCCCGCGCACCGCAACAAAGAGCAGCCCCTGCTCACCGCAACTAGAGAAAGCCTGTGTGCAGCAACAAGGACCCAATGCAGCCAAAAATAAATAAATAAAAGAAATAAATTAAAAAAAAAAAAGAAATAGAAAACATGCATTGATTTTTAACCACTAAAGAAACTGAATGAATAGTCAAAAATCTTCCCATATGAAACACTACAGGCCCAAATAGCTTCACTGGTAAGTGCCCAGCAATCATTTAAGGAAGAAATAATTCCAATACCAATTAATCTCTTACAGAGAATAGAAAAAAGGAAGCTACTTCAGCTCACTGTATAAGGCTAGCAAAATTTTGATACCTAAACTCAGTAGAACAACATAAGAAAGGAAAGGAAAATTATAGACCAGTCTTAATTGTGAACACTAATAAATAAAAAAAAATCCAACAATATACAGAAAAGATAATATATCAGATTCAAGTTGCATTTACCCATAGAATTCAAGGCTGATTTAATATCAATAAAATTTATGACAAAAATAGAATAAGGGAGAAAAGATGATAAAATTCATTCATGAGAAAACTGTCAGCATAGTAGAAATAGAAGACTTCCATAAAAATCTTTACAGTGAACATTGTACATGTTAGAAATAAAATTTTTAAAATATCATTAATAGGCTTCCCAGGCAGCATTGTGGTTGGGAGTCTGCCTGCCAATGCAGGGGACATGGGTTTGAGCCCTGGTCTGAGAAGATCCCACATGCTGCGGAGCAGCTAAGCCTGTGTGCCACAACTACTGAGCCTGCACTCTAGAGCCTGTGAGCCACAACTACTGAGCCCACGTGCTACAACTATTGAAGCCTGCACACCTAGAGACCATGCTCCGCAACAAGAGAAGCCACCACAACGAGAAGCCCACGCACCGCAATGAGAGAGTAGCCCCCGCTCACTGCAACTAGAGAAAGCCCGCGTGCAGCAACGAAGACCCAATGCAGCCATAAATAAATAAATAAAATAAATTTAAATAAATAAACAAAAATAAAAATATCATTAACAATAGCACTGTTATGCTAAAATATATGAAGTTGTGACAGTAAATCTAACAGTGGATGAAAAGTCTCTACAGAAGAAATTATAAAACTTTATAGAAAGTTATTCAATAAACGGTTACACCAAATGGTCATAAGGTGGAAGACTCACAATGTAAAGATGTCAATTAAATTAAAAATGATTGAAAGATTCAATGTAATCCTTGTCAGAATCATAAGGTTAGAAATTGCTTTTGGTGGAACTTGACAAGCTGATTCTAAAATGAATTTGGAAGTAAACAGCCAATACTCTCTGAAAAAACATGAAGACTTATTATAAAACCACAATATTTCAAGTAGTGTGGTACATGTAGAGACAAAGACCAATCAAACAGAAGAGAGCTCAGAAAAAGAGACAAAACACAGAGATCCTTGGTATACTTATGATAAGGTAGCACTGCTGGGCTTTTAAAATAATTGTTGCTAGCACATAGATCAATGGAACAGGACAGAAAGCCCAGAAATAAACCCACGCACTTATGGTCAATTAAACTACAACCAAGGAGGGAAGAATATACAATGGAGAAAAGACAGTCTCTTCAATAACTGGTGCTGGGAAAACTGGACAGCTACATGTAAACAAATGAACATAGACCATTCTCTAACACCATGTACAAAATAAACTCAAAATGGATTAAAGACCTAAATGTAAGACCAGATACTATAAAACTCCTATAGGAAAACATAGGCAGAACACTCTGACATAAATCATAGCAATACTTTTTTGGAGCTATCTCCTAGAGTAATGGAAACAAAAGCAAAAATAAACAAATGGGACCTAATCAAACTTACAGACTTTTGAACAGCAAAGGAAACCATAAACAAAATAAAAAGACAACTTACAGAATGGGAGAAAATATCTACAAATGATGTGACCAAAAAGGGATTGATTTCCAAACAGCTCATACAGCTCAATATAAAAAAAAACAAAACAAAAAAAACACACAATTGAAAAATGGGCAGGAGACCTAAATAGACATTTCTCCACAGAAGACACACAGCTGGCCAGCAGGCATATGAAAAGATGTTCAACACGGCTAATTATTAGAAAAATGCAAATCAAAACCACAGTGAGGTATCACCTCACAGATCAGAATGGCCATCACCAAAAAGTCTACAAATAGTAAATGCTGGAGAGGGTGTGGAAAAAAAGGAACCTCCTACACTTTTGGTGGGAATGTAAGTTGGTGCAGCCATTATGGAAAACAGTACGGAGGTTCCTCAAAAAACTAAAAATAGAACTACCATATGATCCAGCAATCCCACACCTAAGCATATACCCAGAAAAAATGAAAACTCTAATTCAAAAAGATACACGCACCCCAATGTTCATAGCAGCACTATTTACAATAGTCAAGACATGGAAGCAACCTAAACGTCCACAGACAGATGAATGGATAAAGAAGATGTGGTATATATATATACAGTGGAATATTACTCAGCCATAAAAAAGAATGAAATAATGCCATTTGCAGCAACATGGATGGACCTAGAGATTATAATACTAAGTGAAGTAAGTCAGACAGAGAAAGACAAATATCATATACCACTTGTATGTGGTATCTGAAAAAAAAATACAAAGGAATTTATTTACAAAACAGAAATAGACTCACATACATACATTGGAAACAAACATACATACATAGAGAACAAACTTATGGAAGGGGGGAGGGATAAATTAGGGATTTTGGATAAACAGATATATACTACTATATATAAGATAAATAGCATAGGGAGCTATATTCAAATATAGTTTATATATTCAAATATATTAAAATATCTTGTAATAACCTATAATGGAAAAGAATCTGAAAAAGAAAAAAATATATATATGTATAACTGAATCACTTTGCTGTACACCTAAAACATTGTAAATCAACTATACTTCAATTTTTAAAAAGGAGGAAAAAAGGAAAAAAAACTGTTGCTGGAGAACTGGGCATCCATATTTTAAAAAATTAATTGGGGGGCTTCCCTGGTGGCGCAGTGGTTGAGAGTCCGCCTGCCGATGCAGGGGGCGCGGGTTCGTGCCCCGGTCAGGGAAGATCCCGCGTGCCGCGGGGCGGCTGGGCCTGTGAGCCATGGCCGCTGAGCCTGCGCGTCCGGAGCATGTGCTCCACAACGGGAGAGGCCACAACAGTGAGAGGCCCGCGTACCGCAAAAAAAAAAAAAATTAAATGGATCCCCACCTTAAATCATATACAAAAGTGGATTCAGGTGGATCTAAGATTTATAGATGAAACAAAAAACAAGAAAGCTTTTAGACAATAATATAGGACTTCTTCAGTACCGAAGGAAAAAATTGATTATTCTGACTACTTAAAAAAAAAAAAAAACTTTTCTTAAAAAGAAACATAGAAAAAAAGCCACAGAGTAGAAGATATTTGCAACATGTATCACTGAAAAAAAGACTAACATCCAGGATACATAAAGAACTCCTACATCAATGAGTACAAGATACATTCTAACAGAAAAATGGGCAAAAGACTTGAACAGGGACATCACAGAAAGGAAATTTAAACAGCCAATAAATATGAATCTATCAATCCCATTAGTAATTAAGGATATGTAAATTTAAAACATAATGAAATATCATTATTCATCCATTAGACAGACAAAATTTTAAACTCTAGCAAGAATATAGAGTCAATGGAAAATCTCACATAATGCTGGCATCTGCTTAAGTTTAATATATTTATCCCAGTTAATTGGCAACTACAGACCCTAGAACAGAGATTATCAAATGTTAACATGCATCAAAATCACCAGGAGGGCTTGTTAAAATGTACTGCTGGGCCCTGCCCCCAGAGTTTCTGATTCAGTAGGTCTGAGGTGAGGACTTAAACTGCATTTCTATCGAGTTCTCAGCTGATGCTGTAATGCTCTACCAGGGACCAAACTGAGAACCACTGTTCTAGAGAAATGCATGTGGTAGCTGTGTTCAAGATGCATATGTAAGCATGATCCTGGATGGACTACTTTTAATAGTCAAAAACTAGAAACAACTGAAATGTCCATTAACAGTATAATGGATAGACTGTGATATACTTGTAAAATTTAACACTATACAGTAATAAAAATGAACTAGCTACAAACAATAAAATGTATAAATTTCTCAAAATATTAAGAAAAAGAAAATACAGAGTATAACTCCATTTATATAAAGTTCAGAAACAGGCAAAACAAAAATACATATTTTTAGGGGTGCAGGCAGGTGCAATAACAATATATAAAAGTGCAATAAATTATCAGAAGAACGAGGATAATGAATATATTAGTAAGGCAGTGAATTGTGATAAGAAAAGGATACATGGGAATAGTCTGGGATACTGGAAATAACTCTATTTCTGGGATGTTGGCTTTTTTATTTTTTTATTAAACTGTACTTTTACGCACTTTTTTGTTTCTTTTTTATATTTCAAAATCAAAAATATTTTTTAAAATCTCATGAAACGTGTGTTGTCCATATTGGAAAAACCATCTTTACCAGAGATTCTTTACCTGAAATCTACAGACCCAGTCTAAGAATGTCTTTTAGGGAGTCTGTGGATCCCTGAAATAGCAAACGAAATTATGCGTCTGAGCACATGCACAATACTATAAGGCACAGGTCCAAATCTTTCACTAGATTCTCAAAAGAGATCTATAACCCCCAAAGTGTTAGGAACCACTAATCTATACACTATGTAGACTGTCTGAAAACTTTATTATGAGGACTTTCCCCCTACGTATTTAATGTTGATTTTATTTACATTACCAAAGCCACACAAGTCCTTCAAAAGTGTCTATAGATTTCTAACGTGGCCTTAGGAAGTATTAAAAAGTTCAAGGTGAAAAAATGCACAGATGTGGGAAAAATAGCAGAAATAATTGCTGTGCAGAAACAATACTTCTTGCTTCTCCAGTATGAGTTTTCTGCTGAATAATTTGTTTGTTCATTGATTAATTCATCATGTTTCACATTATGTGGAGAGACACAGCTTCATTTCTGGATGTCTGGAGTCCATGTGCTCAAACCACTGCATAATGCAGATGAAGTGAAATGAACAATGAGGCATAATGTAACTATGGAGACTTAAAGGGGATGATGAAAGGAAAAAGAATACAAAATGATTAGAGGAAAAAAAGATATAATTCAAAGTTGAAGAAGGTTTTCTTGGGTTCTTTCACCAAGATATATTGATCTTATTGTTAGCAGGAATACGATAAGACTGAATTAATAACATATATATGTTCTCAATCCTATAGATGAAAGTGTGGAAATTACTTCAGCCCACTGACTGCACCACCTTTCACGCCAGATGTTTTACATAAGATGCTGTTCACATTTCTGATCTTTCTAAACGTTACAATTATCAGGAACTAAAAGTATTCACACTACATGCAATGCTTTCTCAAAGTTTCAGAGCTCTTATTATTTTTCATACGTAAAAAAATTTTTAAACATGTTGCATAATCATATCTTTCACCGCATCTCTAAATCCATCACCAGAAGTTACCTGATCCTTGCTACAAGGAGGAGGAGAGAAACTCTGTAGATATAAATGTTATTTCCAAAACTCGAATTACCTCAACATCCTTCATTACTACTTTTTTTCAATAATTAGTGACCCATAATACAGAACAGATTAAAACAAATCTCTAGCTCTGTTGGTTTCTGAGGAATACTGTATTTATGAACCTAAAGAAACTAAAAGTGAGGAGTGATTTTTGGGCCTCTTTTTAGAATGCATTCTGATCACATGTTCATTACACACGTATTCGTCTCTCCATTTAGGCATCTATAAGCAAGTTTTTAAAAAAGAACTTTTAGTTTCAAAGTCAACTCTTGCATTCCTGTAAAACAGCATGCATAAACAAAATCAGAATCATCATCCTCTTACATAAAGAAGGGAAATACATCAGAGAGAACAACTCATTGCAGTAATGTTTCTAAAATTCCATCAGGTGACTAGGGGGAATGGCTCCATCATGTAGTAGAGAAAAAGATCAGTAGTACTTTCAGAATTTCTAAGAACACTGTAAAAACCCACTAAAATTCCAGTTTGTCAACTAGCTGGTTGAACATGAGTTATTTTCAGAAGTCATGATATAATAAATTGTACATGACGTGGGTTTTACGAATACAAATGTGAGGCAGAATTATCTGAAAAAGATGTTAATCCTCAAGCAAATCAACTTAATAATATAATACCTCCAACTGTTTAGTTAGAAAAATTTAATTTGGGAGATATCCATACAAATGGGAAAGTTTTAAAAATTCTGTTGAATCAGTACCTCAATATGATCCATTGCCTTCTGCCATACAGATTGCTTCTCCTCTGCACTGTGTCCAGGAATGGATAAGATATTGTGAATGTAGTTAAAGACTTCTTCCTGAAAAGCACAAGACAATATAATTCATTCATTCATTCACTCAAGCAATATTTAGTCACTATCTACTAACTGTACCAGTCTTGGTAAATATCTGTTATTTGGAGATGGAAAACCATTTGGAGATAGTTAACTGATGGACGACTGACTTAAAAGAGAAAGAGTAATTGTTTAAAGTTTAGGGTAGATCCTTAGAAGTTGCAAATCTGTTCCAATTAATGTTAGTCTCAATTTCATTAACCTAACAGTGAATATCATTCTTTTGCTTTGGTGGTCTCTGTCCATATTCCCAATTTCATCTCAAATCACTTTTGCCCTTGCCCGTTATGCTCAACTTACAATGATCTAAGCTTCATTTATACGATCTCTATTCAGTTCCTTGAACATGTCAAAAAATTTTCCCACCTCGAGATCTTTGCATATACTGTTCCTGATCCTGCAGCATTTTTCTATTGGCTCTTGGCTTGACTGGCTTCTTCTCAAATTCCAAAACTCAGTTTATAAGTCATTTTATCTGAGATTCCTTCCCTGGCTGCTCTGTATAAGTCAGTTTCCCCATTATCCTCTCATGGTGCACCCAGTTTCTCTAGCGCTCATCACAATTTGTAACTAAATATTTGGTTTTCTTACTGTCCATCTCCATCACTAAACTATAAGTTATAAAATTACAGGAACTATATATCTGTTTTAATTATCAATATATACTTGGCTAATAGCAGGCACTCAATTAAGCCCTACTGAACAATGAACAAAACTTTAAGTCAGCAAACATATGTCCAAATATTTCTACTGAATAGTTATTTCTTCTTGATAAGGGGAGGAGGGGGACTGAGTAAGAAAAAAGGGTAAAGCTGTCTCTTAACTCACCTCTCTTAGTGGGTCACGTAAGTAGCAATCAATAATTTTGTCATACTGGTGTTCTCGTTCATACATAAATTCACAAATTTGATAGCTAGAACATAAAAGGAAAAACTTCAGTGTACCAAACAGTCAGGTGGTTATTAGCTTATTGTTTCAAGACATTTGCTCAGGCATAGAGGTTAGTATTAAGGAAAATGAATATAGTAGATGTGATTTCTATTGTTAAATGAAGTTATAGTACCTGCCGTTCCTCTAAATATATGTTTAAGATGCTGCTGAATACTATGTTTATAAGAAATTTCAAAGCTGGGTACAAAATAAATGTTAAAGCAACAATGCGTCACATAAAAAATAGTTAATGTATTACATATCAATATAATCAATTATATGAAATTTCCCTATTCAGAATTAAATATGTCAAATGAAATATTCAACAAACTAAATAGTAGTGCTAACATATTGCATCTTATTTGCTATGTTAAATTCTGCATTGTTTATAATATATATAACTGTCAAAAATCTATGAAATACCATGGAAATTTTAAGTAAAAAAACTACAATAATAAATCATAAGGCTGCTATTTCATTTTCACACTAAAATGTACAAGCACTTCAAATTTACTTGCTATTAATTTCTGCAAATCTAACTAATTTCTAGACTTGAAAGGCAAAAACTTTTGCACCCAGGTTTTTTTTGTTGTTACATGCATAACTTTTCTTAAAAAAATGGCAATGCATAAATAAACTGGGCTTCAAGTTAGAGAAATGTAATTTAATAGTTCTATGGGAACTAATACATGGCTTCAAAGCAACTTACAATTCTGCCTTTTCTGCCATACGGATGAGCCGACTCTCTTCAAATTGAACTATGCCTCCAGCCTGCAGCAATTCTAAAAGGACCTGAACATTTAAAATAAATGAGTAAAAACACTTTGGAATCTACTCTTATTTATTAGCTCTTTAAGGGTCCATTCAGCCACAGAAACCATACCTTTTTCGCTTTTGTCTTATTATGTGCTGATGTTTCAGTTTGGCTTTCATGTATACAAGGGGTTAGACTGCCATTATAATGTTGATCATATTGTATTTAAGTCTTACAAAAAGGTAAACAGCTCTATTTTCAAACATGGAAGGAATGCCAAAGTGTTTGCAAACAAAGCCTTATTAGATATTAGAATATCTAATTGACCCTCCACTAAGCTAAAAACGTCCATATGTATTCTTTCAATAAGTGAATTTTTGTCTGGTGCCTTTATGACTTATGGCTCTTTAAAATCTGTTGCCCACAGGTAGTATCCATGTTCACGTGTTAATTTTTCTAACTAAACTTGGGGTTTCTCACAGTATAGCATTATTCACAAGAGCTAAAAGGTGGAAACAACCCTAATGTCAATCAATGGATAAATGGATGAACAAAATATGGTATATACATATAATGGAATACTGTTCATCCTTAAAAAGGAATGAAATTCTGACACATGCCACATATCGATAAACCTTAAAAACATCATGCTAAGTGAAATAAGTCATAAAAGGACACATAATGTATAATTCCACTTATACGAGGCACCTAAAGTAGTCAAATTCAGAGACAGAAGGTTTAATAGTTGCCAGGGTGCTGGGGAGGGGTAACAAGGACTTACTGTTTAATGAGTACAGAGTTTCAGTTTGGGACTATAAAGTTCTGGAGACAGATGGTGGTGATGGTTGCACAACAGTGCGATTATATTTAATGAGAACTGTACACTTAAAATGCTTAAAATGACAAATCTTATTGTGTATATATATTTGACCACAATAAAAAACAAAGAAAAATACCGGGGTTCATGTAATTAATCTTTACCACACTAAGTAGCTGAATAAAAAAAGGTGACCAGGATGTTGAAATATAAATATTTTAAAATAAATCTCAAATATAATAGAATCACTACATAGTCATTAGAGCAATATGAGAAAGCTCTCTCCTATATTTAAGTTCAAGATCCAGAGTAACACTCTTTCTCAGAACTCCAGGAAACCATTTAACAAAGCATTTTTCTAACACAGGAAATTGATTACTTTCAAGTCAAATTTTTTTAAAAGGCAGAAAAGAAATAAAACCTATCCTACCTTTACACTTCGGAACTCTAATTTAATCCATTTTGAGTATTATAATGTACTGCTATACAGAGCAATGATAGCGTGAACCCACCTGCTAGAAGCCTCAGCTTGGAATAACATAATCAAATGCCACTGCTAGAGCCAGTCTGAACCAACTTACTGAGCTGAAACTGACTTAACTTTCAGGAATTTTGTAAGCCGGTGGTTAAATACAGGCATTGTTAAAAATCAAATTATATAAACCTACAATTAAATAAATTAAATTAAAAGTGAAGGTAATCAATACCCACACTCACCACTTCCTAATTATTTTACTACATTTTACTGTGTATGCTCTCAAGGTTAGTTACTGTAGCCGTATCTGTATGGTGGAAATATTACATAAGTGTGTGGTATGGTGCATCTCTCCCCAATTCCATGTGCCGGGTGACATCATGCTGGTAGACTGAAGTCAGCCATGGTGGGAATACTTACACCATGGAAACAGGCAAATGCTGTAAATCAGGGCTTGTTACATGCTCAAAGGGTTATAAAACAAACAAACAAAGAAGAATATGTGACAGAGACTATATGTGACCCATAAAGCCTAAAATATTTACTCGCTGGTCCTTTACAGAAAAAGCGTGCCAATTTCTGGTTAAGAAAGTGATGGAGATAATGTTAAAAAGATAGTCAGACTTAAAAGTGTGCATGTCAGAGACATTACACTATAATAGCACAAAAAAATTAAGGAATTATTTTCCAGTATTCAAAAACTGTTATCCGATTCAGCAAAGAAGTCACAACACTGATGAATGAAGTTCTGACATGCTTTCACTGTTGCACTTTCATCTTATTCCCTTTAATAAATGAAAACATCAACCAACGTTCATATCAGTGTGAACCAGTTGTTAAACTTTTATCAGCATACCACTGGAAAATATTCAAATATATTGCATAAACAAATTTTGATATATGACAAACAGTACAAGAGAAAGAGTGCTGGATTAGAAGGGAAGGAATTGAGTTCTAATCTCATTTATGACCTTGAGCAATTTACTTCATCAGTTTTCTTTCTATTTTCTAAAATGAGTTGGGGAAAAAACCCCAGATAATCCCAAAGGGGATTCCCAATAATAGATTACTACATTACGATTACTTTTAAAGGTTTGGCTTTTACATTTAGGTTTGGTTTTTATTTTATTTAGTAATTTACATAAGAAGTTTTTATCATTTTATATAGCAACACCATGCATAACATGTTTCACTTTTCCTGCCAATAGAGAAATAGGGGCAAAATGAGGGATCCACACTACTATTTGTGTTCAGTATAATTTAAGAGACAATCAAAATTTTAGCAGCTGTTCTCTTCCCTAAGACAGTCTGCAGCAGTCACGGGGCCACAGCTGTGCAGAGAAAGGGTTCGCTGTTGTAATCCTATATTCTTTATCTGAGTCTCAACCTCTGGCCTGGCATATATTACCATAAAAAATCAGCATAGCTCTCAAAGCACTTAGTTTTTGTAGCTTACTTGGCTGACAAAGTCTTGCTATCAATTTTAAATAGACTGCCTCTCTTAGTGCTCACAATTACAGTGGGTAAGCTTTCAAGAAATCCTATCTAGAAAGGACCCTCAAGAAAGTGGCTAAGTAGAAAGAAGTGGTAATCAATGTCTTTCTCACAGTGATTAGTGGAGAGACAGATGGATTCTAGTCTCCAGAAATGTTGAGCACTAGTGTAGTGGCACTCCCAAAAGCTGAGTGTTCCAATACTCAGGATCCTGAAGGCTTTCCGGTTCATGGCCATAGCAACTAGAAGTGGTTACCAGCTTAATGACACTGGTGGAAAGCAGCATACAACAGGTGCCAACTGTTGCTCATGAAGGAGAAGGGTAAAGTTTATATTCTCTTTGATGTCATGTTGAATGCAAGGCAGGTCCAGTCTGCCTAGGAATTTAGTTTGATTGAGGCTCAAACTAACAACCATCCACACTCTTTTCTGGTTGCCGCTGTCTAGCTTAGTATTACGGTTTGGCACAAGTCATTTTCCCCTTATGTCTAGTGAGGTCTAGTACAGAAAGGTTCTTTCTGGCTTACTCTGTCTTCTTTCTCATTCTTTAGCAAGATGAGTTCCAGTAGTTCATACCTGCTGTCTTTCTGAGTGTCGGGAGTCATCGTCAGGACTACAGAGGAACTCAAGGACCTGGTCAAAGAAAAGGTATCTTTTTAATTGGATACCAGCACGCGTGCCACACCACTGTCATAATGAAAACCATTACTACCCTTTCTATATCACCAGTTCATTCACACTCGGCTCAACGAACACCACAGGTATATGGTATCTTCCCAACTGACTGGCATAGTAGATGACACAGCAGGCTTCAGGTATGCTAACAATTTAATATATACCTTATACACATTTCTTTGCTGCTTAGAAACATGACTGGAAGCCAGCAACATCTATATACCTTAACTTTAAGATCCTCAACACTGTGGACCACACAAAGCATGGACTTTGGAGTCAGGCCACTTGAATTTGAATCCTAACCTTATTAACACTTAACAACAATATTTATTGCTAATAATAACACTTATTAAGTACGACCTTGGATGAGTGACTTAACCTCACCAGGTTTTAGTTTCCTCATCTGAAAAATGGGAGTAATAACTATACCAATTTCAGAGCTACTGGGAGTATGGAGTTAATACATACATATAAAACTTTGGAACAGAGCATGGCACTATGAAGTGCTCAATAAACGCTGGTCATTATTAGCAACTTTCTCCAGATAAAAAGTATTTTCTTTGCCACCTGTGGCTTTGTGGAGATATTTAACCGGGATTAGGAAATACCTTCACAGTTAAAGTCATTTGTAAGTAAATTCAGATTTTCTAAAAGTAATCTCTCCTCCAGATACTCAACAGCATAGTCTTACTACCAGTGAGATGGGTGATTATTAAACTGGAAAATTCTTAAGCCAAGAATTCTAGGCAATTTAGAACAACAGAATAATTGGGAGAACAGAATCTATATAAACCAATCTCCACAAACCATACTCCCATGATACCAAGTTACTAGGCAGTCATACTACCCAAACACAACATTAAAAAAAAAAAAAAACTAATTTAGATCCAAACTGAAAGGTGAAAAAGCTTCTACAATAAAAACAATTCTAGTTCTTATCGTTAAAGATGCTCACCTGATCAAAAAGGGTTCTGTTTACAAACAAGGTATTGTCAGGCTTTGCAAGCTGCCGGGCAAGGAAGGTAAAGAGACACCCTACTTGTGAGGGAGTAAAATCTGAATTCTCCACCATAACCTGATAAGGAAAAGAGACCATTTATTCAATATGCCATCTGGTTTGACACAGAAAAATAAATAATTAGAAGCTGGGGGAAGCCTCAGTACTAAAGACTCGAAGATTCTTTTATTGGCTATGTAACAATTGAGTTCAATACCATTTAGAGAAGGAGCACAACTACTTGCACACCCTGAAAGCATTATAGTAATTTTTGGCATAATTTTAGGCACAAGTTGGATAAGAACTGAATTGTTAGAGAGGTGGATTTCAAAGAAATATTAATCATGTTTCCCTCTTGAATTCTTAAAAGAGAATCTGAAGTTAATTTAAATTAAAGTAACCTTATTAAAAATTTGTCCACCAACACAGGAAGAAGGGAGTTGCTCTGGGGTTGAAAAGTAAGATAACTTGAGAGTGAAGGTATCCCAGAAAAGAACTCAGCCAGCCCACGAAAACATGAAGTGAATGGCTTCTGCCTTGTGTATAAGCAGTTTCTTGAACAGATGGTTTCATATAACAGGCTCTTTGCAACCACACAGAGTTATCAAGTCATAATCAGTCCTCTGATTTAAGTGACCTCTCATCTCCTGAGTACCTACTACTATGAGTAAGATGCTATGGTAGAAGCCTTCAAGGGAATTATGAACCAGAAAGCAAGGTGAGACAGGTAAACAAATCTTAACTAAAAAGTGTAATGTGATCAATCAGCACTATTATAAAGGAACAAATGACTATGGAAGCACAGTGGGAGAAATTTAGTTCAACTGGTTAGAGAAGAAATTTGAAAAAAAAAAAAGAGAAAACTAGCTTTTAAACTAAGCTTTAAAGCCCATGTGGAACACATGACAGAGGGAAATGTCAGGAGAAAGAGCAGTCAAGGCAGAGAGAAGAGTAGGGGCAAAAGCATGAACACAGGAAAATACAAGTTTGTCTGGAGAAACTGTGTGTTTCATTAGAATGCAGCAGCATGCATGAGGAGGGAGAAATTAGATCGAAAGGAAAGATTAGGCCTCCAATGTCATTCTAAGGAATGTAGAATTTATTCCACCAAAAACTGAGGAGTTTCTAAAGGGGCAATGAGGAGAGCTGATCATGATCAGCACTGTGCTTCAGAAAATCACCCCATCAGCAGTGTTTAGGATTAAATAACAGAAGCAAGAGATAAAAGGTAGAGAGACCAAGATGCATGTGATTTCAGGGTCCAAGGGAGAGACAGAGGGGTTCAGAACAATGCAGTGATAATGAACAGGGAAGGAGAAACAGATGCAAAAGACACTGCAGAGAGAGAGGAGACAGGGCAAGTATTCACATGTGTGGAAACATGTGGCTAAAGGAGGAATGAAAAATGGCAGGTCTTGAGCCTGACAGGCAGGGAGGAGAATGACGCCATTAACAAAGAGGGAGAATGCAAAAGTATGGGAAGGAAGGCCAGGTATTGTTTTGGACTAGACGAATTTATGGAGGCAACTCTAAAATAAATTAGGGAATAGTACCCCATCTCACCTAGAGAAAAGTCCTAAATTCCCCCCTTTCATTTTCCGTTCAAAGATAAACTATAAGATTTCTCCTATAAAACATTCCCTTGGGGCCGAGCTTTTAGCTTACCTTTTCTTACTTTGCTAAAGCACTATGTCCCTTTCTTTTTTTTTTACCATGCCTGCTTTTAATCCAGCAGTCACAGCTTGCTCAAGTGCATAATTAATCATTACTAGAGTATGAGGATATTTCAAGTTGTAATCTGTGTGTGTATCTAAATTCCAATTTATAATATTCAAAGAGCTTTCTATAGCTTTAAAATACCCAGTCATCACTCCCTTTCAGTGTGCAGGTCCTTTCCAAGACTCAACTCTCAGGGCCCAACTAGTGCCCTTCTCTGCTTTTAGCTCTTCCTTTTGCTCTGAAGTGTAATTTTAACTATCTGATCCTAGAAACACCTTCAAAGGAAACAGTTCTAACTCATAGCCCATTCCCTTGCTACCTCAGCAAGTTATCATCCTAGAAATTTTAGCTTCTTTTCATTTCCTCTCTGACCGATCTCAGAGACCATGCTTACAAAATTTTCTGAGCAATCTTATAAAAAGTCACAAATTAACAGCTTTCCCCCTCTATATCTGCAGCCATTCAGCACCCATGATAATGCCTGAGGTTTGATGCTCCCTCACCTGTTCTCTGGTCCTTGCCTATGCTCCCTCAGAAAAACACTTCAACAAATGAGTACAACTCTATCATCAGAAATGAGAAAATAATCTCAAAAGTTCATTCTTCATTGACCCTAGGTAAATACTATCAAAACAATATACAAGATGCAGCCACTATGGAAAACAGTATGGAGTTTCCTTTAAAAAACTAAAAATAGAGCTACCATATGAGCCAGCAATCCCACTCCTGGACATGTATCTGAAAAGATGAAAACTCTAATTCGAAAAGATACATGCACCCCAATGTTCACAGCAGCACTATTTACAATAGCCAAGACATGGAAGCAACCTAAGTGTCCACCAACAGACAAATGGCTTTAGAAAATGTGGTTTATATACATAACGGAATATTACTCGGCCATAAAAAAGAATGAAATAATGCCATTTGCAGCAAACATTGATAGAACCAGAGAATATTATACTTTAGTGAAGTAATTCAGAAAGACAAATATTATGATATCACTTATATGTGGAATCTAAAAAATAATACAAATGAATCTATACATAAAACAGAAAGAGATGCACAGATATAGAAAACAAATTTACGATTACCTATGGGAAAAGGGGGTGGGAGGGGTCAATCAGGAGTATGAGAGCAATGGATACAAACTACTATACATAAAACAGATAAGCAATAAGAATTTACTGTATAGCACGGAGAACTATATTCAGTATCTTGTAATAACTTATAATGGAAAATAACCTGAAAAAATATATATATATAAAACTGAATCACTTTGCTGTACACCTGAAACTAACACAATATTGTAAATCAACTCTACTTCAATTAAAATATATATATATATATACAAGAGCACAATTCACCAACAGTAAGAGTTTAAGTACTTCATGGAGCTTTATTTCCTTCATTTGGATCATTCTTCCAACTTAGTACAGTTTTATTTTTATTATTTTTAATTTATTTATTTTTATTTTTGGCTGCATTGGGTCTTCATTGCTGCGTGTGGGCTTTCTCTAGTTGCGGCGAGTGGGGGCTCCTCTTTGTTGCCGTGTGCCAGCTTCTCATCGCAGTGCCTTCTCTTGTTGTGAAGCACGGGCTCTAGGTGTGTGGGCTTCAGTAGTTGTGGGTCATGAGCTCAGTAGTTGTGGCTCGTGAGCACAGGCTCAGTAGTTGTGGCACACGGGCTTTGCTGCTCCGTGGCATGTGGAATCTTCCCAGACCATGGCTTGAACCCGTGTCCCCTGCATTGGCAGGTGGATTCTTAACCACTGCACCACCAGGGAAGTCCCTTAGTACAGTTTTAAATTTGAATTCTAATTCAATCAACTTGCAAACATTTCTTGAACATCTACCAGGTTGCAGACATTGTGCTGGACGTGTTTCTGTTTCTGGGCATGTTAAAACAATGACCAAAAAAAAAAAAAAAATCCTTACAGTTGCTACCTACAGGAAATTCATTCCAGGTAGGAAAATATACATGTAAACGATTACTACAGTATGCCAAGTGTAGCATGAAGTGTTACATGAACACAGAGAAGGGGCAAATAATCAAACTGGAAGTGTGAGAGAGGGTTCTAAAAGTTTCTCTTGGATGATATTTGAGTTATGTCTTGAAAAATGGCTAGGAATTTGCCAGGCAGGGAAAGGGAAAGAAAAGGCATGGTGGGATAAAAGAAAACTCACACAAAGAACATAAGCTGTAAAGGTGACACAGAAAGTTCACTGAATTCCAACAATTTAAAACTGTTGAGAAGGGAGTCCCCTGGTGGCCTAATGGTTAGGATTCTGGGCTTTCACTGCCGTGGCCCAGGTTCAATCCGTGGTTGGGGAACTGAGATCTTGCAAGCTGTGCAGTGTGGCCAAAACAAACAAAAACAAACAAAGAAACAAAACTGTTGAGGAGTTCATAATACAGAATGGTGGGGGTGGGGGCAGTGAGGAGGGTCAGAGAGGGGTGCAGTTATAGAGAAGTAGTCAGGGACCAGAAAATATAGAAGCATCTTGGATGTCGTGTTAAACAGTTTAGATGGGTATGGCAGAAACTAGTACTTGTGCTCCAACATCTGTTCCTTCCTTCTAATTTAGAAACAGAACTCCTCATTTTTAGCTAAACACATGGCCACCCACAAAATAGAGTACATTGCTCAGTCTCTCTTAGCATCTAAGGGGCCATATATCTAAGCTGTGATCAACATGATATAAGCAGAATTGCAGTACACAACTTCTAAAAAATTTTCTGAAAGAAAGAATACTTTCTTCTTCATCTCTTTCTGCATTCAGGCTGGCTAGAATGCAGAGGTGACGGCTGGAGCCTCAGCAGCCGTTTTGGGCCAAAAGACACAAACCACATACTAAGAATAACAGCAGTAAGACAGAAGGAATGTACATCACTGATAAGTTTGTGAAGCTACTCTACTAGATCAGGTTGCCTACCCTCCAGACTTATAGGAGACAACTAGATTTCCATAACAAGCTATTATTATTTTGAACTTTCTCTCACAGCAGAACTTAATTTCAACTGAGCCAAGGGGGAGCCACAGAAGAATATTAGGTAAAGGAGAAGTAAGATCATGAATTAAAGAAGGACAAGAGGGGCTTCCCTGGTGGCACAGCAGTTGAGAGTCCGCCTGCCAATGCAGGGGACATGGGTTCGTGCCCCGTCCGGGAAGATCCCACATGCCGCGGAGCGGCTAGGCCCATGAGCCATTGCCACTGAGCCTGTGCGTCTGGAGCCTGTGCTCCGCAACGGGAGAGGCCACAACAGTGAGAGGCCCACGTACGGCAAAAAAAAAAAAAAAAAAGGACAAGAATAAGACCATTTGGGAAGGTACCATACTAGCCACCTGGATCAAACTGGCATTATTTGGGAGCTTAGCAATTCTATTCTCTTATTCATCACTGCCTATCTTACAAGGTCAATAAATAGCTCAAATGAGATCATGTATATAAATGAGCTTTGAAAATTATGAAGAACTATTATAAATGTAATTAATGCATTAATGTTATGCACAACTAGAGAATATTTTAATTTTAATCTCTTGTCCAAAATAATCTAAAAGTTACTAAGAGGATGAAATCTCCATTTTATAGCCAAATGAACAGGACGAAAATTCTAAGCTTTCAACTACAAGAAGAAACTGGCGTGGCTGAAGCTGTGCAGATGGACAGAAAAGGAATCATTCACTAGCAACAGTATGAATCTCAAAATAGCTTTCAACTGAATCTAGTTAGATTTAGATTGGGATGATCATCTCTGTGTGCCTCAAATCATTCTTAAGTGTCACCATCATCTCAGTTCCATGGCAAAACTATGTATGGCACTACCTTAGCAACACAGTGGTGTTGGTATGAGACAGAAGGAGACTCTTCACATTAATTATTTCTCAAAGCATTCTGAAGTTAGTGTCCATTTCTGAATGTAATCATACTAATATAGGAATTATCACAATATGCATTTCTCAAGAGTAGTGCTCTGTAGCTGAGATACATTATAGTTTTTGAATGAATGCTTTGTCTTCAAAAGCTGAATAAAGTACTAAGACAGCATAATAAAATTTTTAAATGATTGCAACATATTACTTTATTAAACAAGATTATTTTAGAACTGGCTATCAAATAATTCAGTTTTCTTAATATAAACATCAATACAAAGACATATATTCTTTGAATACTTACTTTCAACAAAATATCCACAATACGTTGTTGATATTCTACAGCTTGCTTGTCATTTTTAAAATCTTCAAAAGTCTGAAAGGGAAAAAGAAATTTATAAAAGTAAGTATTATTTGGAAATTTTAGAAGGAAACAAGATACTAAATTCTTAATAGTCAGGTTCCAAATAAGGTAACCACTCCTCATCCGGTTTTTCCTGATATACCTTTAACAAGTTATTTTTAGTGAGTTAAATAGAAAGCTACAGTATTCACTATTGCATAGTATTCTGAATAAATAAAAAGTATAAACATATAGTGATTACTATATAACCAGAAAGTGACTCAGGAAAGGAAGGCAAAGTTTACAGGCAACGAAAAAGAAAGAACACTAATGGCAAGAGGCAATTTGTGAGCAAGGGTTTGAAAAGGATGAAATACATGCTACATGCTCAGCCATCATTCCATCCATGCTATTTGGAAATAATAACTGAAATACAGTTTGCTAACTGTCATGAAAAATAATTTTCATGATTTCCATGACAACTTGGAAAAAATGATGCTCTGTCACAATGTTAAAAACCTCAAGGATACACACAAAGAACAGGCATTCTATTTTCAAAACACTGCCAAGTACAGCATTTTTGATTTTATGCCCCTGCTCAAGTACAGCCAAATATATTTTGAATAGAACATGCACCCACGTATATGACAGCACCAGATTCTGAAAATATCTAGAAGCTACAGGATGCATATATGAAGAAATTGAAATTATATTCACTATAAAAAAATTTAAATGAAAATATTTACTGAATAATAAGCATGATGAAAGACTTGAAGATCTGCCTATGGTTTTCACTTAGCACATTTGGCCCTTAGTAATGTTTAAATCCACACAGCAATAATTTACTGCTTACGATCCTGAAGCAAAAAAATAGACTACATATTGTCCCAATAGATTAACAAAGAATTTCAAAGCCACAAACTTTCAAGACTACATCATAGTTACATTCAAACCAGAATACTTGCTGTTCTTTAAATGGGCCCTGAGCTTCCCCAGCTTCTCCAAAGTACCTTGGCTCGTGCTGTTCTCTTACTAGCACGTCCTTCCTTCCCTTTTCTTGTCTGACACACAGTAAGCACTTTAAACAACAACTACTGATTTGTCCAGTTAATTTACAGAGGAAAATAAAATCTTCTAAAAAAATTTCTTCTTCAAGTAGAATGCTTTGCTGCCAGTTAGTTAAGAAAAGCTAAAATGAGTTACCTAGAGGACTTGTAGGAACTTTTAATATGGAAAGTTCAAACAGAGGGTATTTTGATGCTTACGTGGGTTAAATATGACCTGGCCTGAAGACAGAAAGATGGTCTAGAAAGTCTCTCAGTTCTAAGGTTTATGAGAACAACAAACACGCACACACTCACACAAATGCACACACCCCCTTCCCAGGGCGTGTGGCCAAAATGAGATGTCACTCTGCCGTCACAAGGACAAGGTACTATCTGCTAATACAACTGCTATTCAACTAAACACAAAACCACGGAGAATTAACATATGTATTAAACAACTACAGCATTGACAGCAAGTAAAAAAGAATTTCTGTATCCACTTTCCTTTTGGCAGCATGTATTCACTGCTTTGAAACACATATTGCAAGTTTACTTCTGTAAACATAATTAAGTGGTGATATACTTTCTTATGAATGTTGTGATACACATAATGACATCTTTTGATTGTAGTTAACAGCTGCCACCAAAATGGCACATTTATGTTAAAACATTATCATTCCACAAAGATGCTTCTAATTATACGATGCTTGTTAGAGGAATAACATGCAAAGATGTCCTAATGGAGAATGACACGGTTTGTGAAGTGCAAAGGTAGACCTAAAATTCAAGTCCAAAGTCACCTGTGAATTTGGTCATAAAAACTTCTTTCTGCGGCTGCTTCCCACTAGCTATCTACCTTACATTTGGAAGCAGCCGCATAGCACAGGGAGATCAGCTCGGTGCTTAGTGACCGCCTGGAGGGGTGGGATACGGAGGGTGGGAGGGAGGGAGACGTAAGAGGGAAGAGATATGGGAACATATGTATATGTATAACTGATTCACTTTGTTATAAAGCAGAAACTAACACACCATTGTAAAGCAATTATACTCCAATAAAGATGTAAAAAAAAAAAAAAAAAACTTCTTTCTGTAGCCCCTTAAAAACTATTATACGGTTTCTGTAAGATAATGATAGTTGGCTAAAGCCTGATCCAGGGGTCAAGAAACATTCTCTGTAAAGGGCCAGAGAGAAAATATTTTAGGCTTTGTGGGCTACATGTGGTTTGTACGACATAGTCTTCTCTTTTTATAACCCTTAAAAAAAAAAAATTACTCTTAGCTCACACAAGCCAGAGGCCAAATGGAGCTGGATTTGGTCTACAGACTGTGGTTTGTGAACCCCTGACCTAACAGCTTCACACATCTCCCAATAAGATCCGTGTATGTAGAAAAGAACAAAAAGAATCACCCAACCCAGGCTAATGGGAAAACCAGAAGGACAACAAATGTTACATACTTCAACTTATATAAAAGTGGGAAAGTAAACATCCCAAATTAGCAAAGTTGGCTCCAAAGCCCATAAAACCAAAAAGAGGTCAGGACAGAACTGGGTAGAGGAAAGGAGGGTGTGACGAGGTTTCAGTAGGAACAGAATACCAATAATATCAAATGGAATTCACCTCCAAAAGAAAAGGGAAATCCACCCTGGGTGAGGAAATAATGAGGTCACGTCTGCAACCCGGTGGATCAGCACACTGGCTAATAGGAAGAACAAAGGAAGAGGTCTGGCAAGTATAGATCGGAGGCCTTGGTAAGATACAGCTTTTAACATAGAAAAGGGAATGGAGAGATATTCCTTGGAGGCTTGTGGTAAAGAACAAAGTGGCTCAAGATAAAGGCCCTACTAAAACAAGAGACTATCAAAGATTGAGAAGATAGGCTATCCCCAAAACACACTATTTATTTAAAAAATTGCACTTGGTTGTAGCAAATAAAGAAGATACTTGAATGCGGAAAATAGTATGTAATTTTCCCCCACCATCCAACAAGGTCACCTATTATTCCTAGTCCAGAAAAATCCAACATAAAAAAATGACAAGGCTCCCCTGGTGGCGCAGTGGTTGAGACTCCGCCTGCCGATGCAGGGTACACGGGTTCGTGCCCCGGTCTGGGAAGATCCCACATGCCGCGAAGCAGCTGGGCCCGTGAGCCATGGCCCCTGAGCCTGCGCGTCCGGAGCCTGTGCTCCGCAACGGGAGAGGCCACAACAGTAAGAGGCCCGCGTACCGCAAAAAAAAAAAAAAAAAAAGACAACAAAAACAGCAAATGAAGGCACTCAATAATAAAACATTTAAAATAAAAACTAGTCACAAGATAGAAGTAAACTATAACAATATCCCAACATATATGAAATATATTTAAACATACAATTGCAGATTTGAAAGAACATCACAAACCATAAATTTAAGAATTCATAAAAGAAATGAACAAAGAGCAAGAAGATAGGAAATAGCAGCTAACTGAACTCAGACAAAAACTGAAAAAAAAAGTCATCTCAGAAATGAAGACAGAATTACAAGCCACCAAAGGGAGAACAGATATTACCAAAAGCACTGTAAAGAGAAATAGAGAATGTAAATGAAAAGAACCAAGAAAATGAAATTAAATAAAGAAGGAAATAAAAGAGAACAAAAAAAGGTGATAAATATAGAAGATAAAGAAGATATACAAATAACTGGAGTTTTTGAAGATGAAATACAAAATAACGAAGCAGAAAAAGTATTTAAATCTACGTTCAAGAAAACTTTCTTTAAATAAAAAGATTCGAATTCACATACTTGAAAAGGCCCACAGTACATATATGGCAAAACTGACCCAAAATAGTCAATTCTGAGTAATATTTTAGAGTTAAAATATTAGTCTTTGAATATAAGGAAAAAAGTATTCTGGTCCTCTAGGAAAAAAGATTAAGTCCCTGGGAAAGTTAAGAAAAGTCAGGTTGACATCAGTTTTCCTTATGGCAGTATACAAAAGCAAGGTAAGTGGGAGGCAAGTGTTATTTTACTTTATCAAGAATTTTAAATTGTACAACAGTAGAGAAACATTACATTGAATCCTTATCACTCAGAAAACTACACTGAAAACTATAAAATATTACTGAGAAAAATTAAAGAAAACCTAAATAAATGGAACAGTATACCTTTGCATGGGTCACAAGACTCAGTATTGCTAAGATGTCTATTCTTAAATTGACTAAACATTGAACACAATCCTAATCAAAATCCAGGCAGGCTTTTGTAGAAATTAACAAGATAACTCAAAATTCATATTGAAATGCAAAAAAAACACCCAAAACTACAAAAGACAATGTAATTTTGAAAAAGAACAAGAACATGGAAGAGCTAACATAATGTGATTTTCATACTCATTATAAAGCTACAGTAATCAAGGCAGTGTGGTACTGGCATCAAGACAAACAGACCAGTGGCATAGAATACAGTTCAGAAGCAGACCCACATATACACAGATGATGCATCTTTGACAAAGTACAAAGACAACTCAGTAGAGAAAGGACAGTCTTTTTGTCAAATGGTGCTGTAAGAGCTAAATATCTATACGCAAAAGAAGAAAAAAGAACTTGCAGCTAAACCTTGTACCACACGCAAAAATGTCTTCAAAATGAATCACAGATCTAAATGTAAAACCTAAAACCATAAAACTTCTAACAGAAATACAAGAGAATATCTTTGTGACCCTAGGTCACGTGAAGATTTCTTAGATACAGCACCAGAAGCAACATCCATAAAACAAAACTAATAAATTAGACTTGATCAAAATTTAAAACTTCTGCTATTCAGAACACCTTGTTAGGAGAATGAAAAGACAAACTACAGACTGGGAGAAAACATATGTGAAACTTACGTAATCTGATAAAAAAAACATATATTAAAAAACTCTCAGAACAAGAAAACAATTTTTAAAAATTGGCACAAAAAATTGATATTTTCAACAAAGAGGATATATGGATGGCAAACATAACTTCTTTCCTAATATATTTTAATGAAAAGATGTTTAATATTATTTGTCAGGAGGGAAATATAAATTAAGACCACAATGAGATACCACTATACACCTATTAGAATGGTCAAATTAAAAAGATCAACCAGGGACTTCCCTAGTGGCACAGGGGTTAAGAATCTGCCAGCCAAGGAAGGGACACGGGTTCGAGCCCTGGTCCGGGAAGATCCCACATGCTGCAGAGAAACTAAGCCTGTGCACCACAACTACTGAGCCTGCATGCCACAACTACTGAAGCCCACACGCCTAGAGCCCATGCTCTGCAACAAGAGAAGCCACCGCAGTGAGAAGCCTGGGCATCACAATGAAGAGTAGCCCCCGCTAGCTGCAACTAAAGAAAGCCCACATGCAGCAACGAAGACCCAACGCAGCCAAAAATAAATAAATAAATTTATTTTTAAAAAAAAGATCAACCATACCAAGTGTTGGAGAGAAGATGAAGAACTGATACTCTCATACACTACTGGAATGGCTGGTAGAACCACTTTAGAAAAGTCTTGTCAGTTTCTTCTTAAGTAAAATAATACACTTAACAAATGACCCAGCAATTCCATTATTTGGTATTTACTCAAGAGAAATAAAGATATATGTCCGCACAAAGGCCTTTATGTAAATATTCATAATAGCTTTATTCATAATAACTTAAACTGGAAACAACCCCAAGGACCAACTATTGGTGAATGGATCAAATTACATATCCATAAAATAGAAAATTACATAGCCATAAAGAGGAACAACTTATTGGTATAAGCCACAGCATGGATAAGTCTCAAAAGCATTATTTTAAGTGAAAGAAGCCAGAAAAAACTACAAAGTGTATGATTCTATTTAAATAACATTTTAGAAAGGCGAAACTATACTGTCATAAAGCAGACCAGCAGTTGCAAGGGGCAAGGGACTCAGTACTAAACTGCAAAAGTGACCTTTTGTTCTATATCTAGATTGTGGTAGTGGTTACAAGACTGCATATGTTTGTCAAACTCTTGTCTTGAAATGGATGAATTATATTTTGTATAAACTGTACCTCAAGAAAGCTAAATTTAAAAACCTATTTGAAAAAAATATTATAAAATTTTTAAAGGTGGGAAAATATGATTTAAAAGTCTGTCATCTAAATTCTTTTGTGCCTCCCTGAAAATGTTCTTTTTATTAAGGTATACTAATTAGGAAGGTCATATGAGTAATCAATTATGGTAGACATAATAGGCAGTGAATCTAGAATTTAGGATCCTACATCTTACCCATTTCTCCAGCTGTAATAATTGGGAATGCAGCCAACCCTTGATGTACACACAGAAGGAAGCTTCCACTTGTCTTTTAGGCATTTCAAATTCATTAAGTCCAAAAGAGAGCAAATTTTCTACCTCTACCACACTTCATCATTATTCTGCACCACCACCACCCCCGCCCCATCCATCTCCCAAGAAATCTGTTTCTCCTCTGATTTCCTGGTGAATCCACAAGTAAACCACTATACATCCAGTTTACCAGGTCAGAAATCTAAGAATCTTTGATGCTTCCCTACTTGTCTTATCTTTCACATCCAACTGTATATTAAGCCCTAAACCTTAGGCTGATTTGCCTCCTAAAATATCTTTCAAATCCTTTCATGTCTTGGTTACCCCCACTGTCACTGCCCTAATCAAGCCACCATTACCTTCTTTCTAGATTACCACAAAATTTTGCTAACATCTTCCTGCCTCCAATCTTATCTTATTTCAATCCATTTTCCATTCAACAACCAGAGGGAATTTTTCTAAACTACAAATCGTGATATTTTTCTACCTAAAAGGCTTCAACGGCTACCTGCTGCTCTAGTATAAAGTCCAAACTTCCTACCATGGATAACAAAACTCAGACTCTACCTAACTCTCTAATTTCTCTCTCTGCAGGCTTCCTTACACTTAAAGATGTGGCCATACTGAATTTTTTCAATTACCTGAACACACATTGCTCTTATTTCCAGGCCTTTTTACATAGTCTGTCCTTCTGCCTAGAATATTTTTCCCTATCCTTAACCTAACTTCTGCACATCCTTTGAGACTCACCATGGACATCATTTCATCCAAGACACCTTCCTGAACCCTCCATTAGATTCCCCCTCTAATTGTTCTTACAGCATCCTGCACTTCTCCAGTGACACATCTTACACTGTGCTATAATTACTTATCTACAAGTCTGGATCCTCTTCCTCCACAAAGGCAGGGTTTATATACTGTCAGCCCAGGGTACACACCCAGTTAGTACAGTACATGTGATATATTTGACCCTCAAATATTTGTCAAGTAAATGACAAAGATTTTATTGCAGCCTTACAACCAATGCCAATATCACAATTCAGACATGAGCATAATTCCAATCTTCAGTGCTACCACAGCCCTTTAAAACAGGAAAATTAGGTAAAATTCTTTGTTGCTCTCTATCATGCTTTCTGAACCCCAGCCCCACCACTTCTTGTTTCTTTTATCCTACATGCCAGACACTAAGTACCCTTATATTCTATTCTGGGCGTCTAAGGTCTCCTAAACCAACTAGCTTTGACTTCTCTTGTTTAATTTATTAATTTATTTATTAATTTATTTATTTTATTTTTGGCTGCATTGGGTCTTCGTTGCTGCATGTGGGCTTTCTCTAGTTGCGGCGAGCGGGGGCTACTCTTTGTTGCGGTGCACATACTCTAAGCGTGCAGGCTTCAGTAGTTGTGGCATGCGGGCTCAGTAGTTGTGGCTCGCGGGCTCTAGAGCGCAGGCTCAGTAGTTGTGGCACACAGGCTTAATTGCTCCACGGCATGTGGGATCTTCCCGGACCAGGGCTTGAACCCGTGTCCCCTGTATTGGCAGGCAGATTCTTAACCACTTCACCACCAGGGAAGTCCCTAGATCTGACTTCTAAGTTTCTTTTACCTTCTTCCTATGCTATTAAAGTTACTACTTCTGAAATCAGATTTTCAAATTAAACTAATGCAAAATATGATATGAGTGGGATCTCAACCTTCTCACAGGCATTTTTAAAAATTGTAACAGTTTATTATTCAACTTACAAAAGTACTATATGCTCATTAAATAAATTTACCCCATCTCACACAGTTAATCTCTATTAACATTTAGATGTACTTCCTTCCTGTTTTTTCTCTCCAAATATTGTACACATACAATATTTGGTTTTTTAATAATTTTTGAGCCTGCTGCTTCACTAAACACTAAAATGTAAGTGTTGTCCATATTATCAAAAGTTTTTTAAAAAACTACAATATGATTTAATTGGGAAAGTATATCATGTGTTATATAATTATTCCCCTGGGGGCATTTTCACAGAGACTCTGGCTCACCCAAATACATCTTTAATAAAACATGTACAAGGATGTTTTTTCAGCAAGCTTCCACGTTCCACTTCAACTCCAGTTACTTCTACTATCATCACCACCACATGTCGTTCAGGGCAATCTTCCATATTTAGTATACAAACTAACAATTTATGAAATCAAGGATGTACCACATCTAACCCTGCTTTAACTTTTTAATAAGGATGTGTCAGAAAGAGAGAACAGAGACAGACAGACAGACATAGAGAAACAGGAAGGGAGAGAAGAAAGAGAGGGGAAGGAAGCAGGAAAGGAAGGGTAGAAGGGAGAAAAAGGATTAGAAAATATGGGTGGCAAAACAAAATTAAATATTTGAAACCCTGCCTCACTGCTAGGGCATAAAAACTGTACTTGCATAAGGACTATTATTTGTCTTTCTTTCTATTAGAAAAAAATTATCACCCTGACTCCTTTTAAAAATACCTTAGAATCATATTATTTCTTACCAGCGCCAATACATTTAGAAATTCTCTTGTGTCAAAATGTAGCAAAGTCCGTATATAGGGATAGATTTCTTCCTCAGGGGGAGCTTCTGTTGAATGCAGGCGAATTAAAAATTCAAAAACCTGCAAGTTGAAAAAAAAAGGTGATTATTTTCTCACCTTACAAAGTATCTTGCTGAAGCAATGTTTCCCATTTGGATAAAATAAAAGCAGGTTGAATTTACTTTAAATTGCCACTGTGTTATAACGTCTCTAACCTCTCTCAGCTATAATTACTGGCTTCAATGATGGTATGTAGCCTCTCTCCTGTCACAGCTGATAACTCCTGACCCATGTGTAACCCTCTATTACAATTTGTCTTTACTGCATTTTAACAAGAGAGTAAAAACGCTATGAAAATAGCACCAACCTGGTTTTTAACCAAGGGAACAAGATCTTCAGGGATGTCACCAAGGGGATAGGCACGACCTGCTAGACAACAGCTAGAAGAGAAGAGAAGAAAGAGAACACATTTGGTGACTTATAATGGGCTAAATAACCTCCCGGGAACACATTGTTTCTCAAACCCAAGATAGTAGTTTGAAGTTTGAGCAGGCTCAGCTTTTGTCAGTTAGGTCAGGTCCAAGCCCAGATCAAGATGATAGCCAGTTCAGAAAATGTGGGCAGCAGAGATGGTGGTGAAATAATACACCCTGTAACTGAGTAACAGCTTTCCTTTTTTCTTATTTTTCCTAAGAAAAACTCAAGCTGCACTAAATGGGCAAGAAGGAATAAGGACAGATTACCTAAAAGTCTCACATCCAGCATCTGGAAAGAGACTAACAGCATCATTATACTTTTTTTTTTTTTTTTTTTTTTTGCAGTACGCAGGCGTCTCACCACTGTGGCCTCTCCCGCCGCGGAGCACAGGCTCCGGACGTGCAGGCTCAGCGGCCACGGCTCACGGGCCCAGCCGCTCCACAGCACATGGGATCCTCCCGGACCGGGGCACGAACCCGTGTTCCCTGCATCGGCAGGCGGACCCTCAACCACTGCGCCACCAAGGAAGCCCCTCAGAGACTTTTAAATCCAGTGGTTCTAAGAATGGTGAATAAAGATGGGGAATGAGCTAGGCTAAAAACTATCTGTAGTCAGACAAGCCTTCAGGGAGAATTAGAATCTCATGAGAAATTAACTGTACAGCTTCACCTCCAAATCAGACCTTCCTAATGGCTAACGACTTGCTTTGTGGGCTGGATTATAAAAATGTCTCCTGAATATGCCCTCATTTTGGCAGCTGGGGGTAGGGGGAAGTGAATTTTAAGTGAATTTGAAGCAGTCATCAATTTTGAATGTTAGAGACAGCTAGATACCTGCATATTCTTAAAAGTTTAAAGTACAGAAGATAAAGTACTAGGTAAATGCTATACGTGTTCTTCTACACTAAAAAAACAATGTAACAGATATGAAATAGGTCTCGAAGTTAACTCTGATGCATACAGAAGCTAAAATGATGTGCCAGCAAGTTCTGCCACCTTCCTGCCTGTCTGCCAGCCAGTTATCTATGTAAAACTCTATCGGGACACAGTTCTGAGCCTGCATAGTCTATTGGAAGAACTCTGTTCCAGGAGTAAGGACATGAACATTTCAGCTCACTTCTGTCACTAACTTCTTTGTGATGCAAACTAATCTCTTGCCCTTATATATAAAATACGGATAAATACATATCTCACAGACTTGTTGGTAGTAAAAGTAAAATACTCTGTATCAGGGTTTCTCAACCTCTGCCCTATTGATACTTTGGGAGAGAGAATTCTTTGTTGTGGGGACTACCCTGTACATTACAGGATGCTCAGCAGCATCCCTGGCCTCTATCCACCAGATACCAGTAGCATCTCTACTCCACCCCAGCTGTGACAAAGCTAAAAGGTCTTTAGGCATTGCAAATGTCTGGCGGAGGGGAGGGGGGATGGGGGACAGAATCACCCACCGTTCAGAAGCACTGCTATACGTGAAAGAACACTGAAAAACGAAAAGCACTGTACAGATAATAGATGACAGTACCTCTAAGAATATAGGAGAAATTCTGTAAAAGAAGCATACACACATAAATAAATTAAAAATCTCTTACCTAATATATACAAGAAGCTTGTTGCCCATAACAACTTGCTCATCTAAAATAGAGAAGTATCTTTAGCAATTCTCTCTCAAAATCTTTTCAGAAATATAATCTTTATGTGGAAACAAAAAATAAAACTTGGCATTTGAGGTCAGGCAGGTATATTCCCAAACAATAGAAAAGTGAGATAAGACCGCTTTAATTATTATTATTTTTAGAATTTCCTTTAAAGTCTTTTCACAGACACAAAATCAATGAGTCATTCAAAGGTACATGTAGAAGGTATAAATCTTAGTGTAGAGGTCTGTGTATTGTTGGCTTAACGAATAGCTTGGACGCAGGGAAGGTATTGAGCAGGCAATGAGTTGCTGAATTCACTAATTAATATTAAGGCATAACTATAATGTCTTCTTATTTGTAACATGGACTCTTGTTCACAAATGTTTAAGAAACTTAAGATTAAACACTCTTTCGGACCCTTTGTATCCTAAGTTACATCTAAAATGTAAGATTCTGTCATCTGGTAGTATAAACCTATTTCTTGGTTAAAAGAAATTGGAAACATAATTAGACTAAGTTTTAGGCTAAAAGATCAAAGTTAACAAAGCATAGTGTAAGAGCATCAGGAGTGGGTGAAATGATCAGTAAGCCTTACAGTGTGCAGATTACAGGAATCTGTAGTTGGTAATACTGATGAACTGAAATTTCTACTTTTGACATGAATACTGGAATAATGCAAGCAAGTGTATATCTCTTAATCAATAATCCTTTATAAATACTCCAAATCTGTGTTGTTGTAAGTGCAAATAAACTTGAATTGCTCAAAATTGTATGAAGAATTACATTCTGCTTCAATTCCATTTTTCGAATCAATAAACGTTGTTTTTTAGAGAAGTTTTAATTATGTTCACAGCAAAACCCAGAGGAAGGTATAGAGATTTCCCATCTACCCCTTGATCCCCACACCACACGACCCCCCAACTGACAACACCCTGCACCAGTGCGACATTTCTTATAATCAATGAATGTACACTGGCACATCATTACCACCTAAAGCCCACAGTTCATATTAAGGTTCACTTTTGGTGTTGTACATTCTACGCGCTTTGACAAATGTATAATGACATATAGCCACCATTATAGTATCATACAGAATAGTTTCAATGCCCTAAAAATCCTGTGCTCTACCTATTCATCCCTCCATTGCCCCCAACCCCTAACAAACGCTGATCCTTTTACTGTCTCCATGGTTTTGCCTTTTCCACAATGTCATATAATCGGAATCATACATGATGTAACCTTTTCAGACTGGCTTCTTTCACTTAGCAATGCATTTAAGTTTCCTCCAAGTCTTTTCATGGCTTGATAGTTCATTTACCTTTAGTACTGAATAAGATTCCATTGTATGGATGTACCACACTTTATTCACCCATTCACCTTCTTAAGAGTATCTTGGTTGCTTCCAAGTCTGGGCAATTATGAAGAGCGCTACTATCAACATCTGTGTGGAGGTCTTTGTGTGGATAAATATTCAACACCTTTGGGTAAAGGAGTGTAACTGCTGGATCGTACAGTAAGAGTATGTTTAGTTTTATAAGCAATTGCCAAACTGTCTTCCACAGTGGCTGTACCATTTTGCACTCCCACCAGCAATACATGAGAGTTCCTATTGCTCCACATCCTAGCCAGCATTTGGTGTTGTGGATGTTCCAGATTTCAGCCATTCTAATAGGTATGTTGTACTGGTATCCCACTGTTGTTTTAATTCGTAATTCCCTGATGATGTTGAACATCTTTCAATATGCTTACCTGCCATCTGTATATCTTCTTTGGTGAGATGTGTGTTCAGGTCTTTGCTCATTTTTTAATCACATTATTCATTTTCTATTTTTTAATAAATTTATTCATTTATTTATTTTATTTTTGGATGCGTTGGGTCTTCGTTGCTGTGTGCGGACTTTCTCTAGTTGTGGCGAGCGGGGGCTATTCTTTGTTGCAGTGCACGGGCTTCTCACTGTGGTGGCTTCTCTGTTGCAGAGCACAGACTCTAGGTGCACGGGCTTCAGTAGTTGTGGTACGCAGGCTCAACAGTGTGGCTCGCAGGCTCTAGAGCACAGGCTCAGTAGTTGTGGCACACGGGCTTAGTTGCTCCGCAGCATGTGGGATCTTCCTGGACCAGGGCTCGAACCCATGTCCCCTGCATTGGCAGGCAGATTCCTAACCACTGTGCCACCAGGGAAGTCCACGTTATTCATTTTCTTATTGTCAAGTTTTAAGAGTTATTTGTATACTTTGGTTAACAGTCTCTTGCAAATATTTTCTCCCAGTCTGTGGATTATCTTCTCATTCTCTTGACATTCTGTTTTGCAGAGCAAAAGCTTTTAATTTTAATGAAGCCCAGATTATCAATACTTCTTTCATGGATAATAATCTTTCTTTCATGGATGGTGTTGTATCTAAAAATTCATCAACGTAACTACAGTCAATTAGGTTACTGCCTGCGTTACCGTCTAGATATTTTATAGTTTTGCATTTTCCAATTAGGTCTATGATGTGCTTTGAATTAATTTTTGTGAAGAGTGTAAGGTCTGTGTCTAGAGTCAACTTCTTTGCGTGTGGATGTCCGGATGTTCCAGCACCATTTGTTGAAAAGACTATCTTTACACAAATGTATTGCCTTTGCTTCTTCAAAGATCAGTTGTCTATGCTTATGAGAGTCTATTTCAGAGCTATTTTGTTCTACCGATCTTTCTTTTTTATTCTTTTCCCAATACCACACTGTCTTGATTATAGTAGCTTTATATTAAGTCTTGAAGTCAGGTAGTGTTAGTCCTCCAACTTTGTTCTTCTGTCTAAATACTGCCTTAGCTATTCTGGGTCTTTCGCTTCTCCATATAAATTTCAGAATCAGTTTGTTAATATCCAAAAAAAAAATAACTTGCTGGGATTTTGACTGGGATTGCACTGAATCTGTAGATCAACTTGGGACAAAATGACATCTTGACAGTTTTGAGTCCTCCTATCCATGAACACAGAACATCTCTCCATTTACTTAGTTCTTTGATATCTTTCATCAGAGTTTTGTAGTTTTCCTCATACAGATCTTGTACAAACTTTGTCAGATTTATACATAAGTATCTCAGTTTTTAGGGTGCTAATATAAATGGTAATGTGTTTTTAATTTCAAATTCCACTTGTTCACTGCAGGTATACAGTAAAGTGACTGCCTTCTGTATATTAACTTTGTATGTGCAAACTTGCAACAACTGTTTATTAGTTCCAGGAGTTTTGGGGTCAGTTCTTTCAGACTTTCTACATAAATGATCATGTCACCTGTAAACAAAGACAGTTTTATTTCTCCTTCCAAATCGTTATACCTTTTATTTGCTTTTCTTGTCTTTTTGCATTAGCTAGGACTTTCAGTATGATGTTGAAAAGCAGTGGTAAGAAGAGGACATCCTTGCCCTGTTTCCCACCATTGTTTCTCATCAATAAGTATGACATTAGCTGTAGGGTTTCTGTACATTTTCTTTATCGAGTTGAGGAAGTTTTCCTCTATTCCCAATTTGCTGAGAGTTTTTATCATGAATGGGAGTTGGACTTTGTTAAATGCTTTTTCGGCATCTAGTGATATATGATCATGTGATTTTTCTTCTCTAGCCTACTGATGTGATGGAATACATTAATTTTCAAATGTTGAAGCAGCCTTGCATACCTGGTATAAAATCTCAGTTGTGGTGTATAATTCTTTTTATAGCTTGTTGGATTCAATTTGCTAATATTTTGTTGAGAATTTTTGCGTCTATGTTCATGAGAGATACTGGTCTGTAAGTTTTCTTTCCTTGTAATGTCTTTGATTTTGGTATTAGGGTAATGCAGGCCTCATAGAAAACGTTAGAAAGTATTCCCTGAGCTCTGTCTTCTGAAGAGATTATAGAGAACTGGCATAATTTCTCCCTTAAATGGTTGGTAAAATTCACCAGTGAAACACATCTGGGCCTGGTGCTTTCTGTTTTAGAAGGTTATTAATTACTGGTTCAATTTCTTTAATAGATACAGGCTTATTCAGATTGTCTGTTTCTTCTTGTGTGAGTTTTGGCAAATTTTATATCTCAAAAAACTGGCCTGGGGGGCTTCCCTGGTGGCGCAGTGGTTGAGAGTCCGCCTGCCGATGCAGGGGACACGGGTTCGTGCCCCGGTCCGGGAAGATCCCACATGATGCGGAGCGGCTGGGCCCGTGAGCCATGGCCACTGAGCCTGTGCGTCCGAGCCTGTGCTCCACAATGGGAGAGGCCACAACAGTGAGAGGCCCGCGTACCACAAAAAAAAAAAAAAGAAAAAAAAAAAAAACTGGCCTGTTGCATCCAGGTTATCAAATTTATGAGCACAGAATTGTTCATAATATTCTTTCATTATCCTTTTAATGCCCATGGGATCTGTACAGTTGTCCCCTCTTTCATTTTTGATATTAGTAATTTGTGTCTTCTCTCCTTTTTATCTAAGTTAGCCTGACTGGAGGCTTATAGATTTTATTGATCTTTTCAAAGAAACAGCTTTTGGTTTTAACCAAATCCCCCCAAATCAACAATTTTCTCAACTGATTTCCTGTTTTCAATTTTATTAATTTCTGCTCTAATTTTTCTTTTCTTTTCTTCTGCTCACTTTGGATTTAATTTGTTCTTCTTTTTCCAAATTCCTAAGGTAGAAGCTTAGAGTATTGATTCTAGATCTTTTTCTTTTCTGCTATATGAATTCAATGTTATAAATTTCCCTCCAAGCACTGCTTTTGCTGCATCTCACAAATTTTTGTAAGCATTTTCATTTAGTTCAAATTACTCTTAAATTTCTCTTGAGATTTCTCCTTTGTCCATTATTACTTAGAAATATGTTGTTTAATTTCCAAGTATTTGGGAACTTTCCAGCTTTCTTTCTCCTAGTATTTTCTAGTTTAATTCCACTGTGGTCTGAGAGCAAGCATTATATGATTTCTATTCTCTTAAGTTTGTTGAGGTGTGTTTTATGACCCAGAACATGGTCTATCTTGGTGAATGATTCATGTGAGCTTGAGAAGAATGTGTAATGTGTTACTGTTGGATAAAGGAGCCTATAGATACCAGTAGTATCCAGCTGAATGATGGTGCTTAGTTCATAACTTCAGCTCAGCTATGTCCTTACTGATTTTCTGCCTGCAGGATCTGTCCATTTCTGATAGAGGGGTGTTAAAAGTCTCCAACTATAACAGTGGATTTACCTATTTCTCCTTGCTATTCTATCAGTTTTTGCCTCGTGTATTTTGACACTGTTGTTAGGTGCACACAGATTAAGGATCATTACGTCTTCTTGGAGTATTGTGTAATGCCTCTCTTTATCCTTGATAATTTTCTTTGCTCTGAAGTTGGCTGTGTCTGAAATTAATACAGCTACTCCAGCTTTCTTTTGAGTAGTATTATTATAGTACACCTTTTTCCATTTATTTACTTAATGTGTCTTCATATTTAAAATGGGTTTCTTATACCCAACACTTAGTTGGTTCTTGTTTTTTAATCCATTTTAACAATCTCTTTTAATTGGTACAGACTACTGATATTTAAAATGATTATTAACATAGTTGGATTAATATCTACCATATTGTTACTGTTTTCTATTTCTTGTTCTTTATTCCAAATTTTGTCCTTTATTCCAACTTTTTCTGCCTTTTGTAGTCTTAACTGAGTATTTTATATGACTCCATTTTCTCCCCTTTCATATTACATCTATTATGTGTCTATTTTTAGTTGTTGACCTCAAGTTTGCAGCATACATTTACAACTAATCCAAACCTACTTCCAAATAGCACTATACTGCTTCATGGGTAGTACAAGGACCTTATAATAACAAAATAGTCCTAATTCCTCCCTCCTATAACTGTATCCTTGCTGTCATTCATTTCATTTATACATAAGCATAAACACACACGCATATAATATCAAATACACTATTGCTATTATTATTTTGAATAAAGTGTTATCTGATGGCTCAATTAAGAGTAAGAAAAATGTAAGTTTTTATTCTACCTTTACTAATCATTCTCTGATGCTCCTCCCTTCTTGGATCCAGATTTCTTATCTATATTATTTTCTTTCTCTCTAAAGAACTTCTTTTAGCATTTCTTGCAAGACATTTCTATTGGTAACAAATTCCCTCAATTTTTGTTTGTCTGAGAAAGTCTTTATTTCTCTTCTGCTTTTGAAGAATTCCTCAGGGTACAAAATTCTATTTTGGTGGGTTTTTCTCTCAAAACCTTAAATATTTGATTCTCTCTTTACCTTTTATTTTCTGCTGTTTGAATACATGCCTACTTGTAGGGTTTTTTGTTTTGTTTTCTCTCTTTTTTTTTTTTTTTTTTCCTATTTATCCTGCTTGGTGTACTCTAAGCTTCCTGGATCTATGGTTTGGTGTCTGACATTATCTGGGGAAATCCTCAGTCATTATTGTTTCAAATATTGCTTCTGTTCCTTTCTCCCTTTCTTCTCCTTCTGATATTCCCATTACGTGTATGTTACACATTTTGTAATTGTCCTATAGTTCTTGGATATTCTGTTCTACTTTTTTTTCAGTATTCTTCTCTTTGCTTTTCAGTTCTAGAACTTTCTAATGCTATATCCCCAAGTTCAGAGATTCTTTCCCCAGATGTGTGTCTAGTCTACTAATGAGACCATCAAAGGCATTCTTCACTTCTGCTACATTGTTTTTGATGTTTAACATTTATTTTTGATTCTTTCTTAGAATTTCCATCTCTCTGCTTATATTATCCACCTGTTCTTGCATGTTGTCTACTTTTTCCATTAAATCCCTTAATATATTAATCATAGTATTTTTTTTTAATTCCTGGTCTAATAATTCCAATACTGCTGCCACATCTAAGTCTAGTTTTGATGTTTGTTCTGTCTCTGCAAACTTCAAACTCTTCAACTTTTTTGCCTTTTAATCTGCCTTGTAATTTTTGAAAGGCACACATGATGCACTGGGTAAAAGGCACTACAGTAAATATATCTTTAGTAATGTGGTAGTAAGGTGTGAAGAGAGGGAAGTGTTCTATAGTCTTGATTAGGTCTCAGTCTTTTGGTAAACCTGTGACCCTGGAATGTGAACTTCACCAGTGCTTCTCAGTTTTTTTCCCCCTTAGGTGGACAGAATGGGTTGAAGGTGCTGGAGTTGGGTATTTTCCTTCTCCCAGGTAAGTTCAGCTCTGATAAACCCACAGCAGGTCAAGTTTCAGCAAAATAGTGTTTCCTGAAGGCCGGCTTTAGTTAAGAAACACAGAATACTCTGACATATTTCAAAATGGTTCCTTTCCCCCATCCCCCTGCAGAAGCACAAGGGATTTTTCTCTAATGATCACTGTGAGAACCCAGTAGCAGTCCTGGAGGTAAATTTCACAAAAGTGTGGAGGCTTCCCTATGACTGGGTCCTCCTGGAGTTTTTAAATTTCAGACTTGTTCACATTGAGCCTGCAACAAACCATCAACTGCAGTTCAGATTTTCCTACCCTAGCACTGGTTCCTGCAGAGATGTCTGATCCTGTCAGTTGTGATTCTCTGCATCTGCCTGTCTCTCTAGTTTTTGGTGCAATGGTTTGGCCTGTGACCTTACTTCTCTGGCAGATCTAAGAAGAATTGTTGATTTTTCAGTTTGTTGAGCTTTCTACTTGTTGGTAGGACAGAGTGGTGACTTCTAAATTCTTTCTCTGCTAGACCAAAAACCAGAAGTCCCAAATGTTACTTGATCCAACTCAATTAGCATGGTACATGGTAGCAGTCACTTTACAGATATAACACGTTCATGTTTATTGGCTAATTAGATAAACCTTTATTGCTAGAAATTTCAGATAGGATGCATCTAGCTCACGATATTCCTAGAGAGAGTTAAATTTACTTGTTTAACATATCCATCTCCATTATTCCATTACTATGAGTTCAAGGGCATGGAGTCTGTCTATCTCTGTATTCCTAGCATCCAGCACAGCATCTGGAACATGGAAATGCTTTGTAAATATATACTGAATTGACACAGCATTTAATTTTCCTGACCCCCTTTCTACTTTTCTCTCCCCAAAATCTTTTTTTAGACAATCTTCTGTTGCAAAAGCTCATCCACTCCATTTGGAATTCTTAATAGTCTTTTTTTTTTTTTTAAAGTAGGTCCTTGTTGGTTGGAGTTCTTAAGAGTCTACTTTAACTTCTGCTACATATATTATTTGGAAGACAATTTTCAAGTTTGTTTCAAAAGGATTAGTTTCAGGGCAACTGAAAACAGACTAAGGCTAAAGAGGGACTAAGACTCTACCAAATTATCCTCCGTGCTCCTGTCCTTACAGAAAAAAACCCTACAAAACCTGGACATAATACGAAACGCTACCTGAAGCTACTGAAGAGGGAATAGAAGTAGACAAGTCTGGCAGGGAGTTCACACTCACTGGGAAGAGGACAGACTGGCAGCCACACAAGTAACTTCACACAGAGGCGGTGGGGGATGGAGAACTCCTAATCTTTCTGGCACAGGGGACCAGAAAAGTGAAGCCAGGAAACCATGAATGTGGAAGAGACTAGGGGAAGCCCAAAAGGGAAAGAGTCAAAGAGGGGATCTCCAAACTATCTACCCACATCCGTGACTGATCCCTAAACCACCATGTACAAACAACAGTCAAAGCAGCTCAGCCATACAGAAAAAGTCAGAACCACAACTGGAGTTCCCTCCCTGAAGGTCCTGAAGTGTGAAGAGAAGCAGACAAGCTCTGCTGTGGAGTTCATGTGCTCAGAGGAGAGGAGACAGGGAGGTATACAAGTAAATTACCATCACAGGCTTTCAGCCTCTGACTAAGTGCAGTCTGTGTGGCAAGCACAGCAGCAGCTGGGGGTTCACGTGGGAAAACCAGCAATTTTTCTGGTTGGGGAAATAGAGAAGGTAGGACATGTGAACAGTAAACAGACTGGCAGAATCTTGCAAAAAGAAAGCCAGAAAGAGGATCCTCAAACTTGACTACCTTCATCACTGACTGATCCCTAAGCCACACACGTGGGACAGAATCAAAGCAGACCAGCTAAAGACAAAGGACCTTTTGAGAAGAGACTGGAGACACAGTAGAAAGCCACAATAGAAAGAGTCTGCAATTCAAGCCCAGCCAAGAAAATTACCTGATAAAATAAAGAGAAAAAATTCTCAGTGAAGAAAAATAACAGAACCCAGAATCTCCATAATGTAACATTCAAATATCCAGGATACAATCTAAAATTATCCAACATGTGAAGGAACAAGAAAATAAAACATATTTTTCTTAAAAGAAAAGAAAATCAAGTCCAATCCTGAAATGAACAAAATGTTAGAACTGATAAGAATTTTAAATCAACTATTATATTTATCCTCAATGAAACAAAACATGTTTCAATGCATGAAAATTTGAACAGGTAAATGAAGAGATGCAGGAAAGAAACAGAAACAATAAAAAAAAGAACCAAATAAAAATTACAGAACTGAAAAATACGATTGTGGAAGATAAAAATGCACTGAGTGTATTTAACAGCTGAGTTTACATCAAAGCATGAACCTGAAAGTAGAGCAATAGAAATCATCCAAGGAGAAGAACAGAGAGGAAAAAAGAGCAAACCAAACAAAACCAAAACCCAGAGGGACTGACCTATGAGATGGTGGAGGAAGAACCTTCAATAATCTGCTCCTCCATGAAAGCAAAGAGAATACTGGCAGAAACAGTCAAAATCAACTTTTCCAGAACTCTTGAAATTAACTGAAGGCTTGCAATAATCCACGGAATGTTTATTCAAGAAAAATGCCTGAATCTCAGTAAGAACTGTGAGCTTCATGGTGGCTTAACATTACCTAGTCCCATCCCCCTTCCCCCAGCTTCACCTTAGCTTTGAAGCCAACCGCCTTGCAGCTATGGTAGCTGTGAGCACCAGCAACCTAGCAACCACTCCAGGGGGCAAAATGGGTTTGGAGCTCCCCAAAAGCCCATCCTTAAGAGAACTGTCACTATCTAACCTATGTGGCAGCTCACTCAACAGCTCCATTCTCAGGGCTTGTCTTTTTTTTTGTCCTGACTCAGAGCTTACTCTAAGCAAACAGCCCTATCCCCAAGGCACATTATTTAACTTTACAGGTGCCAGAGGCAGTGCCTCCAGAAGAGACTAATTAGAGACCCACCAAAAACCTTAAAAGGAAAAACTGGAGAATGAGAGGTCTGCAGGGGCTTTCAAAAGCTCCAACATATTTCTGGAACTCTAGAAGGACATGTGCATGTACAGGGCTGTGGACATATGCAGGAAAGACCTGTAAAGGCCTACAACCTATGGATGACTTTGAGGATTTGCATAAGCAGGAAGTAAAGGCTAATAAGGCAGAACTGTAAACTGTCTGCCAGAGCATTAGAAACCCCAAAATAAAATGAAGCAAAAGCTGACAGACCTAGAGTGAGAAAGAGACATTTCAACAATAACATTTAGATGCTTCAATACTCCTCTTTCAATAATGGATAGAACAATTAGCAAAAGAGGAACAGGAAAGAGAAGTTTTGAATGAAACTATAAGCCGACTAAACTTAGAAGACATCTATAGAACATTCCACTCAACAACAAAACACATTCAACACATTATTTTCAAATGCACTTGGAATATTCTCCAGAATAGGCTTTACATTAGGCTATATTATAAGTTTCAATAAATTAAAAAAACCAGAAACCATACAAAGTATGTTCTCTAACTGCAATGGAATGAAATTAGAAATCAGTATCAGAAAGAAATGTGAGAAATTCACAAATATGTGGGAATTAAACAGCATACTTCTAAATAACCAATATCACAAGGGAAATTAGAAAATACTTTGAGATGAATGAAAATGAAGACACAACATACCACAACTTATGGGACACAGCTAAAGCATTGCTTAGAGAGATATCTGCAGCTGTAAACACCTATTTTAATAAAGAGGAAAGATTTCAAATCAATAATCTAGACTTTCACATCAAGAAACTTAAAAAAAAAATGACAACAACAAAAAAACCCAAAGCAAGATGAAGGAAGTAATAAGACTAAGCAGAAATAAATGAAAGAGGAAAGAAAAATAAAGAATATCAATAAAATCAGAATTGGTTCTTTGAAAAAAAACAATAAAATTGACAAACCGTTAGCTAGACAGACCATGAAAAGATGAGAGAAGACTCAAATTACGAAAATTAGTAATAAGAGACATCACTATAGACCTTATAAAAATAAAAGGAATTATAAGAGAATACCATAAACACTATATGCCAACAAATTAGACAACAGATTAAATGGACAAATTCCTAGAAATCCGCAAACTACCAAAACTGGCTCAAGAAGAAATGGATAATCTGAATAGACTTAACAAGCAGAGACTGAACTAGTAATTTGAAAACTTCAAACAAAGAATATCCCTAGCTCACATGGCTTCATTAATGAATTCTACTGTATATTTAAAGAATTAATACGAATCCTTCAAAACCTCTTCCAAAAGACAGAAGAGTGAACACTTCCCAACTCATTCCATGAGGCAAGTATACCAAGATACCAAGTATACTTGATACCAAGACCAAAAAAAAAAAAGATATGAAAAGAAAATTATAGAACAATATCCTTTATTAAGATAGCCATAAAAAATTCTCAAAACAAATATTAGCAAACTCAACCCAACAACATATAAAAAAGATTATACCCTGTGACCAAGTGGGATTTATTCCAAGAATGTAAGACTGACTTAACAGAAATCAAAAATCAATCAAGCTTATAAACCGTATCAATAAAATAAACAAGATTATGTTAATAGATGCAGAAAAAAGCATTTGATAAAATCCAACCCTTCCATGTTAAAAATACTTAACAAACTAGGAACAGAAGGCAACTTTCTCAAAATAAAGCCATCTATGAAAAATCCACAGTTAATGTCATATTTAATGGTGAAAAACTGAATGCTTTCCCCTTAGGAGAAAAGAAAAAAGATAAGGATGTCCACTCTTGCCAATTCTGTTCAACATTGTATTGGAGGTTCTATCCAGGCCAATTAGGGAAGAAAAATAAAACAAATCCAGATTAGAAAGGAAGAAGTAAAACTAACACTATTTACAGATGACATGATCTTATACATGAGAAAATTCTAAAGAATCTATTAAAAAAATTAGAACTAATGAATGAATTCAGCAAGGATGCAGGATACAAGATCAATATAAAAATCAATTTTATTGGGAATTCCCTGGCATCCCAGTGGTTAGGACTCAGCACTCACTGCCGGAGCCCAGGTTCAAACCCCTGGTCAGGGAACTAAGATCCCACAAGCTGCGTGGTGCGGACATTAAAAAAAAAAAAAAAATTATTCCTATACACTACCAATGAACATTCTGAAAAGGAATTTTTTTTAAAAATCCATTTATAATAGCATCAAATTGAATAAACTAGGAATAGATTCAGCAAAAGAAGTATATGACTTGTACACTGAAAACTGCAAAAACATTGCTGAAAGAAATTAAACAAGACCAAATAAATGGAAAGATATACTGTGTTCACGGACTGGAAGATGTAATAATGCTAAGATAGCAACACTTCCCAAATTGATCTATCAATTCAAAGCAATCCTTATCAAAATCCAGCTGTCTTTCTGCAGAAGTTGAGAAAGCAAACTGATTTTAAAAGACCAAAATAAATGGAAAATATATCATATTCATAGAAGCCTCTGCATTAAGACAGCAATCCTCCCCAAATTAACCTACAGAATCAACGCAATCCCAAACAAAATTCAAATAAGCTTTTTAAAAAAAACTGCTGAGTTCATTTTAAAGTTCATACAGAAAGGCAAAGGACATAGACTAGCTAAACCAATCTTGGAAAAAAAAAAAAAAGTTGGAAGACTTAAGGTACCTGATTTCAAGACTTACTACAAAGTTACAACCAAGACAGTATATTATTGGCATAAGTATAGACATATAGACCAATGGAACATAGCAAAGAGCACAGAAATAGACCCATACTTATATGGTCAGTTGATTTTTGCAAAAATCAATTTTTAGCAAAAATTTTTTTTACAAAAAAGGTGTATAGGTAATTCAATAGAAACAAGATAATCTTTTCAAAAAAATGGTAAAGGAACCGATAACTGTACAGGGAAAAGCCCTTGAACTTGACCTTGCATCATATATGAAAATTAACTCAAAATGGATTATAAACCTAAATACAAGTGTTAAAACTAGAAAAAAACAAAGGATAAAATCTTTATGATGTTGAGTTGGACAAAGATTTCTTAACCGGAACATCAAAGGTCTAAAACTACTGAAGAAAAAATAAATAAAATGGACCTCATGAAGATTAAAAACTTGTTCTTTGAAAAACATGGTTAAAAAAACAAAACGGTAAGCAATGGACTGGGAGAAAATTTTTGCGAAACACGTATTTTAAAATGTCTTGTATCCAGACTACATAAAGAACTCTTACAGGCTCTGGTGGGGAGTTCACATGCCTAGAACTCAATAATATGAAGTCAAATAACACCTCTTCCCTACCCTTCTAAAAAGTGCTAAAAGATTTAAACAGATGATTCGCAAAAAAGATACGTGAATGGGCAAGAGCACATGAAAAGATGCTGAACATCACTAACCACCAGGAAAATAAAATTTTAAATCACAATGTGATACCATTATCCACCCACTAGAATGGATAAAATTTTTCAAAGACGTAAAAAGATTGACAGTACCAAGTGCCTGCAAGGATACGGAGCTATCAGAACTCTCATATATTGCTGATGGGAATGCAAAATGGTACAGCCAGTTTGAAAAACCAAATAGTAGTACCTTAGAAAGTAAAACATACATTTACCATACAATCCATCCATTCCATTCTAGGTAGTTGCCCAAGAAGAATGAACACATATGCCCACACAGAAACTTATTCATAGCTAGGGGTCAGCGATGGAGGATAAGGACAACATAAGGACACCTGTGGTGATGAAACTGTTCTGTATCGTGACTTTATCAATGTGAATATCTGGTTGTGAATATCTGGATGTGCTTCAGGTTTGCAAGATGTTATCACTGAGGGAAAATGGGTAAAGAGTATACTGGATCTCTTGTGTCATTTCATACAGCTGCATGTGAATCTACAATTTCCTCATAATAAAAAGTTTAATTAAAAACATAACAAAACTCATTCGCAAACATAGCAGCATTACTTATAATAACTCCAATCCAGAAGCAACTCGAATGTCCTTCAACTGGTTAACAGATAAATAACGGTACATCCAACCCATGGAATACCATTAAGCAATTAAAGGGAACAAAATAATATATGCAACGACATGGATGAATTTAAAAAACATTAAGCTAAGTGAAAGAAATAAAACACCAAGATCAAGATTACATAGTGTATGATTCTACTTACATGAATAGCAGTAAAGGAAAGTAGATCAGTGATTGCCTGGAGATGGGACTGTGGGGAAAGGTTAGAGTACAAGGGACGGGAGGAAACTTTTTGGTGTGAAGGAACTATATTGCTCCTTCTAAAATTTGATTATGGTGGTGGTTACATGATCATGTACGATTATCAAAGTTCACACTGTACGCATAAAATTGGTGAATTTTGTTATTTAAATAATATTTTTAAAGAGAAAAAAATTAAGGCTTAGAAAATTAATACCTGTTAATGTCTTTCCTGCATTCAAAGGAGGTGCAATGACTCTGAAAAGTTTCTGCATAAAAATTAATAGGAAAACAATCAACATCATTTTAAAAAAATATTTTAAAAAATAATCTAAATCTTATGCTATTAATCACCTTTCTCTGATTGAATTAGTCATTTGCTATTAAGATTAAATATAAAAACTCTTAATGTGGACATGAACTGTTTTCGTAGGATCACTGGGAAATCATTATTGTTCTATTCCTCACTGAAAGAAACCATTTAATAAATACCAGTTAGAAGAAGGTCCTTGTTGAGATCATTATTTCTAATATAAGATATGCTTAGGTTCCTAAAAATGCTTTATTCTTTAAAAAATAGTAAGCCAGTCAAGGGCCTAATAGCCCACCAAAAGGGTAAGATTACTTTAAGCTGAAAACATGTGAACAGTCAGCAGCCACAGAAACACCTAAATGTAAGCAGAGCCCCTGAAAACACAAGATTAATGGCAAAACTATGTTGGCCTTCCTGGGAGGGAGTTTCCTATTTAGGAGAAGATTGACCCTTAGCACTGGGAGGTGGTGCAAAGCCAGCTGTGCATTAGCAACAAAAAGCTCAATAAAACTGTTCATATTTTCCAAGGAAAACCTAAATCCCTCCCTCACACCCCAAATTTCGTTAAACTGGTATATAAACCTTTACTTCTCTGGTTGTTCAGTGATTTACTCATTTCTGCGTGCTCCCAGTACAACTGTGAATAAACCTTGTCTTTTCTCCTGTTGTCAGTTCATTCGCAGCTCTCCCCCCACCATTCAGGTTTCAGGTGGTAGAGGAAAAGTTGTTCCTCCCAACACAAGGCACTCAGAAGCAGCCAAAACTAGAACTAAAGATTTCAGAAACTATGGTAGTCATCTCAAGTATGATGACACTGTCTTTCATTCTAGAAAATCTAGAAAATTTCAAAAGGCACTATAGTTCCTCTTATTTTTAAATTTTTATTTTATATTGGAGTATAGTTGATTTACAATGTTGTGTTAGTTTCAGGTGTACAGCAAAAAGATTTAGTTTTATATATATATATATATATATATATATATATATATATATATATATTCTTTTTCAGATTCTTTTAATTTGGACCTTAAACTGAAATGACTAAATGTGGACATGAACTGTTTTAGTAGGATCACTGGTAAATCACTGTGATTTTCAGTTTAAATCTCTTTAAACTGAAATAGCTAAACTTTAAACACTGAACAGTGATCTCTTTTATAGGCCGAGAATTATAAAAGAGCAATCACAGGATGCATCTAACTTCCCACTGCTAAAATCTCCAAATGACTATTTAATAACAAATACCAAGCTCCTGCTGAAAGTCATTAACTTGAAAACTACTCAACACAAAACAAGGCAACGTCAATAGAAAAGTGTTCCATCTGAGATGCATAGCTATAAATGCAAACCAGATTTTGAGGAATAAAAAATCCACACAAAACAAAAACTTCAAAAGCAACAATAACAAAAACCCCACAACCATTTTCATCAACATAGAATGCATCAAATTAGAATCTGTTTTCACAGATTATTTTGAGAGAAACTAGAAACTGCATTAATTCTTCCTAATTGTGGTTTAATAGTGGGATGGAGAACATTTTTGCATGTGCGCAGGTCATGGACCTCACTGAAGAGTCAGCTAAGAGGTGTGCAAATGTTAAAAATACTTATCTGAAATAGACAGTCAAGGTCAAAACCAGTGGGGAGGGCTGTGGCACTCATTTGGAAAATGACCAAGAGACAAGAAGTAAAGCCCAAACTGAAGGAGTTATGAATTAGAGGGATATTCACCTACCAAGCTAAATACATTTAAAGAAGACTGAAATATCATAGAATGACTGCTGACTTAATACTGAAGATGGTTTTGGATGTCCATTAAATATGCAAAAAAGTTGAGTGGATGCCTTCAGGAGAAGCCTGGGTCTTCTGATCCAGATAATGAAGTCACTGTAATAAAGCAATGGGCTAGCAGGGCATGACATGCATCCACAATCCACAACCCATAATTCTGTCTGTAAATTTAAGGGAAATAACAAGATGAAGATGGGTTTGGTTCTTTTTAAAATAAGCCCTAATGCTTTTTAGATGCTCTCTTCTAATGGTAAGGAGAACAAGAAATTATAATGAATGCTATAAAATTCTGAAATAGGAAAAGCAACAAATTAGCAATTGGCAAATCATGACCTCCCACCATTTTCAGGACCTTCTCCAGAAGAATATATCTACAAAATAATATTACTCAATAGTACCATTACTCTATACAGTAAATATATATAATGAGTTTCTTATACCTTTTGGAAAAGCTATAATAATATCAAAATTTTTTAGAAAAATTCTTAAAGTCTAATGGGCTTTTAATTTTATCTATCTGGGCTTTTATCTATCGTTCCCTGGGATTTAAATACCTACTTTTGCAGATAAAAAAGAAAGCAATAGTAGAAGGTATAAAACTAAAGACTATCTAAAGTCCTAAACAACAATGGGTGCAAGTCTAATAAATCTACAAGAAATTTTAAAGTGATTGGATGAAAACAAACTATTCAAAGCAAATGGAGAGAAGGGAAAAAACATTAATAGACAGTGTTAAATACGCATATAAGTTAGAACGTATCTTACCTCCATTGGACTAATAAATTCGTTCATGCCTCTGTTGTAGACATAAATCATAGCATCGTATAGCCGATTTTCCCAACACATGAGAACTACCTGTAAAAAGGAAAAGTTGCTTGGTCCACACAATTGAGCAAATCTCACCAATTACTTTCCTCAGAGCTTTAAGAATGGGGAAGATCTTAAATTCTCTTTCCTAATTTTTCTTATTCCTTCTCTGAAAAAAACTGAAATGGAAGTACTCAAACACAATGCCAGGGTAAGAGCTGTTGTAGGTTCAATGTTACTTTCAACAGTACAATAGCTACTTTTAAACATCCTCCAATGTCTGATTTTATTTCTTCTCTATCCTCCCCCTTTCCATATCCATCTTACCTGTGGTCACTAGTTCTACAAATGTTTACTGAACATCTATATTCAGGTCCTCTCCTAGGCACTGGGGATAAAGTGATAGGTAAGACAAACCCAGAACTATTCTCTACCCTGACAGAACTTCCATTCATCCTGGACACTCACCAAAAGAAGGGGCACAAAATGGTGCGTGAATTATGACTTGGGGAAGATACTCAATTACACAAATAGTTCATTTACAAATGTGGTAAGTCTATAAAGGAACTTGACTTGGTCTGGAGTATTCAGAAGGTCATCCCTGAGGGAGCAATATTTAAGTTAGGACCTAACGGATACATGTATGTGAGCCAAAAGCCGATGTGGAAACTAGGGGCTCTGCAGGCAGAAGGAGCAATAAGGATGAGGAATAGAGATGACTTAAGTATAGAGTACCCTATATACTGTTCCTATGAGAGCTATATTATACTACTGAGTGACAGGAGAAGACCGAAGTGGAAGAGTAGAGGTCAACAAAGGATAATGATAAGGAATAGCCAAAGGGAAAACAAACTACTAGTCTGAGGGAAAATGGAAGTGAGGTGTCATGGGAGAGTCCTTCTAGACAACGGCATGTTCTGGTACCTCTTCTCTTTTCTCACTTTCCGCCCTCTCAGCCAGTGCCATGATCATACATCTCTTTACAGCTTCAGCCCTAACCTCTCCTCTGACCGATATATCCAACCATTGACTTGATATCTTCACCTGAATGTCTAGTAGCTATCAAAATAAAATGGCAAAATACAACTCCTGATTTTGTCTCCCAAACTTAGACCTACCCCAGTCTTCCAATCTTCTTAAAGGAATCACTATCCACCTTGTTTTTCAAGCCAAAAAATTAGGCAACAGCCTTAAATTCTCTCTTTCCTCACCCTTAGGTCCAATTCATCAGCAAATCAGCTCTACCTCCAAAATGTATCCAAAGTCAGGCCATCTCTCTCCATCTCACCATTATCATCTCTGGCCAGGGCTACCTCCTGGACCAGCTCTTAACCAATCTCCTTGCTTCTTCTGTACTTGGCCCCCACCCCTCATTCTGTTATCTATAGGCAAATCAGAGTGATCTCACTTAAAACCTTTTAATGATTTCCCATAGCACTCAGAATAAAAAGGAAAAATCTGTACCTTGCCCTGAAAGGGCTACCTCTCTCTTTCAACCAAGCTCTGTTTGCCTTTTTTTTTTTTTTTAAACATCTTTATTGGGGTATAATTGCTTTACAATGGTGTGTTAGTTTCTGCTTTATAACAAAGTGAATCAGGTATACATATACATATGTTCCCATATGTCTTCCCTCTTGCGTCTCCCTCCCTCCCACTCTCCCTATCCCACCCCTCCAGGCTGTCACAAAGCACCGAGCTAATATCCCTGTGCCTTGCGGCTGCTTCCCCCTAGCTATCTACCTTACTACGTTTGTTAGTGTGTATATGTCCATGACTCTCTCTCGCCCTGTCAAAGCTCACCCTTCCCCCTCCCCATATCCTCAAGTCCGTTCTCCAGTAGGTCTGCGTCTTTATTCCTGTCTTACCCCTAGGTTCTTCATGACATTTTTTTTTTCCCCTTAAATTCCATATATATGTGTTAGCATACGGTATTTGTCTTTTTCTTTCTGACTTACTTCACTCTGTATGACAGACTCCAGGTCTATCCATCTCATTACAAATAGCTCAATTTCATTTCTTTTTAAGGCTGAGTAATATTCCATTGTATATATGTGCCACATCTTCTTTATCCATTCATCCGATGATGGGCGCTTAGGTTGTTTCCACCTCTGGGCTATTGTAAATAGAGCTGCAATGAACATTTTGGTACATGACTCTTTTTGAATTTTGGTTTTCTCAGGGTATATGCCCAGTAGTGGGATTGCTGGGTCATATGGTAATTCTATTTGTAGTTTTTTAAGGAACCTCCATACTGTTCTCCATAGTGGCTGAACCAATTCACATTCCCACCAGCAGTGCAAGAGTGTTCCCTTTTCTCCGCACCCTCTCCAGCATTTATTGTTTGTAGATTTTTTGATGATGGCCATTCTGACTGGTGTGAGATGATATCTCATTGTAGTTTTGATTTGCATTTCTCTAATGATTAATGATGTTGAGCATTCTTTCATGTGTTTGTTGGCATTCTGTATATCTTCTTTGGAGAAATGTCTGTTTAGGTCTTCTGCCCATTTTTGGATTGGGTTGTTTGTTTTTTTGTTATTGAGCTGCATGAGCTGCTTGTAAATTTTGGAAATTAATCCTTTGTCATTTGCTTCATTTGCAAATATTTTCTCCCATTCTGAGGGTTGTCTTTTGGTCTTGATTATGGTTTCCTTCGCTGTGCAAAAGCTTTGAAGTTTCATTAGGTCCCATTTGTTTATTTTTGTTTTTATTTCCATTACTCTAGGAGGTGGGTCAGAAAGGATCTTGCTGTGATTTATGTCATAGAGTGTTCTGCCTATGTTTTCCTCTAAGAGTTTGATAGTTTCTGGCCTTACATTTAGGTCTTTAATCCATTTTGAGCTTATTTTTGTGTATGGTGTTAGGGAGTGATCTAATCTCATACTTTTACATGTACCTGTCCAGTTTTCCCAGCACCATTTATTGAAGAGGCTGTCCTTTCTCCACTGTACATTCCTGCCACCTTTATAAAAGATAAGGTGTCCATATGTGCGTGGGTTTATCTCTGGGCTTTCTATCCTGTTCCATTGATCTATCTTTCTGTTTTTGTGCCAGTACCATACTGTCTTGATTACTGTAGCTTTGTAGTATAGTCTGAAGTCAGGGAGCCTGATTCCTCCAGCTCCTTTTTTCGTTCTCAAGATTGCTTTGGCTATTCGGGGTCTTTTGTGTTTCCATACAAATTGTGAAATTTTTTGTTCTAGTTCTGTGAAAAATGCCAGTGGTAGTTTGATAGGGATTGCATTGAATCTGTAGATTGCTTTGGGTAGTAGAGTCATTTTCACAATGTTGATTCTTCCCATCCAAGAACATGGTATATCTCTCCATCTATTTGTATCATCTTTAATTTCTTTCATCAGTGTCTTATAATTTTCTGCATACAGGTCTTTCGTCTCCTTAGGTAGGTTTATTCCTAGATATTTTATTCTTTTTGTTGCAATGGTAAATGGGAGTGTTTTCTTGATTTCACTTTCAGATTTTTCATCTTTAGTATATAGGAATGCCAGAGATTTCTGTGCATTAACTTTGTATCCTGCTACTTTACCAAATTCATTGATTAGCTCTAGTAGTTTTCTGGTAGCATCTTTAGGATTCTCTATGTATAGTATCATGTCATCTGCAAACAGTGACAGCTTTACTTCTTCTTTTCCGATTTGGATTCCTTTTATTTCCTTTTCTTCTCTGATTGCTGTGGCTAAAACTTCCAAAACTATGTTGAATAAGAGTGGTGAGAGTGGGCAACCTTGTCTTGTTCCTGATCTTAGTGGAAATGCTTTCAGTTTTTCACCATTGAGGATGATGTTTGCTGTGGGCTTGTCATATATGGCCTTTATTATGTTGAGGAAAGTTCCCTCTATGCCTACTTTCTGCAGGGTTTTTATCATAAATGGGTGTTGAATTTTGTCAAAAGCTTTCTCTGCATCTATTGAGATGATCATATGGTTTTTCTCCTTCAATTTGTTAATATGGTTTATCACATTGATAGATTTGCGTATATTGAAGAATCCTTGCATTCCTGGAATAAACCCCACTTGATCATGGTGTATGATCCTTTTAATGTGCTGTTGGATTCTGTTTGCTAGTATTTTGTTGAGGATTTTTGCATCTATGTTCATCAGTGATATTGGCCTGTAGTTTTCTTTCTTTGTGACATCCTTGTCTGGTTTTGGTATCAAGGTGATGGTGGCCTCGTAGAAGGAATTTGGGAGTGTTCCTCCCTCTGCTATATTTTGGAAGAGTTTGAGAAGGATAGGTGTTAGCTCTTCTCTAAACGTTTGATAGAATTCACCTGTGAAGCCATCTGGTCCTGGGCTTTTGTTTGTTGGAAGATTTTTAATCACAGTTTCAATTTCAGTGCTTGTGATTGGTCTGTTCATATTTTCTATTTCTTCCTGATTCAGTCTTGGCAGGTTGTGCATTTCTAAGAATTTGTCCATTTCTTCCAGATTGTCCATTTTATTGGCATAGAGTTGCTTGTAGTAATCTCTCATGATAATTTTTATTTCTGCAGTGTCAGTTGTTACTTCCCCTTTTTCATTTCTAATTCTATTGATTTTAGTCTTCTCCCTTTTTTTCTTGATGAGTCTGGCTAGTGGTTTATCTATTTTGTTTATCTTCTCAAAGAACCAGCTTTTAGTTTTATTGATCTTTGCTATTGTTTCCTTCATTTCTTTTTCATTTATTTCTGATCTGAATTTTATGATTTCTTTCCTTCTGCTAGCTTTGGGGTTTTTTTGTTCTTCTTTCTCTAATTGCTTGAGGTGCAAGGTTAGGTTGTTTATTCGAGATGTTTCCTGCTTCTTAAGGTGGGCTTGTATTGCTATAAGCTTCCCCCTTAGAACTGCTTTTGCTGCATCCCATAGGTTTTGGGTCGTTGTGTCTCCATTGTCATTTGTTTCTAGGTATTTTTTTATTTCCTCTTTGATTTCTTCAGTGATCACTTCATTATTAAGTAGTGTATTCTTTAGTCTCCATGTGTTTGTATTTTTTACAGACCTTTTCCTGTAATTGATATCTAGTCTCATGGCGTTGTGGTCAGAAAAGATACTTGATACAATTTCAATTTTCTTAAATTTACCAAGGCTTGATTTGTGACCCAAGATATGATCTATCCTGGAGAATGTTCCATGAGCACTTGAGAAAAATGTGTATTCTGTTGTTTTTGGATGGAGTGTCCTATAAATATCAATTAAGTCCATCTTGTTTAATGTATCATTTAAAGCTTGTGTTTCCTTATTTATTTTCATTTTGGATGATCTGTCCATGGGTGAAAGTGGGGTGTTAAAGTCCCCTACTATGAATGTGTTACTGTCGATCTCCCCTTTTATGGCTGTTAGTATTTGCCTTATGTACTGAGGTGCTCCTATGTTGGGTGCATAAATATTTACAATTGTTATATCTTCTTCTTGGATCAATCCCTTGATCATTATGTAGTGTCCTTCTTTGTCTCTTGTAATAGTCCTTATTTTAAAGTCTATTTTGTCTGATATGAGAATTGCTACTCCAGCTTTCTTTTGGTTTCCATTTGCATGGAATATCTTTTTCCATCCCCTTATTTTCAGTCTGTATGTGTCTCTAGGTCTGAAGTGGGTCTCTTGTAGACAGCATATATAAGGGTCTTGTTTTTGTATCCATTCAGCCAATCTGTGTCTTTTGGTGGGAGCATTTAGTCCATTTACATTTAAGGTAATTATCGATATGTATGTTCCTATTCCCATTTTCTATATTGTTTTGGGTTCGTTATTATAGGTCTTTTCCTTCTCTTGTGTTCCTTGTCTAGAGAAGTTCCTTTAGCATTTGTTGTAAAGCTGGTTTGGTGGTGCTGAACTCTCTCAGCTTTTGCTTGTCTGTAAAGGTTTTAATTTCTCCATCAAATCTGAATGAGATCCTTGCTAGGTAGAGTAGTCTTGGTTGCAGGTTTTTCTCCTTCATCACTTTCAGTATGTCCTGCCACTCCCTTCTGGCTTGTAGGGTTTCTGCTGAGAGATCAGCTGTTAACCTTATGGGGATTCCCTTGTGTCTTATTTGTTGTTTTTCCCTTGCTGCTTTTAATATGCTTTCTTTGTATTTAATTTTTGACAGTTTGATTAGTATGTGTCTTGGCGTATTTCTCCTTGGATTTATCCTGTATGGGACTCTCTGTGCTTCCTGGACTTGATTAACTATTTCCTTTCCCATATTAGGGAAGTTTTCAACTATAATCTCTTCAAATATTTTCTCAGTCCCTTTCTTTTTCTCTTCTTCTTCTGGAACCCCTATAATTCGAATGTTGGTGCGTTTAATGTTGTCCCAGAGGTCTCTGAGACTGTCCTCAGTTCTTTTCATCCTTTTTTCTTTATTCTGCTCTGCAGTAGTTATTTCTACTATTTTATCTTCCAGGTCACTTATCCGTTCTTCTGCCTCAGTTATTCTGTTATTGATCCCATCTAGAGTACTTTTAATTTCATTTATTGCGTTGTTCATCATTGCTTGTTTCATCTTTATTTCTTCTAGGTCCTTGTTAACTGTTTCTTGCATTTTGTCCATTCTACTTCCAAGATTTCGGATCATCCTTACTATCATTATTCTGAATTCTTTTTCAGGTAGACTGCCTATTTCCTCTTCATTTGTTAGGTCTGGTGCATTTTTATCTTGCTCCTTCATCTGCTGTGTGTTTTTCTGTCTTCTCATTTTGCTTATCTTACTGTGTTTGGGGTCTCCTTTTTGCAGGCTGCACGTTCGTAGTTCCCGTTGTTTTTGATGTCTGTCTCCAGTGGCTAAGGTTGTTTCAGTGGGTTGTGTAGGCTTCCTGGTGGAGGGGACTAGTGCCTGTGTTGTGGTGGATGGGGCTGGATCTTGTCTCTTTAGTGGGCAGGTTCACGTCTGGTGGTGTGTTTTGGGGTGTCTGTGGCCTTATTATGATTTTAGGCAGCCTCTCTGCTAATGGGTGGGGTTGTGTTCCTGTTTTGCTAGTTGTTTGGCATAGGTTGTCCAGCACTGTGGCTTGCTGGTCGTTGAGTGAAGCTGGGTGCTGGTGTTAAGATGGAGGTCTCTGGGAGATTTCCGCCCTTTAATATTATGTGGAGCTGGGAGGTCTCTTGTTGACCAGTGTCCTGAAGTTGGCTCTCCTACCTCAGAGGCAGAGCCCTGACTCCTGGCTGGAGCACCAAGAGCCTTTCGTCCACACGGCTCAGAATAAAAGGGAGAAAAAGTAGAGAGAATTAGTAGAAGTATGAGGAAAGAAAGAAGGAAAGGAGGAAAGGAAGGGAGGAAGAAAGAAGCAAAGAAGGAAAGAAAGGAGGGAGGGAGGGAGGGAGGAAGGAAGGAAGGAAGGAAGGAAGGAAGGAGGGAAAGAAGGAAAAAAGACAGAAAGAAAGAAGATACAGTAAAAATAAAATAAAGTATAATATAGTTATTGAATTAAAAAATATTTAGAAAAAAAAAAAGGGACGGATAGAACCTTAGGACAAATGTTGGAAGCAAAGCTATACAGAGAAAATCTTACACAGAAGCATACACATACACCTTCACAAAAAGAGGTAAAGGGGGAAAAATCATAAATCTTGCTCTCAGAGACCACCTCCTCAATTTGGGGTGATTCGTTGTCTAAAGGAGGGAAGGAAGGAAGGAAAGAAAGAAAGAAAGGACGAAGGTAAAGTATAATAAAGTTATTACAATTAAAATTAATTATTGAGAAAAAAAATTTTTTTAAAAAACCATGGACAGATAGAGCCCTAGGACAAATGGTGGAAGCAAGAGTATACAGGCAAGGTCTCACACAGAAGCATACACGTACACATTCACAAAAAGAGGAAAAGGGAAAAAAATCATAGATCTCGCTCCTAAAGTCCACCTCTTCAATTTGGGATCATTCCTTGTCTATTCAGGTATTCCACAGATGCAGGGTATATCAAGTTGATTGTGGAGCTTTAATCCGCTGCTTCTGAGGCTGCTGGGAGAGATTTCCCTTTCTCTTCTTTGTTCTCACAGCTTACAGGAGCTCAGATTTGGATTTGGCCCTGCCTCTGCGTGTAGGTCGCTGGAGGGCATCTGTTTTTTGCTCAGACAGGACAGGGTTAAAGGAGCCGCTGATTCGGGGGCTCTGGCTCACTCAGGCCGGGGGTGGGGGGGGGGGGAAGGAGGGGCACTGCGTGCGGGGCGGGCCTGCGGCGTCAGAGGCGGCGTGACGTTGCGGCAGAGGCCGGCGTGACGTTGCACCAGCCTGAGGCCCGCCGTGCGTTCTCCCAGGGAAGTTGTCCCTGGTTCCCGGGAACCTGGCAGTGGCGGGCTGCACAGGCTCCGCGGAAGAGGGGTGTGGAGAGTGACCTGTGCTCTCACACAGGCCCCTTGGTGGCGGCAGCAGCAGCCTTAGCGTCTCCCGCCCGTCTCTGGGGTCCGCGCTTTTAGCCGCGGCTCGCGCCCGTCTCTGGGGTTCGCGCTTTTAGCCGCGGCTCGTGCCCGTCTCTGGGGTTCGCGCTTTTAGCCGCGGCTCGCGCCCGTCTCTGGAGTTCCTTTAAGCAGCGCTCTTAAACCCCTCTCCTCGCGCACCAGGAAACAAAGAAGGAAGAAAAAGTCTCTTGCCTCTTCGGCAGGTGCAGGCTTTTCCCCGAACTCCCTCCCGGCTAGTCGTGGTGCACTAACCCCTTCAGGCTATGTTCAAGCCGCCAACCCCAGTCCTCTCCCTGCACTCCGTCCAAAACCGAAACTCGAGCCTCAGCTCGCAGCCCCGCCCGCCCCGGCGGGTGAGCCGACAAGCCTCTCGGGCTGGTGAGTGCCGGTCGGCACCGATCCTCTGTGCGGGAATCTCCCGCTTTGCCCTGGTTTAAACTGTTGTTTTAACATGAAAAAGAGCAGAGAATATTTACCTAGTGTTGGAGAAAAAGCTAAAAATGTTGGAAGGAGAAGAAATTAGAAATTTCTCTTATATCAGTAATAGGTAAATAAAGCTAGATTGATAACATGCTCTCACATCATCAGATCTATTGTCAGACATGAAGATTACGCCAAATCACCCATATGACAGAAAGGCATATGTAAAGAGGACCTGGCCTTTGCAAACTTACAACCATTCATAAAGAACTTCCATGAAGAAAACAATAAACATTTTCCAAACTCTTCATTTCCATGTGATTTTGCACATTAAAAACAAACAAAAAACCTTTGGTCCTTCTAAGTTTGTAAGCCACCGTACTTTAGTTCAATAGGACTCAGCACCTTGGTACCTTAGTGCCTTTGCTCAGCATTAGGACTCAAGAGTTAAATGAAGAGTTAAGAGTGAAGTGTCTTAGGTCAAATACATATTGCTCCTCAATTAAGGACTTAAAACTTATTGTGGAGACCTCAGATATACTGGAGGTATATTATCAATGAGCTGGCTGATCATGCTAAGATGTCCTAAAGTTTGCTTCTTATACTATGCTCTGCATTTCAAAACTTAATGTATGAAAGTTATCAACTCTGAACATATAAACTAGCTTTTCAAAAAAATGGCATCATACACTTAAAAATATTCTATTTTTCACGTGGAAGTGCTTATAGTTGAAATTTACTTGCAGATGAAAATTGTAGTAGTGAACAAACAAACTGGTGAAGAAGGATAGGCCAATAAGCATTTGCTGAGCAGCTACCAAATATAAACCCTATGCTAAGAGCTCTGGGGGATGTCAAGGAAACCGAAGACTACTGGCTTGCAGGAGTTCCTAATCTAGCTTTAAGTAATGAGCACTCCTAAGAACTATATTGACAAATATAAGTTTATGAGACCTCTTACCAAAAAGTGCTAAAAAATAATTAGGGTTGATGAAAGACAAAGTAAGGCCCGATGAGTCAGGTAAATATATTCAATAAAGGAATGATGTTTATTCCATAAATTAGTAGACTGCCTATAAACTCACCTGCTGAATGTCTAGGCTGGTGATATCCATATGTACAATGAGGGCTTCCACATTTTCCATCAATTTTTTATCTTGGAAATGAACAATCAAGTCTTTCATTACCTGGGGTGTGATCCCCACCAATTTATCACTTAAAATATATGGTTCAAGGCACTCCAAAAACACTCCTTTGGCCACTGAATTCTCACTTAATTTGTCATACACCTGGCTAAATAAAAGATCCCTGCAACAAACGGGGAAAAATACTGTTAGGAACATTCCAAACACCCATTAAATTCAGTCTATTAAGTATATCTCATCTTTTTCCTGTTTCAACTTACGTGCAAGTTTATTAAAAATAGTAACAATATTTGCAAAGAGCTTTATATTTTGAAAAATCTCTTATATATACTATCTTAATTCACCCAATACTTTTTACAAATAAAAAATGTTGAATAAGTTAAATTATTTGCTGAAAATCAGCTAGCTAACAAGTGATAGATTCAGAATTTGCATCAGCCTTCTGACCTAAACCCTGTGCTGAATCCATTATGGCACACTGCTTCTTAAAGACAACATTGATATGGGAGCAGGTAGTACGGAGACTATGATGAAGTAAAAAAAAAAAATTAAATGGACTATTCACAATTTATCCTTTCCTCTTTCCTGGTATCTAAATACTCCCATCTGATCTGCAAGGCCAATCTGCTTCTTTATCTAGTTCTTGCCCCTTGCTTCCCAAAGGGTTTAGGTAGTGATTATTGATGGGAGAGGAAGAAGAAAATGTTCAATGATTTTAAAATATGTCTGAAAACTATTTTATTGCAGAAACAAAAAAACTGTAATTAATCAAATGCTACCACACTCAATAACTGTTTTATTTATTTTGTATTTCTTTTGCAAAGAGTCCAGAAATAATTTTAAAGTTCTATTCACCACAGACATAATCTGAATTTTGTTTTCAATATTTTGAGTATTATATAAGCATTGTCCTAAGCTGCTACTTAACTCTTTAAAATTACCATTTTGTCTAACCACAATGTTTCAACATGCTGAAACATCAGAATTTATTTAACTACTCCTGTAATGTATCACTTATTTCCACTATTTCACTATTATGAGTGAGGCCACAATGAACATCTACATATATAGTCTTTCCATTTGGGGGCTTAATTCCTTAGTCATTCTACTTTTAGAAATTTATTTAAAGTAAGAAGATACAAAAAATTTTGTGGCACTTAAAATGTATTACTAAATTATCTTCAAAAATCATCATAGCACCAATTTACACAGCCATCAGTAATGTATAATTTCAACAGTTTCAACAGACAATTGTCTTTATTTTTTTCCCATATAGTTTAATGTATAAATTAAACAACATCACTGTTTTCAATTCTTTGATGACTGGCAAAATTAAATGTTTTCCATGTTTCCATTTATACAGTGTATTGACTTATATCATTCACTGATTCTTTAATTCTTTTTTCAAATACAAAAACTGTGCTAATTCTACTTACCTGTTAGGATTGACTGATTGTTTATTTATTTGCTAAATGTATAATCTCTATATATGTGCATCATGTCAATTGTGAAAAGTGGTAGATGGTTCATCCACAGGTGTGATCTTTCATGACAAGTTCCACAAAAAGGACAAGGAAGACTCTGAAAGCAATGGAATGGGGTCTTGCCTCATCTGAAGTCCTGGAAGGGGGACCAATGATAAACGGACTGGCTACAACTGCATAGAACCCCATGTTGCTTTTCAATAAACAGTATTTGCAATATCTGGGGGGAAATCCATATCCATTTATTTTTTTCTCATATCCACAAGTGTAATTCTTGCATCACTTTCCCCCTTACTTTATATTTATCAGAGTATTTTTCATGTTAGTTTCATTGTAATCAACAGTCCCTTGCTTTTTTTTTTTTTTTTTGCAGTACGCGGGCCTCTCACTGTTGTGGCCTCTCCCGTTGAGGAGCACAGGCTCCGGATGCGCAGGCTCAGCGGCCATGTCTCACGGGCCCAGCCACCCCGCGGCATGTGGGATCTTCCCGGACCGGGGCACGAACCCGTGTCCCCTGCATCGGCAGGCAGACTCTCAACCACTGCACCACCAGGGAAGCCTGACAGTCCATTACATTTTTGTGATTACCAATTACTAGCCAAGCAAAAGGAACTGAGATTAATGAAGCCTTACTGTAAGAAAGATAAAATAAGAGTAACAAAGTAACTCTTATGAACTTAAAGAAAATGTCCTATTTGCTAGCCCTTGCACTCTGTAATGTGTTGTTAAAAACAACATGCTAGGAAAGATAATTATATATTTCAGTTCAGCACAAAAAGCCCTGGGGAGGAAAACTAAAGAGCTACAAATTCAGTAAAGAGAGCATAAAAGTTGACAAACAAGGCACTCCTGTGACAAACTACAGCATGCAATGCCGGTAAGATTAATGGCAAAACTATATGCTTCTTTCTTAACCAGTAAGAGGCTATAATAAAGAAGCAAGAAAAATATAACTCAGCAACTCCTATCTGCATCTCTACCTTAAAATAAAAATAAAACAAAATTTTAAGACATGTTCTCGTCATTCTGGGAAAATATTTATTCGATCAACAGAGAAGGAGGGAAAAAGAAAAGTACACACACACAAAAAAAGATTTTGGCTCTTGTGTTTCTTTCTGTACTTAGGCATTATACTCCAGGGTGCTGACTTTGTTTCCTGGAACGGCTAATGTCAAAACTGATGTTTATCGCTTCAAGCTTAGCCTCCTTATAACCAGTATAATAGAAAAATCCATTCTGAATAACAGAGGGCCAACAAAAAGGTCTTCGACATAACTTCACTTTATATTAATACTCATATTAAAGACATTATTTGGAGTTTATCATACATAACTTCAAATTGATAGAAAAAATGACCAAATTTACTTTTTGCACTACCAATTTTACAATTAGAAAATGTGAAGAACTCAGCTTTGATTATGAGATAATTACAAATTCAGAGACTGTCTGAAGGGAGCAAGAGCATCAATCCTAACACTTGCCTGTACACTAAATATACAACCAGAACCAAATAAACAACCCCCCACTACATATAAGTGGGATTTAATAAATCCAAAGTTGATTTCGGCTGGCCTCTTTATTTATAAAATTTAAAACAAAGTTCAAAAGAATAGATACATGTAAATACATATGAAAAGATGTAAATACACCTGAAACTAACACAACATTTTTAATCACCTGAACTCCAATATAAAATAAAAAGTTAAAAAAAAAAAAGGGCTCCATATGACCTGGAAAACATGACCTTTAGAGACAATCCACTTTTTTTTTTTTTTTACCAAATTTCACTTATTTAATTAAAATTTATTGAGAACCTGTTACATGTCTGGCTACTATCATAGATGCTGAATTGTGTGCAAAATGAAAGTTATTTCACTGCTCAAAAAAAAAAAGTTCAAATGATCTTCAAGAAATTATGTTCAAAATGCTCTGTTTCCTGATACAAGTATCAGTTTGTAAATATTTCCTTTAAAAAGACATGGCTTAATTAAACTCTGAATATACTGAAAACTACCATACTCTTTAAAATGGTGAATTTTATGGTACGTGAATTATATCTCAACACAGCAGTTAGATAAAATAAAAAAGGCATGGCCCCATTTTTCACCTAGCTTTGATGTTTAGAATTTTAACTTGCAGTTACCAAGAAAATGATGAGAAAAGTCAAAGCAATAAGTTCCTCAACCATGGCTGATAATTAAAATCTTTCTGTTTCGCAAATAATAATCCTGATGTTGAACAACAAGGTTAAACAAATACTCTGGCTATCAAAAGGCCACTTCAGGTTCACTTTAGATCTAAGAGAAATATTTTTGGTTCAGATTTTACATATAATTCAAGTTATCTGAATAATGGCTTCTTTTTGGATATCTGCTTACAGTGATATAAGCTTGAAGTGGTCAAGATCATCTACATACAGCACCTATTTTGTTTTATAATGGCCTTGAGATATAATTCACACATAATAACATAGCATTTATTTAAGCACTTATTTTTAAACAATGTTCAAAATTATGATTATGGTTCAAGTAAACTCTGGACCTATTTTCAAAATAAACTGAAATTATGGCTACTGTTGTATAAGCAAAATGACAAGTCATTAAATATCCTACAAAAACCCTTGAGATATTTTATATCTTTTTCTAGTACTGAAAAAATATATGTGCACTATCAAATTGAAATGAAATTGTGTGAGCAGAGACCAAATTACGAAAATAAAGGTAGATCTTCAGAAACAGAATTTCCTATCGTTTCTGATTTTAAAATATTCACAGAAAGATAATAAAGCCAAATTTTAACCAAAAAAGATGTCCATTACACACTGATCAGTATGCCCTACAGAGAAAAAGCAGTGTGGTTCCTGCCATAGTAAAAAGGATTTTACATTATAAAAGAATTCTTACATATGAATAGAAATACATATATATCCTAGTAATATAATATTACTGCTGGGTATGAAATTCTATAACTTATGATACAGAGGTAACAGTGATCATAGTATAATAATGGTTGTGGTATTGAGTTAAAATTAATTTCAGAGTATGTACTGTGTTTATAATTTAACCCTCATAAGAGACAGTATAATATACGAAAATAAGAGGACTGACTATAAAACCAATGTACTCAATCAGAAAATATTAATATAAAAGGTATCTGGAGGCCAGTATTGAGTGTCTAAGCGACCACCCTAGAAGTGGAAGAAGTTACTTGAAATTGGCTGAGTACTAGATTATGTTTTGTTTGTTTGTTTTAGTTGTTTGCTATTTAATGTAATTACTGATATATTTTTAAATTTATCATTTATTTTTTCTCCTTGTCTTAACTATTCTTAATTCCTTTTGCTCCTTTTGACTTTTTTAAATTGTATTTTTAGTCATGACACCATTTATTACCTTGTTAGTTATATATGTTTTTACTATTATATACTAAGTATGGGTTTAGAGATTACAATCTGCATCTTCAAATTATTAAATTATAATATAAATTAATAAATTTACCACCTTCTAGACAGTGCAAGGCTTTAGAACATTTTAACCTTATTTACCCTTTTCTCCAATTATGTAGTATTGTTTTCATATATTTTTCTCTTCATTTTTCTTCATGTTTTATTCAATCCTCACACATATTGATTATATTCTATATTCACTTACCCACATATTAGCTTTTCCACCTCAATCATTTTCCTTTTATCTAAAGAACAACTTTTGTTATTTTTTTAGTGCAGGTCTGCTAATGATGAATTCTCTCAGTTTATGTTTCTTAGAATATATTTCTATATCATTTTCAAAAGGTATTTTTGTTGTATATAGAATTCTATATTAATACATGTTTTCTTTCTGTCCTTTCACAATTCTGTTGTCTTTGGTTCCATTATTTCTGTTTAGAAGTAAGCTGTAAGGTTAATTGTTACCATTTTGAAGGGTTTTTTTCTTTCATAATGACATTAAAGTTTTTTTGTCTTTAGTTTTCAGCAGTTTAACCATGATGAACCTACATGTGTTCTAATTCAGCATTATTCTTAGGGTGTAGCTCTTCACAGCTCAATCAAAAGCCTGGAGTATTCAGCGCCCCTCTTTTTGTGTGATCCTTGAACTCAACTGCAGCAACATCACGAATTGCTCTAAAGTTTTGCTCAGCTTCTCAACCCCTCAGCTGCCATTTTTCAGAGTTGGCAATTATCTCAACAGGAAGAGCCAGCTTCTGTGCCTCTCTCCTCTGCCTGGATCTTGGTACCACAGATCCTCATCCCCTTGGTAGTTCGCCGGCGCTTTCATATAAATTTTGTTAACAAATTATCCAGATTTCCCAGCTGTCCTCATTGCCATTGCTAGAAGCAGAACTCCTATGTGAGACGCTCAGTGCAGTATGCAATGCTATGCCACTGTCACTCTTAGTATAATCAAACTCATAGGTGTAGGCTTGTTATGATTTGTTCTGTTGTGCACCAAGAGTTTTCTTTCTGATAATTTCTGTCTTCCTTTAATTCAGGAAAATTATTAGCCATGTTCTCTAGTCTTTAATTTTGGAACAATGGTCAGGTATATGTTGAAGCTTCTTTTCTATTCTCCTCTCATATTTTCTAAGTTTTTATCTTTGTTTATGCTCTACATTTTGTTCCAGGTAAATCATTTTTTTTTAAGACGGTATCTGTGTTATGCACAATCTGAGCATTCTTAAAAGCAATCTCAACATCACAAATATTTTGAAAATTTGGGAATGTAGAAGAGAAGATTCTAGATGCAAATAGAACCAATTGTCAAAGAAATGGCATAAAGAGAGTGTCCAGTTTAGGGAGAAGATATCATACTGGAATTAAGTTACATAATTTTTAAATCCCTCTGCTTCAATTGAGTCTAGGGAATTGATCATTTTTAATCTTATTATCTATGGAAACGCTAAGAAAAATTTCAACTCTATTTTTAAGTGTGATTACACTGAAGTATTTAAGAAACACAGAATTTTTATATCTAATAAATCTTTAATCATTGCACGTTTGCAATGGAAGGAAATTGAAAGATGAACTAGACACAAAGAATCAAAGTTGATCAAATGGCCTATTTGACCTCTTTACTCATAAGCTCAGGCCCATATACAGAATCTTAACATTATGATGAAAAAGAAAAGCCAGTATGATGAGAAGTAAGCAAGCACAAGAGCACAGAATCTAGAAGACAAAAGGGAACATGTGACCCAATGCCTAGTTCCACAGCCTCAAGCTTTCTTACACTGCTGAGGACACTACCCTGTCCCTTCTGCCCCTACTGGAACCCAGAGAGTAGAAAAAGTGGGGAAAGAGACCAGGAGGGGAAAGAGAGTAAGAACACACATGTTGGAACTTCTCCTAAGCAGAAGCAGGATCTAGTACAATCTGGTCTTCAGCCTTCAGAAAAAGTCAAGAGAGAAGGAAGCCATACTATTTGCACTATGGTCCAGGAAAAATATCCAATCCTGGATCTAGGAGTACGTGTGTATGACTGGATGAAGGAAGGAGAAAAGGGCCAAGAAGAGCTCAGAAAAGGTCCCTTGAGATCTCCCTTCCCCTTGGCAGTCAGGAATATACTATGACTGCTGGTATTTCTGAGATCTCCAAAACAAATACTGTACTCATTTCAGACACAGCCCAGAAAAAAAACATGCTAAGGAGTCAGGAAAAATTAAAGGAAAGAAAGAAACTGATAAAAATGAAGAAATAATAAATAGATTCTAATTTGGTGATAATCTAGACTACATCTTGTCTTCTATGTTGGATGCTCTGATTTAATAAAGAAATTACTTCATTCTCAGCCAGTCAATAGATTAAATAAAGTTGGAAATATTTCCTTTTCAAGTCATATAAGAAAAGAAAAACTTATCCCTGTAACATTTTGGGGAATAACATATTTCTGAAAGAAAAAAAACCCTTTTTTTTTTCTTTTTCCCTATATAATCCATCTTACAACTGCTCAGGTCATTTCAACTTTATCTCACTGTGAGAGTATTCAAGATTTCAAGTTAATGATCACAAGTCACCCTGCAAACCAAGAGGGAGAATTACTTCATTAATTCAACCATCAGGCTACTCTGTGCCAGGTACCATTTAGGTAGAAATAATCTGTTTTATAAAGATATGCTTTCTTACTCTAAACAAAATTTAATCTCTTAGATATTTTATTTTATCTCATTTATATTATCTCAACTTGAAGATTTAGGTTGGTCCCAGCATTTATTAGTATTAGAAATATCACTACATCTCAATTTCCTTAACTTTACCTCTCTTACACTGTAATTATGAGGATTAAATTAAATAAAATATGTAAAACTGATCCATAAACTATTGAGGCTGCTTTAAAAAATATAAGACAAATAACAAGGAAGTGTAAGTGTAAACCATGAGCTGAAGAGAAAACTAAGTTAAGAACTAGGGTGAGGTTAGTATATCATGGCTCTTAGCTCCCTAGGAAACAATAATTAGCTATACAATTCACTGTCCATCAGCTAAAAGTGAGTTAGCTGTTCAGAAGATGCAAAAGTATTTCTGGTACTAACACCTGAGAGAAATTTCTTCCTTGGGCCCTCATAAAGAAGACAATGTTGGGGCTTCCCTGGTGGTGCAGTGGTTGAGAGTCCGCCTGTTGATGCAGGGGACACGGGTTCATGCCCTGGTCCGGGAAGATCCCACATGCCGCGGAGCGGCTGGGCCCATGAGCCATGGCCGCTGAGCCTGCGCCCGCGTACCACAAAAAAAAAAAAAAAAAGAAGACAATGTGTAACATAAAACCATGTTTTCAACAACATCCCAACCATGAAGACAACATATTTCACTGGATAATTACATGTAACACTATAGCTAAAACACTGGAATGAATCTGAGCCCTAAGTAAACAGAAGCTAGAGCTCTTTGTGATTTAATTGAAGGTCTGACATAGCAAATAACTGCCCTCTTGATAACCTTCACTGATACTTTCTAAGTATGATCCAACCTTATATGATTTAGGCAACCTGAATAGACATAAATTCAGGAGTCAAGACAGTGTTGTAGAGGGTTTGGGGAGTATCTGCACTGGATCCTCACAGCTGTTCACCACTGAAAAAGAGGTACAATCTGGTAGTTTCGAGCAAGAACCCAAGAGCTAGGCTGCCTGCATTAGAATCCCACCTTCGCTCCTCAAAAAAAGTGTGAGCAAGTTTTGGCAAGTTACTTCATCGCATACTGCCTCTTGAACCTCCTATGTAAAATGAAGACAACAATAATACCTACCTCACTGTTATAAAAATTAAATAAGTTGTTATAAAAAATAGATAAATTAAAGTGCTTAGAACAATACCTGGCATGTAGGAAGCTAACTATTATTGTAAGTGTGAAAAATTATGAACTAGCACAGGTTGGTTAATTTATGTAGTTACTAGTTAAATGAACAGACCCTAATCAAGAGTTTATTTACAGTGATTTCCTTTAAATGAAGAGGCTCTTAAAAAAGCAGCACAATAAATCTTTCCTTTTTTTGAGTGGTATGAAATATTGTGTTTTAGTGATGGTTCATAAAAGAGCATATATATATAATGCATGAATCATATACTTTTAAGATCTTTAAGTGATTAAGTATTGCTCTTTTGCTATGTTCTTCACCTCCACTATCCTGCCACATAAATACACAGATGATACATCTATATTGGACAAGTTAATTTCATTGGTAAATGGACTGAAAATTCTTAAAGAATCAAATTTCTGTAAATTCATTTTTTAAAATAACCTACTGAGTCAAATTCATAGAATTCATAGTAGTAAATTATTGCTAAAATATAAGCAAGAGGCAACTTGGACTCAAAATAACTGAACCTGACAGGCAATGTATACTCACTTTCGCTGCAGCAGAAGGCAGTAATCAACTATGATGGGCACCATATCCTGTAGAGAAACCGTAAAGAAAGCATCAGCACCACATCTCTGTCCAATGGCCCCCTGGTTAGACACAACACATAATGAAAGTAGTCTGCTTCAGATACTGTTAGATTGTTGGGAGAATATAACTTTGTACCATACTTTTGGTAAGCAATTTGGCACTCTGTGTCAAAAGCCTTAAAAATGTGAAAACACTTTTACCCAGTAATTCTATCTGGAAATTTATCCTAAATACATTTAGTAAGAAAAAAATTTAATGCATTAAGGTATTCACTGCAGCTCTATAATAGAAGAAAGAGGAGAAGGAGGGGGAAGGGAGGAAGACATTGAAATTAAATATACAACATGGGAAAACAGTTAAGTAAATTTGCTATTTAAATATTATGTAGATATTACAAGTTTATAAAGAGTTTACAACATTATAAGAAACATTACATGAAAAATATGTATTTATCTCACAACTTTGTAAAGAAAATCTGCAAAGAAAATATATCAAATTGATAATATAATATAGTTGGTCCCATTGGTGGCTCAGGTGATTAAGGCTGTCCATATTTTGTCACAATCCTCCAAACCAGCTATTTTAAGGTTGATTAATTTCTCAGTTTCATAACATTTTGACTGTTTTAAATTCATCATGTATAGACTCATATCAAACGAATGGCAACCCATAATTTTGGCCTTTTTCAAGAGAAACACTTTGAGGGAGGAGCAGTAGCTTATTATGACTAGAACTTGTCAAGTACCCAAGCATTCGATTTCAGCAGTACTCTTTCATTTTCTGCTAGCTGAAGAGCAATGGTTTCCTTTTAAAAATCCTGGAAGGCTTAGGTTCTGGGCAGAAGAATATCCCATCAGGAGGGAGAAGACATTATGTGAAAGAGAATACCACATGCTAACACTTCTTTGACAAAACGAACAAAACCTGAGGAACCACTATTATCTGAGAGAGAGGTAAGCAGAAGGACCTATAATCCTAAAAGGCTAACCCTGCCCATCCATCCTACTTCCTTTATTTATCAATATTCCTCATGACTACATTTATAATCTTACTTAGGTACTTCAAAAACAGGAACTAAAACCATAGATTTGAAAAGTCTCAACCCTGAATGAGAATACATATAGAGGGACAAATAATCTGCAGAGAAAAAACCTAGAAATACTGAGGAAATTTAACAAACACTCTTTAAAATACACAGCTGAGCTCCCCAAAAACTAGGGGCAATACCCAGGGTTTAAAATTGAAAAAGGAACTGCAAACTAAAGCAATAAGCCCTGAGCCATCACTGAGACTGTCCTATAAATTTGTTGTTCATATAAGAGCTTGGGTTTTAATGCCAGAAACAAACTGAGGCCTTAATTCTTGAAACATAAGGAAGTAAAGCAAAGATCCTCCTAAAAACAGGATTCTTGAAAGGTGTCTCCTTAGTGAAAGGCAATTAGAAAAAACAAAAAACCCTGCCTATATGCATAGGAAGCTAACAAGAAAGGTTGTCTGTCTCTGCCTGGACTCAGTGGGGATAAATCTGCACTCTCCAAGAATCTATAATCAAGATCCTGCCCACAGGTGGATTTGGGATTTGAATTTACACTATCTCCTTAGTATGGGAATAATCAGGCCAAGAAATTAACACAAAAGGTGATCCTTAAAAAAGGATACTCCTGGAGCACTTGAAAGAAAAAAATTCCAGAAACAGTGTTTAACAGTTAACAGTGCTTAACAGTGCTTTGCTTAACAGGCAAAATAAGACCTCCTGATAAAGCCCCCAAAAGATGTGCCCAAAATAAAAAAGTTTAAAGCACCTCATGAAATAACATACCATAAGTTAATGTCAGCAGAAACTACAAACAGCAGGGGAGACCCCGAAAACTTCAAATATTATAATTATCAGGGAGAAATTATTAAAGTATATTTAGAATTATTAAAGGCATAAAATAAGGAATTAAGTGCCTATCCTAGCAGTAAGTACTAAGGATATACTATAGGGATAATGGAGAGTGTAACCATCAGATTAATACATGTAGACAAATCACTCTGTTGATTCTATGATGGGAGGATCTGGAAAACCAAGACTGAAGATAGGTGGCTAGTACAGTAGTCCAAGATGGAAACAGGAGACCAAACTAGGGTAGTGAGAGTAGGCATAAAAAACAGCAGATAGAATCAAGCACTGTTTATAAAGTAAAACTGTAGAGGTTGGTGACAGATTGGTTATGGGTTGGAAGGCATAGGCAGGAGTCTAAGAAACTCCTAAATTTCTAGTTTGAGTGATGGCTGGATGAAGATTTCATGAAATGAAATAAAGAATATGGGAGGAGGTGTTAGAAGGAAGAAGCTAAACATAGTTTGGGCTGTCATAGCTCTGAGGAACATCTTTACTTCGATATTGAATAGTAAGAAACTGGATATAGTAATCTGAAACATCTGGGTTAGAATTACACACTTCTAAGTCATGAAAGGAAATACTGTATATGAATAAAGCTGTTCAGGGATAATAAAGATAAAAATCAGTGAACAGTGGATTACATCTTGAGGAAGACCAATATTTATGATATGGTCAGCGGATGGAAACAAAATCCAACTCAGGAACAGTCACAAAGTTTTAAAAATCAGAAGACCACACAATCATAGATATCTACAGGATACAGAATTTTAAAAAGGAAGGAGTGATCATCACTGTTTAATACAGCATTGAGAATGAATAAGATGTGAAAGTTTTATTTTATTTATAAATTAGGATATCACTGGGATCTTTAGAAAGATGGTGTTTTATCTTCCTCATTAGATCATAAGCACAGTAATGGGTGATATGCAGCTTGCAGAGAATTGGGGGGAGAAAGGTGAGAGGGAAAGAGGGAGGAAAGGGGGAGGAAGAGAAAGAGAAAGCATCAATGTATGTGTAATTAGAATCCCTGAATAAGAAAACTAAAACAGGGAGTTTAGGAAGATGGCAGAAGAGTAAAACGTGGCGATCACCTTCCTCCCCACAGATACATCAGAAATACATCTACACGTGGAACAAGTCCTACAGAACACCCACTGAACGCTGGCAGAAGACCTCAGACCTCCCAAAAGGCAAGAAACTCCCCACGTACCTGGGTAGGGCAAAAGAAAAAAGAAAAAACAGAGAAAAAAGAATAGGGACGGGACCTGCGCCAGTGGGTGGGAGCTGTGAAGGAGGAAAGGTTTCCACACACTAGGAAGCCCCTTCGCGGGCGGAGACTGCGGGTGGCAGAGGTAAGCTTCGGAGCCACGGAGGAGAGCACAGCCACCAGGGTGCGGAGGGCAAAGTGGAGAGATTTCCGCACAGAGGATCCGTGCCGACCGGCACTCACCAGCCCGAGAGGCTTGTCTGCTCACCCACCGGGGCGGGCGGGAGCTGGGAGCTGAGGCTCGGGTCTTCAGTCGGATCGCAGGGAGAGGACTGGCAGCATGAACACAGCCTGAAGGGGTTAGTGCACCACGGCTAGCAGGGAGGGAGTCCGGGGAAAAGTCTGGACCTGCCGAAGAGGCAAGAGACTTTTTCTTCCCTCTTTGTTTCCTGGTGCGTGAGGAGAGGGGATTCAGAGCACTGCTTAAAGGAGCTCCAGAGACGGGTGCGGGCTGCGGCTAAGAGCGCGGACCCCAGAGACAGGCAAGAGACGTTAAGGCTGCTGCTGCCACTTCAAAGAAGCCTGTGTGTGAGCACAGGTCACTATCCACACCTCCACTCCCGGGAGCCTGTGCAGTCCGCCACTGCCAGGGTCCCATGATGCAGGGACAACTCCCCTGGGAGAACACACGGTGCGCCTCACGCTGGTGCAACGTCATGCTGGCCTCTGCCGCCGCAGGCTCTCCCCACATCCGTACTCCTCCCTCCCCGCCGGCCTGAGTGAGCCTGAGCCCCCGAATCAGCGGCTCCTTTAACCCCGTCCTGTCTGAGCGAAGAACAGACGCCCTCAGGCAACCTACACACAGAGGCAGGGCCAAATCCAAAGCTGAACCCCGGGAGCTGTGCCAACAAAGAAGAGAAAGGGAAATTTCTCCCAGCAGCCTCAGGAGCAGCAGATTAAATCTCCACAATCAACTTGATGTATCCTGCATCTGTGGAATACCTGAATAGACAACGAATCATCCCAAATTGAGGAGGTGGACTTTGGGAGCAAGATATATTATTTTTTCCCCTTTTCCTCTTTTTGTGACTGTGTATGTGTACACGTCTGTGTGAGATTTTGTCTGTATAACTTTGCTTTCACCACTTGTCCTAGGGTTCTGTCCGTCCGTTTCTGTTTTTTTTTTTTTTTTACTTAAAAAATTTTTTTTCTTAATACTTATTTTTATTTTAATAACTTTATGTTATTTTATCTTACTTTATTTTATCCTCTTTCTTTCTTTTTTTTCTTTCTATTTTTTCCCCCTTTTATTCTGAGCCGTGTGGATGAAAGGTTCTTGGTGCTCCAGCCAGGAGTCAGTGCTGTGCCTCTGAGGTGGGAGAGCCAACTTCAGGACACTCGTCAAAAAGAGACCTCCCAGCTCCACATAATATCAAATGGTGAAAATCTCCCACAGATCTCCATCTCAACACTATCACCCAGCTTCACTCAACGACCAGCAAGCTACAGTGCTGGACACCCTATGCCAAACAACTAGCAAAACAGGAACACAACCCCACCCATTAGCAGAAAGCCTACCTAAAATCATAATAAGGCCACAGACACCCCCAAAACACACCACCAGACGTGGACCTGCCCACCAGAAAGACAAGATCCAGCCTCATCCACCAGAACACAGGCACTAGGCCCCTCCACCAGGAAGCCTACACAACCCACTGAACCAACCTTAGCCACTGGGGACAGACACCAAAAACAACGGGAACTACGAACCTGCAGCCTGCAAAAAGGAGACCCCAAACACAGTAAGATAAGCAAAATGAAAAGACAGAAAAACACACAGCAGATGAAGGAGCAAGGTTAAAACCCACCAGACCTAACAATTGAAGAGGAAATAGGCAGTCTACCTGAAAAAGAATTCAGAATAATGATAGTAAAGATGATCCAAAATCTTGGAAATAGAATAGAGAAAATGCAAGAAACATTTAACAAGGACCTAGAAGAAATGAAGAAGAAACAAGCAATGATGAACAACACAATAAATAGAATTAAAAATACTCTAGAAGGGATCAATAGCAGAATAACTGAGGCAGAAGAACGGATAAGTGACCTGGAAGATAAAATAGTGGAAATAACTACTGCAGAACAGAATAAAGAAAAAAGAATGAAAAGAACTGAGGACAGTCTCAGAGACCTCTGGGAAAACATTAAATGCTCCAACATTCAAATTATAGGGGTCCCAGAAGGAGAAGAGAAAAAGAAAGGCACTAGGAAAATATTTGAAGAGATTATAGTTGAAAACTTCCCTAATATGGGAAAGGAGATAGTTAATCAAGTCCAAGAAGCACAGAGAGTCCCAAACAGGATAAATTCAAGGAGAAACACGCCAAGACACATATTAATCAAACTATCAAAAATTAAATACAGAAAACATATTAAAAGCAGCAAGGGAAAAACAACAAATAACACACAAGGAAATCCCCATAAGGTTAACAGCTGGTCTTTCAGCAGAAACTCTGCAAGCCAGAAGGGAGTGGCAGGACATATTTAAAGTGATGAAGGAGAAAAACCTACAACCAAGACTACTCTACCCAACAAGGATCTCATTCAGATTTGATGGAGAAATTAAAACCTTCACAGACAAGCAAAAGCTGAGAGAGTTCAGCACCACCAAACTAGCTTTTCAACAAATGCTAAAGGAACTTCTCTAGGCAAGAAACACAAGAAAGGAAAAGACCTACAATAACAAACTCAAAACAATTAAGAAAAGGGGAACAGGAACATACATATCGATAATTACCTTAAATGTAAATGGATTAAATGCTCCCACCAAAAGACACAGACTGGCTGAATGGATACAAAAACAAGACCCGTATATATGCTGTCTAGAAGAGACCCACTTCAGACCTAGAGACACATACAGACTGAAAGTGAGGGGATGGAAAAAGATATTCCATGCAAATGGAAATCAAAAGAAAGCTGGAGTAGCAATTCTCATATCAGACAAAATAGACTTTAAAATAAAGACTATTACAAGAGACAAAGAAGGACATAATGATCAAGGAATCAATCCAAGAAGAAGACATAACAATTGTAAATATTTATGCACCCAACATAGAAGCACCTCAATACATAAGGCAAATACTAACAGCCATAAAAGGGGTACTCAGCAGTAACACATTCATAGTAGGGGACTTAACACCCCACTTTCACCAATGCACAGATCATCCTAAATGAAAATAAATAAGGAAACACAAGCTTTAAATGATACATTAAACAAGATGGACTTAATTGATATTTATAGGACATTCCATCCAAAAACAACAGAATGCACATTTTTCTCAAGTGCTCATGGAACTTTCTCCAGGATAGATCATATCTTGGGTCACAAATCAAGCCTTGGTAAATTTAAGAAAACTGAAATCGTATTAAGTATCTTTTCCGACCACAATGCTATGAGACTAGATATCAATTACAGGAAAATACCTGTAAAAAATACAAACACATGGAGGCTAAACAATATACTACTTAATAACCAAGTGATCACTGAAGAAATCAAAGAGGAAGTCAAAAGATAACTAGAAACAAATGACAATGGAGACACGATGACCCAAAACCTATGGGTTGCAGCAAAATCAGTTCTAAGAGGGAAGTTTACAGCAATACAATCCTACCTTAAGAAACAAGAAACATCTCAAATAAACAACCTAACCTTGCACCTAAAGCAGTTAGAGAAAGAAGAACAAAAACCCCCAGAGTTAGCAGAAGGAAAGAAATCATAAAGATCAGATCAGAAATAAATGAAAAAGAAATGAAGGAAACGACAGCAAAGATCAATAAAACTAAAAGCTGGTTCTTTGAGAAGATAAGCAAAATTGATAAATCACTAGCCAGACTCATCAAGAAAAAAAGGGAGAAGACTCAAATCAATAGAATTAGAAATGAAAAAGGAGAAATAACAACTGACACTGCAAAAATATAAAGGATCATGAGAGATTACTACAAGCAACTCTATGCCAATAAAATGGACAACCTGGAAGAAATGGACAAATTCTTAGAAACGCACAACCTGCCGAGACTGAATCAGGAAAAAATAGAAAATATGAACACACCAGTCACAAGCACTGAAATTGAAACTGTGATTAAAAATCTTCCAACAAACAAAAGCCCAGGACCAGATGGCTTCACAGGCGAATTCTATCAAACATTTAGAGATGAGCTAACACCTATCCTTCTCAAACTCTTCCAAAATATAGCAGAGGGAGGAACACTCCCAAACTCATTCTACGAGGCCACCATCACCCTGATACCAAAACCAGACAAGGATGTCACAAAGAAAGAAAACTACAGGCCAATATCACTGATGAACATAGATGCAAAAATCCTCAACAAAATACTAGCAAACAGAATCCAACAGCCCATTAAAAGGATCATACACCATGATCAAGTGGGGTTTATTCCAAGAATGCAAGGATTCTTCAATATACACAAATCAATCAACGTGATACACCATATTAACAAACTGAAGGAGAAAAACCATATGATCATCTCAACAGATGCAGAGAAAGCTTTCAACAAAATTCAACACCCATTTATAAAAAAAACCTTCCAGAAAGTAGGCATAGAGGGAACTTTCCTCAACATAATAAAGGCCATATATGACAATCCCACAGCCAACATCGTCCTCAATGGTGAAAAGCTGAAAATATTTTCCACTAAAATCAGGAACAAGACAAGGTTGCCCACTCTCACCACTCTTATGCAACAGTTTTGGAAGTTTTAGCCCCAGCAATCAGAGAAGAAAAAGAAATAAAAGGAATCCAAATCGGAAAAGAAGTAAAGCTGTCACTGTTTGCAGATGACATGGTACTCTACATAGAGAATCCTAAAGATGCTACCAGAGAACTACTAGAGCTAATCAATGCATTTGGTAAAGTAGCAGGATACAAAATTAATGCACAGAAATCTCTGGCATTCCTATACACTAATGATGAAAAATCTGAAAGTGAAATTAAGAAAACACTCCCATTTACCATTGCAACAGAAAGAATAAAATATCTAGGAATAAACCTACCTAAGGAGGCAAAAGACCTGTATGCAGAAAATTATAAGACACTGATGAAAGAAACTAAAGATGATACAAATAGATGCAGTGATATACCATGTTCTTGGATTGGAAGAATCAACATTGTGAAAATGACTCTACTACCCAGAGCAATCTACAGATTCAATGCAATCCTTATCAAACTACCACTGGCGTTTTTCACAGAACTAGAACAAAAAATTTCACAATTTGTATGGAAACACAAAAGACCCCGAATAGCCAAAGCAACCTTGAGAACGAAAAATGGAGCTGGAGGAATCAGGCTCCCTGACTTCAGACTATACTACAAAGATACAGTAATCAAGACAGTATGGTACTGGCACAAAAACAGAAAGATAGATCAATGGAACAGGATAGAAAGCCCAGAGATAAACCCACACACATATGGTCACCTTATCTTTGATAAAGGAGGCAAGAATATATAGTGGAGAAAAGGCAGCCTCTTCAATAAGTGGTGCTGGGAAAACTGGACCGGTACATGTAAAAGTATGAAATTAGAACACTCCCTAACACCATACACAAAAATAAACTCAAAATGGATTAAAGATCTAAATGTAAGGGCAGACACTATCAAACTCTTAGAGGAAAACATAGGCAGAATACTGTATGACATAAATCACAGCAAGATCCTTTCTGACCCACCTCCTAGACACATGGTAATAAAAACAAGCAAATGGGACCTAATGAAACTTCAAAGCTTTTGCACAGCAAAGGAAACCATAAACAAGACCAAAAGACAACCCTCAGAATGGGAGAAAATATTTGCAAATGAAGCAACTGCCAAAGGATTAATCTCCAAGATTTACAAGCAGCTCATGCAGCTCAATAAAAAAACAAACAACCCAATCCAAAAGTGGGCAGAAGGCCTAAATAGACATTTCTCCAAAGAAGATATAGAGATTGCCAACAAACACATGAAAGAATGCTCAATGTCACTAATCATTAGAGAAATGCAAATCAAAACTACATTGAGGTATCACCTCACACCCGTCAGAATGGCCATCATCAGAAAATCTGCAAACAATAAGTGCTGGAGAGGGTGTGGAGAAAAGGGAACCCTCTTGCACTGTTGGTGAGAATGTAACTTGATACAGCCACTATGGAGAACAGTATGGAGGTTCCTTAAAAAACTAAAAATAGAACTACCATACGACCCAGCAATCCCACTACTGGGCATATACCCTGAGCAAACCATAATTCAAAAAGAGTCATGTACCAAAATGTTCATTGCAGCTCTATTTACAATAGCCAGGACATGGAAGCAACCTAAGTGTCCATCATCAGATGAATGGATAAAGAAGATGTGGCACATATATACAATGGAATATTACTCAGCCATAAAAAGAAACGAAATTGAGATATTTGTAGTGAGGTGGATGGACCTAGAGTCTGTCATGTGGAGTGTGGTAAGTCAGAAAGGGAAAAACAAATACCGTATGCTAACACATATATATGGAATCTAAGAAAAAAAAAAAAGGTCATGAAGAACGTAGGGCTAAGACAGGAATAAAGACACAGACCTACTAGAGAATGGACTTGAGGATATGGGGAGGGGGAAGGGTAAGCTGCGACACAGTGAGAGAGTGGCATGGACATATATACACTACCAAACGTAAAATAGATAGCTAGTGGAAGCAGCCGCATGGCACAGGGAGATCAGCTCAGTGCTTCGTGACCGCCTAGAGGGGTGGGATAGGAGGGTGGGAAGGAGGGAGACGCAAGAGGGAAGAGATATGGGAACATATGTATATGTATAACTGATTCACTTTGTTATAAAGCAGAAACTAACACACCATTGTAAAGCAATTATACTCCAATAAAGATGTTAAAAAAATAATAATAATAAAGAATAAAAGAAAACTAAAACAACAGAACAGAATGAATAGTTTAAGACTTAATTCAAGAAAACTTTCCTGAGATTATTCTTTTAAAAGTCTTAAATCTACATATTAATAGAACACATATTATTCCAGGGAAAAATGACCTAGAATGATTATATTGAGACCCAATGCAGTAAAGTTACTGGATTACCCAAACTAATAAGTAGCCAGGAGAAAAAGATGAATTTTGAGAGAGGGGGAAAAAAAAAACCTGGCTAGCCTCAGATTATCCTACAGTGGCATTCCATGACAGACAGTAACAGAACAGTATTTTCAAGATACTTAAGGAGAGCCAAAATGTTTTTCAAGATAAAAGCTAGAGGGACTTACTTCCCTGGTGGTCCAGTGGCTAAGACTCCACACTCCCAACATAGGGGGCCCAGGTTCAACTCCTGGTCAGGGAGCTAGATCCCACATGCCGCAAATAAGAGTTCGCATGCCACAACTAACAGATCCAGCATGCCGCAACTAAAGATCTCACGTGCTGCAACTAAGACCTGGCCCAGCCAAATAAATAAATATTTTTAAAAATAATAAAATAAAATAAAAGCCAGAGACCAACAATTTGAAGACTCAACAAACTCAAAAAATATTGTTCTCATGAGCCTTCCCTTTTTTTTTTAAGCCTCCTCCATATTAGTTTACTTTCAGCCAAATCGTGCCCAAATGTCCTCCATATTTAGAAAAAAAAATATGTCTTTTACTAAACTTTTGTCCCCTTCTATTTAGAAGCCTATCATTTTACAGCCAAGAATGTGAAGCATGATATTCTTTTCTTCTTCATGAGAGTAATATGAATTCACAGAAGAACATTTGAAAATTACATAAAGAGGGGCTTCCCTGGTGGCGCAGTGGTTAAGAATCCACCTGCCAATGCAAGGGACACGGGTTCGAGACCTGGTCCGGGAAGATCCCACATGCCACGGAGGAACTAAGCCCTTGTGCCACAACTACTGAAGCCCACACGCCTACAGCCCATGCTCCGCAACAAGAGAAGCCACCGCAATGAGAAGCCCATGCACCACAAAGAAGAATAGCCCCTGCTCGCCACAACTAGAGAAAGCCCGCGCACAGCAATGAAGACCCAACACAGCCAAAAATAAATAAATTTACATTTTAAAAAATTACATAAAGATATTTTAAGATAAAATGTCCTCCATAATTTTACCATGAAGAGAAAATATTATTTAAAACTATTATATTTCTTTGCCTTTTTCTAATCATTTAGCATAATTAAGATCCTATCAGTTGTTCTCAAAGTCTGATTCATGAGAGGCCACAGGAGGTCTTCAAGACTCAGGGGGTTTGTGAGGTCAAACTAATTTTCATAAAAATATTAAGATTTCACTTTTACTTTTCAGCATGTTTACTTTTGCAAATATGGTGTAACTGCAGGGGTCAGTAAAACTGCTGTCTCCTTAGCCCGAATCCAGGCAGTGGCGCCAATCCATACTAGTAGTCATCATATTCTTCAGTCATGCCCTCAGAGGAAAAGAAAAAATGCCATTTTCACTCAAGACTGTCCTTGATGAAGCAGTGGTTTTAATTTTATTAAATCTCAACCTTTAAGTACATTTTAAAAAATATTCTGTGTGATGAAACGAGAAATAGGAATAAGCCATTTCTGTTGCACAGCAAAGTGCTATAGCTGTCTCAAGGAAAAGAACCTGTGCAACTGTTTGAGTTGGGAGCTGAACCAACCACTTCTATCACGGATTACCACGACTGACAGAAAAAAGTATCTATTCAGATTTGAGTATCTGACAAAAATTTTTTCAGAAATGAACACAGTAAAGCTGCACTTCAAGGGGAAAAAATGAACATATTTGTTGCCAGTGATAAAATCCAAGCTTTCAATTGAGAATTAGAATTTTGGAAATCACACAGCCACTTCTGTGAGCTTTACAGCTTCAGAGTGGGTAGACTTCACTGATGAGATTGGTGGTGATTCATTAGCTTTTCTTCTTTTTTTTTCTTTTTGGCCGTACCACATGGCTTGTGGAATCTTAGCTCTCCGACCAGGGATTGGACTCAGCCCCTCAGCAGTGAGAGCACAGAGTCCTAACCACTGGACCGCCAGGGAATTCCCTCATTAGCCTTTCTTGAAGAAACTGCTTCAGCAACCAAGAAATGACTGGGAAAACTATGGCAAAAGCACTGGTGATCAGCAGGAACTATATTTAACTACAAAAGTCAGCGTAAAACAACAAACAGATACCCTCTGACAATGAGGAAAAGATTTATATGAAGACAAATTGGGAGGAGAAAGAGAAAAGGTCGGGGGAGAAAAGATTAAGTAGACTCATCTGTAAACTGGTAGTCAGAAGATATCCTTTAAAACTCACAATTAAACTTAGAACTAGAAGCATTTTTAACAATATAAAAGATAATGATTAAAATCTGGTAATAGAGGAGGGGTTGAGGAGGAAGAAGGAAGAAAAATATGCTAAATTTAATGACAGAAAGGACCAATGCCCCCAAGAAATAGAGGATCAAGGGTACCATATAATGCTATAATTACAAAGGTAGTCACTGGAATAAAATACACAATTGTAAATATCAGAAGTACATGTAAAAAAGGCTTTCTTTAAAAAAAATAAAAACAAAAAATATTTGGCTTAACTCACCTAAGATTTTCAGATTGAAATATGAAAAAAGCAAAAATCTGAAATCTCAAAAAGCAAACACCCAACTCTACGTAGTAAACAAGAAACAAATACAAAGTGATCTGGAAAGACGGAAAATAAAAGGATAGGCAAAAGTACACCATGCAAAGAAAAATCAGGATTGTGATCAGATTAAAGGTTGTTTATCAGTTAAAGTAAAATTCAGGCTAAAAGGGCATTAAATGAATAAATAAATCATAGTGAAGATAAATTTCCTATTTCTATATGCCAAATTGCTACAGAGTACATTCTAAATTATACGGTGCTAACATTCCTAAGGCAGAAAATGGAAGGAAAAATAAAGAAAAGCACACTATTAACAGGGCACTTTACTTCTCACTGTCCATGAGAAATTGGGTAGACAAAAATGGGTAAGGGTGTAGAAGATCTAACAATTAATTTTAAAAATCTGACTATGAACAATTTTCTGTGAAAATATACAAAATATTATATCTCAAGTGCTTGTGGAACATTAATGATCATATAGTAGACCACACACACACACAAAAAAACTAAATAAGCTCCAAAAAGTAGAATTGGTACACAAAGCATTATCTGAACACAATACAATAAAACTAGAAAGGAATCATATATCAGAAAATAAAATGCTCTCTCCACCTAAAAAATAAACTTTCTCTAAAACTCTTCAAAGAAGGAATACCAATCACATTCGATGATTACATATAAAGACAATAATGAAAGTGGTACATATTGAACTGATAGCTTTAAGTAAATCTGTAATTTGACATTTTTAGAACACTCCAACAGCAGCAAAATACACATTTTTCTCAAATACAGAGAGCATTTACTAAAATAAATGATATATTTTAGGCCATAAAACAAGCTGCAAATTTTAAAAGATTCAAGTTGTACAAAGTATGTTCTCTGACCACAATGAAATTAAATTAGAAATTAACAAAATAAAGAATAACAGAGATGACATCACTATAGATTCTTCAGATATGAAAAGGGTAATGAAAATGCCATGAGCAACTTTTTTGCCAATAAACTTGACAACTTAGATGAAATAGCTGAATTTCTTTAAAGATAGAAAATACCAATGCTTATTCAAAAAGAAATAGAAGAAATATATAACCTTCTAAGAAATTGTAGTTTAAAACTTTCTTACAAAGAACACTCAAGGCCTTGATACTTTCAATGGTGAATTCTATCAAACATTTAAGAAAGAAATAATACCAATTTTTTTTTTTTTTTTTTTTTTTTGCGGTACGCGGGCCTCTGACTGTTGTGGCCTCTCCCGTTGCGGAGCACAGGCTCCGGATGTGCAGGCTCAGCGGCCATGGCTCACGGGCCCAGCCTCTCCGCGGCATGTGGGATCTTCCCAGACCGGGGCACGAACCCGTGTTCCCTGCATCGGCAGGCCGAGTCTCAACCACTGCGCCACCAGGGAAGCCCTAATTATTATTATTAATTATTATACCAACTCTTCCATAACATTGAAAAGAAGGTAATAATTCACAACTAATTCTGTGAAGTCAGCATTACTCCAATACCAAAACCACACAAAGGCATTACAAGAAAAGAAAACTGTTCATCATTCCCCATGAACACAGATATTCACATAGAAAGGATAATATATCATAACCAAGTGGGTTTATCCCAGGAATGTGGAGTTGCTTTAAAATTCAAACAATCAGGGGCTTCCCTGGTGGCGCAGTGGTTGAGAACCTGCCTGCTAATGCAGGGGACACGGGTTCGAGCCCTGGTCTGGGAGGATCCCACATGCCACGGAGCAACTAGGCCCGTGAGCCACAACTACTGAGCCTGCGCGTCTGGAGCTTGTACTCTGCAACAAGAGAGGCCGCGATGGTGAGAGGTCCGCGCACCGCGATGAAAAGTGGCCCCCGCTTGCCACAACTAGAGAAAGTCCTCGCGCAGAAACAAAGACCCAACACAGCAAAAATAAATTAATTAATAAACTCCTACCCCCAACATCTTCGGAAAAAAAAAATTCAAAAATTCAATATAAATCACATAATTAACAAATGAAAAAAGAAAAAACATATGATCATCACTATAGACAAAAAAAGAAACTGACCAAAGCTAACAACATTCATTCCTGAAAAAAAAAAAATCTTAGAAAATTAAGAATAGAACTTCCTCAATCTGATAAAGGGCATCTTTAAAATCCTATAGCTAGCATCATATTTATAAATCTAAGACTGATGTTTCTCCACTAACACTGGAATAAGGTAAGGATGTCAACTCTCGCCGTTTGTATTCAACATCATACTGGAGGCCACACTGGAGCCAGTGTAATAATGCAAGAAAGAGAAACACAAGACATCCAGATTAGAAAAGAAGTAATTCTGTCTTTATTGCTGACAGCATGATTGTCTATGTAGAAAATCTGGTGGAATATACAAAAAGCTATTAGAGCTAATAAGTGAGTTTAGCAAGAGTATAGATCAAACACTAAAATCAATTGCATTTCTATAAACTAGAAACAAACAAGGTGAAACTGAAGTTAAAAAAATACCATTTATAACAGTGTCAAAAAGTAAAAAAGGGAAAACTGCAACTACCAAAAAAAAAGACACTATTCTTTCTGTGAACCAATTTCAAAAATCCTCCAAGGCATATTAAGTGGAAAAAAAAATTTGTGTGTGTGTACAAAATCACAAATATAGTTTTCTATCATTTGTGTTAGAAAAGGAAGAAATACAAATATACGAGTAGGTAAACATGTCTATGTGCTTGCATTTACAAAAAGAAAACCCAGAAATATATTTAAAAACAGTAACAATGGCAAGAAGCAGGGGGGAACTAGACAGATAGCATTAGGGTGGGAAGGAGACTTTTCACTGTACCATTTTTACATTTTTTAATTTTTGAATCATATGAATATATAGCTGATCCAAAAAATTGAATGTTTAAAAAAGAACAGAAGCAGGTAATACAACTGTGTACAACAGGACATATAGACAAGGACATACACCAAACCACTGGTGAAATTGAACCATGTTTACATAAAGCATCTACTATGGACCAGGCACAATACTAGATGTTAATGATGCATATTTAACAAAACAGATATATTTTATAGTTGGTACAAAGATTTTTTTAAAAGAGTACCAATGAAGTATAATGAAAGTTAAGAGAGGAGAACTATGGAATGCCAGGGGCACTGACAGCAAGAAAGACTACCTGTCTGCCTTCCTGAGAATGTGACATTTAAATGGACACCTGAAAGATAGCATTCACCAACCAAACTGTAGGGAAGAATGCTCCAGCGAGAGGCAATAATAGCTTGTGGAAAAGTCCAGATGTAAGAGATGGCATAGAACCTCAAGAAACTGAGGCACTGCGACCAGAGCACAGAAAGATAAGACTGGCATTGGGTGAGGAAGGGGCAATGTGCAGGATTCCGGACTTTATTCTAAGGGTCATGGAAAACCACCGAAGGACTTTTAAGCAGGGACGTGAGACTAAAAACTTAAGAATTGTGGCAGGATTACAAATGGTTTAGAGTCTTTTTACTTTTGTCACCCATAAAAATAAAAACACAAGTACGTTAGAATACATGTGCAGACTTTAATTACTTCTTTGCGAATTTCTGCTAGTATATGCCACTTGCCGACTCCAATTCCCTACAGACTTCTTAGCTCTCTTAGACTAGACTCTCTCACCATCTGCAATTCCAAACTTTTACTCACTTCCTTCTTTCTTTATCAAGGGACCTTTAAATGCCTTGAAAAGAGGACACACAGGAGATTTCCACTTCCAGGAAGATGGAGCAGACATATTTTTCCCTATTCTTCTCACCCGTACAACTAAAAACCCTGAACAGTATATACAACACAAATATAAGACTCTAAAAGGTAGACAGGAAAAGGTAGACCAACTAGGACCTCAGGATCTGAGGAATGACATAGTGGTTGAGTTCCCTGGTTTCTTTTAACCATATGTCTCAGGCTTGGAGCTGAAGAAGCCAGCAACCTGGAAATGCAACAGGAAGTATGTCCTGTTGTACACAGTTGTATTACCTGCTTCTGTTCTTTTTCAAATATTCAATTTTTTGGATCAGCTATATATTCATATGATTCAAAAATGTAAAAATGTGTACAGTGAAAAGTCTCCCCACCCTAATGCTATCTGTCTAGCTCCCCCCTGCTTCTTGCCATTGTTACTGTTTTTAAAGCCCATGGGTGCAGACAGAAAAGCCTAAACAAAAGCTTACTCTCTCTAGCCGAAACAACAAAAAAGGAAGAATCTGGTAAAATAAAACTGGTCCCACAGCCACTGTGATGGTTAATTCTATGTATCAACTTGGCTGCACCATGAGGTGCCCAGATATTTGGTCAAACATTATTCCGGTGTGTCTGTGAGGGTGTTTCTGAGTGAGATTAACATATGACTCGGCAGACAGAGTAAAGCAGGTTGTCCTCACCAGTGCTAAAACATCGGCTCTTTGTGGGTCTTGAGTCTGCCAGCTCTCAGACTAGAACTTTATCATCAGCTCTCCTGGTTCTCAGGCCTTCAGACTTGGACTGGAGCTACACATCAGCTCTTTTGGGTCTCCAGCTTGCCAACTGCAGATCTTGGGACTTCTCAGCCTCCATAATTGTGTGAGCTAATTCCTTATAAAAAAATCAAACAATATATCCCCTATTGGTTCTATTTCTCTGGAGATCCCTGATTGATACACTCACCCATGCCAGCAAACGCTGAGTGGAAAACCTAGATTTTCACCCTACACAGAATCTAACAAGGTACTCCAATTCCCCCTTCCCCGATCAGGGTGGTATCACAGAAGTCTATACAAAGTCAGGACTTTCAATCCCAACAAGCCAATAACAAACACCTTCCTCCTCCCCCATGGAAAGTAGCAATGAAGATCATGTTGGGAGCTGAATTCCTACCTACACCCAAGAGTAATGAGGCCCCACTGGGGAATGGTGTCAGAGGAGGCCTATGAAGCAGAACTTTCACCAGTGCCCAATCCAGTGGTAATGAGGTCACTCTCACCACAATGTCAATGGAGGCCACAAGAAAAGCAGCAATGTGGCACCCCTAGTCTCACTAACTAGCCAGTGAGGTACCAGGGAAGGACTAAGAAGGAGCAGGAACTCCCATCTCAGTCCAGCAGTGAGGAGGAGCACTCCTCATCAGGTATTAATGGAAGATGAGTAGGGAGCCTACTTTTACCCAAATTTGGCAGTAATAGAGTGGCACCCCTCCTCTTACCCTGCCGGGGCACTATCAGAAGGAAGCAGCTAAAACAGAAAGCTTAAATAAGATATGGAGTCTCACAATATAAACATCCATCAGAAATTATATCAAGAACCTGGAAGATCTGAACCTGAATTTAAAAATGATAATCAATAGATGCCAACACTGAGATGACAGATATGTTAAAATGATCTGACAAAGATTTTTAAAGCAGCCATCATAAAAGTGCTTCAATGAGCAATTACAAACAACCTTGGAACAAATGAAAATACAGAAAGTTTCACGCAAGAAATAGAATATATAAAGAAGAACCAAATGGAAATTGTAGAACTGAAAAATATAACAACTGAAAATTTTAGAAACTCAAAGGATGGGGGCTTCCCTGGTGGCGCAGTGGTTGAGAGTCTGCCTGCCGATTCAGGGGACACGGGTTCGTGCCCCGGTCCGGGAAGATCCCACATGCTGCGGAGCAGCTGGGCCTGTGAGCCATGGCCCCTAAGCCTGCACGTCCGGAGCCTGTGCTCCGCAACGGGGAGGCCACAGCGGTGAGAGGCCCGCATACCACAAAAAACAAACAAACAAAAAAAACTCAAATGATGGGCTCAATAGAAGAATACAGGGTTCAGAGGAAAGAATCGGTGAACTGGAAGAAAAAACAACAGAAATTTATAATCAAGGAGAAAATAAAATGACTGACTGAAAAAACGTGAACAAAGACTCAGGGACTTCTAGGACTATAAAAAAGATCTAACATTTGTGATATAAGAGTCTCAGAAGGAGAGGAGAAAGAGGGTGGGACTGAAAAAGTACTCAAAGATGTAATGGCTAAAAATGTCCCAAATTTGGCACAAGACATAAACACACAGATTTATCCAAACAGCATAAATCCAAGAAATCCACACCAAAGATAGTTTTCAAAACTTCTGAAAACTAAAGACAAAAAAAAAAAAAAGTCTTAAAAGTGGCATAAAAAAGACCACACCTGGGAACTCCCTGGCAGTCCAGTGGTTAGGACTCTGCACTTTCACTGCTGAGGCCCAGGTTTGATCCCACACCTTAGCAACAGAGGGAAAAAATTTGAATGACTGGATTTCTCAACAGAAATCATGGAGGCCAGAGGAAGTAGCATGATTTTTTCAAGTGCTGAAAGAAAATAACTGTCAACCCAGAATCCTAAATCTAGTGAAATATTCTTAAGGAATGAAGGGAAAATCAAGACATTCTCAGATGAAGAAGACTTTGCTGCCAGCAAAATTACTCCAAAAGAATGGCTAATTAAAGTTCTCTAAACAGAAAGGAAACGGTAAAGCAAGGGACCTTGGTACATCAGGAAAGAAGAAAGAACATGGCAAGCAAAAACAAGGGTAAATAAAATAGACAGTCCTTCTCTTGAGTTTTCTTACTTAAGTTTTACAGTTGAAGCAAACATCATACTGTGTGATGTAGTTCTAAATGAATGCAGTGGAAATATTTAAGACAATATATTATAAAGAGGAAAGGGTAAATGGATATAAAGGCAGGTAAGGTTTCTACACTACTTCAATTGGAATGCATATATAATATAATACCTAGAGCAACCACTATAAAAATCTATACAAAAAGGTTCACTCAAATATACTACAGATAAATCAAAATGAAACTCTAAAGAATTTTCAAGTGACTCACAATAAGGTAGGAAAAAAGAAAACAGAGAAGCGAAAAATTGAGGGAAGAAACAAAACAAAAAATGACAGACTTAAACCCTAACATATGGACAGTTACATTAAATGTAAATGGTCTAAATATACCAATTAAAAGACAGAGGTTGGTAAAATGGATTCAAGAAGTCTACAAAAAAACTCACTTCAAATTTAACAATATAGGCAGGTTGAAAATAAACTGATAGAAAAAGACATATGATGCAAACATCAATCAAAAGAAAGCAGGAGTGGCTACATTAATATTAGATAAAATAAACTCTGGAGCAAAGAACACTGCCATAAACCAACAGAGACATTATAATGATAAAAGGGTCAATCCACCAAGAAAACAGCAGTCCTAAATGTGTATGCACCAAGTAACAGCGCTGCAAAGTAAATGAAGCAAGAATTGATAGAACTGAAAAGATAAACAGACAAATCCACAATTCTGCTAGAGACTTCAACACGTACTCTCAAAAACTGAAAGAACTAGACAGAAAATTAACAAGGATATAGAAAAACTCAGTAACACCATCAGCCATCAAAATACCCAAATGATATTTTTAGAACACTCCAACCAACAACAGCAGAAAGCAAATTCTTTTCAAGTGCCCACTGAACATATTCCAAGATAAACCACATCTAGGGTCATTAAACAAACTTCAGCAAACCTGAAAGTACTGAAACCATACAGCATGTGTTCTCCAACCACAACTGAATCAAACTAGAAATCACAAACAGAAAGATAACAAGAAAATCTGCAAACAGTTGAAAACTAAGCAACACATTTCTAAATAACCCATGAATCAATAAGGAAGTCACAAGAGAAATTTTAAAATACATTCAACTGAATGAAAATGAAAATACAGTGCATCAAAACTTGTAGGACACAGCTAATAGTCATGCTGAAAGGAAATTTACAGCATTAAATACATACATTAGAAAACAGAAAAAGTTTCAAATCAACCTAAGCTCTCATTTCAAAAACTTAGAAAAAGAAGAACAACATAAATACAAGGCAAACAATAGGAAGAACATAAGGAGCTGACATCAATGAAACTGAAAACAAAAAAACAACAGAGAATGTCAGTAAAACAAAGAGCCAGTTAATTGAAAAAAGAGAGTAAAACTGAGGAAACTCTACCAAGACTGACAAAGAATAAGAAGTAGACACAATTACCAACATAAGGAATGAAGCAGAGGATATCACAATAGACCCTGAAGATATCAAAAGGATAATAAGGGAATACCATGAACAACACTACACACATAAATTTCACAGCTTAGATGAAATGGATCAATTCCTCAAAAAAACACTATCACAGCTCACTCAAGATGAAATAGATCACTTGAATACCCCTCTAATTATTAAAGAAAGTGAATGCATAATTTTAAACCGCCCCCCCAAATCTCTATGCTCAGATGGTTTCACTGAAGAATTACATTAGAAGTTTAAAGAGGGCTTCCCTGGTGGCGCAGTGGTTGAGAGTCTGCCTGCTGATGCAGGGGACACGGGTTCACGCCCCGGTCTGGGAAGATCCCACATGCCGCGGAGCGGCTGGGCCTGTGCGCCATGGCCGCTAAGCCTGTGTGTCCGGAGCCTGTACTCTGCAATAGGAGAGGCCACAACAGTGAGGGGCCCGTGTACCACAAAAAAAAGAAAAAAAAAAGTTTAAAGAACTGATACCAATTCTCTAATCTCTTCCAGAAAACAGAAGAGAACACTTCCCAACTCATTTTGTGTAGTATTACTAACACCAAAATCTGAGAAGACATTACAAAAAGAGAAAACTACAGACCAAAATCCCTCATGAATAAAGATGCAAAAATCCTTAACAAGGGCTTCCCTGGTGGCGCAGTGGTTGAGAGTCCGCCTGCCAATGCAGGGGACACGGGTTCATGCCCTGGTCCGGGAAGATCCCACATGCCGCGGAGCGGCCAGGCCCGTGAGCCATGGCCACTGAGCCTGCGCATCCAGAGCCTGTGCTCTGCAACGGGAGAGGCCACAGCGGTGAGACGCCCGCGTACTGCAAAAAAAAAAAAAATCCCTAACAAAATATTAGCATACATAATTCATCAATATATAAAAAGAATTACACATCATGACCAAGTGAGGTTCATTCCACAGATGCAAGGCTGGTTCAATAATTTAAAATTCATCAATATAATGCACCATATTAACAGGCTAAAGCAGAAAAATCATATGATCATATCAGTCAGTGCAGAAAGTATATCTGACAAAATTCAACACCCATTCAAAAAAAACAACTCTTAGAAAAACAAAAAGAGAGGGAAATTTCCACAACTTGACCGAGTACCTGCAGCAAACATGCAGCTAACATTATACTTAAAGGTGAAAAATCAAATGCTTTCACTCTGACTAGGAACAAGGCAAGGATGTCAGCTCTCACCACTCTTATTTAACACAGTAAGAAGTTCTAGCCCTGGAAATACTGCCCTGGAAGTTCTAACCATGCAATAAAGGGAAAAAAAGGGGTGGGGGATTTGGGGGAGGCATAGATTAGGAAAGAAAAAATAAAACTATTCCTGTTTGCAGATAACATGATTGTCTACGTAGCAAATCCCAAGGAATCTACACAAAACTTCCTAGAACTAAGAAGTGGGTCCAGCAAGATTGCAGGATACAAGATAAACACACAAAAACCAATTATATTTCTATATGCTATTAGTGAACACATGGACACCAAAGTTAAAAATTCAATACCATTTACAACTGCAAAAGAAAAAAAGGGAGGAGAGGAGGGAAGGCAAGCAGGCAGACTGACTAGGTATAAATCTAATAATGTAGTCTAATGTACAGGAACTGTACTGAAAACTAGAAAATACTGATGAAAGAAATCAAAGAAGACTGTAAGACTCAACATGGTGGACTTCCCTGGTGACGCAGTGGAAAGAATCTGCCTGCCAATGCAGGGGACACGGGTTCAAGCCCTGGTCCAGGAAGATCCCACATACCGCAGACCAACTAAGCCCATGCACCACAACTACTGAGCCTGCGCTCTAGAGCCCGCGAGCCACAACTACTGAGCCCGCATGCCACAACTACTGAAGTCTGCACACCTAGAGCCTGTGCTCCACAACAAGACAAGCCACCGCCACGAGACGCCCGCACACCACAACGAAGAGTAGCCCCTGCTTGCTGCAACTAGAGAAAGCCCACGCACAGCAATGAAGACCCAACGCAACCAAAAATAAATAAGTAAATAAACAAAAGACTCAACATGGTAAAGATGTCAGTTCTGCCCAAATTGATACACAGAGTTAATATAATTTCTATCAAAATCCTCACAAGATTTTTTTGTAGATACAGACAAGAACTTTCTATAATGTATATGGAAAAGCAAAGAAATTAGAATAGCTGAAACAATTTTGACATGAAAAATAAAGTAGAAGAATCACTTTATCCAATTTCAAGGCTTACTACATAGCTACAGTAATCAAGACTGTGGTATTGGCAGAAGTATAGACACATAGGTCAATGGAATAGAAAGGAGAACCGAGAAATAGACCCACACAAATATGCCCAACTCATTTTTGACAAAGGTGCTAAAGCAATTCAATGGGGAAAAGGATAGATTTTTCAACAAATGGTGCTGGAGCACTTGGACATTCATAGGCCAAAAAAAATAAAAATAAAAACAAATAAACTTTGGTCTAAGTCTCATAAGTTATATAAAATTTAACTCAAAACATCACAGATTTAAGTGCAAACACAAAACTATAAAACTTTTAGGAAAAACACAGGAGAAAATCTTCAGGATCCTAGACTAGACAAAGAATTCTCAGACCTGTTGCCAAAAGCATAAAAGGAAAAATTAATAAACTGGACTTCATCAAAATTTAAAAGCCCCTGTTAAGAGGATAAAAAGAAAAGCTACTTACTGGGAGAATCACCTACCTGACAAAAAGCTAGAATGAGGCATATGTTTTTTAAAACTCTAGAACTATCAAAACTCAACAGTAAAATAAAAACAATCTAATTAGAACATAGGCAAAACACACGAACAGACATTTGACAAAAGAAGATATACAAATGGCAAATAAGCACAAGAAAAGATGTTCAACATCATCAGTCATTAGGGAAACATAAGTTAAACCACAATGAGGTTTCACTACACATCTATCAGAATAACAAAGATAAAAGAGAGTGATTTCGTCAAATGCTGGTGAGGACGTAGATAAACTGGATCACTCATATATTGCTGCTGAAAATATAAAATGGTACAACCACTCTGGGAAACAGTTTGGTAGTTTCTTAAAAAATTAAACATACAACTATCATATGATCCAGCAATCGCACTCCTGGACATTTCTCCCAAAGAAATGAAGGCTTAGGTTCACACAGAAACCAGTACACACAAGTTTATAGCAGCTTTATTTTTAATAGCCCCAAACTGGAAACAGTGACGTCCTTCATTGGGTGAATGGTTAATCAAACTGTGGTACATCCATCCATGTTATGGAATACAACTCAGCAATAAAAAGCCACAAACGTGATAGAGGCAACAACCTAGATGAATCACCAGAGAATTATGCTGAGTTTAAAAAAGTCAATTCCCAAAAGGTTACATACTATAAATTCTATTCATATAACATTCTTGAAATGACAAAATTATAGAAATGGAGAACAATTAATGATTGCCAAGGGCTAAAAAAGGGCTGGGGGCAGGAGGGAAGTAGGTATGGCTACAGAAGGGCATAATGAGGGATCCTGTGGTGATAGAAATGTTCTGTATTTTCACTGTACTGGTCAATATCCTGGTTATGTAGTTGTACAATATACAAGATGTTGCAAGATGTTCCCACTGGGGAAAACCGAGTTAAGAGTACACGGGATCTCTTTATATTAATTTTTACAACTAAATGTGAATCTACAACTATCCCAAAATTTAACATTTAATTAAAAGAAAAAAAAAGGATACACACGGCTGCCTGCCCCTGACTATTCTTACTCAACTCACTTAAATAAGGCTAACCTATCCAAATTAGCACTTTCAATCTGGCTTCTTAAAGAAACCAGGGTTTTATCAATTTTGAACATTTAAAATCATAAACAAAACATTAGTTAAAGCCAAATCTATTTCCTTATTTAAGCCTTCCTTTCCAGAATCTGATTATGAAGAGACAAGCCTGACTGTCCAGTGGATGATCCCTGGTGGCAATCTCCTAGATGCCTGAAAATGAGCTAGGTAGGATCAGTAGCTCCCCATCTTCCCAGTGGTAAGGGCTAAGCACTGACTCAACTTCCCACAGGATCTGCAGTCAGAGTTAGGCAGCTGACATTCCCAGGACTAGTATACAACGACCTTGAGCAGTTGATGCTCAAGCTCAGATGATCCCCACTTAACTCATTTGGAAGGCTGCTCTCACAAGAGCCCTAAAGAAAAAGAGAATGGAAAAAGACCAGTCCTTCTATCGAAGCAAAACCCTCAGTCCATCCAGCCAGACCTGGTCTACATATGCCAACCTATGGGATACTACAATATCAAGGGCCTAGCCCTCCTGCCTTTAAGTTCAGCCTATACTGTGTGCTGCTTGCTTATCTGACTGTCTTTCAACACAGACACAGTAAGCAACATCTGCTTTAAGAAGATTCCTCTCGGTCTCAAAAGCTTACAAGGCCACCCCTGAGAAATGGATGAATTTTTGGTCTCCAGAATCCAAAAAAAGTAAATATTTCTCTAATCTTTTCCTCAATGCACAGCCCTACAAGTGACCAAAGAAGATTGTTTCTCTTGTTAGGTATCTGTGTACATTTAAGATTAATTAAAGAAGACAATGTGGATATGTGAATAAAACTCTGAGCTAACAGAAAACCTAAATATGTAAGCGTGTCAATTGTCTGAGCGACTGAATAGATCATTTTATTGCATTGTGACTGTCTTACCATCTGCCAACTGAAGACATAATCTCTGCCTTTCCCTATTTCATAGGGATGATGTGAAAAGAAATGAGATAGCAGATGTAGATTCCTTTGCTTTCTGGAGCAATATAATTCACATAATTTATATTCTAAAAATCAATCAGGCAATGAAAACCACATTGTTTGATAATGATTCAAAATCCTAACAAAGCCTAGAATGTACATGTACAGCAAAGTAGATAAACATACCTGAACACACACACACACACACACACACACACCCCTCAGAAAGACAGACAGATAGATCAATCAATCGATCCCTGTGGGCTCTCAGAGCTAAGCAGCTGGCATTGTAGTATTAGTACACAAACAAAACACCGTGAGCAGCTATACACATATAGATAGCTCTCTGTATGTGTATATATGTATATGCATTTTTCCTTTTTTTTTCCTTTTCAGGTATGATGATAACAAAATAATCTTCTAGGAAAAATCTGACTCCCCAGAACCAACATTTTTAAACAAGCCTCAGGGATAAAGCAGTATGCTGGACACCAACACTGTTTTTCTTTCTTCAAAGCATCTCAGGGAAGCATGGGTTAGACAAGGAAAGCTCTACAGCCTCACCCTACATTCAGCTTTTAGTCTCTGTCCATTCTTTGGCATGAACTCTTAATACAAAAATATATGCCAACAGCTGCTGTAACAATGGCCTTGAATGTTCTCTCTGTCATGGAAATGTAAAATGAACCTGGAAAGAGAGCTTGGTAACAATGTAAGGCTTAACTCTGAAGATATTTTAAAATTACATTATTTTTTCAAATCTTTTTGGCCTGATTGATATTTTTTAAATGCCTCCGGTTTATTTATTATACCTCTACTTTGTTTCAGATAAATGTAGCAAGATAAAATAACCCAAAATACATGAAAATGCTTCCACAGTTCATTGGGCAACTTTAGAGTTAGAGAACACTGTTAGCAGGGAACTCGGATAACAGAGAAGCCAAAGGGACAGACTGTTTCCAGAGTCGTTAACTGTGTTGAATACTACTGAGGACCAATAAGATGAGGAATAAAAGGGACCACAGAATTCACAGACACGGAATGAGAGGGAGGTGAGGAGATGGAGACAGCGCATAAGATGTGTGGCTCTGTTAAGATTGTACAAACAAGAGGCATAAGACTATGGGAGATGGCGCGGGGCAAAGAAGGGATTTGTTTGCTGTTTGACTTTGTTTTGGGGATAGGAAAGACAGCCCGAAGAAAAGGCAAGGTTCAAGATGCGTGAGGCAGAGAGCACTTTAATTCCTTTTAATCTTACTAGCTAGTGTACAAATAAATTATAATTATAGGTTCAAATCTTTTTTAGATAAATAAAAGCCACAGCCTGTCAAAAACGTCATGAGATCCAAAAGTTATCTTCTGTAGTTAAGACAGGGCAAAATATTGATTGATCTTTGGAGGAAAGCAGAAATACTGAATGGCATTATATATTCTGACTCTAAGGAAAAGGTGAGACTCCTTCTCAAAGGTAAAGATTAAAACTGAGACAGCAGGCATTAGTGCCACCTGCTGGTAAAATGCAAATGCTCAGTATTTTGCCTGAGATAGAAACTAGTCTTAGGAATTTGAACTAATTGGATTAGAGGTTACCTGTTTCCAATGAGTTTCTCCATAATGATACAGAATTCTCAGACCTTCCCACCCAGCAAAACAAAGTCTTTTAAAAAACACTCCTGATTAGTTGGTCATCATCCCTTTACTTCAGTACATTCAATAGTAGGAGGCACACAAGTCCAAGACTTGTTACATCATCACTAGGTCATTTTAAACTGAAATAGACCTTCTCCTGATTTCTACCCACTTACATTAGCCTTCCCTCTGCTGCAATACAATAAATCTCCATAAGACAGTCCTTCACCATCTGAGAGCAGCAGTGTCTCCACTTACTTTCTCCTCAGATTAAACAACCCCAGTATTTTTTTTAACTGTTGTTTTTAAAACCTCCCACCATCCCAGTTGTGGGATGTAGGTCAGTCTGTCAACAGTCCATAAAATATCTTAGAGTTTTTATTTTCAACACATAGGCCAGTGGTACGATCACTTTCCTCTATCTGGGCCTTAACACACAATTGGCTCACACTAAGTTTGTGGTCAACTAAAATCCTGTCCAGCTAGATTTTCCCAATCCAGTATGCATGCAACTTAATTATTTGAATCTAGTGCAAGTCGTTTACCCTTGTTAAATTTCATCTCATAACAATTTTGACTGCACTTTGTCAAGATCATTGGGGACCTGATTTCTTGGTGCCATCTAAATTTGACAAGCCACTCCATAAATCTTCATCCAAATCAATGATAAAAACTTGGATATGAAAGATCCCTAGAAAGTAATTAATACTAAGCCACCAAGAATGCTCTTTGGGGAGGGATGTCCATCATCTGCAAATCTACTTACTGTTTACTGATCTACTTCAGCAATGAGGATAATGGAGAACTAAGAAAAATGCTTTAACAAAATCAAGGTGTTATGTAATAAGCACTGCTTGAATATAGTGTCCGGGGACTTCCCTGGTGGTGCAGTGGTTAAGAATCCGCCTGCCAACGCAGGGGACATGGGTTTGATCCCTGGTCCGGGAAGATCACACATGCCATGGAGCAACTAAGCCCATGCACCACAACGACTCAGCCTGCGCCCTACAGCCCACGAGCCACAATCACTGAGCCTGTGTGCCACAACTACTGAAGCCCGCGCACCTAGAGCCTCTGCTCCGCAACAAAGAGAAGCCACTGCAATGAGAAGCCTGCGCACAGCAACGAAGACCCAATGCAGCCAAAAAAATAATTAATTAAAAAGAAGAATATAGTGTCCTCACATTCCTGTCAAAAATGCACTTTATGAGTTTAGCAAGGTTGTTTTTAGGTGAACTCATGAAAAATTGCTCATAAACCACACTGGGGTTATCAGTGGGTAGTTTCCTATGTCCACTCTTCTTTTAAAAAATTACACTTTAAGAGTTAACCTATTTAATTATTTTATGACTGTTTTATGATTAAATATTTATGACTTAACACTTAAAACTGCAGATTTATGGTGACTTGTGCATGTATTTCACTCATCCTAATGGGCTGAAGATCACCTTTTCCAAAAGCAAATAGTCCTCCTGAGTGAAATAAACTGTGTCTCCTCTGCTTAGGCATCCATGCTTAAGTGAGTGTGTCTTAACTGAATACTGATCCAAAGTTACTTACAAATTATTAATGATAGCTCAGATCATTCAAACAGGATCCCAGGTTATAATTCCAGTGCGTCTTGAGATTTGAACAATCATGATGTAACTATATGAAATATATCCTGGGCTTCAACTTTTTTCTTTAATATATTTATCTGGACTTTTTCATTTTATTTTATTATTTTTTAAGATTTTCGTTCTTTCTTTTTTGATGTGGGCCATCCCCAAAGTCTTCACTGAATTTGTCACAACCCTGCCTCCGCTCTATGCCCTGGCATTCCTGCCGCAAGGCATACGGGATCCTAGTTCCCCGACCAGGCATCGAATCCGCAACCCCCTGCATTGGATGGTGAAGTCCCAACCACTGGACCACCCTGCATTGGATGGTGAAGTCCCTGGACTTTTCCATTTTAAAGACCATTCTCTGTGCTCATGAAAAAGGAAGCAAAACAAGAAGTGTTGCTCTAGAGTAGAGTGTAGAAGTCCAGATGTGGACTCTGAAGCCCAAGCGCCTGGATTCTAATCCCAGCTCTATCATTCACTAGCTATGTGACCTGGAACAGGCAATTCAACCTCTCTGTGCCTCAGTCTCATTGATAAATGTGAATAACGACAGTACCTACCTCATAGAGTTATAGGAATTAAATGAGCTAACAAGTGTGAAGGGTTTGTAACAGTGCCTGCCACACAGTAAGCAATAAAGACTTCAGATGTTTGCTATAATTATCATTCTTGATCACCTATTAACATCACCCCTTCTCACTCATCCTTTCCCTGCACTTGCTCTGAAAATAACAAAATAGTACAATGGTTAGTTAAGAGCTGGGCTCTGAAGTCAGAAAAACCTGGATTGGAGTTCTGTCCTCACCCTTTATCAGCAATACTACCTTGGGAAGTCACTTAACCTCTCTCAGCCTAAATTTCCTCATCAATAAAATGAGGATAAAAACAGTATCTACTTCGTGGTGCTGTTGTGAGAATTAAACAAAAATGAGGAGCTTCCGGGAAGATGGCGGAAGAGTAAGATGTGGAGATCACCTTCCCCCCCCACAGATACTCCAGAAATACATCTGCACGTGGAACAACTCCTACAGAACACCTACCGAACGCTCCAGAAGACCTCAGACCTCCCAAAAGGCAAGAAACCCCCCCCCCCACGTACCTGGGTAGGGCAAAAAAGAATAAACAGAGACAAAAGGATAGGGACGGACTTGCACCAGTGGGTGGGAGCTGTGAAGGAGGAACGGTTTCCACACACTAGGAAGCCCCTTCGCGGGCGGAGGCTGCGGGTGGCAGAGGGGGAAAGCTTTGGAGCCGCGAGGAGAGCACAGGAGGGGGGTGCGGGGGGCAAAGCGGGGAGATTCCCGCACAGAGGGTCGGTGCCGACCGGCACTTACCAGCCCAAGAGGCTTGTCTGCTCCCCCGCCGGGGCTGGGAGCTGAGGCTCGGGCTTCGGTCGGAGCGCAGGGACAGGACTGGGGTTGGCGGCGTCAACACAGCCTGAAGGGGGTTAGTGCGTCATGGCTGGCCGGGAGGGAGTCCGGGGAAAAGTCTGGACCTGCCGAAGAGGCAAGAGACTTTTTCTTCCCTCTTTGTTTCCTGGTGCGTGAGGAGAGGAGATTAAGAGCGCTGCTTAAAGGAGCTCCAGAGACAGGCATGAGACGCTAAGGCTGCTGCTGCTGCCACCAAGAAGCCTGTGTGCGAGCACAGGTCACTATCCACACCCCCCTTCCGGAGAGCCTGTGCAGCCCACCACTGCCAGGGTCCCGGGATCCAGGGACAACTTCCCCGGGAGAACACACGGCGCGCCTCAGGCAGGTGCAACGTCACGTCGGCCTCTGCCGCCGCAGGCTTGCCCCGCACTCCGTGCCCCTCCCTCCCCCCGGCCTGCGTGAGCCAGAGCCCCCGAATCAGCGGCTCCTTTAACCCCGTCCTGTCTGAGCAAAGAACAGACGCCCTCAGGCGACCTACACGCAGAGGCGGGGCCAAATCCAAAGCTGAGCCCGGGAGCTGTGCGAACAAAGAAGAGAAAGGGAAATCTCTCCCAGCAGCCTCAGAAGCAGCGGATTAAAGCTCCACAATCAACTTGATGTACCCTGCATCTGTGGAATACCTGAATAGATAACGAATCATCCCAAATTAAGGAGGTGGACTTTGAGAGCAAGATTTATGATTTTTCCCCCTTCTTTTTTTGTGAGTGTGTATGTGTATGCTTCTGTGTGAGATTTTGTCTGTATAGCTTTGCTTCCACCATTTGTCCGAGGGTTCTATCCGTCCGTTTTTTTTTTATTTTTTTTCTTAATACCTACTTTTTATTTTAATAACTTTATTTTATTTTACTTTATCTTCGTTCTTTCTTTCCTTCCTTCCCTCCTTTAGACAACGAATCATCACAAATTGAGGAGGTGGACTCTGAGAGCAAGATTTATGATTTTTTTCCCCTTTTCCACTTTTTGTGAGTGTGGATGTGTATGCTTCTATGTGAGATTTTGTCTGTATAGCTTTGCTTCCACCATTTGTCCTAGGGCTCTATCAGTCCGTTTTGTTTTTCTCTTAATAATTATTTTTTTATTTTAATAACTTTATTATATTTTACCTTTATTTTATTTTACTTTATCTTCATCCTTTCTTTTATTCCTTCCTTCCCTCCTTCTTTCCTTCCTCCCTCCCTCCTTCCCTCCCTCCTTTCTTTCTTTCTTTCTTTCTTTCTACTTCTACTAATTCTTTCTTTCTACTTTTTCTCCCTTTTATTCTGAGCCGTGTGGATGAAAGGCTCTTGGTGCTGCAGCCAGGAGTCAGTGCTGTGCCTCTGAGGTGGGAGAGCCAGCTTCAGGACACTGGTCCACAAGAGATCTCCCAGCTCCACATAATATCAAATGGTGAAAATCTCCCAGAGATCTCCATCTCAACACTTATCACCCAGCTTCACTCAACGACCAGCAAGCTACAGTGCTGAACATCCTATGCCAAACAACAAGCAAGACAGGAACACAACCCCACCCATTAGCAGAGAGGCTGCCTAAAATCATAATAAGGCCACAGACACCCCAAAGACGTGTACCTACCCACCAGAAAGACAAGATCCAGCCTCATCCACGAGAACACAGGCACTAGTCCCCTCCACCACGAAGCCTACACAACCCACTGAACCAACCTTAGCCACTGGGGACAAACACCAAAAACAACGGGAACTACGAACCTGCAGCCTGCAAAAAGGAGACCCCAAACACAGTAAGATAAGCAAAATGAGAAGACAGAAAAACACACAGCAGATGAAGGAGCAAGGTAAAAACCCACCAGACCTAACAAATGAAGAGGAAATAGGCAGTCTACCTGAAAAACAATTCAGAATGATAGTAAAGATGATCCAAAATCTTGGAAATAGAATAGACAAAATGCAAGAAACAGTTAACAAGGACCTAGAAGAACTAAAGATGAAACAAACAATGATGAACAACACAGTAAATGAAATGAAAAATACTATAGATGGGATCAATAGCAGAATAACTGAGGCAGAAGAACGGATAAGTGACCTGGAAGATAAAATAGTGGAAATAACTACTGCAGAGCAGAATAAAGAAAAAAGAATGAAAAGAACTGAGGACAGTCTCAGAGACCTCTGGGACAACATTAAACGCATCAACATTCGAATTATAGGGGTTCCAGAAGAAGAAGAGAAAAAGAAAGGGACTGAGAAAATATTTGAAGAGATTATAGTTGAAAACTTTCCTAATATGGGAAAGGAAATAGTTAATCAAGTCCAGGAAGCACAGAGAGTCCCATACAGGATAAATCCAAGGAGAAATACACCAAGTCACATATTAATCAAACTGTCAAAAATTAAATACAAAGAAAAAATATTAAAAGCAGTAAGGGAAAAACAACAAATAATACACAAGGGAATCCCCATAAGGTTAACAGCTGATCTTTCAGCAGAAACTCTGCAAGCCAGAAGGGACTGGCAGGACATACCTAAAGTGATGAAGGAGAAAAACCTACAACCAAGATTACTCTACCCAACAAGGATCTCATTCAGATTTGATGGAGAAATTAAAACCTTTACAGACAAGTAAAAGCTGAGAGAGTTCAGCACCACCAAACTAGCTTTACAACAAATGCTAAAGGAACTTCTCTAGGCAAGAAACACAAGAGAAGTAAAAGACCTACAATAATGAACCCAAAACAATTAAGAAAATGGGAATAGGAACATACATATCGATAATTACCTTAAATGTAAATGGATTAAATGCTCCCACTAAAAGACACAGATTGGCTGAATGGATACAAAAACAAGACCCATATATTTGCTGTCTACAAGAGACCCAGAGACACATACAGACTGAAAGTGAGGGGATGGAAAAAGATATTTCATGCAAATGGAAGCCAAAAGAAAGCTGGAGTAGCAATTCTCGTATCAGACAAAATAGACTTTAAAATAAAGACTATTACAAGAGACAAAGAAGGACACTACATAATGATCAAGGGATCGATCCAAGAAGATACAACAGTTGTAAATACTTATGCACCCAACATAGGAGCACCTCAATACATAAGGCAAATACTAATAGCCATAAAAGAGGAAATCGACAGTGACACATTCATAGTAGGGGACTTTAACATCCCACTTTCACCAATGGACAGATCATCCAAAATGAAAATAAATAAGGAAACACAAGCTTTAAATGATACATTAAACAAGATGGACTTAATTGATATTTATAGGACATTCCATCCAAAAACAACAGAATACACATTTTTCTCAAGTGCTCATGGAACATTCTCCAGGATAGATCATATCTTGGGTCACAAATCAAGCCTTGGTAAATTTAAGAAAATCAAGTATCCTTTCTGACCACAATGCTATGAGACTAGATTTCAATTACAGGAAAATATCTGTAAGAAATACAAACACATGGAGGCTAAACAATACACTACTTAATAACGAAGTGATCACTGAAGAAATCAAAGAGGAAATTTAAAATACCTACAAGAAAATGACAATGGAGACACGATGACCCAAAACCTATGGGATGCAGCAAAAGCAGTTCTAAGAGGGAAGTTTATAGCAATACAAGCCTACCTTAAGAAACAGGAAACATCTCGAATAAACAACCTAAGCTTGCACCTAAAGCAATTAGAGGAAGAAGAACAAAAAAACCCCAAAGTTAGCAGAAGGAAAGAAATCATAAAAATCAGATCAGAAATAAATGAAAAAGAAATAAAGGAAACGACAGCAAAGATCAATAAAACTAAAACCTGGCTCTTTGAGAAGATAAACAAAATTGATAAACCATTAGCCAGACTCATCAAGAAAAAAAGGGAGAAGACTAAAATCAATAGAATTAGAAATGAAAAAGGAGAAGTAACAACTGACACTGCAGAAATACAAAAGATCATGAGAGATTACTACAAGCAACTACATGCCAATAAAATGGACAACCTGGAAGAAATGGACAAATTCTTAGAAATGCACAACCTGCCGAGACTGAATCAGGAAGAAATAGAAAACATGAACAGACCAATCACAAGCACTGAAATTGAAACCGTAATTAAAAACCTTCCAACAAAGAAAAGCCCAGGACCAGATGGCTTCACAGGCGGATTCTATCGAACATTTAGAGAAGAGCTAACACCTATCCTTCTCAAACTCTTCCAAAATATAGCAGAGGGAGGAACACTCCCAAATTCCTTCTACGAGGCCACCATCACCCTGATACCAAAACCAGACAAAGATGTCACAAAGAAAGAAAACTACAGGCCAATATCACTGATGAACATAGATGCAAAAGTCCTCAACAAAATACTAGCAAACAGAATCCAACAGCACATTAAAAGGATCATTCACCATGATCAAGTGGGGTTTATTCCAGGAATGCAAGGATTCTTCAATATACGCAAATCAATCAACGTGATACACCATATTAACAAATTGAAGGAGAAAAACCAAATGATCATCTCAATAGATGCAGAGAAAGCTTTCGACAAAATTCAACACCCATTTATGATAAAAACCCTCCAGAAAGTAGGCATAGAGGGAACTTTCCTCAACATAATAAAGGCCATATACGACAAACCCACAGCCAACATCGTCCTCAATGGTAAAAAACTGAAAGCATTTCCACTAAGATCAGGAACAAGACAAGGTTGCCCACTCTCACCACTCTTATTCAACACAGTTTTGGAAGTTTTAGCACCAGCAATCAGAGAAGAAAAGGAATCCAAATCGGAAAAGAAGAAGTAAAGCTGTCACTGTTTGCAGATGACACGATACTATACATAGAGAATCCTAAAGATGCTACCAGAACACTACTAGAGCTAATCAATGAATTTGGTAAAGTAGCAGGATACAAAATTAATGCACAGAAATCTCTGGCATTCCTGTACACTAATGATGAAAAATCTGAAACTGAAATCGAGAAAACACTCCCATTTACCATTGCAACAAAAAGAATAAAATATCTAGGAATAAACCTACCTAAGGAGACAAAAGACCTGTATGCAGAAAACAATAAGACATTGATGAAAGAAATTAAAGACGATACAAATAGATGGAGAGATATACCACGTTTTTGGATTGGAAGAATCAACATTGTGAAAATGACTCTACTACCCAAAGCAATCTACAGATTCAATGCAATCCCTATCAAACTACCACTGGCATTTTTCACAGAACTAGAACAAAAAATTTCACAATTTGTATGGAAACACAAAAGACCCCGAATAGCCAAAGCAATCTTGAGAACGAAAAATGGAGCTGGAGGAATCAGGCTCTCTGACTTCAGACTATACTACAAAGCTACAGTAATCAAGACAGTATGGTACTGGCACCAAAACAGAAAGATAGATCAATGGAACAGGATAGAAAGCCCAGAGATAAACCCACACACATATGGTCACCTTATCTTAGATAAAGGAGGAAGGAATGTACAGTGGAGAAAGGACAGCCTCTTCAATAAGTGGTGCTGGGAAAACTGGACAGGTACATGTAAAAGTATGAGATTAGATCACTCCCTAACACCATACACAAAAATAAACTCAAAATGGATTAAAGACCTAAATGTAAGGCCAGAAACTATCAAACTCTTAGAGGAAAACATAGGCAGGACACTCTATGACATAAATCACAGCAAGATCCTTTTTGACCCACCTCCTAGAGACATGGAAATAAAAACAAAAATAAACAAATGGGACCTAATGAAACTTCAAAGCTTTTGCACAGCAAAGGAAACCATAAACAAGACCAAAAGACAACCCTCAGAATGGGAAAAAATATTTGCAAATGAAGCAACTGACAAAGGATTAATCTCCAAAATTTATAAGCAGCTCATGCAGCTTAATAACAAATAAACAAACAACCCAATCCAAAAATGGGCAGAAGACCTAAATAGACATTTCTCCAAAGAAGATATATGGACAACAAACGCATGAAAGAATGCTTAACATCATTAATTAGAGAAATGCAAATCAAAACTACAATGAGATATCATCTCACACCAGTCAGAATGGCCATCATCAAAAAATCTAGAAACAATAAATGCTGGAGAGGGTGTGGAGAAAAGGGAACTCTCTTGCACTGTTGGTGGGAATGATGTAAATTGATACAGCCACTGTGGAGAACAGTATGGAGGTTCCTTAAAAAACTACAAATAGAACTACCATATGACCCAGCAACCCCACTACTGGGCATATACCCTGAGAAAACCATAATTCAAAAAGAGTCATGTACCAAAATGTTCATTGCAGCTCTGTTTACAATAGCCCGGAGACGGAAACAACCTAAGTGTCCATCATCGGATGAATGGATAAAGAAGATGTGGCACATATATACAATGGAATATTACTCAGCCATAAAAAGAAATGAAATTGAACTATTTGTAATGAGGTGGATAGACCTAGAGTCTGTCATACAGAGTGAAGTAAGTCAGAAAGTGAGAGACAAATACCGTATGCTAACACATATATATGGAATTTAAGGGGAAAAAAATGTCATGAAGAGCCTAGGGCTAAGACAGGAATAAAGACACAGACCTACTAGAGAATGGACTTGAGGATATGGGGAGGGGGAAGGGTAAGCTGTGACAAAGCGAGAGAGAGGCATGGACATATATACACTACCAAACATAAGGTAGACAGCTAGTGGGAAGCAGCCGCATAGCACAGGGAGATGAGCTTGGTGCTTTGTGATCACCTGGAGGGGTGGGATAGGGAGGGTGGGAGGGATGGAGACGCAAGAGGGAAGAGATATGGGAACATATGTATATATATAACTGATTCATTTTGTTGTAAAGCAGAAACTAACACACACTATAATTTGTTGTAAAGCAGAAATTTTGTTGTAAAACAAAATTCATTTTGTTGTAAAGCAGAAACTAACACACACTATAATTGTAAAGCAATTATACTCCAATAAAGATGTTAAAAAAAAAATGAATGTCACACCCTTCACGTAGCACTTGGCACATAATATACGTATTCAGTGAATCTTTGCCAAAAGCCCTCCTTCGTGCCCCTTAGCATTTTGGTAGGCACAATCTGCACCAGACCAGCCTCTTTTCTGACAGTCGTATAGATTCTTGATGCTTTTGGCAAATATCTTTAGTTATCTGCCTCTATCCAACTCTGGTAGCTGTTCTGTGTTTTGTAGACAGATACTTCTCTCAACATTCCTTCCCATTTCCTTTCTCTTTGAATTGTTTGTGGTTATTACATCAGAATTTAAGAATTTCCTGTTCTTTGTGAACCTATTATCATTTTGGAGCCTATAACCATGAGACTGTGCCCATATTTTTTTCCCTAAAATATCTGCTTTCTAAAACACAGGATTCACAAATGTTATGTTTTCATCATTATTACAAACTTTAAAATAAATGATAATTTTCCTATCAATAATCTATCCCTTCTATTTTCCCAATCATTGGGAAAAAGTAAATTCAGGATAATGGTTCCCACCATCGTTTCCTTTACCACCTATGAGACTAAATGATTAATAAATTAAAAATGTTATCAGATACTCTTTTTAGCAGAATGAAACTTCTGACAAATATCTAGATGGTTAAAGAACACATTACTACTACAGTTTGTTTCTCAGTAAATTTTACAATCTTATGCTGAGATTCTTTCATATCTCTCCATCAGAATATCACTTTTGTTCCTTTCTTCTTTTATAGCTCTGTACCATATTCTTCCCCAGCAAGGTGGTTTCCATCTTATGTGTACATGCGCACACGCACACACACACACCCCTCATTAGCCCCTCCTAGCATTCCCTATTGGATGTTTCTTTTCAACAAAGTACATCTTCCAACGACCAGAGTTCTTACATGAGTACCATCTTACCACCTCTTGGTAACAGATACCTTCTGGTTAAAATACTAAGTTTTCTTTTCTATATATACTGCATTGATATACAAAATCATATATATACAAGGTACTGTTCCCAAACAGTTTTGTCCCCAAATGCCTTCTTTCTGCCATATGTTTTCCTCTCCTAAGTTATCTATTTTTATAATCTTATATAGGCTTCTTTCTCCTCTTTACTGACAAATGTAATAAGCCTCTAGCCAAAAGGCGGTACAAGTTACTCTGCCAGAAGCCCACTACTGCAGCATTAAAGAGTACAGTTCAGGAAACCAAATCCTGTTTTGATACCCTCCAACTGTTAACTGCCACATCTATCCTTGTCTTCCAACGTTAAGAGCAGCAAATGGAGATATAAAAAAGATATGAGCTGTGTCTGCTCCTCAGAACTCCAAAACCCTAGATTTCTTTTAAACATTTCCATTAATGTACACAAGAAAAGTTATTTTGACTAGATTGTCAACTTTAAGATAGCAAGGACTACTTACCTTTTACACACTACCGCCCAGTGCCTAGTACATGTTAGACCAGAGGCTGCATCCTTTGACCCATGGGCCAAGTCCTCCCACAGCCTGTTTCTGAATGGCTCACAGCTAAGAATGGTTTTTACATTTTTAAAGGGTTGTTTAAAAACAAACAAATAAAAAATCACTCAGAGGAATATGCGACAGAGTCCATATATACCCCACAAAGCCTAAATTTTCCATCTAGCCCTTCTCAGAAAATGTTTGCTGCCCCCCGTATCAGATCCTCAAATGTTTGTTAAAAGAGGAGGCAGGGGTAGGGGAGGGAGCCCTCAGAATGGGAAAGAAGACACAGATTTGCAACAAATATATTTTGAGATCACTGCAAATGGTGAAACTCTCATAATAAGCACTGTGCAGGTCTTTAAGTCATTCCTTGACTTCCATTTTCACTGAGTTTCAAGAGAAACTAAAGGCCGTTCATCAGTATATTTAAGAGATCATAATTTTTTTTTTTGGCAACATATCTAATCTTGAATCACAGGTGCTCCTAGGAGAACTAAATTTAAACCTTGGTAGTACAGTTCTTCTCCAACTAACCTAGTTAACATAAGTGTTAGTCATCAGCAAGGTGTAAGGTGTCAATTCTCAGGTATGTACCCTCATACATACATTCTTTCCTTCCATGCAGCACCAAGTGCCTAAGCACTAACAACCCACAACATTTTACTCATCTGTTCCCATGTGTCTGTACACCTGTTACCTCAAAATTCAATCACTGAGAATGCTCCACAAACCCTGTAATAAAGCTCTGAACACTGAAAAATGTTTAACCAAAACATGAAAGTCCCATTCTCATATAATATCAGAGCAGTAGTACTAGACCTATTCATAGCAATGTCTATTAGAAGCACTTGCAAAGGTGTACCTGAAAATGCTGCTCCATCACTTGGATTTTTCCCTGGTCTGGGCACTTTTTTAGAGCTCGATCTGCATAATGGAACAGGATTTCCACCATCTGTAAGGAAAACAGCTTTGTATATAAATTAAAGTATGTCTCTAAAGTTTTTCAATACTTAATATATGTGATCTTCTTAAATAATACAGAATCAGGCTTTGCTATTATATTAAAAATATAATTTAAAATTTTAGTGACTTTATTTCTCAGTGTTTTTAACCCCAGCCTAATTTCTTTCAGCCTCAGGGTTAGTGCCAATTTGCTAATCTTTCCTAATAAATACCTCCAGGTTCCAGACCTCATTAGTATATATATTGCTCAGGAAGTAAAAAGTTGAAGTTTAGCTCTTCAGTTATCCTCTGCATATGTCTTTCCCTAAAGAACACAGATAGCCAATACTTTTTTACCAGATACTGAGAAAATCACTTATAAGTCTCAGGATTGACCAACTTCTGTGTATGTTTTCTAAATGTTTATACTAATTTGGAATCTAATTTTTACCAATGCATTTGCACAATAAAAAGGGGGAGGAATGACTATAGTAAATGAATTCAAGCAAGTCTAGACTAGGAAAACAAAGCTGGTCTTAAATATTAACATTAACCATATTAATGCTAATTAATAATGATAATAAACATCAGGCCTCTCTGCTCCCTCAGGCAACACAAACACTTGCACATATAGTATTTCTCACTATTACTAATCAGTTTATAAAGACCAGCAAATCTCAACTTTCTATGGACTATAATTAGGTTCAGAGATAACCCAGATCCCTGGGTTTTTTACTCCTCCTACTGTCTGCTGTCTTTTGGCTATTTTACTATCTATAATTTTCATGAGAGTGAGCAAGGGAAAAAAGAAAGGGTGATAAGAAGGAATTTAAAAAGCACTCAAGATAACACCAAGGAATTACAATCTGACTTGTTTTCTTTATACACTCTCTTCTTAACTATAGTCATTTACCTAATCACGCCCAAGATTATTAGCAAATACCAAAGGCAATCTGCACTGTACCCCAGTAAAGACCCTATTAAAATACTCACCCGATCTGCAACAACAGCCTTTCTCTTACTGGCATCCCCTGATAATCCTGCAGAGAAGCAAAATCCAGCGTAAATACAAAGTTAATCCATATCTTCAGGAATGAAACTGCCCTGGTCTTCTACTGATAACCTATGCTAACAGTAGATATAACAATCCTTAGGTATCAAAATGTTGGATAATATGCCATAACAGGTACACCTCCCATCTATTGGACCAGACAGCTTATCAATGTACTTCCCTTTTGTTCTAATAATAAATTTTCCTTATGAAATGAATTTTAAAAGTGACATCTAAAATTCTATATCCTGTATTCGTCATTAACCTTTTTCACTGAAAGTCTGTAAGGTTTGATAACATCTTGCTTATAAAACACTTGAACACTAAGTCAAAAGTGTTCTGGAAGTGATTAGTATTATCCATTTTCCCTGCTCCAGAAAAACAACACCTACTAACCGGTGTTCTGTTAACTTACCCACTACTGCTTTTGCTTTTCCTTCATGGAAAGACCATGCAAGAACCAAGGCTTCTGTAAGACAGTCTTGTTTCAGGAGGTGATCCACTCTCTAAAATGAATAAATGAGAGAAGACAGACGCCTCTGTCTGACCAATCACCAGTCAAAATCCCTATTCTACCTAATATCTTACCAGAAGTTGCAGCTTAGTAGCTGAAATTATTCCAATAACCATGTGAATATCTTATTTCCAAGAAAAACAATTTCTTAAAGCACTGGATAGTACAGTGACTGTATAGGCTAGTATAAGCAGCCACAAGGCCTAAATATGAAAAGAGGAAACAGCTAGAATGTCACTGTAGCAGAAACAGCTAGTTATCACAACATCCATTCACTTCCTCCTCTTTCGTAACAAATCCCAAGTTTATTTGAGACAGCAATAAACCAGCTAAAGAACATTTTTAAGACTCCCTTGTAGCCACTTGGGGCCATGTGACTAAGTTCTGGCCAATGATAAGTGGAAGTGCTATCTGGACCTTTCTGGGATGTCACCTTAAAAGGCCGGAGCCAGCCTTCTCTTCTCTTTCCTCCTTCCTGGAATGTGGATTTAAAAGCTGGAACTCCAGCAGTCATATTGGAACATGAAATGACCTTGAGACTAGAATCCACACACAAGGATGGCACAACAGGGTAGTATGCCAAAGACCATGGAGTTGCCATACTAGCCACAGACTGCCTACCTCCAGATTGCTTTTACATGAGAGAGAGTTCTTTTACACCACTGGTATTTTGAATTTTCTGATATATGCAGCCAAACCTTATCATTAGTTATAGTCAGTTTTATCAAATCAAGTATATGATAGTTACAATGGTTTTGATGTACACTTCTGAAATTAAAAAGCACAAATCCAAATACTCTTTTTCTGCAAAGTCAGAACAAAAAACGTTAAGATGCTCTCAATTCAATAGTGCTAACATATAAAATTACTTTGAACTCACCTCTCTCCAGCTCCTCAGCATCATCACATAAACAGACTGGAAAACAAAGAGATGGAAATTAAAATTATCATCTTTAACAGACTTGTTTGAGAGACACATTTGTCTCAGTCCTACATTTCATTTTACATCTCTTTAAGTAAAAACATTTCATACTACAGTTAAAAGTATTTACTAAAGCGTCTTCAAGGGCCCACGTTAAAGAGTAAATCAAACATTTAAAGGTCAGTAAGTCTACAGTCCAAGAAGGGGAGTTAATTCCACGGACAAGGAAGAAGGAAAGTCCAATCTCCCAACATGTTTCTCCGTGCTAAGTTTTTTTTTTAATTTATTTATTTATTTGTGGCTGCACTGGGTCTTCGTTGCTGTGCACGGGCTTTCTCTAGTCATGGAGAGCAGGGGATACTCTTCGTTGCGGTGTGTGGGCTTCTCATTGTGGTGGCTTCTCTTGTTGCGGAGCACAGGCTCTAGAACGCAGGCTCAGTAGCTGTGGCTCATGGGCTCTAGAGCGCAGGCTCAGTAGTTGTGGCGCATGGGCTTAGTTGCTCTGCGGCATGTGGGATCTTCCTGCACCAGGGCTCAAACCTGTGTCCTCTGCATTGGCAGGCGGATTCTTAAACACTGTGCCACCAGGGAAGCCCTCCATGTTAAGTTTAAAAAAAAAAAAACCCACAGGAACAAATTGACATACAAAAATTTCCTATTCTAAGTCAAATGTCTCAATGCGTTTTAATATACCCTAAGATGATCTAAGCTAAAGGACATCTTAATTACATGTCAAATATTAATGATAAGGTATCTTCCTGGTCATGAAAACATAAATGTGAAGGAACATTATGAAAGTATCCCTCTGAACAAAGAAAACCAGAACCTAAACAAAAGTAAAAATACAGTATGTCTAAAAGTAGAGGAAATAAATTAATTAGTTGTAAAGCACAGAGAACTATATTCAACATCTTATAATAACCTATAATGAAATAAAAGGGCAGTCTTAAAAAAAATTAATTAAAAATCATCTAACCCCTAAAAGTTTTCGATTACTGCTAATCAGTATTCATTCTGTAATGCGCTGCCCTCTTTACCAGCAACCTCCTTCAGCCCCTACTAACCTGACACAAATGCACACCAAGTCACAGAGTGGAAGAACTTACTTTTGTCCCCAAATAAAAGATCTGACCACCATAGCTACTGATGGATTGATAACAAGCCTTCTCTCCAACCAAAGCCTAAAAAAAAAAAATTTAAAGGTAAAAATTACATGCATTAGGAGTCTCAAGTTTTAAAGAATGTGGATTACAGAGACAACATGGTTTCATCCCATAAGTGAGTGGGGGAAAAAAATGTGAGTCAAATGCCAGTCTGTCAGTGGAAGTGCCATGAAGGACAAAGTGCAAAAAGTAATTCTCTGCTTATATACGGTCTCTTTATTTTTCAGAGTAATGCGTAAAGGGAAGAACATGCCAACTTCTAAATTTGAAGCAAAATTGTTGCAACCTGCCCACTACTGGATGACAGGCAGTCACTGCTTCTGGCAAAGAATAGGGCTAATTGAAATGGTACCTCCAAGTTCTTTGAAATAAATATCAACAAAAAACACAAGAGGAAACAGGAAGATAAAGCAGCATAGTATATGAAAGTCAGCACAGCCCAGCAAAATAGAAACGAAACCTCCTGTCTGATAAATCTGGTTGCAAATTCTGGCTCTGTCACCCAATAGGTGACAGAGTTTAAACAAGTTTCAAACTTCTGACAATTACATTTTTCCATCTTTGAAAACCATGCAGTTTCTGGGAGGCTTAAATACATTAATATTTATAAGTCTCCTAAAATATGTAAGTGGTCAATACTGATAACTAGTAATTTTTCTTAACTTTTTATCATGAAAATTTAAAAATATATACAAAGGTAGAGAGAATAAAATAATGAACCCAATGTAGCCAGTAACCAGCTTCATTAATTATCACTTCATCACCAATCTTGTTTCATCTATATTCCCACTGACTCCCCTATAACACAGTAAAAATTCTGAAGTAAATCTCAGATCTTGAACATCTCATTTACAAAAATTCAGTATATGCACAATAAATAAATCTTTTCTAACGTAACCACACTATTTCATTGACAGGCTTTCAAAAATTAACAATCATTCCTCCATGTCAAATATCTGATCAGTGTTTGGATTTCAAATTGTCTCATAAATGTCAAATGTTATTGAGGTTTCTGTTCTTTGTTTCTACCTTTCATTTGTTTAAATCAAGACCCAAATAAGGGCCACACACTGAAGCTGGCTGATGCATCTCTTAAGTCTCTTTTAATCTAAGAGTTTGCCTCTATCTCTCACGGTCCTTTATTTTCCTTGAAGTTTATTTGTTGAAGATGCTGGCACACTTATTCCATAGTTTCCTACTCTCTGGATTTTGCTAATGGCATCCCCATGGAATCTTTTAACATGTTCCTCTGCTTCTGTATTTCCTCTAGAAGATCAGAATCAGGGTTTTTTTTGTTGTTGTTTGGTTTGGTTTTCTGGTAGTACCACTTTAAGTATGACGTTAGCGGTAGGATTTCTGTAGATGCTCTTTATTATCAGGCTGAAGAAGTTCCCTTCTATTCCTAGTTTGCTAAGAATTTTATCAGGGATACAGAATTTTGTGAAATGCTTCTCTACATCTTTTGAGATGGTATTATGACCTTTCTTTTACAATAAACTAAATCAGTGAATTACACTTTTTTTAAAAATAAATTATTTATTTTTGGCTGCATTGGGTCTCCGTTGCTGTGCACGGGCTTTCTCTAGTTGTGGTGAATGGGGGCTACTCTTCATTGCAGTGTGCGGCCTTCTCATTGCGGTGGCTTCTCTCATTCTGCAGCACTGGCTCTAGGCGCACAGGCTTCAGTAGTTGTGGCACGTGGGCTCAGTAGTTGTGGCTTGCGAGCTCTAGAGCACAGGCTCAGTAGTTGTGGCACGTGGGCTTAGCTGCTCTGTGGCACGTGAGATCTTCCCGGACCAGGGCTCAAACCCGTGTCCCCTGCATTGGCAGGCAGATTCTTAACCACTGCGCCACCAGGGAAGTCCCTACATTGACTTTTAAATGTTAAACCAGCCTGGCATGACTTGGATAAACACCATTTGACCATAATTACTCTTTTTATACATTGCTGGTTTCTATCTGCTACTATTTTAAGGATTTTTGCTTCTCTGCTCATGAGATCATTGGTCTATAGCATTCTTTATTGTAATGTCGTCGGTTTTATTATCAGAGGTAAGCTGGTGTCATAAAAAGAATTACATGCTCTCTTTTTCTCTATTTTTAAAAAGATTTTTGTGTAAAATTGATATTTTTTTCCTTGAATATAACAGACTTCACTAGTGAAGCTATCTGAGCCTGGACTTTCTTTTAGGAAATCAAGTTAATGTACAGCCACACAAGCACAACCACTTAGATTTTCACCTCTTGAGTCAGCTTTGGTAATTTGTGCCTTCCAAAGGATTTTTCCATTTCATCCAAAATTGTTTAATTTATTGGCATAAAGTTATTCATATTATCTTTTTAATATCTTTAGGCTCCATAGCAACCGCACCTCTCTCATTCCTGTTATCAGTAATTGTGTCTTCTCTTTCTCTGGATTAGTCTCACTGGAGGTTTATCAATTTTATTTATCTTTTAAAGAACAAAATGTATTTTCTTTGATTTTCTCTATTGTTTGTCCATTTCCTACTTAACTGATATATGTTCATCTTTATTATTTCTTCCTTTTATCTACTTCAAGTTTATTTGCTCTTCTCTATTTCCTTAGATAGAACCCTAGATAATTGATTTGAGATCTTTTTTTCTAATGTATTTAACGTTATAAATTACCCTCAAATTTTTTTCTTTTTTTTTAATTTATTTATTTTATTTTTGGCTGCGTTGAGTCTTCGTTGCTGCGTGTGGGCTTTCTCTACCTGCGGCGAACGGGGTCTACTCTTCGTTGCGGTGCACGGGCTTCTCATTGCAGTGGCTTCTCTTGTTGTGGAGCACAGGCTCTAGGCGCACGGGCTTCACTGGTTGCAGCACACGGGCTCTAGGGCACACGGGCTTAGTTGCTCCATGGCATGTGGGATTTTCCCTGACCAGGGATGGAACCCGTGTCCCCTGCATTGGCAGGAGGGTTCTTAACCACTGCACCACCAGGGAAGTCCCACACCCTCAAAATTAATTTAATTATAGACCACAATTTTTTTCTGAAATACAGCTGATTTACAATGTTGCGTTAGTTTCAAGTCTACAGCAAAGTGATTCAGTTATACATAAATATATATTCTTTTTCAGATTCCTTTCCCTTATAGATTATTAAAAGATATTGAGTATAGTTCCCTGTGCTATACAGTAGGTCCTTGTTGGTTATCTATTTTACATATGGTAGTGTTTATATGTTAATCCCAAACTCCTAATTATCCGTCCCCCTCTTTCCCCTTTGGTAACCATAAGTTTGTTTTGTATGTCTATGAGTCTGTCTTATAAACAAGTTCATTTGTATCATTTGTTTAGATTGCACATACAAGTGATATCATGATATCTGCCTTTCTCTGGTTTACTTCAGTCAGTATGATAATCTCTAGGTCCATCCATGTTGCTGCATTATTTCATTCTTTTTATGGCTGGGTAATATTCCATGTATACACCCCATCTTCCTTATCCATTCATCTGTCGATGGACATTTAGGTTGCTTCCATGTCTTGGATATTATAAATAGTGCTTCTATGAACATTAGGGTGCATGCATCTTTTTGAATTATAGTTTTGTCCAGATATATGCCCAGGAGTGGGATCATTGGATCATATGGTAATTCTATTTTTAGTTTTTTAAGGAACCTCCATCCTGTAGCTGTGCCAATTTACATTCCCACAAACAGCGCAGGAAGGTTCCTTTTCCTTCACACCCTCTCCAGCATTTATTATTTGTAGAGGTTTTGATGATGGCCATTCTGACTGGTGTGAGGTGATACCTCATTGTAGTTTTGATTTGCATTTCTCTAATAATTAGCAATGTTGAGCATCTTTTCATGTGCCTATTGCCCATCTGTAGGTCTTCTTTGGAGAAATGCCTTTTTAGATCTTCTGCCCATTTTTTGATTGGGTTGTTCGTTTTTTTGATATTGAGCGGTATGAGCTGTTTGAGACCACAGCTGTTTGATATGCTGTATTTTCACTTTCGTTTAGTTCAAAATATATTCTAATTTCCTTTGAGATTTCTTCTTTGACTCATAGGTTATTTATAAAAGTGTTACTTAATTTCCAAATATTTGGGTTTTCTCCAGATTTACCCTGATGATTCCTTCAACAATTTGCTGTAGTTTGTTTTATGGCCTAGCATACAATCTATTGGATGCTCCATGTGCACTTGAAAAAGTTTGTAATTTGCTTTTGTTGGGTGGAATATTCTATAAATGTCAGTTAAGTCAAGTTGGTCAATGATTTTTTGCCTTCTATACGCTTGATGGTTTTGTCTACTAATTCTATTACTTACTGATAAAGGAGTTTTGAAATTTCCAAACTCTAATTGTGGACTTGTCTGTTTCTCCTTTTAGATCTGTTAGTTTTAGTTTCATATATTTTGAAGGTCTGTTATTGGGTGCTTAAACCTTTAAGATTGTTATGCCTTCTTGACAAATTAACACTTTTTTATCAATTTGAAATTTCTCTTTATCTCTGACAATATTCTCTACTCTGAAATCTACTTAATCTGATATTAAAATAGCCATTCTAATGATTAGTGTTTGCATGATATGTCTTTTTCCTTCCCCTTACTTTTAACTTGTCTGTGTCTCTGTATTTAATATGAACTTTTTGTAGACAGCATATAGTTGGTTCTTGCTTTTTTTATCCAGTCTGACAATTCTTGCCTTTTAACTGAAATGTTTAGACTACTTCCATTTCCTATAATTATTGATATAGTTGGGTTTAGATTATCTTATTGTTTTCTACTTGTATTACCTCTTCTTTTTTTATGCTTTGTTGAATTTAATATTTTTTAACATTCCATTTTGTTGCTACCAGTGACTTATAAAGGTATACTTCTTTTTCAGTGACTGCTCTAGTGTTTACAATATGCAGCTTTAACTGTCAGTCTATATTTACATAATATTGTACTATTTGATATATAATGTTAACAACCTAACAATAATATACTTCCTTCCCCCCACTCCCTGCTGTTATGTACTATTTTCGTCACACTATTACTTCTACATATCATAAACATTCCTTTTGTTTTAAACAGTCAACTGCTCTTGTTAAATGACAGTATTAAGGTATAATTTACATACCATAAAATTCACTCATTAAGTATACAATAATTTTTAGTAAATTTACAGTTGTTCGACCATCACCAAAATCCAGTTTTAGAACATTTCCATCACTCCACAGAGATACCTTTTACCTATTTCCAGTCAACCCTCATTCCTACTCCTGGTCCCAGCCCCACTAATCCACATCTGGCTCTCTAAACCTGCCTTTTCTGGACATTTCATATAAATATAATCAAAGAGTATATGGTCTTTCCATATGGCTTCTTTCACTTAACACAGTATTTTTGAGGTTCATCCATGTTGTAGCATGTGTCAACAGTTCACCTTTTTTATTGAGGAACAGCATTCTATTACGCAGATATGCCACATTTTGTTTATCTATCAGCTAGTGGACTGTTTTGACTTTTTAGCTATTAAGAATAACGTTGCTATGAACATTTGTGTACAAGTGTTTATGCAGAGATATGTTTTCGTTTCACTTGAGTAGCTACCTAGGAGTAGAATCGCTCAGTCATATGGAATCTTTATGTTTAATATTTTGAGGAACTGCCAAAATGTTTTCCACAGTGGCTGCACCATAACCCACAAGGAAAGTACGAGAGTTCCAATATTTCTGCATCCTAATCAACATTTGTTATTGTCTGTCTTTTTGATTATAGCCATCCTAGTGGGCATGAAATGATATCTCACTGTGATTTTGATTTGCATTTCCCTAATGATTAATGATGTTGAGCATCTTGTCATCTGCTTATTGGCCATTTGTATATCTTCTTTGGAGACTGCTGCAGTTTGTTTCTGATGAGAAATCTGCTCTCACACTTGTTGTTGCTCCTCTGCATTTAATGTGTCTTTTTACTCTGCCTGCTTTAATATTTTCCTCTTTCCAATTCATTTGGATCAATCTATGTTTATTTTACTTGTGCTTGGGTTCACTGAGCTTCTTGCAATTCTGTGTTTATAGTTTAGGAAAGTTTTTGACCATTATTTCTTTAAATTATTTTCCCTCCTCTCCTTCAGAGATTTCAACTACACATTTATTAGGCTAAGTGGTGCTGTCTCACTGCAGTCACTAACACTAGTGTTTTTTAAATTTCTTCTCTCTACTTCATTTTGGATAGATTCTATTGCTCTATCTTCAAGTTCACTAATATCTTGAAAACTATTGTTTTTTGTTTTGGGGTTTTTTTCCTGATTTTTTCCAGACAGGAGAGTAAATCCAGTCCCCATTATTCCATCTTGGCTGAAAGTGCAAGTTCAAAGTCTATCAGTATTTTTAATAACCACTCAGACAAAAGAAAATATCTAAGTGTGGGACAATAAGTACTCTTACTTTAGTGAATTCTACTGCATTACCATTTCTTCTCCTGGATTTTCCTGGTTTCTAAATTCTGAAAATATATATGGAAGACCCTTTCACATATAGTTATGCTCTAATATCTCAGGGAGATTTGAGTAATGGCTAGATATTATACTGCAGACACTCATTATATATGACCTTCATTACTACTTTTTTCAAGAAATTATCCAGAGAAGACTCAAAAAGTCTAAATTTCCTGCTTAAAGATTATTGGCTTAGGAAACATGAGATCACAATTCAAAGTAATTTAACTGTTAACTACCTGTGTAAACTGCTAAAGGTCATTATTGTCACTGCTTAAAATATAGTAAAATTAATACTAAGATCATAACTTTTGTGTCTTCCTTCTCTGCAGGCTCCTACATTTCATCTATTTCCTATTCCTCCAGAATCATCTTTCTTTCTCTCAAAGCGATCTTTGCCTTTTAATGGCTACAGCCTCCATACCTGTTCCAGCCTTTACTAATCACCCAGATATTTCCAAAGCCTTACAGGCTACCTGTCTCTCTAGTCATTTATTCCTTAAATCTATCAGGCTTGTTGTCAACATAATAAACTTTCTAAAATACCTTGCTTTTACAATTTCTTTCTCATGAACTTTCAATTTCATTTCATTATTTCAGTATGAAAGTTAAAATTCTTTGGTATTAAATTAGTCACATTTCCAAGTAGAAGACAACAGGAATTATTGTTCTAGTTCACATTCCTGAATACTTACAAACACACTCACATCCACTTCAACCCAGTTAGTGGCTTTTAAAAAAAAAATCTCAAGACTTAAAGATAACTCCTCAGAATTCCTATTTCTAAAACAAAACAACAACAAAATACCAAGTTTATCAAAGCAATACTAAGATAATGGATTACCCTTACCAGTGCCTGGCTCACGTTTCCTCCAGTGGCTAGAGATTTGAAATGGCTGCTGTTATAGACCAACTGAACTTCTGAGATCTCCACCATTTCCAATTCCTCTTGAGTTTGCCGATCAATCACATGCAACTTCTCTACACTGTCCAAGAGCACAATCGTGCGTGAGTTTATCCACTGTAATTCAAGCACACAACAACACAAAAGTGAGGCCCATCCACACCATCATCCAGGGCAAAAGAGCTTGGCAACTCACTTAAATGACACTGACGACCTTATCCATTTAATTAATAACTTGATGACACCACAATCACAGCAAGAACTACTTGGTGACAACCCAGAGAACGACAGGTGCACAGCGTAGTACTGAGTTTTGATGGTGTTAAAATGACTCATAGTGTAAAAGAAGGCTAATTAAGAGCTCTAATAGATATTATGGGATATACTGTTTTTTATCAATGTTTTTGAAAGGTACATCAGCAAAATGACTTAAGCAAAGTGACCAACTTTGCATTTCTAGTGTTTTTGACATTAATCAAACAAAAGGGCAAATGAAACCTCATAAACCTATCTGGTCAAAGAATGATTGTTACCATTTAAGTAATTCATATTTAAAAATACAAGCTATTTAAAATATATATTTCCTTTAAAACATACCTACAAATTATGGCAGAGTTCTTTGCTCTTTCTATTTCTCTATATATTCTGAATATTCTTTAATTAGTACTATTATAATATTAAAAGTAATAACAATAATAATGTTAAAATCTTCTGAAGGATACCATTTTGATAAATTTCTTGGGTTATATATAAGATTTCTTATTTTCAAAATTTTTTTTTTTTTTTTGGTGGTACGCGGGCCTCTCACTGTTGCGGCCTCTCCTGTTGCGGAGCACAGGCTCCGGACACGCAGGCTCAGCGGCCTTGGCTCACGGGCCCAGCCGCTCCGTGGCACGTGGGATCTTCCCGGACCGGGGCACGAACCCGTGTCACCTACATCGGCAGGTGGACTCTCAACCACTGCGCCACGAGGGAAGCCCCAAAATATTTTTTTGAAAAATCTCAATCCCTTCCCAAGAAATAAATGAAGTCTTAAAATCTGCTCAATTAGAATTCTAAATTAACCAGAACAAAGTACTTCCCCTGTACTTTCTCTCTCTGGTATTCATTTTGGTTTATTTATATGAACTCTTCCTATGTTATCAGAAATTATTTGCATAATATCATACAATCAAGTTGAAAATGGATCAATTTTCTTTTAACTATGTTGAATATATACTTTAACCCTGTGTTACACAGGAAGGGTTTGGTTTTCCAAAAAAAAACTGTCCCTCAGGAAACAGAGTTTGACACTCAAATCATTTACAAAGAGCTTTTGTAAGGTGCTCTGTTGATTACTTTACTTTGAGAAACAAAGTATCATTTAGGAAAGACACATTATTCAGCCCTGTATAAACTTAGTGCTAGTTTTTAGGCGTTTTCAAAGGTCACCTGGTTAAAAGAGAAAGAATGACAAAAAATGTTAGCAGGATTAGCAATTATTCTTGGGATTAGATCCTCACAATTTTAAGTGTTGACACATTGTAAACAAGCCTTTTAAAGGTAATTTACAAAGCAATGCAGTTAGGGGTCACATCATGAATAAGCCACAGGACAAATGAAAAACACCAACTGTCCTACTATTAGGAGAATGGCTACCTGTGGTTGGGAAAATTTTTTCCAGGGACAGAATCATATGCAGATTTTTAAAGTGCTGTATCTCAAACATCTTAAATGGAAGCAATGATGATGAATTCTAGAAAACTGTGTTAGATGATTTTCAACAAGGGGTTCTTGTTGAAACCCTTGTTGACAAAAACACTGATGCCTTATACACATGAGAAGAGGTTGAACAAAATTATTTCATGAAATGTGTATGAAAAAAAGTATTATTTCTAAATCAAGTCTGTATATGAGATTGAAAGGCAATGTGCAAATAAATTAATAAATCATCTATTATAAAAACTGATGCAAAAAGAAATAATCTTTTTTTTAAACCACAAGTTGCTCAGGACTGAGATGCATAGTAGAGACAGAGCTCTGAAAAGTTTTCAGCCACAGATAAAGAATAGCTCCTGAACTCCTGAACCAATTAGGACATACTCAGAAGTACAAAAATGTGTTAACAAAGAAAGCCTGGCAATGATCCTGAAGAAATGATTCTGATCTCCCCTTTGAGCTAATCAGGACATTAAAGAAAACTTTTACTGATCCTGCCAGTGTTCAGCAGGACATGAGGCTAAAAGGCAATAAAAATAATGTGGCATCACACCAGCCTCAGACTTTATTCAGTACAAGCAGGATTTAACTTTTTTAAAAAATTTATTTACTTTTGGCTGCGTTGGGTCTTCATTGCTGCACGCGGGCTTTCTCTAGTTGCAGCGAGTGGGGGCTACTCTTTATTGCGGTGCACGGGCTTCTCATTGCGGTGGCTTCTCTTGTTGCGGAGCACAGGCTCAGTAGTTGTGGCACAGGGGCTTAGTCACTCAGCGGCATGTGGGATCTTCCTGGACCAGAGCTCGAACCCGTGTACCCTGCATTGGCAGGCGGATTCTTAACCACTGCACCACAGGGAAGCCCAGGACTTCACTTCTGTCCACATTTTATATAATCCTAAAGGTCATGATTTATGGCAGAAATCCTGGTAGCCTTAATACAACATGGACTCAAACCAATTACATAAAATGAACGGGGATATTTCATTTCAATAATACTCACAGTAAAGTTGATGAGGTCATAGTATAGGTGAAGGTGCTTTTGCTTAGTAACATGTATTGCTCCAGATTCGTCTCTCTTAACCTGATGATGAAATAAAAACAACCTAAATATCAGCTATTGTTTGAGAGACGTTTTAAAGTCTCACCTAGTCAATCCACCTAGAAAATGATTTCCATTCAGAATATGGATAAAACAAAAATATTGATAATTAAAGAAACTATACAAATGAAAAAAATCATTCACATCATGATTTGTACCAAAATCCATAGTACACCTGGTCAGTGGTCTAGCTGTCAGTTTAGGCATACCTTGTTTTATTGCACTTCACTTTATTGTGCTTCCAGATATTGTGTGTTTTACAAACTGAAGGTTTGTGGCAACCCTGTGTCAATCAATCTATCAGCACCATTTTTCCAACAACATTTGCTCACTTCATGTCTCTGTGCCACATTTTGGTAATTCTTGCAACACTTCAAACTTTTTCATTATTATTGTATTGTTATAGTAATCTGTGATCAGTGATCTTTGATGTTAATATTGTAATTGTTTTGGCATTTTTTAGCAATGAAGTATTTTTAAATTAAGGTATGTACATTGGTTTTTTTTAGAGATAATGCTATTGCACACTTAAAAGACTACAGTATAGTGTAAACATAAGTTTTATACGCACTTGGAAACCAAACAACTTATGTGACTCACTTTATTGCAATATTTGCTTTATTGCAGTGGTCTGAAACTGAACCCACAATATCCCTGGGGTAAGTCTGTACAGGCAAATGCTGTATGTAATATTCACTCTGTCATAATTCAGAAAAACCTAACTGCATCACGTCAATGACTATTTAGCCAGAGTTAAAGCATAAAATGGGATTGGTGGCATAATGTAAAAAAGTAAAACAAAAGTTCATGAAAAGAAAAAAAACTGCTGCAGTGACAAGACTAGACTTCTTTGGGTGAAGTATGATACTATTATAGCTCAAACAGCCCAAAAGTTCCCAAAAGAACCTCAAGTGTCAATATTTTACTTATATATGCATATATGTACTCTCTATAATCTTCAATCGTCCTTATAATTTGCTCTCTCCACTTATGCTCCAAGGTGACAGAGCACTGAAGAAGAACAACACACCACAATGACCTGCCTGAAATTCATGACGTTTAATTCAACCTGGGTTTTCTTGCATACTCTCCACAGTCGTCTTCTAGATGTCTTCCTTTCCCTTTAAGTCACAATTCCTCTTTGCCTTCTAGTCCCAACACTTGTAGTGTTGACCTCACCAGATATCTTAACAAACAACTGAGACCATTTAGTGTGAGCCCTTTGTGTACTCCCATCTTCACTTCCTAAGTCACCTCCCCTGTAAGAAAGAATGCTCTGGTAAAAAGGAGCATAAGATCTACAGCTATGTGTTTAAGAGTAAGTTCCACTATTACAGCTGAGTCACCAAGAGTAAACCATTTATTCTTTCAGTTTCCTCATTTGTAAAATGAAAATAAGCACCAAATTGTTCCATATCTTGCATATGTTGAAAGTGTTTCGTAAACAAAAAGGTCAATGCCAACATTAACTATTCTAAGATTGGCTAAGGTCCTTGCTAAACAAAATCACTTCACGTGTATATACTCTAAATCCTACTCCCTCCATTACTGTTTAATATTACCCCTCCCCTGCTAACATACTCAGTCACTCCTTTCAAAGGACCTTTTTCCTCTTGCTATCAAACAGGTTTCTGACTTTTCCACCTTCAAAAAACAAAAGCAAAACACCTTCCCTTCATTTACTTCTTCCAGAAAGTTAACTATTCTTTTTCCTCTTGTAACCAAATGCTGTACTATGATTGTGTGAGTCTGTTCTTCTAGATACTCATTTCTCTAACAAGGCTCTATAATCTAGCTTCCACCTCAATTCCACTGATAATTAGTCCTCTGAAAAGTTTCTAAAGAACTACTTCTTGCATATCTGGTGGCCTTATCTTCAGTCTTCTTTCTTGATCTCTCTTTGGCATTGGTATTACCCTGGAATTGATAATGTGCTGAAGCCTCTCCTTCTTCATCTTCTGTGATGCCATACTGGTCTATTTCCCCTCCTACTTCTAGATGCCTTTGTAAGATCCTCCTTTCCTACTGTCTTTTCTTTTTCCTTTCCCCTACATGAGTGTCCAACAAGGTTATGTATGCTTTCGCTTTTGATTTTCACAGCTTCAACTACCTTCTCTATTCTGGAATTCTCATTTTCACCCCAGACCTGGACTGCCTATCCTCCCAGAGGACATTCCCCAATACAACATTTGAGAGTCTCACCTTCACTTCCAACCCAACACACTCAATTCTTCCCTGACCCTAACTCATTGAATATTTCATGCTTCTAAAATGCAAAGCCAGAAATGCAACGTTTTGTTTATGTCCTTCGGTCCCCAGATCCACTAAGATGAGAAACCTCGTCTTTCCTTCAAAATGCCATCCCTAACTCTCACTGCAACCAACCATCCTTGTCTAAAGACGTCACACTTGCTTTATTACAAAAGCAAAACCTTTCCGTTCCCTCCAACCTCCTATAATCTGTTCTTTTTACTATTTCTACAGTGATCTTCCTAAAACATCACTTTAATCACATCACTTTAATTACCTAAGAACCTGTGATGGCTCCCCATTACCAATCTAGGTCAATTATTATATAATCTAGATCAGAGGTTGGCAAACTTTTTCTGTAAAAGGCCATACAGTAAGTATTTTAGGCTCTACAGAGCATACAGTCTCTGTCACGACTACTCAACTCTGCCACAGTAGTGCAAAAGCAGCCATAAATAATACATAACCGAATGGGCATGACTGTATTCAATAAAACTTTACAAAAACAAGCAGCCAGCCAGATCTGGCCCATAGGCCACAGTCTGCCAACCCCTAATCAAGATCCATGCCGTATGTTCAACTTTATTCTCAACAATAAGTTTCTCCCTGTCATTAACTCTATAAATATTTATTAGGGACTTCCTACATACAAGCACTGTCCTAGTGGGTGGAATAGAGCAGTAGAGTTGGTTTTAGACTTACAGAGCTTTCAGTCTAGTGAGGAAAAAAAATATTAGATAAATAATTTTAAAAATGCTGAGTGTTGTCAAAAAAGGTCTTATCGGTGTCTATGAAGTGGGAAATGCTAACCGAGGTCAGGAGGTCAGGAAAGGCAATGCTAATCATGAGCCAGTATAATGTGGAAGAGAGCACACAGCTTTCCTGGCAGAGGTGTTGGCATATGTAAAGACACCGAGGCCAAAGACATGGAAGCAACCTAAATGTCCGTTGACAGAGGAATGGATAAAGAAAATGCGGTGTATAAATATACATGTATACACACACACACACACACACACACACATACATACAACAGAATACTATTCAGCCACAAAAAAGAATGAAATAATGCTATTTGCAGCAACATGGATGGACCTAGAGATTATCGTACTAAGTGAAGTAAGTCAGTTATATGTGCTTATATGCTTATATCTGGAATCTAAAAAAATGATACAAATGAACTTATTTTCAAAACAGAAACAGGCTCACAGACATAGAAAACAAACTTATGGTTACCAAAGGGGAAAGGAGGGGGAGGGATAAATTAGGAGTTTGGGATTAGCAGCTACAAACTACTCTATGTAAAATAAACAACAAGGTCCCACCGCACAGCACAGGGAATTATATTCGGTATCTAATAATAATCTATAATGGAAAATAATCTGAAAAAGAATGTGTGTGTGTGTGTGTGTGTGTGTATAAAAACCAAATCACTTTGCTGTACACCAAAAACTAACTCAACACTGTCAATCAACTATACTTCAATTAAAAAAAAAAAAAAAGACACTGAGGCCAAAGACTAGTCAGGAAGCTACTCCAGAGCCTAGGCTAGAGATGTCAGTGGGAAGCAGCAATGGGGGAGACAAAGAGGAAGTATACTCAGAGTCAACAGATGTGTGATAGAGTAGAAATAAAGGGAGAAGTGTAACTGAAAGGCAACTCCTAGATTTCTGGCTGGAGAAACTAGGTGGATAGTGGTATACTTGCTTCACTGAGCTAGGAAACCCAAGAAGAGATTCCGTAGGCACATTCTTACCTCTATAACTTCAGTTCATCTTATTTTCCCCAATATGCATATTCACCCCTCCTGTAGTATTTGCCTTTTTTTGTTTTTTGTTTTTTTTATAAATTCATTTATTTATTTATTTTTGGCTGTGTTGGGTCTTCATTGCTGCGCACAGGCTTTCTCTAGTTGCGACGAGCTGGGGCTACTCTTCATTGCAGTGTGCGGGTTTCTCATTGCGGTGGCTTGTCTTTGTTCTGGAGCACAGGCTCTAGGTGCATGGGCTTCAGTAGTTGTAGCACACAGGCTCAGTAGCTGTGGCTTGTAGGCTCTAGAGCGAAGACTCAGT